>NC_136434.1:206072170-207272170 GCF_052849685.1 Lactuca virosa
TTGTGACACATAATTTGGGGTTTGACTGATTTCAGAACTATCTGATGTTCCGAGAGGTGAGTTGGAATGTTGGGTTGATATGCAGGTGGATTTTCATTGGGTTTGGGGTAAGGTTGAGGATTGTTGTGGTTGTTGAATCTATACGCCCAAGAATCATTATGGAGTGATATTTCTAATAATATATGATCCTATAGCGTCACACCTTTATCAAGTTGGCACATTTTGTATATTTATTATTAATATGATTATTAATAAATAATATCAATTCTTGTATTTTAATTAGGGAATAATTATTGTTTTTTGAAAATAATAATTATAGAAGAGTATTACTAGTTATTATATCATATGGTATGATTTAATAAGTCGTGTACAAAGTTTTGGACACTTTGGTTAACCATGATTAAGTTAAAGACTTACTATACCATGTTTAATAAAGTTGGGGACAATTTTTGTCTCTTCCAAGACCCATGACCGAAACCATAAGCAAGTATGGGAGGTTGCTTGTCAACCTCCCCACTTTTTTCCCCATCCCCTTAAAGTAAGGTCATTACTTTATGTTAATTAATGGGGTTGTTTTTTCTTTCCATGGAATATATAAGAGAGTGCATGGAGCTTGTTTTTGGCTAGTGAAACACTCTCTTATTCTTCCTTTCTTCTCACCAAAACCGTAAGTAGCAAAGTGCTACTCCTCTTTCTTTTCTTTTGAAGATCATTCAAGTCTTTGGTGGTTCAAAGTGATTCTCTTTTAGTGATTATTTGAGTTAAGCACTTAAAGGCATAAGAAGTACTTTATACAAGAAGGAACTAGCATTCCAAGTGCCTTAATCTTTATGATGGATACTTGTAGAGAAGATCATGTTCTTTGATCTTTACATCATCATCAACACCCCAAAACCAAGTGGGTTCAAAGACTTCAAAGGTTATCTCTAAAACATCTTATGGTTGTTTTAATATCATTCTAACCTCTAATAAATGGATCCTATATGGTTTCGTTTTGTTATAAACTCAAAAATAATATTGTTATTTTTAAAGCTTTCGTTGCCAGTTTTATGAAAATCAAACTTATATTTTGTATCAAAACTCATCAGTGGTATCAGAGCCATCTTTTATATGTTAGAATGATTTTTTGTGTTTGATAATCTTTGGTTTTTGGAAAACAAGCATGGATTTCTTTTTGTTAAGAAAAATCCATATTTGTCTTTTTTGGCAACTTCTTGGTTAAAATTTGTTTATTTTTATATATAACCACTTTTCATGCATTTTGGTTATATAAAAGTTGCCTTAGAAAAAACAAAAAGTTGTTTGTTATTATATTTGATATGTTGTTGTGTATAAACAAGCCATTTGGACATTTGTATTGTGTTTGGTTGATATTTATTTATTCATAAGATGTAATACATAAATGGGTATTTTTTTCATTTGTTGATTTGTTGTAATAAATTAGTTAGACTAGTTGTATTTCTTTTTAAACGTAACAAGATGAAGAAATGACCATTTTGAAGATGACTTAACCACTTGAGACCATAATCCCAACCATGAGCTTCTACTCTTGTTTTTGGGCTTAACTATAGTCTTAATGGTTTAAGAGCAACAACCTTCACAACATGAAGATTTGAAGTTCTTTTTGCAAGCAAGAGTTGACTTGGCAAGTGGGAGCTTGAAGACCTTTTGAATTTTCCCTTAAGTCCTTTAGGAAAGACTTAATAATTCTTGTGATGGCTCACAAAAATTATTACTAGACATGGCTTGGTTTATACACATTATAATGCATGCTTGTGATGTTTATTTTATGTAAAATGTATGTTATGTTTCATGTATGAAAATGGTTTTTAGATGTCAAATAACATTTTTTTTCATAAAATAATATCACTTGGAGTTTAAGTAAAAAATATTTAAAAGATAACATGTTTATAAATGGATATTTATAAAAACGTTTTACCGGTTACCGGTTTACCGGTTAAAACTCAATTTTTTGTTTAAAATAGTTTTATTGTAAAACATATAAATACCTAACTTTAAAATATTTGAAATGGTTTAAAAGATTTTTAAACTTTATATAAACTTCATGTCTTTATAATAAATAAGGAGTTTTTATTAAAAAGACTAAAAATCGGTTTATAGCGTTATTACGTCGAAACTATAATACTAGTGATTATTTTTTGCATCGAAACTTAATATATGATACTGGTGTTTTAAACATAACGCAACATGTTGATATTATGTTTTATGCATGCCAAACGAGATTTAAAACATAAGTATCATCACCCAAGTTTTGGTTTATCAAAATATGACTTTTATCATAAGATGCATAAAATTGAGTTTAAAAGGAGATTTAAAATTGTGATTTTAGAGCTCATCCAAAACTCCAAGTCTTAAATATAAAATGAAGTTTTATTAAGACTCTTACTGATTCTTAAAACCGCTCTACGACTAAACTTTAAAATATCAGATTTTAGTTTATAATTGATCGCGGATAATGGAGAAAAAAATGAAGTTTTATTTGGCACCTAAAGAACCTCATAACAAGTGATATGAATTTTACAAAAGGGTACATGAACTGTTGGATGCATGCAATATTCATGAGACCGTGTTTTTATAAACTATAAGTGTAAAACATATATAAAACCTTTTCTTAAAAATGTAAGTCATTGCCATCCTTTTAAAGAACACTCGATATCATTTGTATGGTCTTAGTGGTCGATGGGTCACCTAACCACTAGAATTGTCTTATGATGATCGAGGTAGTTTTGTAGTTTCTGGTGTCTAAAGGGTCACCTTGTCACTAATTAGTTGCAATACTACAAGTTATTTCAAGTAGGATGACGTGATCGGAATCTTGTGTGATAAAGGTCACCTAAGCATGAGAGATCTGAGGCATAGATGGGATAAACATGCCAAGTTAAGCACTAGTTATTTGGGATCCCATTATATAGGAATTACATATCGTATGCAATTGGTAATCGCTACCTACCGAGTTTGATTAAGTTTACAGGATAAATGTCACCTAACCATTTACTTGTTTCGTTACTTGGATCCTAGACTTTAATAAATTAATGTTTTAAGAAACAATAAAATATATTAATTTTTAAAGACTAAATATTAAAAATACTAAATGAAACTTTGTTAAATTCTGTTGATAACTGTTAATAATTTTACGCCCTGCAAAACCTCTCTCTTGTTGAGTTTTAAAAGACAGTAACATTTGATGATTATAATTTCTATAAATGGTATAATATCTTCAGGTTCTACCTTAAGGATACATAGAAATTATATATACTAAAAGATCCCATACCTGAAAAACCTCTGCAAACCAGTCAGTCTGATCATGATGCTTTGATGGAAGCATTATTGTGATGATGTTGATGTGTCTCACATCATACTGGAGTAATTAACCTTGACTTGCAGAAAGTCTTGGATAATTATGAAACATATTAGATGTCTCATCAAGTAAAGCAGACATTTAATCAGAAGACTAGAAAGTGCTTCAAGTTTGTTCAAGCATTGAATAAAAGGAAGTCTAAGAGATTGTGTACTCAAATAGACTTATAGTTCAGTTAAGGGAAATACAAACCCAGAAATCAAGAAAGGACCAAATGATTAGTGTTGTTTCTATTGTGGAAGAAACTAGACACTAAAAGAGGAATTGCTCCTCTAATCTCATCGAGTTGAGGAAGTCTGACTTGGATGTCACACCCCTAAACCAAGGATGGCGGAAACATCCGGGGGTGGAGGACTTCATGTATAGTATCACAACAACGAGTATAATAGTGTTCAAATTAAATATAACCATCATGGATATAATTGAAAAAATGTTACACCATAGTATGTGTTTACATGTTTCAAATCAATTACACTATGATAACAAAATGAAATGTTTGTCGATTTAACGTCCCATCCTCAAAAGCTGTTGATTTCCTGTTTCACTGAATTCCTGAGAATACAAGTAGTTTTGAAAAAGTGTCAACAATTAAGTTGGTGAGTTCATAAGAGTTTTATTTGAGGAAGAAGCCGTTTTCCTTGTCAAAAGCGATAGAGTATGATTCCAGAAAATTCAATATTTTCTTTATTAAACATGAAATGAACTCTCTTATGTTATGCAATAATGTACCCTAGAGAGACCCGTAGAATCCTTCTATAATCACCCAGTGTATATAAGTTATATAAGATTAAAGTTAAATAAACTATCGAATATAATGGATCTGCCCTAGGTCCACAACCAAACAAGGAACAGGAAGTAGGGCAGACCCATCAATTCTAAGTCGATTGCGACTAAATTCTTATATAACTCTAACATATACACTTAGCAAATTATAGCTGAAGTGTAACAATTCTAGATGAAACGTAGTTTTAATATCATGAAAGCCATTTAGAATAAACCTAGTACTTTGTCATGTATACTTCAAAAAAAATCCCTTATTTTCCTTATAAAAAGTTATGTAGCCTTAAATCCCAAGACCGAGAATATGTGTGTGTGTGTGTGTTGTACTTATAATGTTTATAATCGTAATGCATTTCCAAAGAAAATCCAATATTTTCCTTATAAAAAGTTACGTAGCCTTAAATCCCAAGACCGAGAATGTGTGTGGGTTTTGTACTTATAATGTTTATCATAGTCTTTAAATAGATAAAACCCCTATTCAAAATAGAATTTTCCCTGTAAACTTGAAAGATGGTTAACTCCCTATGTGAGTTGTTATAACCATACTATAACTCGAGGACCTCGTACTATTACTATTATAGTTTATCATGTAGTATATGAAAAACTCATTTGTTTTGAGAGTAAAACCTTTTCCATGTAGGATGCTTTTATCAAAAAAATCCGTAAACAATACTTATTGTAGTTTATTATATGTGTCGAAATGCATGGGTAAAACCTTATTATGAATGACTAATTTCTGTTTATGATGATAAACTAACAAGAAATACATTCAACATTTAGGAACTTAGTGTTATTCACTTTTCTCAACATACTACAAAGTGTTGTTAATATGGTAAGCTATGTAGCTAGTTTTTAACCTTTCTGCACTGTTTTGAAAACATCATAGAAAAATCATACGAAGTCGAAAACTAAATCCATAAACTCTGAGAGTTTATAAAATGTGTCTAGTTTATTCATAATTTTTATTATGATGTTTAGAAGTCTCTAACTTGTGTGAAAAGGTTCATATTCACAGACAGGTCCAAATTCGTTTCTGAAATGTTAGGCAGTTTTGTAAAAATCGCCATAAATTGTAGAAAAAATCGTATGGAGATGTGCAAGTAGTCATTTTAAAGGTATGAACCTGAACTATTTGCATATTAAACAGTTTTGAAAAATATTAAGCTTAAGTTGGGTAAAACAGCTCATGAACAGGTCATAACGTTTCTGTTGTAAGCTGTCAAGTTAAGTTTTAAATATGTTTTGGTGTTTTAACTTGTATTCCCCCCCCCCCCTGAAAACTAAATAAAACTAGAAAATGTAGGGGTATGAACTCACCTTGAGTGATTTCTTGAAGAGTGGAAGGTTGAAGACGAGGAGTATCAAGTCAAAACACTTGATGAACACGTGAAAGTTTGGATGATCCTAAGAACGATTTTTTGTGTTAAAATGTGTGTAGATGATTCATGGGTGTTATGAAAACATGAAATAACACTTGAGTGTAGATGGAATACTTACCAAAAAGTGAAGTAATAGCTCAAGAACACTTCCAAAAAAGTGGTTGGAAGTAGAGAGAAAAAGAGGCTCTCTTGATGGTTTGAGAAGTGTATAAGTGTTTGAGAGTGATCGAAGTGAACCAAGAAATCCTCTAGGAATTTCTTTATATAGATGTTGCTGGAGCAACTTGCATAGTTGAAAGGATGTTTGCATTGGTTTGTGTGATGTGGATTGGGTTGGGTTAATGAAGAAGTGACAAATGGAGGCAAGTGGGCACACTTGACCCACTTGTGGTGTAGGATACTCTTCTTAATGTAAAATAATGATTTATAATTAATAAACCTTGAAAAATAAATAAAATATGAGTTTTGGGGGTTAAAAATGGTAAAATATGGATTTGGGTGAAAATCTCACGTTAAAATTACGAAAAACGGGCTCAAAACGTTAAAAGTATTGAAAACCGGGTAAAAGTTGCGAATATCCGAAGTTCGGGGTCGGAGGTTCGGACCTAGCCATTAGAACCGAAAGTAGATGGGAACCGAGAGGAGGGTTCGGTCTTGAGCAGCTTCGCATGCGAACCTGGGGAGGAAGCGAAATGGAGCGAAGGTAGTCTCGGACCCGAAGGTAGTATCTCGGACCGAAGGGTGAGGTCGGTCCCTTAGCAGGTTCGGTTCAGGAAGGTTGTTTCGCTTCTGACACTTCGGTTCTGACATCTTCGGCTCTAATAGGAGGGTTCGGCTCCTAAGAGGTTCGGTTCCTAAGAGATTCGATTCCTAAGAAGGATTTCGGCTCTATTTAGCTGATTTTCGATATAACTCCCCGATTCAAGCGGTTTTTTGCCAATTTAAGGGTCGGGATGACCCGGTTGACTATAAAATTTTGAGAGAGAGATTTGGGAGAGATTTCACATACTTGGAGAGATTTCACATACTTGGAGAGATTTGGGAGAGATTTCACATTCTTGGAGAGATTTCACATACTTGGAGAGATTTGGGAGAGATTTCACATACTTGGACAGATTTGGGAGAGATTTCACATACTTGGAGAGATTTGGGAGAGATTTCACATACTTGGAGAGATTTGGGAGAGATTTCACATACTTGGAGAGATTTGGGAGAGATTTCACATACTTGGAGAGATTTGGGGGAGATTTAACCTTAGCCATTATTATCGTATAATTATGTAATGCAAGGTTCGTGAACCCCGTTATGCTTCGTTTATGATTCTTTTAAGTCCCCGAAAGGGTCCTTAGTCATATTTTGATGCGTTTAACTCTGTTTTTAGGGGTTTTACATTGCTAAACACATAGATTCTTTGAGACACTTGAATTCTTGACATACAAATGCACATTTTTATACATAGAATAACTTTTAGCATACAAATACTAATTAAGTTTGACCGGTTAGACTTGTGGACTTTGACTTGTTGACTTTGACTTTTAATTTGACAGGTGTCACATTATCCCCCTGTTAGAAGGAATTTCGTCCCGAAATTTGCATTTTGAGTGGGACATCGAGGGTTGGGGAAATAGATGTGGGTATTTTTGTTTGATTTGGTCTTCGCGTTCCCAGGTGAACTCGGGTCCTTGTTTTACGTTCCAACAGACCTTCACTACAGGGATGCGTCTTTAATTTCATTCTCTTGATCTCTCGATCCATGATTTCTACCGGTTCTTCCACGAAGTGGAGACTCTCGTTGATTTTGATTCCGTCGGGAGGTATCACCAGAGTCTCATCGGACATACATTTCTTTAAATTTGATGCGTGGATGGTTGGATTTACATTATTAGGTTCTTGGGGCAGTCGGAGTTTGTATACTACCGGGCCAATCCTAGGGAGGATTTTGAATGGCCCGCTGTACCTTAGATTCAGTTTCCCATGTTTACCGAAACATATCATTCTTTTCAACGGTGAGGCCTTTAGCCGAACTCGGTCATCAACCTGCAATTCCGAGGGTTTGCGTCGCTTATCTGTGTAGCTCTCTTGTCGGTTTCGAGATGCTATCAGCCTTTCTCGAAGTTGTACTAAGTCATAAGTAATAACTTCTCCTCGGAGTGCTGCATAGGGTCTGTTTTAGTGTTTCTCGTTTGATTACATCGGTAGGGAGCATATGGGTTCGATTTACGCGACTAGACTTATTCGGATGGTAGAACGTTCATTCGCACTCCTGGATAGCATGGTCCCGAAGTTTATGGTAGGACTCGTACCTGGTCCATCTATCATTAACTTGTGCATATAGGTCATATGTAATTAGGGTTGGTAAGACAGTTGGATGGGTGACTCTGCCCCAAGTCCACAACCAGACAAGGAACAGGAAATAGGGCGGAAACACACATCCAATGTCCGTAGAATCTTAATTATATATTGTCCTCGCGTATACACTTAGTAGTGATAGACTAACCGTATTCGTCCCAAGCTTCTATGCTTGAACCTTATCTGCTGCATGCGTGACATTCCCGAAGGGTCTTCTGGAACTACTTGTGGAAAGGTTTCGGAAGGTATAATACTCCTCTGGTGAGTGTTTTGGGGTTTCGCAACGAGAGATGACCCGGAGGTCCTTGTCGGATTTGTTTTTATGATGGACGAGGGTTTCGATATTTAGTGGGTTAGGTGAAGGGTCTTTCCGTAGCCGTTTAATCGGGAAGGTGAGGACTATACCAATCGTAATCGAATGACGACAATAGATCTTTTGGTAAAACATGTGTTAAGTTGTATTCGTAAGAAATATTCGTTAGAGAGATAGAGTATCATGTGATTCTTGTTAGTATGTTCCGTTTTGATCGATGTTATTGTTACTGCAAATGATTCATACCACAGCAGCTAGTACTGGTAGTAAGTGTGTTCTGATAACTAGTAATGATTCCTTATATCATGATCCCCGACCGATCACTCTATGATCGATCGGTATATGCAAGTCGTATGCAAATTGGTATTGATGAAACTGTCGAGTGAGTGGCTCTACCCTAACCCCACTACTAGACATGGAACAGGAATAATTCGCTTTAAGTCTGTAGTATTTTAATTATAATTAACCCTGATGTGTACACCGAGTCATCACAGTTCACCAGTAATGATCCTAAGGTCATATATGAGTGTCTTTGGTTTAATTGAACGAGAGAGTATTTTAACTACTTTTCAAAAGACGGTAATTTTAGCAATCATACCAAATTCATTACAAACATATGGTACTTAAACGTTGTTGTTGTTGGAAACATTACAAAAGTCCTCATAAGGTTCCTTGTTGCTCCTGCTAGTTTTTTTGCCACACTCCTCCTGCTCCCCCGTCATTCCTCTCAGTTGGACAGTCTCTCTTGAAGTGTCCCATTTCACCGTATAGGTGGCATACTGGACTTACACTGGTATAGGTGATTTGTGACAACCGTCAATTTTTGGTCAAGTCAAAGTCAACAAGTCAAACCGGTCAACTCATCTAACCCTTGTATATTAGGGTTTCCATTATGATTCTTATTGTACTACTCGCAATCTTAATACAAAGTATCACTTAGAGTTTTCACGTGTTCGGAAATTCTAAACCCTAATCAGGGTAAGTGATGAACCTACTCGATAAAACATTATTCCATACCCCTCAGGAGCGTATAACATTCATAACAAGGCGTAACAGAGTGTAAGAACCTTGCGTTACGAAGCCAAACAATTAAAAAAGGTCGCAAACGAAGTCTCTCTCAATCTCTTTCACTCTATCTCTCTCTATTTAAAATCTCTCTCTGTATGAGAAATCTCTCCAAGTGTGTGAAATCTCTCCCAAATCTCTCTCTGTATGAGAAATCTCTCCAAGTATGTGAAATCTCTCCCAAATCTCTCCAAGTGTGTGAAATCTCTCCCAAATCTCTCTCTGTATGGGAAATCTCTCCAAGTATATAAAATCTCTCCCAAATCTCTCTTTGTATGAGAAATCTCTCCAAGTATGTGAAATCTCTCCCAAATCTCTCTCTGTATGAGAAATCTCTCCAAGTGTGTGAAATCTCTCCCAAATCTCTCTCTGTATGAGAAATCTCTCTAAGTGTGTGAAATCTCTCCCAAATCTCTCTCTGTATGAGAAATCTCTCCAAGAATGTGAAATCTCTCCCAAATCTCTCTCAAAATCTCTCTCAACTTCTTATAATCACTCGGGGCATCCCGACCTGTAATTTAGTCGAAAACCGCTCGAAAACGGAAGTTTACGCGAAAAACAGCTTTAAGGAGCCGAACCCTCTTAAGGAGTCGAACTCTCTTAAGGAGCCGAACCCCCCTTAAGGAACCGAAACCTCCTGAGAACCGAAACCACCTCCTGAACCGAACCTGCTAAGGAACCGAACTTAACCTTCAGTCCGAGAGGCTACCTTCGGTCCGAGAAGACTACCTTCGGTCCGAGATGTGAAGCTGCTCAGCCGAACCCTACTCTCGGTTCCCATCCACTTTCGGTTCCCATGGCTAGGACCGAACCTCCGGCCCTGAATTTCGGATTTTAGCAAGTTCTACCCGGTTTTCAATATTTTTAGCATTTTGAGCCCGTTTTTCGTGATTCTAATGCGGGATTTTCACCCAAACTCGTATTTTAACATAATAAACCCTAAATATTCATATTTTAATTATATTTTGGGGAAAATCGTTGCCTAAGAATAAAATCTAGTAGATAAGATTTATGGGTGGAGTGTTGACTTTATCTTTAGATTATGACACAAGCAATCCCACACCACACACCCACTCCAGGGCCATACTCAGTCACTATTCCTCAATGCTTAGTCAATTAGTTGTCCTTTCACACTATTTCACCAGCCCATAATCAGATCAAAGGGCTGGATTTCTTCACTTCACTCCCCTCATTATTCACTCTTTCTCAAAGAAGAACAAACACACTTCTCTCACTTTCTCTCTCCCTCTCAAACTCGAGATTCAATGGCTGTTCTTGAGTTCTTCCTTCACTTTTGGTAAGTACCTTCATCCTACACTTTATTTCCTTACATTTCTTCACTCAAATCATGAGTTCCTTATACAAATATCGTCATATTTGTTGTTAGATCTTTGAATCTTCAAGCATCTTCTAAAGTGTTCTTGAGTTGAACACTTCTTTTCTTCATCATCCATCTACTGAAAAGCACTCAAGGTGAGTTCATACCCCTACATTTTCATGTTTTCTTCAAGTTTGAAGGGGGGGAATACAAGTTAAAACACCAAAAACTTAACTAAACTCAAACAACAGCTTTCATCAGAAAAGTTGAGTCTTGTTCACGGACTGTTTTGACTATCTTAAACTTAATATCTTTCAAAACTATTTAATATGCAAATAGTTCAGGATCGTACCTTTAAAATGACTACTTGCACATCTCCATACTATTTTTCCACGATTTATGGTGATTTTTACAAAACTGCCTATCATTTCAGATACGAATTCGGACCAGTCTGTGAATATGAACATTTTAACACAAGTTAAAGACTTCTAAAAATCATAATTAAAATTATGAATAAACTAGACACATTTTTTGAACTCTCAGAATTTACGGATTTACTTTTCGACTTCGTATGATTTCTCTATGAATTTTCTAAAACAGTGTAGAAAGGTCGAAAACTAGTTCACAGCTTACAGCTTTCATAACACTTTGTAGTATGTTGAGCAAAGTGCATAACAATAAGTCCTAAATATTGAATGTCTTTTCTTGTTAGTGTATCATCATAAACTGAAATTTAGTCATTCATAATAAGGTTTCTTCATTCATTTCGAACACGTATAATAAACTACAATAAGCATAGTTTATGGATTTTTACTACATGAAAAAGGTTTTACTCTCAAGACAAATGGGTTTTTCATATACTACATGATAAACTATAATAGTAATAGTTTAAGGATTTCATATCACTAATTTATTCATAAAAGGTGATTTTACTTCCTCCACGGAAGAGGTTTAATATCAAACTATGTGTAAACTAGTTAACTTAAGTTGTGAGGCAATTCTCTCCCCGTACGTTCGAGTGCGGGATTCCAATTCCTGTAAGTTATAACCAGAGTCTCTTGTAGGGAGAGCGTGATAATTGTGTATAGATCTATATTGGGATTGACACCCCACACCTCGCTGCTAGCTACAGCTGGACCGGCAGGTCTGCGGGTGACAAGAGTCATAGGATCTTAACGTCTGAAAAACGTTGTGCAGGTTATTTCTCGTCATAGTATGGTTATAGCGACTCACATAGGGAGTTAACAATCTTTCAAGTTTACAGGGAAAATTCTACTTTGAAAAGGGATTTTATCTATTTAAAACTACAAATACGTTATAAGTACAAAACACACACATATTCTCGGTCCTGGGATTTAGGGCTACATGACTTTTATAAGGAAAATATTGGATTTTCTTTGGAAACACATTACCATTATGAACATTATAAGTACAAAACACACACATATTCTCGGTCCTGGGATTTAGGACTACATGACTTTTATAAGGAAAATATTGGATTTTATTTGGAAACATATTTCTATTAAAACTACATTTCGTCTAGAATTGTTAGACTTCAGCTATAATTACTAAGTGTGTATGCTAGAGTTATATAAGAATCTAGTCACAATCGACTTATAATTGGTGGGCCCGCCTTACTTCCTGTTCCTTGTTTGGTTGTGGACCTAGGGCAGACCCATTATATTCGACGGTTTATTTAAATTAAATTTTATATAACTTATATACACTAGGTGATTATAGAAGGAATCTACGGGTCTTTCTATGGTTCATTATCGCATAACATAGGAGCATTCACTTCACACTTAATAAAGAAAATATTGGATTTTCTGGAATCATACTCTATCGCTTTTACAAGGAAAACGGTTTTTTCCTCAAACAAAACTCTTATGAACTCACCAACTTAATTGTTGACACTCTTTCAAAACTACTTGTATTCTCAGGAAATCAGTAAAACAGGAAATCAACAGCATATTGAGGATGGGACGTTAAATCGTCAAACAGTTCATTTTTTCATCATAATGTAATTGGTTTTGAAACATGTAAACATATACTATGGTGTAACCTTTTCAATTATATTTATGATGGTTGTATTTACTTTGAGCACTATTATACTCGTTGTTGTGATACTATACATGAAGTCCTCCACCCCCGGACATTTCTGCCATCCTTGGTTTGGGGGTGTGACATGATTGTAGCGATGTGTCGGGTCTGGGTCCTGCAGAAGCGGGCAGTATGTCCGTTCTTGTTGCAGTTTTTACAATACGGCACCCGACAAACCCCATTGTGATGGTAGCCACACTTGTTACATTTTGGGAGTGGTCCCATATATTGTCTGACCGGTGCTTGAGTGACAGGCGTTGTGGCTTGTGTCGAGGCTTGAGTCGTGACTACTGTTGTAATCGCAGGGGCAGCCACAGTTTATTGTCTTTTAGCGCGTTTCTGAGATAAGTTACGCCTCTTTTTGTCCCAAAACTTTCGTTTCTTGCTCTTGGGTTTGTGGTCTGATGCGTTTACGTTGGTAGACACCCGATGGTGTTCTTGACTGTTACTGTGGTTAGAGTTGCCAACACCGCCTTCACCTCTGCTGGCGTTGTTAGCATTGAGTAGTGTCATGACGGCTGTCACGGCTGCTGTGACCGCAGCTTGAAAAGTAGCAGAGTCTATCTACAGGATTGTTGCCTTGATTGTTGGCTGGTTACCTCCTTGTGAAGACATAACTCTGTTGCATGGGGAGAAACGATTTCGTGAGTGGGGATGATTATCTCTAGTTATATCCTTATCACTTATATACACATATATAAATTTTCGCACTTTACTGAACTATTCTCGATGTTTCTGCCAACGTTCCTAAGACGGAGTTATGGTAGTGGGTAGAAGCAGGTTTTTGTACGGGCATTAAGTCTTTCACATCCTAGGATTATGTTTGTTCACACACGCTTAGTTGAAGAGTTCTGATGGGATCTGGTGTATTAGTGTTGGTATGATCGCACCCTATATGCCTACGAAAGAGGCACCTTTCAACTATAAGGTTTAAAAAAAGTGAGATGATAAGAAGTCTTGAATAAGGGCTTATACGTCAGGATTTATCTCACTAAGTTTATCTTAGTTCTGAGTGTGTCGTGTTCAATGTTTATGGTGTTCTTGAAAACAATTCATAATGAGAGTCTATATATAATAAACTTATGAATTTTTTTTTGGTAGTATTGCTCCCAATGAAATAATATGCATGTCCATTTCATTTGCATGATTCTAGTATATTTAGTTTTTAGAGAAAGGTTTTGAGCCTGATGCAGGTCTACACCACATCATTGCAAGGAAAAGTTTGGGCCGCAAATAATCTCTGGACTAGTGTAATCACTAACTCGCAGGGTCGGGCCTACACATGGAGGGGTGTAGCACCAACGCATACTCATAGACCTAATCTACAAGGTCTTGTGAGTAAAATGAACTCTGCTCACGACAATACGTCCCCAGTGGTGCTTCAAACGAAACCGATGCGTCTTGTAGTTCTGCCAACCTACGCTCGGCTGCGACCACTCTCTCTTCGAGTGTCGAGTGTCTATCCTAATATTCCTTTGTCTTCGCCTGTGCGACGATAAGGTCCTTAATGAGTTGGTCTCTGAAATAGTAGTCTCTTTCTAAGTCTCGAGTTTGTGAGATGGTAGCGTCTGTAGCAGCGTGCAGTTTCCTAACTCATACTTTTAACAAGAAACTATTTATTTCTAAAAGTATAGTTATTTGAACATGTTTAATCAGAGACTTTAGTCCCAATGCATTTATATTTTGTATATCTTATGTGGTTCGATATACTTAGTTCACTATAAACAATACTCTGATACCAATCTGTCACATCCCCAAACTAAGGATGGCGGAAACGTCCGGGGGTGGAGGACTTCATATATAGTATCACAACAACGAGTATAATAGTGCTCAAAATAAATACAACCATCATGGATATAATTGAAAAAGTTACACCATAGTATGTGTTTACATTTTTCAAATGAATTACACTATGATAATGAAATGTTTGACGATTTAACGTCCCATCCTCAAAAGCTATTGATTTCCTGTTTCACTGAATTCCTGAGAATACAAGTAGTTTTGAAAAAGTGTCAACAATTAAGTTAGTGAGTTCATAAGAGTTTTATTTGAGGAAGAAGCCGTTTTCCTTGTAAAAAGCGATAGAGTATGATTCCATAAAATTCAATGTTTTCTTTATTAAACGCGAAATGAACTCTCTTATGTTATGCAATAATGTACCCTAGAGAGACCCGTAGATTCCTTCTATAATCACCCAGTGTATATAAGTTATATAAGATTAAAGTTAGATAAACCGTCGAATATAATGGATCTGCCCAAGGTCCACAACCAAACAAGGAATAGGAAGTAGGGCAGACCCATCAATTCTAAGTCAATTGCGACTAAATTCTTATATAACTCTAACATATACACTTAGCAAATTATAGCTGAAGTCTAACAATTCTAGATGAAACGTAGTTTTAATATCATGAAAGCCATTTAGAATAAACCTAGTACTTTGTCATTTATACTTCAAAAAAAATCCCTTATTTTCCTTATAAAAAGTTATGTAGCCTTAAATCCCAAGACCGAGAATATGTGTGTGTGTGTGTTGTACTTATAATGTTTATAATCGTAATGCATTTCCAAAGAAAATCCAATATTTTCCTTATAAAAAGTTATGTAGCCTTAAATCCCAAGACCGAGAATGTGTGTGGGTTTTGTACTTATAATGTTTATAATAGTCTTTAAATAGATAAAACCCCTATTCAAAAGAGAATTTTCCTTGTAAACTTGAAAGATGGTTAACTCCCTATGTGAGTTGTTATAACCATACTATAACTCGAGGACCTCGTACTCCACGTTCTTCAAGCGTCGGAATGATATGACACTTGTCACCTCAGACCTGCCGGTCTAGCTGTTGCAAGCAGCTCAGGTGCGGGTTTGTCAGACCCAATATAGATCTATACACAACTATCACGCTCTCCCTACAAGAGACTCTGCTATAACTACAAGACTTTTCTGTGGTACTTAAGAGTACCCCGAAGGAGAATGTCTCACAAATTACGTTAACTAGTTTACATATAGTTTGAGTATAAAACCTCTTCCGTGGTGGAAGTGAAATCACATTTTATGAAAGCAATTGGTGATACGAAATCCATAAACTATTACTATTATAGTTTATCATGTAGTATATGAAAAACCCATTTGTTTTGAGAGTAAAACATTTTCCATGTAGGATGCTTTTATCGAAAAATCCATAAACTATACTTATTGTAGTTTATTATATGTGTTCGAAATGCATGGGAAAACCTTATTATGAATGACTAATTTCTATTTATGATGATAAACTAACAAGAAATACCTTCAACATTTAGGAACTTAGTGTTATTCACTTTGCTCAACATACTACAAAGTGTTGTTAATATGGTAAGCTATGTAGCTAGTTTTTAATCTTTCTTCACTGTTTTGAAAACATCATAGAAAAATCATACGAAGTCGAAAACTAAATCCGTAAACTGTGAGAGTTTATAAAATGTGTCTAGTTTATTCATAATTTTTATTATGATGTTTAGAAGTCTCTAACTTGTGTGAAAAGGTTCATATTCACAGACAGGTCCAAATTCGTTTCTGAAATGTTAGGCAGTTTTGTAAAAATCGCCATAAATTGTAGAAAAAATCGTATGGAGATGTGCAAGTAGTCATTTTAAAGGTATGAACCTGAACTATTTTCATATTAAACAGTTTTGAAAAATATTAAGCTTAAGTTGGGTAAAACAGTTCGTGAACAGGTCATAACTTTTTTGTTGTAAGCTGTCAAGTTAAGTTTTAAATATGTTTTGGTGTTTTAACTTGTATTCCCCCCCCCCCCCTGAAAACTAAATAAAACTGGAAAATGTAGGGGTATGAACTCACCTTGAGTGATTTCTTGAAGAGTGGAAGGTTGAAGACGAGGAGTATCAAGTCAAAACACTTGATGAACACATGAAAGTTTGGATGATCCTAAGAACGATTTTTGGTGTTAAAATGTGTGTAGATGATTCATGGGTGTTATGAAAACATGAAATAACACTTGAGTGTAGATGGAATACTTACCAAAAAGTGAAGTAATAGCTCAAGAACACTTCCAAAAAGTGACTGGAAGTAGAGAGAAAAAGAGGCTCTCTTGATGGTTTGAGAAGTGTATAAGTGTTTGAGAGTGATCAAAGTGAACCAAGAAATCCTCTAGGGATTTCTTTATATAGATGTTGCTGGAGCAACTTGCATAGTTGAAAGGATGTTTGCATTGGTTTGTGTGATGTGGATAGGGTTGGGTTAATGAGGAAGTGACACGTGGAGGCAAGTGGGCACACTTGACCCACTTGTGGTGTAGGATACTCTTCTTAATGTAAAATAATGATTTATAATTAATAAACCTTGAAAAATAAATAAAATATGAGTTTTGGGGGTTAAAAATGGTAAAATATGGATTTGGGTGAAAATCCCACGTTAAAATTACGAAAAACGGGCTCAAAACGCTAAAAGTATTGAAAATCGGGTAAAAGTTGCGAATATCCGAAGTTCAGGGTCGGAGGTTCGGTCTTATCCATTAGAACCGAAAGTAGATGGGAACCGAGAGGAGGGTTCGGTCTTGAGCAGCTTCGCATGCGAACCTGGGGAGGAAGCGAAATGGAGCGAAGGTAGTCTCGGACCCGAAGGTAGTATCTCGGACCGAAGGATGAGTTCCGTCCCTTAGCAGGTTCGGTTCAGGAAGGCTGTTTCACTTCTGACACTTTGGTTCTGACATCTTCGGCTCTAATAGGAGAGTTCGGCTCCTAAGAGGTTCGGTTCTTAAGAGATTCGGTTCCTAAGAAGGGTTTCGGCTCTATTTAGCTGATTTTCGATATAACTCCCCGATTCAAGCGGTTTTTGGCCAATTTAAGGGTCGGGATGACCCGGTTGACTATAAAAATTTGAGAGAGAGATTTGGGAGAGATTTCACATACTTGGAGAGATTTCATATACTTGGAGAGATTTGGGAGAGATTTCATATACTTGGACAGATTTGGGAGAGATTTCACATACTTGGAGAGATTTGGGAGAGATTTCACATTCTTGGAGAGATTTCACATACGTGGAGAGATTTGGGAGAGATTTCACATACTTGGACAGATTTGGGAGAGATTTCACATGCTTGGAGAGATTTTTGGAGAGATTTCACATACTTGGAGAGATTTGGGAGAGATTTCACATACTTAGAGAGATTTGGGAGAGATTTCACATACTTGGAGAGATTTGGGACAGATTTCACATACTTTGAGATATTTGGGAGCGATTTCACATACTTGGAGAGATTTTGGGGAGATTTAACCTTAGCCATTATTATCGTATAATCTCGTAATGCAAGGTTCGTGAACCCCGTTATGCTTCGTTTATGATTGTTTTAAGTCCCCGAAATGGTCCTTAGTCGTGTTTTGATGCGTTTAACTCCCTTTTTAGGGTTTTTACATTGCTAAACACATAGATTCTTTGAGACACTTGAATTCTTGACATACAAGTGCACATTTTTATACATAGAATAACTTTTTGCATACAAATACTAATTAAGTTTGACCGGTTTGACTTGTGGACTTTGACTTGTTGATTTTGACTTGTTGACTTTGACTTTTAATTTGACGGATGTCACATTGGACAAGACTTCAAATATCTATATGATAGAACAATTTATTTACCTATTATTCACATGAGTGTACTTCAAGTGACACTAATAATTGATATTATGTGCTGATGTTTGGAAGAAATAATCAACTGATTGCAAACGAATGATTTTTCGTGTTGAAGATGTAACAAGTGATGTTATAGTCTTTATTTAAACAATAGATGTTTTGTACCCATTCTTATAGGGATATGTAACAGTTGTAATTTATGATTAAATCTAGATTTACTTATCGTTTAATGGATGTTCATATTCATGATCTGAAACGATGTATTCTGTGTTAAAGAATATTTTCTCATAATCTTAATTATGAAGTAAATCTATAAGCTTTCATTAAATTGATAGTTCTGATCATAACACCTAAATGATCAAATGATATTTGATTGAAATTTATCTATTTCATAATCATCATGACTATATAAATCAGAAATACATATACCAACTTCAAAAGGATGGACTTTTTGAAGGCAAATGAGCTTGATTCATTTGATATATATGGATCCTATTTATATGGGAAGATGATTCACAAGTGTCTTTACCTATTAGAAGTTAGAGAACAAAGGTTTGACAAAGAATTATACATAAGTGATGTATGTAATCTTTTCAATCCATGAATAGATTTGGTGATAGATGTTTAATTAATTTCACTGATGACTTTTATTTGTTATTGATGAAACCTTTGATTTGATCAAATTGTTTCATAGTGAATATTGAAATACAACTTAATAAGATCATCATTAACCTTTCGTTGTGATAAAAAATGAGTTTTGTAAACCAAGTATTCTTTGAACATCGTAGGAGTTGTGGAATCGATTCACAACTCATTCCGACAAAAACACTCACTCGTCATTAGTATCGTTCTTATGGCATAGGATCACCTGGTCGCTTGGATCTATCTTTTGATGTTCGAGGTAGCCTTCAAATTCTCTAGTAGGATAGGGTCACCTGGCTACTGGTTGAATGTCAATAGTACAAGTTTTAAAATAGTATAACATAGACCTTGCTGTCTATTATATGATGTTTTTTAAAAGAACTATTTACTTTATAAAATTTTGGAATTATGCTCACTGCAAGAAATATATATTGAATATATATATTTCCAACCAAAGAAGTACATTGAATACTTCATCATACTAAGGATATAATGGTTTATCCTTATCTAAAAGGTGTGGAGTTATAGAGCTTATGTTTGAAAATAAGCTTAACCACTCTAACATCTACTAACTGCATTTATGTAGATTATGCTAAATGATTGTTTAGGATGAAGTTTCTACCATCTCACTAATTGTCATTCTAGAAGACAGGTACTTAGAAAGTTCTTTTTCTAAGTGGGAGCAATATAGAACTTTAAGAGCTAAAGATCCACAAATCAAATGCATCATAGTTTGGAACTAGAAAGTTTTTCAATTGTTGTTGAATCTACTCAATGGTTGATCAGAAACTAATAAAACACATAGAGATGCATTCATGTATGATTATCAAGTATGTGCTTCATTAATCTTTCTCGGTATATTGAGAATATAAAGAGTAAGTGAGTTTTCAAAGGAGAAAACATACAAGAATGAAAGTATTTCTAGATTTAAGCTAACATCTCAAAGTAAGAATCTTCTCTCTTATAAGAGAATTACAAAGTGTGATTTAATTATAAATCAAGATGACTCTTGTGTTTTCTATAAAGCTAGTGGGAGCGCAGTAACATTTCTAGTCTTATATGTAGTCGACATAATTCGTGGAATAAAGATCTATATAGATAGATCATGGAAACTTAAAGGATGAAGTGAAATTGCATTAATTGTCAAGGATCTTAAATAACTTAAGATAAAAGACTCTAAGAGAGTTTATCTTGTCAAATACCACATGACACGATTTTGAGCTCTCCTCAAAATCCTTGTACAATGTTTTGAACTAGATAATATGATTGTATTCCATATGCTATTGCAGTTGGATTAATCATATATGTCATGATTATGCATGGGGACCAAATAAGTCGTATGCTTAGAGCATGTCGAATGATACCAGTATAATCTGAGAATAGTCATGGTGTGATGTAAAGGAACATTGTTAAGTACTTGCTAGAACTAAAGAAATATTCCTAATATACGGAGTATTTGAAAGAAAGCTATGTTTAAAGTTGTTACACATGTGCTAAACTTCAAATAAATTGAGATGTTTCTCCATCGGGCATATCCTCATTATGAATGAAAATAAAGTTACATGGATAGTGTTTCCAAATAGATTTTAATTACAGTTACACATCAGAGTTATATTACATTATGGTTTGGAGAACCACATACAAAGATGTTTAATGTATAGTTCATTATGACTATGAGTAATCCCATTACGCAAGTATTGGTATCTAAGTCACATTTAAGCTTCTAATACATTCCTAATAGTTTTCTTTATATATATATATATATATATATATATATATATATATATATATATATATATACTAGTAGCGTACCCGCGCGATGCGGCGGCGCGAGATTATTCCTTACGGCTGATACTTTCCGTTCGACGATTAGTTTCTTTTCGTGTTAGAAAACAAATACCAAACGCTAAAAAACATTTGCAAGTAGACAGTGACTGATTACCCCAATGTGGTGTCAAAAAAATCCACTACTATAAGCTTTTTTAATGGAAGTAATCTAATAAAAAGAAAATTAACAAAAAATTGAAACATTTCAAGGTAAAATAATAAGAAGGAAATAAACTGAACAATCTAACAGCTCTAACTCTTGAATCTTATCAGTGATAAATCACGAAAATGTAGCAGACCAAAGTATATAGAAACTAATATACCAAAATGACAATAGCAACTACAACCACACATAACCACTCTAGCTCAACTTGAAGCCGTTCACAATTCCTTGGCATCCAAGAAGCTACTTTAATATCAAACATTTTTATCTTAGGCTCTAAAGTGTTTTTGATGTGGGATCTCCCCCGATAGTTCAATACTTTATTGGTCATTACCCATATCAGATACAGGTAAATGAGATTTTTCTTGCACTGATAGTTCAACACTTCAGTCAGGTTAACAAATTAAGTTGGCTTACAAATAATTTTAGTTGTGTGGTTGTATATACAAAGTTTTATCAAGTATCTGTAGTTGAACACTAAAAACTAAAAAAACACCAAAGACACTCAACAAGATAAACATAGTCATATTTCACCAACAACTTTTTGAAGATCTTGGATATTATGAAACGTTTTTTTCTTAGTTATGTGGTAAACCAGAACTGTCCACTAATGGTAATTTAGAGCTAGAGACACAAGCTCACCCAAACACCACACCCACAAACAAACATAGATAGACAAAACACGTTAGCACATGAGTCAACTAAAATCTAGCATAAGATTGACTGATTAAGAAAGTATGGCTCAAAACAATTGGTCGATTCATCTTCAATAAGTGATAACATTAAAATAATAATTTATGAAGCCAACAAATGATATGCATAGTGTTTTTACAATTTATAGGTAAGAGAAGATAACAGTTGTAATTGATAAAAGGCTTGGAATCCCAAAAGAACAACATACAGAAATTAAAAAACCAGGGTTTCATAGATGCCTAACCATTGGATCTATTGCAAATTTTCTTCTTTTTAATTGTCAATTTCTGGATTAAGTGTCTTTCTACAGAAAACATGAACATAAACCCTCAATTACTCAACTGAACATCAAAAACAGTTGATGAAGTTAAAAAGCTTTGACAAAAAACTTTATATCAAACAATTAGAACATAAAAATCCTAAAATTAAAATAATATAAGTTTCATCATTCATCTTGGCAAAGCTGAACATTGGTTAAATATAGATGGAGGTCGTGTTCAATAGTGATAATGGCAATGAGGGAGATATATAAGGGAAAATCAAGAATTCATGTTACTCTTTTAAAAGGTATATGTATATTATCAAGACCATTCATTATTCCTATAATTAAGAACACATTGCTATAATTGACAAATTTGGTAAAATAATAACTGCATCCAGATATGGACTCAACAGGATAGCAAGGAACTTTAAAGATGGGCTCTTACCAGCAGCTAATAATAGCACAACTTATTTTATGAATAAAAAGCTCTACACAAGCCAATATAGGAGTTAGAATAAAAAAACACCATGTCGAAGTCAAATTATTAGAGTTGTATCCACAATATATATAGTTTTTTAATGTAAAAAGCAACATAGAAAACCATAATAGAAAAAAGTGAATAACCCGTTGAACTTCAACTTTGAAGCTACAAGCTAAATTATGATGACGTGTGGTATACAAATCCTGATTTGGGGATCAGTTTTAAAGTTTTAACTGGTTAATAATCGGTTCCACTCTTTTTGGGGTTTGATTTCAAAGTTTTACCTGGAAAAATGTTCATAATGTATACCTCATGTTCTTAGAAACTTCACTGACCGAACATTAAGTTTATATATGAAATAGTGGAAAACCAAATCTGCCATAAAGGACTTAATTAAGCATAATATGCACCTTCATTAAAATAAAAAACACTAAAAACCATATTTTGGTAAAAAAAATGAAAACCTTTTTGCATTTCTTTAAAGATTAACATACAACAACCTTCTAGAATTAGGTTATTTAGTCTGAATCTTGAACCAAAGTCTTCTTTGAAGAGTCTCGTTCAAGGCTGAAACCCATAACTAAATTAAAAAAAGCATTCAACACAAAGAAAGGTGAAGGAAAAAAACCTATAATGTAAACCTAAGGAAAACCAAAATCGATATGTAAAAATCGATCTCAAACAGAGATGCAGTGAACTATGATATCCAACTGGGGGGTTCTTGAATCTACAGAAATCCACAAACATATAGATGCCAAATCAAAAAAGAAATGGAGAAATCATGGGTGGAGAGAGAGAGAGAGATAGAGAGAGAGACGATGGAAGCTGTTGTCTCTACAAACCAAAATCGAACATGTTATAGCCAAAAGCGAAATAAAAAACAAAACCTGAAGGTGAAAGATTAAGAACCCTAAGCTGTAGATCGAGATGCTTATTGCTTCATTCCTCCTGCTTGAAAATAATAAAACAGACACCCAGTAACAATTTTTCTTGTAGCATGCAACAAAAATGAAGAGAAATCAAAAACACAGTTAAGCCCATGAAATAAGATAATTGTAAGGAAAGACCAAAATCAAAAACCAAATTTTAGTGCTCGATTTTGAAGCATAGAGAGTTAAAGACGGCGACAGTTAGTGGATGAAGATGGCGATGATGGTGGTACCGGTGGTGACTGGCAGTGATTAGATGCAATCAAGCGATATGGTGAAATGTTGGTAGATGACAGCCTGGTGAAAATGAATTTGAAACACCCGCCTACTTTTCTTGCCTGCCCATATGTTACACTTCTGCCAATTTTTCTATCCATGCATCATATGTTGGTATTAAGTGTTCTAAAATTTGTACCTCTTAATTTAAGACATGTTGCATTGAAATGTTGTACAACAAGCTTATTGAGTTGTGTTTAAGACATCATTATGTATGTATTATATATAGTATAGATATATAAATGAAAATATTTGTATTCGCAATGTTTATACAAATCGAGTTTGTCAAATCTACTTAATGAAGCTCTTTCATTAGCTAAAGCATGAAAGTCAAGTTGGTGTTATATGGCATTGTTGATATAAATAGATATATTTGATTAAAATTTAGTATTTGGATATTGGAACAATACAAGCAACATGTATTGTAATGAATGATATGAAAGGTCTAGTATGCTCAAGAATCATATTAAAATGATATTGCTAATTAACATATGATACTAATGGGTCACACTAACAACAACTTGATATAATTGATTATTTATTAGAAATTGATTTTAATAAATATTCAATAAAACTCTTACAATTAAATTGGAGATTATTTATTTCATGGAAATAATAATTTTCATTAGCAAGTAATATTACATAATTCATATGGTATGAATTAATAAGTTATGTACAACTTTATGGACTAGTTGAAACCCTTTTGTCTTTTACACAAAAGACAAAGTTTATATTTTATAAAACTTGAGTTTATAAAATTTAAACAAACTCTTCCTTTTTGTATATAATTTTTGAAAATTAGAGAAGAAGAAAAGAGTTATGGCCTTTTGAATATTTAAATGATAGAATGGCTCTTTGAATATTTAAATAAGAGTATGGCCTTTTGATTTTTTAAATAAGAAAATGGTTCTTTGATTATTTAAATAAGGGCATGGTCTTGTGATTAGTTTTTTCAAAAGTAGGGAATTGTTTCTACTATAAATACAAGACTTGATGCTTTCATTTGGCTTGCCCATTCACGCAATCCAAAACTGTAACCTCCTTAGAGGAGGTTACTCTCTCTCTCTCTCTTCTTCATTTTTTCTTGAAGATTACTTGCTTTTACATGCCCTCTTTAAGTTCATATTGGTTATGAACATAAAGCTTAAGGGATTAAGAGTTTTGGACTAGCATCTACATCAATTTGAGTCATTGTTGGTGTCTCAAAGGTTCCACATTCTTCATCAACTTCCAAGCCTCCCAAGAGGATCCAAAGAACAACAAAGGTTGTTATTTCTTCATCCTTTCTATGGTTGGTATTTTATCTTTCTATAACTTACAAGGAGATCCTTGGTGGGTATAAAATGTTATGTTATGTTCAAAATTTTAAGTCTTCCGTTGCCATATTTTTTCTAGTTTATGAAACAATTTTTAAACTAAAGCCCAACAATTGGTATCAGAACCAGCTTACAAGTTTGGTTAGATTTTTTGATTTTTGGAAATCTTAGTTTTTTGAGAATATGGATAACTTATTTTTGTATAAAAATAAGTTCATACATAGTTTCTATAACAACTTTATATTTGTTATTTTATGTGAAAAAAGTTTCATGCAACTTTTGTCATTTAAAGTTGTCTTAGAAAAACAAAGGTTGTTTTACGTGTATGTTGATGTATATGATGTGCATAAACTATCCAATGACCATTTTGTTTGTTGTATTGTTGTGTTGGTTGTTTTATAAAAATGGTTGTAATAAATTATTTATTCATATGATATGTAATAAATTAAATAAATTAGTTTTATTGTTTATTTTTGTAAAGTAATAGATTAGTTTTTAGAAATAAATTATTTGTACAAAAATGTAACAAGAAATGAAGTTGGAACCATTGTTTAAAGACAAAAGAGCAATTTTCGAATCTAAAAGGTGTGTAGGATTTTCAGTGACATTTTCTGAAAACTGTCACTAATGTTGTCTACAGAGGGTTGTTAGACTTTTAGCGACAGTTGCTGAATTTTAGTCTTCAATAAGTTTTTCCAATCCTCTGCAAGCAATTGGTGTTTACTCAAGTGGGAGCTTCTGCAACAACATTACAAGAAGATTTTTGGTCCCCTTAAATGTCCCTTTAGGATTGGACTTGGCATTTTTTGTGTTGCCTCACAAAAAATGTCATTAGTTGGTTATGTTTATGCACGTATCTTTTTATGCATGTTTTGTGTTGTTTATTTTATGCAATTATTATGTGTGGTTGATAAATTAGTTTTTCACATGATAAAATAATTTTGGACAAAATAAACATCACATGGAGTTTGGATTTTCAAAATTGGAAATAAGATGTAACAAGTTATTATTTTAAAAATAAAACCCGGTTTTATAAAATCGTTAATAACGACAAATTTTGAAATACTTCACTATAAGTTTTAAAATGGTAATTTTTGTAACTTATACAAACTCCATATATATATATATATATATATATATATATATATATATATATATATATATATATATATATATATATATATATAATAAAATGAAGTTTTATTAAAGATATATAAGGTTCAAATGCACTCAAAATTAATACCGGTTGTTAAAATTGAATTTCGTCAAATTATATAAAAACTAGTTTTTTATATAGAACCTTTAAAAGTGATTTTCTTTTGAAAATTGATACCATGGTTTATTATATGCATGTAATAACCATGATATCATATGTTTTTAAACTAGAATTATAAAACATATAAAGACCCTTTTTTTACAAACCTCAAATCTATGCAATCATGTTGAAGAACACTCGCACATCTCTTGTATGCTCTAGTGGGATAAAGGATATCTAACTGCTTAGTGTTATCTTTTGATGGTCGGGGTGTCTTCGCGATTTCTATAACCAATTTATAGGCCGATTACACATGTTTTTCAAGTTGGACGATTTGATCGGAAATCTTTTGTGATAAAGGATACCTAAGCAAGAGAAATTTGAGGCATAGATGGGATCAAACATGTCTAACTAAATTTGTTATTAGAGATCCCATAAATCTAGGAATTATATAGCAAGATATAATTGATAATCGATATCTACCGCGTTGAATTCAAATGGATGGGATAAAGGATACCTAACCATTTATTTGTTTTGCAACTTGGATCCTAGACTTTGATAATTAATGTTTTTGGAAACTAAAAGGGTATTAATTATTAAAAATTAAATATTGAAAATACTAAATGAATTTTGTTAAAATTTTGTAGTTAAATAATCCATTCTCATTATTATAAATTTTCATTTTCTTTAATAACTTAATGAAACAATAACATTTAATAGATACAACTTCAATGAATGGGTTCATGTCTTAAAAGACAATCTCGTGAGAGATATGAAATTGTATACACTTAAAGGTCCAAGTTCTAAACCATTTGCTTTGAGCAATAAGCCTGAAAATGATACCTAGTAAACGCATCACTATGATGCTAAAGATGTTTCTAACATCAAGCTAGGAATAGTTATTCATGACTTCTAGGAAGTCTTGGATAAATTAAACATATATCTGATGATATAACAAGTCAAGCAATATTCCAATAAATACAGTGATATTTTATTTAAAGCTAGTTTAAACATTGGAATAATGCAAGGCTAAAAGAATCACCTAGTGTGATCTAAGAGACCCATGTTTTATGGACTAAACACCTTTAACCCAAGAAATCTACTAAAGCCCACATAGATGGATCTTATTTCTTTTGTGAAGAAATTGGACGCTGGAAGAGGATTTACTGCTCTTATTTGGGAAGAAAGTCTAGAAGAGACTAGTACTTCTAGTATCTACAAGATAGAACTCATACTTTTCATATAACACTTAAGTACTTGGTACTTAAATGTTAATCTAATATTTGTAAATGGCTTACAGATATTTATTGAAGAGTAATCAAGCTGAGGACAATCAAGTTAGAACAACACTCTCGGAGTTTAGTTCATTATTTATGCTTAGAACATAAAGTACTTGTAATGTAAAACAATAATTGTTTTGGAACAATGTACGTTTTAATTTAGCATGCCTAAATTTATGTCTTAGTTATTTTATTCAAATGTTTGATAATTTACTCAATTGTTTTTCATAGCGATAATATTCATATTCTGAAATGATTAACTTCTATTTATGAGACTAGTTCTCTTAATAGAATTATAAAGTAAATATCAACATTTTTTATAATCAAGTTCTATACACAAGAATTTTTGACTTAAACTTGTTTTAAATCAAACTCATCTTTGAATTTGTTATCTTTATTATATAAATGACATTCACATATTCCAACTTCAAGAAAGGGATCTTTGAAGGAAAATAATGTAGTTTATTTGACATATGTGAACCTTATTTATATGTAAAGGATTCCTAATGATATTTTCACTAAAGTGTAGAGAAAATAATTAAAGAACTATACACTTTGGTGTATGACTTCCTTTCTAATGAATGTCTGAGATTAAGCACAAGATACCAAATCAACTTTATTAATAACTACAGTAGTTTAAATTATATTTTACGTGGTAAAGCATAATTGTGAAATCTTTATTGAAGGTTTCAAAAGTTGAGATACAAACCAGTAAGAACCATCTAAGGCCTTTTAATAAAGGATGAATTAAATCTTACTTGGTATTATTTACTTTCTAATCGGTAGAAATATCCTCCTTTAATCTTTTTAAGATAATACTTCAATCACTATTAATTGTATCTTGAATACAAATACCAAATAATAAGTAGATTAAACACTTTATAAGATTTAGTATGGAAAGGCTCCATCCTCATCTTACTTAATGTCTTATGGATTTGAAGTCGATGTTGGACTAAAGCTTCTAAACCCAAAATCTACTAGATACATATTTGTATAATACTATAAATTTGGCTTAGATTGTTATATGAAAACCCGCCAAGAATAAGTTATCTTATTATTGTGAAAGCTAAGTTAGTAGAAAGCAAGCTTCTAATGACAAAGCAAGTGGGAGGTACATGGAACTTGAAGCATCTCAAGAACCAAAACCTTATGTAGTAATAGTTGGCACTAGTCTTAACAAGGATTGTTAAACTTGAATAATAGCTATTCATAAACACAAATTGTTCGCATTAGTGGTAGAAATCATCTATGACTTAAGAATTTTGGAATCTCTCATTGATGAGCCTTTATTGATGGTTTCTGAAAAATCCATCAAATACCAAGATGTTATGTCAGATCTCGAATCTGATAAATGACTTACAGTCACGAACATGAGATGTAATCCTTGTATGAGAATCAAGTATGGGCTTAATTAAAATTTATACCTATAGCAAGGCTAGAAGGAGTAAATAACTCTTCTAGAAAGAATAAATTACATGGATAACCATACACATTTAAACAAATACTTGTTATAAAAGGATTTTCTCATACTCATGTCATTGACTATGGTCCTCATCATACTCATGACATTGACTATGATCAAACCTTTTTCACAAGTAGCTATGACTAGATCAATAAGGATATTGTTTACTATAAATTCATATTCTTAATATGAGATATAGTAAAGAGATTTCAAGAAAGACCGATTTTTTTTAATAGACATCTACTAGAAGATATCTATATAGATTAGCCTGGAGGTTTTCTTAATCCATGTTATCCTAACAAAATGTGTAGAGCTTGAGATCCACTTGTGGATATAAAGCAAACATCTCAATGTTGCAATCATCATTTAAATGTAAAACCACAAGGTATGTTTTTATATCAAAATAAATAGAACATGTGTGTTTACTAGGAACTAGTGGGAGCATAGTGAAATTCCTAATCTTGTATGAGTAAGACATAATTAATCATTTGAAATCACATTCTGACTAAGCAAGGTCATTTTCACCTTGACTCAGATAGTGTTTCTAAATTGAAAGACTTAGGAAAGAGAATATACATTCTTGGAATGTAAAATATATAGGGGATAGATAAAATGAATGTTAAAAGTTTCATGTCCTTATACATATATTGGCAATATCTTGCAAGGGATCAAGACAAAAGATTCTTTTGGAGAATTCTTGGCATTGTTATATGGAACCATTTTGAGCTAGCCTCAAAACTGCATAGCTCATAGGTTTGAACTAGATAAAATGATTTATATTTTATTTGTTTGGCAAATGAATTCATCATTTACGCTATATTATGCCTAGGACATGGTATTTGATCATGTTGTAAGCATGACATAGGATACTAATTGAATACATGGTTAAGTCATTGGATGACTAAGAGAGCATTCTAAGAGTACTTTAGAAGAACTAAGAGAATGCATACGAGACAATCAGTTTAGAAAGGATCTTTATGGAAAGAGCTGCACAAGATGTTAATTACTAAACATATATAAATAATTATGAATTATTATTGGATTTTGACTTCATTATGGAATGAATGGTAAGTCTTGTTGGAATGAGGTCAGAGAAAAACATAATGACACAGTCTACTACAAAATAAGAATACACTACTTTAGAAGTTGAATTCAAATATGATTGGATGAATGAGATCATTGAAAAACTATGTTGATTTTTTCCATTCAAGGATCACATAGAAATCTTTGTGACTTTGAGAGTATTCTTAATCCATCTAAGAGACTCTATGTCACGAAAGAACACCAATCATATTCTCTAATACATTTAATTATACTTAGAGTAAAGTTAAGTATGGAGATGATAGTATTCACAGAATTCATACAAATTGAATTTTGTCAAATCCATTGATAAAGTCATTCTTTTGAGCTAAGTATGAATGGTCACACTTCAGCTATAAGACTTTTTTATTCTAGAAATGGGTTTTTGATTTGGATTTAGCTTTTGGATATTGGAACATTATAACAACAACTATTAGATAATGTTATGATATATTAGGATATAGTCATGACATTAATACTTGTTGTGTTCTATATTAACATGTTTAATCTATGAATAATGTTATTATTCTAAAAGTTCATAGTCGGTTATAACTGTAGGAGCAATTATAAAGTAAGACTAATATGAATTGGATTGGTTGACTCTCACTATATGAAAGTAGGAAAGTGTTTGTAACCAAGTTTCATAGGTACTTGTCAGTGAACTCGTATTAAACTGACCCGCATCAAAATTATCTCATGGATTGCTATCAGGAATGATACTTGATTAAAAGGTACTATCTTTATATCTTTAACAACTGAGATACATAGTGGGACTTGAGTGTAGGGAGTACTATGCTTTGATATGGTCAAATGTTGTTCCTTAACCGGACAGTTATAAAATCCATTTTCAGGTATGGTGTGAACAATGCAAGAGGCTTATGTAGTCAAGATGGGATTTGTTCCTCTTATGTGATGAGAGTTAGACATCTAAGGCGCCTTACCAAAAGTTGAACAACTAATGAGATTGATCGCGATCTGAATCTCATGTTCAACATGATGTCTGTAGCAAAGGGATAACTGATAAAGTTACATTATACACCAATTGTAGCTTTGAGCTTTTTTGGAATTGGGCGTTGATAGAATGGCACAAAGTCGTATGTTGTTGGGGGCATTACAATGTTGCTAGACGTTCACCGCTGTCTATATTAGTCTAATATGAGTCTTGCACAAGTGGGAGATTGAAAGGTCTAGTATGCTCAAGAATCATATTAAAGTGATATTGCTAATTAGCATATGATACTAATGGGTCACACTAACAACAACTTGATATAATTGATTATTTATTAGAAATTGATTTTAATAAATATTCAATAAAACTCTTATAATTACATTGGAAATTATTTATTTCATGGAAATAATAATTTTCATTAGCAAGTAATATTACATAATTCATATGGTATGAATTAATAGGTTATGTACAACTTTATGGACTAGTTGAAACCCTTTTGTCTTTTACTCAAAAGACAAAGTTTATATTTTATAAAACTTGAGTTTATAAAATTTAAACAAACTCCTCCCTTTTGTATATGATTTTCGAAAATTAGAGAAGAAGAAAAGAGTTATGGGTTTTTGATTATTTAAATGAGAGAATGGCTCTTTGAATATTTAAATAAGAGTATGGCCTTTTGATCATTTAAATGAGAGAATGGTTCTTTGATTATTTAAATAAGGGAATGGTCTTGTGATTAGTTTTTTTCAAAAGTAGGAAACTGTTTCTACTATAAATACAAGACTTGATGCTTTCATTTGGCTTGCTCATTCACACTCTCCAAAACCGTAACCTCCTTAGAGGAGGTCGCTCTTTTCTTCACCTTTTCTTGAAGAATACTTGCTTTTACATGCCCTCTTAAAGTTCATATTGGTTATGAACTTAAAGCTTAAGGGAGTAAGAGTTTTGGACTAGCATCTACATCAATTTGAGTCATTGTTGGTGTCTCAAAGGTTCCACATTCTTCATCAACTTCCAACCCTCCCAAGAGGATCCAAAGAACAACAAAGGTTGTTATTTCTTCATCCTTTCTACGGTTGGTATTTTATCTTTCTATAGCTTGCAAGGAGATCCTTGGTGGGTATAAAATGTTATGTTCAAAATTTTAAGTCTTCCGTTGCCATATTTTTTCTAGTTTATGAAACTATTTTTGAACTAAAACACAACATGATGTATTGGATATGAGTCTTTCACTAAATAATTGTTGTGTTCTATATTAGCATGTTTAAATCCTTGAATAACTAGGTTATTCTAAATGTCCATAGTCGTTCATAGTTGTGGCAGCATCTATGACGTAAGAGTAATATGAATGGATTGGTTGATTTTAATGGAGATGAAAATAGCAAGAGCTGCTACCAACTTCATAAGTACTTGATTAGGAGAATAAGTATTGGACCTGACCCACATCAAAATCATTTTATGGATCGTAGTCATGAGTGATGTTTTGATCAGGGTTGTATCTTTTTATTCTTAGACCTGAGATACATATTTCGGACTTGAAGTGTAGGAATTGTTGTGCTTTGACATGGTTTAACGTTGTTCTGTAAAAGGCAGTCATCAGGGCCATTCTTGGGTATGACATGAACTACATTGATGGTCATATGTAGTCAATATGGGATTTGTCCCTCTTATTCGTTGAGAGTTAGACATCTAAGGCCTTACTAAAAGTTGAACACTAAAGGAGATTGATCGCGATCCATATCTCATGTTCAACATGATGTCTGAGACAAAGGAATAATTGATACCATACCATTAGTAACAATTGTAGCTTAGAGCTCCTGTAATTGCCTGTTGATGAGATGGCACCATTCATATGTTGTTAGGAGCAGTAGCCCGTAGCTAGACGTCAGCTACTTTCTATATTAGTCTATAATGAATCTTGTGCATGTGGGAGATTGTTGAATCTATATCCCCAAGAATCATTATGGAGTGATATTGCTAATAATATATGATCCTATAGGGTCACACCGTTATCAAGTTGGCACATTTTGTATATTTATTATTAATATGATTATTAATAAGTAATATCCATTCTTATATTTCAATTAGGGAATAATTATTGTTTTATGAAAATAATAATTATAAGAGAGTATTACTATATCATATGGTATGATTTAATAAGTCATGTAAAAAGTTTTGGACACTTTGGTTAACCATGATTAAGTTAAAGACTTACTCTACCATGGTTAATAAAGTTGGAGACAATTTTTGTCTCTTCCAAGACCCATGGCCAAAACCGTAAGCAAGCATGGTGTTGGGTTATTTATTGTATTGTGTCAAATTTATTATGCATGTACTTAGTCTTTATTGTCATCGGATTGGGCCTGTCCATCCGCTTTTATGCAGCTAGGGTTAGACTGTAAATATAGCATGCATGTATCGTTTTAGTGTTAATGTTTTTTGTAGCCCTACGTATCTTTGCAGAGAAGTTCTTATCTAAGATATTAATAATTAAGCATTCAACACTCTTTCAATCACATTCAATCTTTGTTCTTATTGTTTGATTCAACTAAATTGTTTTGAATCTATTGATCATTATTTTATTGTTTCAACAATTGCTATCAGAGCAAGAGATTGTGTAATACATACGCATATCTTTTGTCGAGCTTACTAGGGTTTTGAGTTTTTATCAGATCTGTTTTGGTCGTCTCCATTGTTTTCATCGATTGTAGACATCAGATCTAGGTTATTGTTTTACCCTAAACTCGATTAGTATCTTAAACATCTGATTCCTTACAGTTTCGATTATCTTGTCAAAGATGAATCCAGAAGATCCACACACCCTTTCTTTCAATCTTTCTAGCAGCATTGGATCGACTACCATGATCCCAATCCTTTTCCCTTAAGACTATGAAGTTTGGGCTTTACATTTTGAAGACTATGTTCTTGGTCTTGAAGAACATGGAACCATAATATGGGAGGCTATCACAACACGAACTTTCTCTCACACGGTTACAAGGAAGGTTGTTAAAACCCAATAAGATTACAACACTATTCTGATCGATCATAAAGAGACTCCTAATGATGAAAAAGACAAGATTTTAAGCAATATCAAGGCGATGAGAATCATAAGATTCGCTCTTCCTCCAAACACTTTTCGTCTTGTAAGTCCATGTGACACAGCCAAGAAAATATGGGATAGGTTAAAGGAACTTTACTCAAGCGATGCAGATCTAGAACACTCTGTACAAACCTTGATTTTTTCAGAGTTTGGTGCTTTTTTTCAGAAGCCAGAAGAGAAACTTGATCAGACTTTTAATCGCTTCAATCATCTACTGAGCAAGATGCTTAAGCACAATCTTAAGCGTGAAAAGATTGAGCAGAAAGTTACGTTTATGAATGGTTTAAGGTCTGAATGGAAAGCAGTTGTATCAACTGTGAAAGCTCATGAACAGTTCAAGAACTATTTTTTGGCTCAGCTAGTGGGTATTCTTAGATCACATGAAGACGAAGTGATGAAGGACGTGAAAGTTGTTTCTAGCATGGGATCGTTGGCCCTAGTTGCGAAAGGAAAAAAGGTTTCAGAAGACGATTCGGAATCTGCCTCTTAGATTTTGAACTTACCAAGGAAGAACAAGCTTTGATGGTTTCTTATCCCAAAAGGTTCATCAAAAAGAACTTTGGACGATTCAAAAATAGAAACATGTCAGGAAACTTTAATTCGGAGAAATCAAGGGATGAAGGCTTCAGAAGCTCGCAAAAGGATGAAGAAAAGCAAATGAAAAAGCTGTTTGGTGATTCTGATTACGATTGTAACTACTGTCATGGTAAAAACCATTTTGCCAAAGAATGCATGCTGAGAAGGTTGAATGAGAAGAAGGAAGAAGAGAAGAATGAAGCTTACTATCTTCAAAAGATAGAAGAAGTGAGGAACAGAAAGAATGTATAGAATGTGAAACCTGCTTTGATCGTGCAGGAAGATGGGGATGAGTTTGGACGAGTTGAGGTATGGTCAACTGATTCGGAAGATGAAGGAGTCTGAAAGCCGACACACAGTGAATGCTTTGTTGCGAAGGCTATTGCGCTTGAGTATGTTGGGAAATGTCTGATGGTGCAAAACGAGGTCTCGTAGCAGAAGGAATTCGCAACCGATGCAAGTCGTCCTACTGAAAGTTGTTTCGCAGTGAGGCCTGTTTCAAAACATCTGAAGGAGTGCGAAAATGTCATCAACAAGGTACACTCCATACTTCAATCTCTTAATATTCCTGCTACATGCTATGAATCTAAATTAGATTATTTGAATTATACTTCCTCTATTTTTAGTGATAGTTTAAAGAGAACTCGTCTAAACAATTCTAACCTAACTGATCAAATTACTAGGATAACAAGTAAAAGTGAAGTAAGACGAATGTGGATAGAGAAGCTGGAGATAGAGTTGTCTAGGTCTAGGGATGATGTCATTTATTTGAAACGAGACAATTTAGCGCTTTTAAAACAACGGAATATTTTTTGTGTGATTGCGAAATGATTATATTTTAACATCACCCAACTGCATCTTGATTGTGAAATAGGCAAAAAAGATTCAGAAAATGATTTTACCCTTTCTCGAATTGAAAGAGCATGAAATCGATGAAGAGTGTTATAAATGTGAGTCCATAGTCTCTTCCGAAGAGGTTTCAAACGCATACCGAGTTGGACATGAAAAAATTGAAGCCTACATACAATCCAAAGACCATAAGAACATGTTAAAACAAGTTTTGGATGAAAAAAAATAAAGAGAAAATTAAATCTGATATTGTGCAAAAATTTGACTCATTGTGCACGAAATTGAGTTCAGAAAACACTTTTGATGCTAACAATGTTTCTGAATTTGATGAGAGCGACATTAGTGAAATTTTTGTAGATGATGAGATTGATTGTTCGGCTTTTGTTCAAAATGAATCTGAACCTAAGAATAAGTTAATTTTTGAAAACTCTATTGAATATGTTCGTATTATAGAAAATAAAGGTTCAGGTGTTTTAAATGAAAAGGCTGCCATTTTTTCGAAAGTAAAATCAGTTCCGAACCAAATGTTCGTAACAACTGGACTGAACACAAAAGATACTCCAGAACTAACAACCATCGTTAATGATGATAATGTTGATGGTTGTCCCGAATTTTTTTGGGGTGTTCATATAGACAATGCAGATGAGACAAGAGGTTTGTCTAAATTAACCTCTTGGAAGACGAAAGTCCGATATGTCTCAAATCCCATCAATTCTGTCAATCCATGTAGCAATCAGGCAAGTCCCAGTGGCACCAAAGATGTCCCATGCGAAACCTCTTCCAAACCTTCCTATCCTAAGATACGAAAGGAAAATCCTAGATCTAAGGTTCATTTGTCTGTTGAAGAAATGATTGCAATGAAAAGACAACTGAACAATAGATACAAGAAAAATCAACAAGCTAGGAAACAATTTTGGAAAAGTCATTATTCTAATTACAATGTTATTCATTCAGTAAGATCTCTGGTTCGAAATGTGAAATATACTCCTGTTCAGAGTTCGAAATCAAATTATGTTTCAAAACAGGTTGCGAAACCTACGGTTACAAAACCTGTTGCGAAACTAGAAATTAATGCAAAATCTCAAGTTTCGAAACCATTTGAAAAGGCTAAACCAGATTTTTTTCCTAAATCCAATTTTTCAAAAACTGCCAATGCATCAAAAGATGTTAAAGGCAAAGGCAAACTAGTTTTAGAACCCAAAATCTCTTCCAAGGATTCTGAAGCTCAGTTGAAAAAGATGGAAAAGAAAATTGCTAAAAAGGTTGTCAAGCAACAAATAGCTTCAAAACAAACAAAAATTCCTTTTAAAATAAATCCCAATGATGAAAGGATTATTGTTTCCAAAATCATGAAAGGAGAGAATTCAACATTAATGAAGAGGTCTTATTTAGTAGATGAATCAATAACATTTCTTGTTCTTAAGAAAACCTCACAAGGACCCAAGCAACTTTGGGTTCCTAAATCTCTCTGAATTTTGTAGGTAATACGTGACGAACAGTACGACTCAGAATGGTACATTGACAGTGGTTGTTCACGTCACATGACAGGGAGGAGGGAAGAGCTCAGGGAATGCCAAACATTGAAGGATGGTGGCAAAGTGAAGTATGGAAATAAAGCCATAGGAGAGATCAAAGGATATGGCATGATCACGAATGGCAAATTCTCTATTCGGAAGGTAGCTTATGTAGAAGGCCTGCAACATAACCTAATAAGCGTTTCTCAATTGGTTGTAGGTACAGGGCTGAAGGTTTCATTTGACGATGAAGGATCTGAAATAATTGAGAAGAAAACAAAGGCGGTGCTATTAAAATCCAAAAGAAAGGGAGAGATGTTACCTTTGAACATTAAACCAATAGTCAGGAAGCCAGCCATTTGCCTTCTTTTGAAACCATTTTCGGATGATAGTTGGCTTTGGCACCGAAGGCTCTCGCATTTAAATTTCAAGGACATAAACAAACTCGTACATGGCGACCTTGTGCGAGGACTTCCTCTTCTAAAGTATGACAAGGAACATCTGTGTGTAGATTGTGAACTAGGAAAGCATAGTCGGAAAAGTCACTCCACAATTATCAATACCAAAATTATTGAGCCACTTGAACTCTTACACATTAATATATGTGTCCCATCTACCATTGAGAGTGTTGGTGGTAACAAGTATATTTTGGTTATTGTAGATGAACTCTTACACATTAAACAGAAACCAGATGCTACCTCAAGGCTAAAGGATTTTATCAAGTTACTTGAACTTCAATTGCGAAAGCCAGTTTGGAACATTCGCAGTGATAACGGTTCTGAATTCAAAAACGAAGTGTTTGAAGAATTATTGACTGAAAAGGGAGTTTCTCACAACTTCTCTACTCCTTACACTCCTCAGTAGAACGGAGTCATTGAAAGACAAAACCGCTCTCTTTGTGAAGCTGCGAGGACCATACTTTCATTTGCGAACTTACCACTCTATTTCTGGGCTGATGCGATCGAAACCGCCTGCTTTACTCAGAACCGCTCCTTGATTAACAAAAGATTCTCAATCACTCCTTACGAGATTCTTAATAAATGAAAACCTAACGTTAAGTTCTTTCACGTTTTTGGTTCTAGGTGTTTCAATTACAGCTCCAAAGACCAAAGGAATAAATTTGACGTGAAAGCAGACGAAAGAATCTTCTTAGGGTATTCTCTTACTTCAAAATCATATAGGGTTCTAAACAAGAAATCAAAAAGAATTGAAGAAACCTACTATGTCACTTTTGATGAGAACTATCTCAAGAAGTATCAGAAGTCTATCAGTCCATCCGAAGAGATTTTTCCATCCACACCATCTCAAACGATTCATCTGATGAACTTGTATGAGGAATTCATGAATTTTTTTGATGAGCTTGAGAAACCCATCTCCTCTGAATCAAATGCTAAGGGTAATCAACAGGATGAGTTAAAGAAGATCATCGACGATGTTGCAAAATATCTTGAATCCGAACCACAAATTCCGAAGGATCCAGAAGTTAACACTGACATTCCAAAGACTTCTGATGTTTCACCCCAAACACAACCTACTTCCACTACATTCCAGGGGGAGGGTTCCACTTCAACCTCCACATTCTATACATATGTTGAGGGGGAGAATTCAAGCCCTGAATTCAATTCTGATATTCCGATCCAAGGGGAGACTCCAATTCCGAACGTTGAGTCACATACAAATTCCCATGGGGAGAACGACAATGAAAATAATGACTCCGAAGACGTTCAATCAGAATTCGAAGATGTCAATGCCGAATTAGACCCAGCTTATGATCCAAACTACCCACCATTAATAAAATGGACCAAAGATCATCCCAAAACTTAAGTCATCAGGAGTTCTCACGAGTTCTCACAAAACCATCATCAGGAGTTCTCACGAGAGCTCAACAAAAAGCGAATCAAACTGCATTATTTTAAAAGATGGAATTTTGCATGTTCAATTCGTTTATCTCCAAAATTGAGCCTAAGAATGTAAAATTTGCTCTTGATCACTCTGATTCGGTGCAAGCTATGCAGGAAGAGCTTAATGAATTCGAACAAAACCAAGTATGGAGACTGATTCCAACTCCAAAGGATGCTTCTGTGGTCGGTTTAAAATGGGTGTTTCGGAACAAGCTTGACAAGGAAGGGAATGTTATCAGGAACAAAGCTAGGTTGGTTGTAAAAGGATACCGCCAGGAAGAAGGCATAGACTACAAATAGACATTTGCACCAGTTGCAAGGCTTGAATCTGTTCACATTTTCCTCACCTATGCAGCTCACAAGAATTTTAAAGTCTATCAGATGGATGTTAAATGTGCCTTTCTGAATGGTGAGTTAGAGGAAATGGTCTACGTAGAGCAACCTCCAGGTTTCATGAACGAGAAATATCCAAACCATTGCTACATTTTGGATAAGGTTGTGTAGGGTTTAAAACAAGCTCCTCGAGCATGGTATGAAACCCTTACCCGATTCTTAAAACAATCAAAGTTTAAACAAGGCTCGGTTGACCCAACCTTCTTTCGTAAGAAAGATGGTGACCATCTGATGATCGTCCAAATCTATGTTGATGATATCATTTTCGGATCAACCAATCCTAGATTGACTGCTGAATTCCGAAAGTTGATGGAGACTAAATTTGAGATGAGCTCAATGGGTCCTATTAATTTTTTCCTTGGTTTAAATATTAGACAGAGTTCGGAGGGGATTTTTATCAACCAGGAAGCTTACATCAAGTCGTTACTTGCGAAATTTGGAATGGTAGGAGATTCGCGAGTCAAGGTACCGATGGTATTCAAAACAAGGCTAACACCGTCCTTGGACAAGCCTGTGGCGGATATTACTCTCTATCGGCAAATGATTGGATCATTAATGTATCTAACATCCAGTCGACCAGACATAATGTTTGTTGTTTCTTATTGTGCTTGATTTCAGGAGAATCCTCGTGAACCACACATGACTGTTGTGAAGAATATTCTGAGATATCTCAAAAGAACATCTTCTCTTAGAATATGGTATCCTTCAAACTCCGGATTCTTTGTGCAAGCATTTTCGGATGCTGATCTAGGTGGATGCGGTCTCGATCGTAAAAGCACTTCTGGGGGATGTCAGTTTCTAGATGGCAAACTAGTAAGTTGGCAATCAAAGAAACAGACTTGTGTATCCCTATCAACTGTAGAAGTTGAATACATCGCAGCTGCATCATGCGCTTCTCAAGTCGTCTGGATACAAATCCAACTTCGACACTATGCATAAACATGAAGAAGATTCCACTATATTGTGATTCAGAAAGTGCAATTCGGATTTGTCACAACCCTGTGCAACATTCCAAGACGAAACATATAGCACTGAGGTATCATTTCATAAAGGATCACGTAGAAGATGGGAACATCGAAGTACATTTCGTAAGATCCTCTGATCAACTTGTTGATATCTTCACAAAATCCTTACCTGAAACAACCTTTAATCGAATTCTACAAGGCTTAGGAATGATAGAAGCAGAATCTGTTCCAAAACCATCTTTGTAATCGAAATGCATCTCTTAAGTTCTGAACCGATCCGAACCCTCAGAGGTACTCGTAACTCACTGTTCACACTCTGAACGGGTCTGAGCGCTCGGAGCGACTCGGAGTCTACTGTTCATCTAAGACTCGGAGCTTCCTGTATCCTCTGTATATTATGTATTTTCGTAATTTTTTTCTGTAATTATTTTTTTTTTAGAAAAATTACAAAACATAAAAATATTTTCTTTTCTGTTTTTATTTCTTTTTCAGAAAAATTTTGAAATACAAAAATATTTTTCTTTTTTGCTATTATTTCTTTTTCAAGAAAATCCAAAATCCAAAAATATTTTCTTTCTTGTTTATGTTTTATCTTCTCAAAAAATCAAAAACTCCAAAAATATTTTTGTTTTGTTTATTTTTGTGTTATTTTAAAATTTTGAGTTATCTTAGTTACTATTTCGTCACCTCAATTCAAAATGATGGGGCAAGTACATAACTTTGATTCTATGTACTAGCTAAGTTTCCTTATAAGCATGATGTTGCATGTTGACCAAAGCCTCTGAGACTCTATATTGAAGCCTTAATGAAACTTTCACTCCGAATGTTTCTTCCCAATCAGACTAATATTCACATAAGTCATTGAGCTACCTTAATCTTCTCATATTGAGTTAAGAGTTGACTGCATAGTCCTTCGCAATATAGCAGAGGTACATTTTTATCTTCGGAACCACGTTATCTTTTCTCCATCACCTTCACTTTCACATTTGTAACCCCTGAGACTCTTAGAAATTACCACTGAGGTTTATGGTTACACAAATTCTGTGTTTATAATCTTCAAATTGTTATCACCACGAATTGAGTGAAACCCAAAATCCGAATCCTATTTATGTATTGACGGTGAACAATTAATAAGTTCTAGATTTTTCACCATGGAATTAACGACATTCAACCCTTGTGGTTTGTACCTTAAAATCTCATTATTTTTATTTTTGCGAGATCTTAACGGAATGCTCTCGGCCTAAGACATTTCTTCCTAATAGATCCAGTTTTTTTTTTTGAGATTTCGTTTTTGTCTAGCCACTTAAATAAATCCCAATCATACTTGTTATTATGGCTACACTGGTCAGACAAGTACTTCTTCCATACTTTCAGACATATGTTGAGTTTCGTAGTTTGGTTGAAGCAAAGCCACCCATTAAAGCCTAATGAAAAGAAGCCTTTCACTATTTCTCAACAAATACATGATCGTAGTTCAATGGGAAACCATGCAAGCACTTCCAAGTCTCTCTTGACTCTAAAGGAAGAGATTCTTACCCGAGATCCATCTGCTTTTATGTTAATTTTATATTGACATCACAGAATCCTAGATATATTTGTTTTATTTCTTTATCTTTGGCACCCTCTTGCATGAAAATCTTCTTGATTTTCCAATTATCTGGTTCTAACTTCCGAATGGTTACTTTCAATTCCGAGAACAGGTTATGGTGACTCAGGCTATATTACGAACGCGCAAAACTGAAACGGTGGTTTTTCAAAGGATAAGAATTGAATTTGGGCGCGTGAATTTTTCAAACTGTTCCTTACATCACGCCTGACAGTTACGCTGCCTGACACACGTCTAGCTATCACATCTTTTCAGACGCCTTTTTAGGGATTTGGAAGCGCCAAACGTTGGATTTCTCTCACCAGTAATGATGTATAAAAGGGAAATTGACGCTTGATTTTCATTTACCACTTTCAAAGCTTTCAAACTCTCCGGCTAGAAAAACCCTCTTTCTCTCAAATATTGTTCATTTTCTCCATCTGCATTCATGGCTGCTTCTTTTGAAACTCCATCCGTGGCCGACCAAACCGCTTCATCGGGACTACTGAACATCCAAGACAAACAAAATCTCATCTTTGATCTCAACTCATCCAAATACGTTGTCTCTCTCCAGCCGATGATTGAGTGCCTTCGTCACTCTTCTTTGGCTCCGGCTCTAACCATGGCAGAGAATCTCCCATTGGTTCATCTATCCAAGGCGTTCTCCACTTTAAGTTACCAAGAACATGATTCTGTGATTACTTTTGAGATTGACTCTCACAAAACATCAATCTCCAAGTCCCGATTCAGCTGACTGCTAGGGTTATCTCAAGCTAGGGATATGGTTGATTCGGATATAATCTCTTCTTCTGCAATTCTGGAGATGTTTTACCAGATGGGTTACATGGGAAATCTCACCCTTTTACCGAAGTTCAACAAGCCCAACCTTCCTCCGATGTAGAACATCCTTTTCACCCTTCTCTTCAAAAGTTTCTCAGAACGGGTCACGGGCTCAGACAGTGCAAGTAAGCTTTTCTGTACTATTATCTACGGATTATACCATGGAATCAACCTGGATTATGGTTCCATCCTTTGGGTACAACTGGTTCAGAGTACTCTTTCCACAACATGGCACTTGGAGATTTCTTGTGCTCAGTTCTGGTCCGTCCTCGTCCAGAGAGCCATCACTAAACTCAACATTCCGGTGACTGGGGGATGTATAATAGCAGCTATCCTAATCTTTCATACTTTGAACTTCATTGTGTCTGATCCTATGAAGTTCGCCTATATTGGATCTATTCCAGAGGCTATGCTCAACTATGTTCCAACAGGCAACGAGCTAATCAACGAGTATCGGAAGAAACCTGCATCAGGTCCTCTCCCTTTAACACTTAAGATGCAAAAGGCTTTGGAGGAAGCGAACAAAGCCTAAAAAGGGAGGTAAGTCAAAGTCGAAGGCTGGTCCTTCCGAACCAGCTTAAACTCCAACGAAGAAGGTCCAGAAAGCTACTCGAAAACCAAGGTCTCCGACTCCTGTTCAAGAAGCTTCCGATTCTCGCACTCATTCAGATTTAAAAGAGCAAGACACAGTTCAGAATGAAACTGGCGATACTGCTTTATCTTTGCAACCAATGGTCTCGGAACCACAAATCTCAATTGCTCAAACCATTCCCCTATTTACTGAATCTACAACAACAACAACCATTGCTACGAGTTCACCTCCAGTAACTGTCAACATATCTGATACGGGGACAGATACTTTTGGTGTTACTATTGTTCAAGATTCTACCACTCTCTCACCCCTAAGGACTGATGATCCGGATATTATATTTGGTGATAATCGGGATGATTTTCAAGACTTTCACTACATTCCCTTTACTGTTCACAAAGAGAGTGATGATGAGGCTCCCATGACTAAAGAGCAATTCAAGACTCTTAATGAAAAGTTGGACACTCTATTTGAGTCTTGAAGCCTCTACCAAAGCCGTTGAAAACTCAGAAAAGACCGTTCGTGAAACGACCGAAAAAGTTGATAAACTACTTGCTGATGTTACTCAATTTATGGATGATTTTCAGAGTTCCTCTGATAAAAACACAGCAGCTGCGAATAAGGCGATTATGAGTCTTGGCTCTACTCTTCACACTGAAAAAGAGGCTCTCTCTAAAGTTCGTTCTGAAATCAAGGATGATAATGCCGAGTTCAGTGCCTCTATGGTTTCGAAGATTGAAAAGCTAAAAGAGGAGCTGGTCGCAGAGAACGATCTTTTGGATAAGCTGGCTGTCAAAACGGAGAAAACGAAAGTTCTTTCAGTGAAGTTATCTCATGTTACCAAACAGATTGATGATCTAACCTCCAAAAAGGCTGCAATCAAAAGTTATGTTGCAGATGTTAATCTCTTCTTGCAAAATCTTGTAGAGACTCGTGACTCGATGCTCACAGTCTCAGTTCGCCAACATCTTGCTGACAAACAAAAACCAGTATTCTCCATGCTTGATCGTATAGAGGGTGTTTTGGAATCTAGTTCTCTTCTGAAACAAGGGGTAGAATCTAAGAAGCCATCTACTGAAGAACCCAAGAAACCAGCTGATGAATCTGGGGAGTATGAACACAAGCCACCACCAAAATCAAATGGTCTGAAGCGTAATGAAGCTTCTGGATCAAAAGGAAAAGGAAAATGAGGTGATGACAATGATGAAGAAGAAGAAAATTTGTCTGAAGGGTCTAAGCTTAAAAGAAAGAAACGTGATTAAAAGCTTGATGAGAATCTGCGAGTTGATAAAGAAGCTGAAGTTTGTGAAAAGGAGGCTGATGATGCTCAAGTCACACTCAAAACACAAAAGGCCCTCTTTCCTCCTTGGTCGATGGAGCGAATTTTGAACGAAGCCATTGACAATCCGAATGTATACTGGTTGGAGCCAGTTGCTTCTTTTGAATTTGGAAAACACTTCGGAATCTCAGCTTGACTTTCCAATTACTCCGAAGGCATTTTTATTTTGTTGCTTTGATAAGGTTGAGAAAGCTCCTGATTCAGATAACGATGTCAATCTCATGCTCATTTTTTTAACTCAAGCACGGAAAGCCCCAATATCAAACTTGGAGTTCGAAGAAGATTACTATTGTGAAGGTGTTTGGTCTGATTGAAACGGAAAGCTTTATTAATGTTCGGTTCAAAGCGTCACGAGGGGGAAGCAAGTCAATCTTTGAATTCACTCTTGCTGATCTGCCATGCCTTAATCCTTATGATTGGATTTCCTTATTTAATCTTTTATCAAAAGATGAACAGAAATTCGAACCCATTGTGGAACATCTGAAAAGGATGTTGATCTCATACATTCAGGAAGTTGCAAAAATAGATGTGGAGATAGCAGCTGTACTTCGAAATAAACCCACTGTGAAACCAAAAGAAGCTTCGAACGATGTCACCAAGATGAAGCTTGGCAAGATCGAAAAGGACAACTGGAGTATGGCATTTCAACAAAGTGCTAGAGATGGTTCAAATGTTCAGAGGTGTTTGTTCTCCTTGCCAGACAAGCATCTTTATTCCACAACTTGTTTGAACTATGTTTTGGGAATAATTGATAAATGCAAAACGAATAATATTGCGGATAAGAAGTTCTTCGTAGACATGATCAAGTGGTATATCCGGCTTCGCAACACTTTGCTTGGACTGATGTCGAAACTCTTCAAGGTGCAGAAGCACGAACAGTAATAAAGATTTCCTTCCTTATTTGTAACAAAGGGGGAAATTGTTAGGTTATTTATTGTATTGTGTCAAATTTATTATGCATGTACTTAGTCTTTATTGTCATCGGATTGCGCCTATCCATTCGCTTTTATGTAGCTAGGGTTAGACTATAAATATAGCATGCATGTATCATTTTAGTGTTAATGTTTTTTGTATCCCTACGTATCTTTACAGAGAAGTTCTTATCGAACTCTTCTAAGATATTGATAATAAAGCAGTTGACACTCTTTCAATTACATTCAATCTTTGCTCTTATTATTTGATTCAACTACACTGTTTTGAATCTATTGATCATTATTTTATTGTTTCAACACATGGGAGGTTGCTTGTCAACCTCCCCATTTTGTTCCTCATGCCCTTAAAGTAAGGAAATTACTTTATATTAATTAATAGGGTTGCTTTTGCTTTTCATGGACTATATAAGAGAGTGCATGGAGCTTGTTTTTGGCTAGTGAAACTCTCTCTTCATCTTCATTTCTTCTCACCAAATCATATGTAGCAAAGTGCTACTCCTCTTGCTTTTCTTTTGAAGATCATTCAAGTATTTTGTGGTTCAAAGTGCTTCTCTTTTAGTGATTATTTGAGTTAAGCACTTAAAGGCTTAAGAAGTACTTTACACAAGAAGGAACTAGCATTCCAAGTTCCTTAATCTTGATGGTGGATACTTGTAGAGAAGATCATGTTCATTGATCTTTACATCTTCATCAACACCCCAAAACCAAGTGGGTTGCTTCAAAGGTTATCTCTAAAACATCCTATGGTTTTTTTAATATCATTTTAACCTCTATAAATGGATCCTATATGGTTTGGTTTTGTTATAAACTCAAAAATAATATTGTTATTTTTTAAAGCTCCCGTTTCCGATTTTATGAAAATAAAACTTATATTTGTATCAAAACCCATCAGTGGTGAGAAGCTTGAAATCGATTTTGTGGTGGTTTTTGATTGGGATTCCAAGGATATTTGTACTTCATAGACAGAAGTGCAAACTCTTGCTGGAAACGAAGTTCAGGATAACCAGCTTCTGGATCAAGTTCTACATCGTACAGATAGTTCAGAATCGGAGGAATGAATGCACGAGTTGAGTTGGTCGAATAGGTTGAACATGTGGAACAGATGAGATGGCTCGTAAAGGATCCGAAACAGATGGGTTCGAAATTAGTGGATTGAAAGAGCTTACTAAAGCGAGAGGACCTCCTGAGAGTTCTCTTAACATTTTAGCAACATTGGATCCGTGACCTTGTGGTTCGTCAAACAACTGATAGAGCTTCGGTTTCTTTAGAGAACCATTACTATGAAGACATGATTTAACATTTCCCCATCCTTTGCCAAGGTTGTTGATGAACTTGATATTGTACTCGAGTGGAGTTCGTACTATGTCATGTGTTGTCATGTTGTTCACAATGATTCTATATCGATTTGATGCAGAGGCTACAGATTCACCAGGAGCTGTAGTGAAGGTGTCAAATTCATTTACAAATGATGTCAAACGCTTATCTTTCATGTTCTTAGACACTTCGAACAAGTCTTGAAGTGTATCCCAAATCTCTTTGGCAGATTTGCATAATTTTATGTGCTCAAAGAGAGAATGAGGAACACCAAACACCATCTCTGAGAAAGCAATCTAATATGCATGAAGCTTTTCAATATCTGATGCAGTTAGTGGTGTTGGATGGAGTTCTTCTTGACCCATGAGTGTAGCAGCAGCATCTCTGACCATTTGTCTTACAGGAACATGAGGACCTTCTTTTACAGATCTCCATATCTCTTCACCTTTTTCTTTACCAAGCAAAAATATCTCCATTCTAACTTTCCAGTTATCATACTCTTCAACAACTAGTAATGGGGCATGCATTAGGCAACCCACGCTATTTGCTATTTGTATTGAATACATCTGTTGAGTTTGATTAAAAGCAGCCATTAAAGTTAAGATATTAGAGTTGAAGTGGTATATAGAAGAAATTTTATCCTTCACACATAAATGATTAAGATACCAAGGTAATCTTTAATCAACTATAATATGTTCTTATGGACTCAAAGGACAACCACTTAGGCTCTAATAATTGTGAAAACAAGAAACGATCTATGCAGACAAGGTTTCAAAACTCAAACCTTGAATTACCTTAAGATCAATGTCTGCTGCTAAGAAGATCCAGTCAAGTTTGGTAAATCAGTCTTGTCTTGGAATATAGATATTAAACAAAATATTCAATATATAAAATGATTAACAAGTATGAACAATGTAAATTAAAGTAACTTAAAAACAATAAGAATGTAAGAGAGAGAGTGATTTGACTGAATGATTCTTGGTATTGATATGATAGAGAATGTTGCACTCATACATGTGTAAACAATCAACCTTACATCTCCTTAAATAGGCAAGGAGTGAGAAAAATAAGACAAATCGCATAAAGTGCATGGACTAGAAGACAACTAAAGATCAATAGACTGCTAAAGTCGCATCTGTTGATCTTGTCCCATGTAATGTATAATAAAACAACTACTAAAAGACAAATTAGTATTAGGAATAATTAATGCACTATACAGACTCAGATCAAAAGTAATAAAAAGGATGTGTCTCAGACAAATCTTTTCTTCGGAATAGGTATCATCTCGGAATTCTTATTCCTAGGAATAGGCTTCACTTCGGATTACTAAGGGATCACTTTTCACGTATCAACATGAGCAAATGAAGTAATAAAGTAAGGAGGAACGTTAAGAAGCCATTTTAAGGTTGATCCTGTAAAGGTTGAACCGAAACCCTTACAAAGACAAGCTTCCTTCAAATATGTGGGAATGGGGATGATCTTCATTCTTTCCCTGTATTGTGCCACATGTTCTTTAGGATCTGTAGTTCCATCGTAAGGCTTCATGCTGGGAGTTTGGAAGCGCTTTGGGACTTCAGTATCAGTTATCACAGGAGCAAATCTCAAGATCATGTGGCTCGTGGGGGATACTTATGATATAGGTTGGACCACTCCAAGCACACTGGAGATCTTCTGCCTTAACTGTTGAAGTTTCTTGGCCATGACCAGACTCATTCATGCATCAAGGTCCGTAGAGTTAGTATTAAAAGTATTATTATTCACAAAGTTACTAGAATCCTTCTTATTAGGAGTGATGAAGGTTTCGACGGGATACTAGATCACAAGCGCTCGCTCATTTGGAGTTGCACCCCAAGTAGGAGCATGTGTAGGTGCTGATCTTGGGTTGTTTCCTAGGAATCTTGTATCGTCAAAGTTCAAGATCTTGGGTGTTAATTCTTGGGACTTATGTATCTCCGTCCTCATTCTCTCTATTTCCTTTAACACCTTCCTATTGTCCTCTTGCTGTTGAGTAACTTGTCGTTCCAGTCTCTTCATCATGGCAAAGAGCTCGTTGTTGGAAATCACTACAGGAGGATTTTGAAATCCTTGGGTAGCGACCATAGAATTGTTTTTTTTAGAGCTCCGCTTAGATGTGGTGGAAGGTTTTTAGAGAAAATGGGAGGAATAGAGTAAGAGGATAAGATTGGTTGGGTAGACATACACTACAAGAAAATATTGATTTTGCTAGGTAAGGGGGCTATGGAACGTATTTTCATTGTTAATTTGCAACGGATTGTGCTATGGAATGTCGTTCCATAGCAAGGTTGCTAGCACATTGTCTATGGAATTTATTTTCGGTAGCGAGCATGGGACTTGCTAGGGAAAATGCTACCGACTCCATATCCGTTGGTATTATGCTACTGATATTTCTATGGAAAAAACATTCGTAGCAATTTTCCAACGAAATTTTTTACAAAATCAATTTCCGTTGTACTGCTGCTATGGAATTAATTATCGTGTTTACTATGCAACGAGCTTTTTCAACGGAAACCAATTCCATAGTTGCTTTGCTATGAAAGTACCATTCGTAGGTATTTTCTAGGGAACTCTGCAATGGAATTTGATTTCCTTTGCTTGTTTTGCTACGGAACAAAAAGCCTAGCTAATTTGTTAGGAATAAAAGTACGAATATAATTAATTTATGGTGACAGTTTAAGTTGTTATGTCCCTAATATGAATTTTGTGATTGTTTAAGGACTTAATGTTAGTCTTAGATACAATATCATTTTAATCTCATACACTACTAAAAAATCGACATTTAGCGATGGAATTGTTTAAAGTTAACATCTTTTAGCAACAGATTTTCCCTTGGTACTACATATCAAAAAGACTCAATTTTAACAACTTAGCAGCAAATTTAGAAACGTAATTTCTATTTTTAGCAACCTCAAAATAATTTAAAAATTGGTAACTCAAATATGTACATTGATATTTTTAGTACAATACATTTTATATAACAAAAACTCAAATTCATGGTTTCATTGAAGTATTTACAAATTCTATCAAATACAAAGTAAAATGTAGTCTTAACACTACATACAAAGTTCATTTAGTGGTGAGTAAATACAAAGATATGACATTCTTTTCTTACTTTTGGTCTCTTGAGCTCAAGTTTTCGTTTTAGAATAATATTTGGATATATTGGACAATTTAATCCCCCAAATCTACATTTGGCCCTTGCAACCAAAGATGAAGATACACATGATGATGATCTTGAATTCAACTTGTCCATCCTTCAAACAAAAGAGAGTAATTAGCTAATTTCCTAAACATTTAAACTATCTCGAATCCAACTTCTAAAGATTAAACAAACTATTTTTTTGGAATTCAATATTTAACCTAGATTTAAGCATTTAGCTCCAGTTTTTAAGCCAATGTTTTCTACATGAATAATTCAAAAAGAAACAACCATGTATAGATATTTTGATTAGGTGATTAACCCATTAAGTTCATGAAGTAAAAAAGAAACAACTCCTTATAAACTCAACACTTATTCATAATTAGAGAACCAAAATTTTAGTCCTCACGCTAGCACCTATATAACTAGTTGAACCAGATGTGTGTGTGTGTGTGATACTGGAATGATATCAGTGAGCTCTTTTCTATATAACTAGTTGAAGTAACAATAAGAACTCAATGCCTTATAATCTTATATTGCCAACTTTATGAAACATATAAACCATAAATGCTTATTTCTAACATTTTAGTTCCAGGAGGTAAGAAAATAGTCATTCCCACCAAGAATTGGTTCCTTACTCATATCCAGAAATAAAATATTACCCTACACTACATTCAAAAAGGATATGTGCAAATGAATTTTACATGTCAACAAGTTACTACTTCCGTCACTTACTCTTTTGAAGCGTGGTTTCATACTTTCAAAAAGCACAATATCAGGTGATTCAATGCTAGTTATTCACAACATCCCTTTCCATGTTATTAATGTTGATGTAACAATCTGTCACACCCCCGAACCAGGACGACGGAAACGTCCGGGGGCGGATGACGTCATTGTATAGTATCATAACAATTGAATATAAATGGACATAGCAACCCACACAACATACATTAAGAGATACAAAATTACATTGTTACATAGTGTATTTGTTCAAAGTTTACACAACATTGACTGAAAAGTATCAATTTCCAAGTACAACAAAAATCCAGTTCCCGATGACTTAAGTACCTGCTTACTGGTTCCCTGAGAATACAAGTCATTTGAAAATCATCAACATTGAATGTTGGTGTGTTCATAAGCATTTTTGAATGAAAACGGTTTGTATATGTTTTGTTTTGAAAAGTATAGTATGTTTCCAGAAAATATGATATTTTCTATAATAGTGAATTGTATATCTTATACCGATGACAGAAAATGTATGTATGCATGTTTTCTTTGTATATTCCCAGAAAATCCAATATTTTCTGATGTATGAAATATATGTAGTCTTAAACCCTAAGACCGGAATAGTATCTTGAAAAGTAGTATGTAGTTTTATATTTTATAAAACCAATGAAGTGTAAGCTTCCCGTAAACCAAGATAGTATTGTTAATCCCTAAGTGAGTTATTATAACCATGCTAATGTGACTGTTATGCATGTGCGACGTTCTTCAGGCGTCAGAATCGGTAAGATATTTGTCACCCTAGACTGCCCCGTCTAGCTGTAGCGAACAGCTCAGGCATGGGGTTGTCAATCTCGTATAGATCTATACACAACTATCTCGCTCTCCCTCCAGGAGACTCTGGTTATAATGCAGGACTTAAAGTGTACGCAAGGTGAAGTGAATGTGTCTCACTAGAGCCTTAACGGATTTACGTGAACTACGACTCCCTTTTTCTTGTATAATAGCATAATTACACTTTTGGAAAAATTATGACATGGAGTTTCGTGACACACAAATTATACCATTAATAATTTGCCTTGTATGTTTTTGTATAAACTATTTATATAAACTTATATAAATATCAAATTGCATATCTTGTCTAGCATTGATGTATGTTACTAAACATGAATCCTTAAGTTTTAACCCACCAAAACAGTTGTGACTAGAAATATAACGATTTTTGCTAAAAAGCTATTTTTAGTAAAAATCACCAAAAACTTGTAGTTGATACAACACATATTTTTCCTTGTGGATGTTTGTTGAACACAAAATGAGTTTTATTTTTGTATATATATATATATATATATATATATATATATATATATATATATATATATATATATATATATATATATATATATACGATTTTTGCGTAGATAAAATAGTGTTAACCATATCTCCTGCAAATATTATTTCACATTCAATTGATAAGATGAAACTAGCCCATATTCATAAGATAGACATGGTTTGACTTGTATCCCCCCCCCCCCCCCAAAGCATGAAAAACTCGAAAAATGGGGGTATGAAGCTCACCTTGATGATTTCGTGAGTTGTGGGAAGGAAAGTGGAGAGATTTCGAGCCTAGCCTTGCACAACTTGAAGAGATTCTCGAAATTTCAAGTGTTTCTAAGAATTTAACACACAACAAGAGTGTGTAAACAAGAAGTTTGTAGCATAAATATGTTTAGAAATACAAGAGACACACGAATTTCTTACCAATTGACTAATATTTTATTGAAGTGAAACACCCTCCTTGAAGATGGCACTCGAAAGTTTGAGAGAGAAGATGAGAGTGATTGGAGATTAAAATGAGTGGGAGTAATTTTTGTGTGGGTGTGGGGGTCTTCGGCCGATCTTAAAAAAAGAAGAGGGGAGAAGTGGCTTGGTCTTTACGTGATGGATCATTTAGTGCAATGCATGGGAGTATGATGGGTTGTAGGAGGTGTTGCATGGTTGTTTGATGGTTAAGAGAAGGTAAAGCATTGAGGTTTCAACATTAATTCTTTTTTTTTATCTAACCTTATCCGATTTCTCTAGTTTGAGAGAGGGGTTTTGGTTTTTGGGGTGACCGAAAACACCTCTCCATGAGGTTTTCGGTCCTTGTGGTGTGGGCTTTCGGGTTCACTATGGCCCAATATGGTTTTTGATCTTTGTTGGGCCAATTCAAGAATTTTCGGTCAAAGGGAGGCCCAAAGAAAGGGTTTTAGGTCCAATAAGGCCCAAAAAGGGGAGTTTTCGGCCTAGGGTATTTGGGCCGAGAACTCTTAGCAAAGGCCCAAAATTTGATTTTGATTAGCTATTGGATCAAACTTGTGTTTATAAGAGGCTATTACGACTTGATTCTTAGTGTAATCATATATGTAGTCACATAACATTGTTGTTTTGACTTTCAATATTTTGATGCAATAAGATTACATAGAGGAAATGTTTGTACAAGAATCATAATCTCAAGCCTAAATTTTCCAGTTGTGACATCATCCCCCCGTTAGAGGGAATTCCGTCCCAAAATTTCGTTCTAGAGCATCTCTCAAGAACTAGGGAAGAGATGTGGATACTTTTGCATCATCTGGTCTTCGCGTTCCCAGGTGAACTTTGGTCCTCTTTTGGCACTCCATCGAACCTTCACAATGGGGATGCGACTTTGTTTTGTTCGTTTCACTTCCCTATCCATTATCTCCATGGGTTCCTCGACGAAATGGAGATTTTCATTCACCTCAATCTCATCAAGCGGGACAACGAGAGTTTCGTCAGATAGGCATTTCTTCAGGTTTTACACATGAAAGACAGGGTGTACATTGCTGAGTTATGGTGGAAACTGTAGTTTGTAAGCCACCGGACCGATCCTGGAAATGATCTCGAATGGTCCGATGTATCTTGGATTCAATTTTCCCCGCCTTCCAAAGCGTATCATCCCTTTCCAGGGAGAGACCTTTAGTAGTACGCGATCACCAACTTGAAATTCTAGAGGCTTCCGTCGTCTGTCAGCGTAGCTCTTTTGTCGTTCTCTGGACGCCTGGAGTCATTCCCTAATCTGAACGATCTTCTCGATTGTTTACCTGATAATCTCGGGCCCAGTGAGTGTACTGCTTGGTACTTGCCCTTTCGCCAGTTGTGTATCCCCCACCTCAGCCCAACAGAGAGGTGATCTGCATTTTTGTCCGTATAGACCCTCAAAGGGAGCGACCTTGATGCTTGTGTGATAGCTATTGTTGTACGAGAATTCAATCAGTGGCAAATTGGCATCCCATGCCTTGCCGAAGTCTATCACACAGGCTCTAAGCATATCTTCCAATGTTTAGATGGTCCTCTCACTCTGATCATCTGTTTGGGGATGGTAGGCAGTGCTCATATCAAGCTGAGTTCCCAATGATCTCTGGAGTGACTGCCAAAACCGAGAGGTAAATCTACTATCTCGGTCGAAAATAATATATTTTGGCATGCCGTGTAATCTCACGATTTCTCTTATATAGGTTCTGGTTAACTTCTCCATTTTATCAGTTTCCTTTATTAGCAGGAAGTGGGCGGATTTTGTTAATCTATCGACAATCACCCAAAGAGTGTTGATTCCATCCTTTGTCTTGGGCAATTTGGTGATAAAATCCATCGTTATCCGTTCCCACTTCCACTCGGGCATTTATGGTTGTTGTAGAAGACCCGAGGGCTTCTGATACTGTACCTTAACTGTGGCGCAAGTCAGGAACTTTCCCACATAGGTAGCAATTTCGGCTTTCATATTCGGCCACCAATAATGTTGTTTAAGATCCAAATACATTTTGTCGAAACCTGGATGGACGGAGTACTTTGTCTTGTGGGCTTCATTCATAACCACGTCTCTATACCCACCGAACTTCGGGGTCCAGATCCGGTCCATAAGGTAGTAGGCTCCATCATCCTTGATTGTGAGGTTTTTGTCCATCCCACACAAGGCTTCACTCATGACGTTTTCCGGGTTCAAGTTGAGCCTCCTTGATTTGCGAAGACAAGTGGGAATGGATGGTCATTGTTAGTGATCTCGCTCGGCGACCCGAGTATTCTTTCCTGCTTAGGGCATCAGCCACCACGTTGGCTTTGGTCGGATGGTAACGGATCTCACATTCATAATCATTCATCAGCTCAACCCATCGCCGCTGCCTCATGTTTAGTTCTTTCTGGTTCAAGATAGGTTGGAGGCTTTTATGATCTGTGAAAATTGTGCATTTTGTCCTGTAGAGATAGTGCCTCCAAATTTTTAGAGCGAAGACCACAGCTCTCAGCTCAAGATCGTGAGTGGTGTAGTTCACTTCGTGGGTCTTCAGTTGCCTTGACGCATAAGCTATAACCTTCCCGTTCTGCATAAGTACACAACCTAACCCCTGATCGGAAGCGTCATAATACACCACGAAGTCTTCTATTCCCTCTGGAGGAGACAAAACCGGAGCGCTGCAGAGGGCTTGTTTCAAGGTTTGAAAGGCAGTCTCTTGTTTCTTCTCCCAGATGAAGGTTACACCCTTTTGAGTTAGGTCAGAGAGTGGCTTGGCGATCTTAGAGAAATTATGTATGAACCTACTGTAGTAACCAGCGAGGCCTAAGAATTTCCTGATCTCCGTTGGGGTTCTTGGGGTTGCCCAGCCTTCAATTGCTTTGACCTTGGAAGCGTCCATATGTATTCCCTCTTCACTGACCACATGACCCAGAAAATCCACTTTGTGGATCCAGAATTCGCATTTGGAGAATTTCGCGTATAGCTTCTCCGCCCTTAGTGTTTCCAAAACCTACCGCAGATGTTGGTTGTTTTCTTCTTTACTTCGTGAATAAACGAGTATAACATCGATAAATACAATCACGAAGTTGTCAAGATAGGGTCGGCAGACTCAGTTCATCAGTTCCATAAATGTCACAGGTGCATTTGTTAGACCGAAGGGCATTACTACGAATTTGTAGTGTCCATAGCGGGTTCGGAATGCAGTCTTGGGGATGTCTTCTTCTCGGACTCGTAGCTGGTGATACCCGGACCTTAAATCTATCTTTGAGAAGTAACTTGCTCCTTGTAGCTGGTCAAAGAGATCATCGATCCGGGGAAGAGGGTATCGATTCTTGACGGTGAGCTTGTTGAGTTCACGGTAATCGATGCACATACGAAACGACTTATCCTTCTTCTTTACGAATAAGACCGGAGCTCCCCAGGGTGAGAAGCTTGGTCTTATAAACCCCTTGTCCATTAATTCACTTAATTGACTGGAAAGCTCTTGCATCTCCGCGGGATCTAATCTATATGGCGACTTGGCAATTGGTATGGCTCCGGGTATCAAGTCGATCCGAAATTCGACTTGTCGTTCGGGAGGTATTCCCGGAAGGTCTTCGGGAAATACGTCGAGAAAATCGCACACCTCTGGGATATTTTTAATGTTCTTTTCTTATTTCTTTTTATCAACCACATGAGCTAAGAAGGCGTGGTTTTTCTTGTGTAAACACTTATGTGCCTTGATACATGAGATGAGGCAAAGGTTCGTATCGGGTTTGTCGCCATATATAACTAGGGTTTCATTGTTGGGTAGATGAAGGCGAACGGCCTTCTCGTAGCACATAATATTGGCACGGTAGGGGCTTAACCAGTCCATGCCGATGATCACATCAAAACTCCTAATAGTAACCGGCATTAAGTCGATTGGAAAGGAGTGGTTATTTAAAGTTAGTGTGCACCCTAGCAATACATCATTTGTTGTTTCTGTTTTTCCGTTAGCCATTTCAATGGTAAATGTTTCGTTTAATGATTGAGGATTTTGATAAAGTAGGTGCTTAAACCTATGACTCACAAAGCTTCTTTCTGCCCCACTATCAAATAAAATGTATGCATAAATGTTGTTGAGGAGGAACGTACCAGTGACCACTGTAGGATCCTTCACTGCCCCTTCATGTCCTATTGCTAGGACTCTCCCCGTTCCCCCTGTGTTTTTGTTGTTGGCCTTTGGATAGTTTCTTTTGTAGTGACCAGTTTCTCCACACCCATAACATGCTTGACTTACATCAGCATTGGTAGGTTGATTGGTCGGTTGTGTTGGCGTTCTGCAATATCGGGCGGCGTGCCCCTTCCTATTGCAGTTGGTACAGTGCATCTCTCGGCATGCACCGTGGTGATGAAAGTTGCATTTATCACATTTTGGGAGATTACCCGCATATGGCTTGGTCGGTACTAGTGTGGCAGGAGTGGTAGCGGCATGAACCGCCACGACCTGTTGCTTCTTCGCAGACTCCTGACTTTGTTGCCCTTTCCTCTTGTTTCCCGATTTTTTCTTGTTATTACTCCCTTTCTTTGGTTCAGTGACGGAAGTCATCATGCCCTTTTGTACCCCATGGTCATATAGCTTTTGCACGAGGCGTTTGGCGCTGTCAAACGTTGATGGGTTTGCAACAATCACATTCCCTTGAATCGGGGGAGTTAGTCCCCAAATGAAACGTTTGACCTTCTTACTTTCAGAGGTGATCATTCCCGGACACAGGATCGCCAGGTCGCTGAATCTGGCAATGTAAGCTTCAATGTCGGAGTCCTTCAAAGTGAGATTCCACAATTCTTGCTCGAGCTTCTGTACCTCACCTCTAGGATAGTACTCTTCAAGCTCATGGTCTTGAGGTCCTCCCAAGACATCGAGTTCACCACTGGAAGTTTTAGGGCCTTGATGTGGCCATTCCACCACGTAAGGGCTCTATCAGCAAAAGTACAGGTTGCGAATTTCACTTTGCTTTCTTTCGGGCAGCCATAAATCTCGAAGACTGATTCCGTCTTCTCAAACCATCGAGTAAGGGCTATGACACCCCCGCTTCCATTGAATGGACTTGGCTTCCCGTTTGTGAAGTCTTTATATGAGCACACTCACTGAGGCCCTTGATTAATCTCGTGGTTGGAACTGTTCGTTCCATTCCCACTTCCGCCTCCATTTGCACCATTGTTGTTGATATGTGCCAGAGCAGCAGTGACTGCGGCTGAAACTACCGCCTAGAATGCGGCCGAATCCATTTGTAGTAGAGGCGGCGGTGGTGGTGGTGCTATCTCGTTGTTCTTACGTCAGTTGTATCTTCGGGGCGGCATTCTACTTCCACAAGTGGAATTTGATAAGTTTTTGATAAGGGCTATTATGCGGATACTATTGTAATGAAACATCATGTTTAGATATGTCAGGTCTAGTAATTATCGAGTGTTACTTTGTACATACAATTAATATCTTGTTTTATCAAATAAAAATGAATAGATAAGACATAGCGGATAACAACATCCATAAATAAAACACATGTTGGTTTCATTAATGATAAAATAATTGTACATAACTTTTTGGAAAATTGACCTTTATAAGGTCTACAATACATCAAGATAATAATCTGACAGCATAACGACCCTCCTAATAGTGTAATCACGTAGACGTAGGGTCGGTTCTACATATAAAATAAAAGAAAGGGGTAGCACTAACGCATACCCAAACCTATAGTCTATCAAATCTGGTGAGTAGGATAGATCCTACTCACGTCGAGTAGTCCCCTGCGGTGCCTGGGATGAAGTAGAGGCACCATGCAGCTCGGCTAGTCGGCACTCGGCTACCCGTACTCTCTCTTCAAGAGCAGCATGTCTCTCCTGATATTCCCTTACTTCTGCTCGTGCGGTAGTAAGGTCCTCGACGAGTCGGTCCATAGGGTAAAAGTCCCTCTCGAGGCTACGAGTGCATGCGGTCGTGACCTCCATAGCAGCCCTCACCTCCATGACTCGGTGGGCTGTCGTCTGAGTCTGATCTCCGATGTCTAAAATCCTCCGGACCATGACGGGAAGGGATCGGTCCACGGGCCCTCCATGACGAAGGTCATAAAATCCTCGCTCCATCTCGAAATGTGGGTGTTGCCCCTGATGTCGGCTCCACCTCTCAAGGCCATAGGCCCAGGAGGCGTAGGGCCATTATTGCCCCATCGGTGTGCTGGTACCCTAGCCATGTAGGGAGGATCGATGACTTCGGACTTCGCGTCCGACTCATCCTCCTCCTCCTCCTACTACTACTACTACTCTTCTTCCTCTACTTCCTCCTCGACTTCCTCCTCCGACTCATCCTCCGGGATCTACTCAGGATCCTCCACTATCCCTGGTTGGGGGGTAAGGATCTCCTGGGTGACGAAAATCTGCCATGGCGTCTATACGAGAATATATAAGCACGAGAAAATAGATAGAAACCACTATAGTATTTTATCTCTTTATGTTTTGTTCTTAGATCCTTTTGGTTTAAGTTGGTAAGTTTTAGATTTGTTGTCCACCTCGACCACCCCTAAACACATGTTGGTCATATCTCAAATAAATATAGTTGATCAGGCTATATTTACCCTAGTTATGATTACATAATTGTCTAAGTTTAGTCGCGATGTCCAACTCTTCTAAATACTTTTTATTGGTTTCTTTGTTATGATAATATCCTTAATATGCACACATGTATGTTTACTCTTTATAAAATACTTATATTTTTTAAAGTATACTTTTCGTCAGAGTGTTTTAGTCCCAATGTATTTAGAGTTATATATCTTTTATGGTTAGATATACTAGTTCACAATAAACAATGATCTGATAACAATCTGTCACACCCCCGAACCTGGACGGCGGAAACGTCCGGGGGCGGATGACGTCATTGTATAGTATCATAACAATTGAATATAAATGGACATAGCAACCCACACAACATACATTAAGAGATACAAACTTACATTGTTACATAGTGTATTTGTTCAAAGTTTACACAACATTGACTGAAAAGTATCAATTTCCAAGTACAACAAAAATCCAGTTCTCGGGGACTTAAGTAACTGCTTACTGGTTCCTGAGAATACAAGTCATTTGAAAATCGTCATCATTGAATGTTGGTGTGTTCATAAGCATTTTTGTATGAAAATGCTTTAGATCTGTTTTGTTTTGAAAAGTATAGTATGTTTCCAGAAAATCCGATATTTTCTATAATAGTGAATTGTATATCTTATACCGATGACAGAAAATGTATGTATGCATGTTTTCTTTGTATATTCCCAGAAAATCCAATATTTTCTGATGTATGAAATATATGTAGTCTTAAACCCTAAGACCGGAATAGTATCTTGAAAAGTAGTATGTATTTTTATATTTTATAAAACCAATGAAGTTTAAGCTTCCTGTAAACCAAAATAGTATTGTTAATCCTTAAGTGAGTTATTATAACCATGCTAATGTGACTGTTATGCCTGTTCGACGTTCTTCAAGCGTCGGAATCGGTAAGATATTTGTCACCCTAGACTGGCACGTCTAGCTGTAGCGAACAGCTCAGGTGTGGGGTTGTCTATCCCGTATAGATCTATACACAACTATCTCGCTCTCCCTCCAGGAGACTCTGGTTATAATGCAAGACTTAAAGTCTACGCTAGGTAGGTACGGTGAAGTGAATGTGTCTCACTAGAGCCTTAACGGATTTACGTGAACTACGACTCCCTTTTTTCTTGTATAATAGCATAATTAAACTTTTTGAAAATTCATGACATGGAGTTTCGTGACACACAAATTATACTATTAATAATTTTCCTTGTATATTTTTGTGTAAACTATTTATATAAACTTATATAAATATCTTTTCTAGCATTGATGTATGTTACCAAACATGAATCCTTAAGTTTTAGCATTGATGTATGTTACCAAACATGAATCCTTAAGTTTTAACCCACCAAAATAGTTGTGACTAGAAATATAACGATTTTTGCTAGAAATCTATTTTTAGTAAAAATCACCAAAAACTTGTAGTTAATACAACACATATTTTTCCTTGTGGATGTTTGTTGAGCACAAAATGAGTTTTATTTTTGTACATCAAGTTATATATATATATATATATATATATATATATATATATATATATATATATATATATATATATACACGTTTTCTGTGTAGATAAAATAGTGTTAACCATATCTCATGCAAATATTATTTCACATTCAATTGATAAAGATGAAACTAGTCCATATTCATAAGATAGACATGGTTTGACTTGTATCTCCCCCCCCCCCCCTAAACGCATGAAAAACTCAAAAAATGGGGGTATGAAGCTCACCTTGATGATTTCGTTAGTTGTGGGAAGGAAAGTGAAGAGATTTCGAGCCTGGCCTTGCACAACTTGAAGATATTCTCGAAATTGCCTTGAACAACTTGAAGAGATTCTCGAAATTTCAAGTGTGTAAACAAGAAGTTTGTAGCATAAAGATGTTTCGAAATACAAGAGACACACGAATTTCTTACCAATTGACTAAGATTTTCTTGAAGTGAAACACCCTCCTTGAAGATGGCACTCAAAATTTTGTGAGAGAAGATGAGAGTGATTGGAGAGTAAAATGAGTGGGAGTAATTTTTGTGTGGGTGTGGGCGTCTTCGGCCGATCTTAAAAAAAGAAGAGGGGAGAAGTGGCTTGGTCTTTACTTGATGGATCATTTAGTGCAATGCATGGGAGTATGATGGGTTGTAGGAGGTGTTGCATGGTTGTTTGATGGTTAAGAGAAGGTAAAGCATTGAGGTGTCAACATTAATTCCTTTTTTTGTATCCGATTTCTCTAGTTTGAGAGAGGGGTTTTGGTTTTTGGGGTAACCGAAAACACCTCTCCATGAGGTTTTCGGTCCTTGTGGTGTGGTCCTTCGGGTTCACTATGGCCCAATGTGGTTTTTGATCTTTGTTGGGCCAATTCAAGAGTTTTCGGTCAAAGGAAGGCCCAAAGAAAGGGTTTTCGGTCCAATAAGGCCCAAAAAGGGGAGTTTTCGACCTAGGGTATTTAGCAAAGGCCCAAATTTTGATTGTGATTAGCTATTGGATCAAACTTGTGTTTATAAGAGGCTATTACGACTTTATTCTTAGTGTAAGCATATATGTAGTTATATAACATTGTTTTTTTGACTTTTAATAGTTTGATTGAATCAGATTACATAGTGGAAATGTTTGTACAAGAATCATAATTTCAACCCTAAATTTGCATGTTGTGACACAATCATACATAGAAAAAATAATGAAATACATAATATTCAGAATATCATAAAGCACTAAATTGTAAAATTATTAAAAATTGGATAGAAATTGATAGATTTTAGTTTTGGGGAAGATATACGAGTTCAAAAAAAACCACATAAGTATAGATACATACAAAAAAAATCAAAATATTCACCTGAAAAATGATTGCCTTAGAGTGTAATGCTTTCTTCCAGTCAACATAAATTGGTATATTGAGTAAATAATCTATATTTAGTGCTTAAACTCTCATAACTTGTGCTATTAACATACAAAAAATAGAATTGCCCTAAAATCGCCTCGATGGTAGTGTCAATAATGGTGGTAAGGAGAAAAAACATACATTGGGTCGTGTAAGAAAAAACCTAAGTCGCAATCCTCTACATAGGTAGATGATGGTGCCACCAATGCTACTGCGTACCAAAAAAAAGAAGAAGCCCAAAAACCGTCAGTCGATTTCATGAGGGCTTGATTGGTGGCGACAATGGCGAGGCGGTAAGTGGTGGAGTCAACTTCCTGAGGGCATGTAATCATAGCACTGGTAGACTAACCCTAAATCTCCAGTGGATATCGTTTTCTTTAGGGTTGTGTAATGTGTGGAAGTCTTGAATGAAGGAGTTGATATTGTTTTCGCAAGTGTTTTTAACAAAACATATTGGTTTATTGATACGGCAAGAAAGTAACGATAAGACTAGTGGCGAGGAAAATACTTTTGTGGTAGAGCGTCATTTGGCGACCGAGAGACGTGTGGGGCGGTTGATGAATTTATAAGGTGTTACCTGACAAATAGATTGGGATTATAATTTGGTATCCAGGGGTAGGGAGGGAAATTTAATTTGTTTAAAATGACATGGAGGGAACTAAATTATTTAAGAGGAAATTAAATTAACATTCAAAATTCAAAACTTAATATAAGTATTTTATTATTTGAGGGATGCCTACATTTTTTTGTGATTTAAACAAAATATATCACATTATATCACATTAAGTTAGGGAAGACTCAAACTATTGTGATATAAATATGTTATTATACAAAAAGTATACTATTATTGGCATATAATCGATAAATTAAAAGCTATGTTTTCCAATAATTTGCAACTAATAAATAAAAACCAAGGTTGTACAAAACGTTCGATGTTAACTAGTCGATGGACTAAGGTTAAGAGATTAATCGGCTAGGCAGGGAATAATCGGGGACCATAAATTGCTATTTTTATGGATTAATCGTTAGATGCCTTCCAGTCGGCCGGGTAGCTCCTAGGGATTAATTAGAGATTAATCGGGACCTAGTCGAGATTTTTACAACAGTTATAAAAACATTAATGCAAGGTGTGAGCATGGTGGAGGTGAGGTGTTTGGATATAGGGATTTAGGATAGAATAGGGTGTTGGTGTGGGTTTGTAGGTAAGAATGAGGTGTCGGGGTTATGGTGGTGGGGTGGATGGGGTAGTGGTGTTAATTCACATTTAGGGGTGGGTGTTAGGTGTATGGGTGTAGTTGTAGATATAGGTGGGTGTGCTTGGGTGGGTATGGGTAGATGGTGTATAGGTGGGTTGTGAAGGAACGAATAGATTCACGATTCAAACATTAATGAGATTCACAAGAACACACAAGATAAATAATATTTCAGTTTGATTAATGAGTCAGTCAGAACAATTTGATACAGAAGCAAAGAACTATTTTATCCCCAAAACACTAACTCATTATTCTAAATAATATTCCTTTATATATGCTTCACAGGAACATTAGAAATGCATCTCAAGTCAACAGATAAATTACAAACCTAAGGAAACAAAAATGTGCGAAATCACAACATAAACAACTCACACACAGTAAGTACATTTTCATATGCGAACACATTCATTACAAATTGACACAACAAATATTAAGAACTCTACAGTTTGTATTGGTGTACATGTAGGTAGATGCGGTTTGGGTAAGGGTGGGTAGATATAGGGATTTGGGATATGGTAGGGTGTAGGCATGGGTTTTCCATGTACGGATGAGTGTATATGAGCGATGTTATATGAGTTATGGCTTAAGGCTCAACGATAAGGGCTTAAGGCTTTAGGCTTATGCCTCAAAGCCGAAGGATTAAGCTTATGGTTTATTGTTTATTGTTTATGGCTTAGGGCTTAAAGCTTATGGCATATGACATATGGCTTAAGTATTAAGGATTTTGGCTTATGGCTTAAGGCATGTTGCTTAAGTATTATGGATATAGCCTTATGAATTAGGGATTAGGTCTTATAGCTTATGGATCATGGCTCAAGGCTCAAGGCTTATCGCTTATGGATTATGTGATGTATGACTTAGGGTATAAGGATCATGGCTTATGGATTATGGGTCAAGGCTTATAGCTTATTGGTTATGTGATGTATGGATTAGGGCATAAGACTTATGTCTTAGGAACTAGGGTTCATGGCTTAATGCTTGTGACTTATAACTTAGGGTTAACTTAGGGGTTAGGCCTTATGGACTATGGCTCATGGCTTATGACTTATGACTTGGGGGCTTAGGGCTTATGGCTTAGGGATTAGGGATTATGCTAGGCTTAGGGCTTAGGGATTAGGGATTACGGCTTATATCTTATGGCTTTAGGCTTATTGGTTATGGCTTGAGGATTAAAGACTTATGGTATTGTATTATGGCTTATAGATTATAACTTATGGTGTATGTCCTATGGCTTAGACCAAATGGCATATAGCCTTACAACATATGGCTTGAGGTTTAAGGCTTATGGCTTATAGCTTATAGCTTATGACTAATGAGAGTCGTAAGTTGTAAGACATAAGCCTTATGCCTCAAGGGCTAATCCATAACCATAAGATAGAAGCCCTAAGACATAATCCATAACCCCTAAGTCATAATTCCTAAGCCATAGGAATTAAACTTAAAATCATAAGCCATAATAACTAAGCCATAAGCTATAAGGTCATAAGTCGTAAGTCGTAATCCTAGGCCATAATTCCAAAGCCTTGATCCCTAAGCCATAATCCATAATCCACAAGCCATAAACTCATCCCCACACTTACGTCGCCCCATATCCACACATATACTTGTTGGATTAGTGTCTAAGTCCATAACTATAATTGGTATGTACTTGACCCGACTCGGCATGGTCCATTTCGGTTGCATGGCATCAGAACATTTGGATAAACCGTTTGTGAGGAGAGGACATTTGTGACATATTAATATATTATAAATTCTAATATATTAATATGAAATCATGTTATTTAATTAGTATTGATCAAGAATTAATTTGGACTTAATTTAGTGATCAAAAAGAGACTAATTAAATATATGGGGATTGATTGTGTAAATCATTCATTCTTATATATGTGGTCTTATGATCCATGATTCCTTATGTTGGGTTTAACCCATGTGGTGATCCATGGATACTCCATGGAGGTTAAAACCCATGGAGCATAAGGAATGGGTAAAGTCATGGGTTACATGGTGTAACCCTAATGTGCACACTATATAAGGACCCCTTTAGCTCAAGAAATCGGCACTAGTGATACATATATGAGGGCTAGCCGATTTGAGCATGAATGTCTTCTTCTCATGGTTATTCCATGTGTTGGTGATGTTGTGTGAACCATTTGAGGTGTCACACTTAGGGCACTAGGCTCTCGAGCTTCATGGAGTCAAGCTACATCAACAAGGTATGTATTTCTATCTAGTTTATTACCCAAGTATCTAAGATTGTATGCTAGTTAGGGTAATACCTTGGAATATTCATATTTGCATGTATAATACAGAAAACATAGATCCAAGGTATTTAGGGTTGCATGTACACTTAGGAGTGTTAGAATTCTCAAAACCCGACAGTGGTATCAGAGCTAGGCTTGTTTTCAATTATACTTGATGCAAATTGCTGAAAAAGCTGAAAAAATTGATTTTTTGGCTGTTTGGGCACTAGATTCGCCGAGTCCATGAAGAAAATCATCCAACTCGTCGAGTAGGTTCATACACTCGACGAGTAGGAGCCCCAGACAGCATATTTTCGAGTTCTTTGGCTGGAATTGAACTAGGAACATTACCCTAAGCTGTTTTTGGACTTGTAAACCTGTTTTTGATATGGTAATGTTCATGCTAATCCAATTTCAAAGATAATTGTCAATAGATTCATGTTTTGTATTAGTTTAATGGTTAGGCTAATTTCATGAAAAAGTTTGATGTGAATTATCTTGTTCTTATGAGTTGCTTAGATTATTAGAAAAGCTATGTAATAATGTGTTTTCAATCCAAATTAATCTAAGAGTTGATTCTAAAATGTGTTTTTGTAACTTGTCCTCAAGTTAAGTGAAAAGTCACATTTAAGATTCATAAAACTCATAAAGTTTTCCATAAGTTATGAATAAGGAAGAGTCACATTCTTTTAATGGTTTAAAGTCTTCCATAACTTGTCCTCAAGTTATGGAACTTGAAGAGTTTTTTTTTTGTTTTTAATTAAAACTACTTTAAACTCATAAGTTATGGAATTGAATAGTTTTGAATAGTTTCAAAAACTTGCCCTCAAGTTTTGGAATTTGTAAAGTTTCCCTCATGAATACTTTAATTCCAAATTAAGCCCTTAGAAATTTAAAAGTTAAAATTCAACCCTTATACTTTATAGTATTATAAGTTAATAATATATATATGTATAAGAGCAAGTCAGTCTTACCGTTAGTAGGCCTCATTCACGAAGCTGGTCTATAAGGGGGTATAAGGTTACTGCCTATAAAATGGCAGTTTAATGGGTGTCCACTCTCACCCACCGCTTCCTTGACTGGTGGAGGGTCGTTAGCCGAACGGGTAGGACAAGGACTATAATTCTCCCTTCATTAAAAATATTAATGATAAATACTTAAGTAACTAAACTCTTATTAATATTCAATCTTAGTTACTTAGTAAAATGTGAATTTGGTGCTAACCCATGAAATTACACTTTGCACTTTGCTTAAGTCGGTTAGTGGAGTGTGTGTGGTTAACCGGCACACTAGCTTGATTTAACAAGGTAGGCAAAGGGTAACTTAATGTTTATCATAGTATCGATGGAGCGCGTGGGGTTAACCGGCACATCGATTAAGGGGTAAATATTAAGGGTACCAAGTATATTTGCATGGTTATTCACACCTTGTTTTGTGATCCTCGGCATCCCAGTCACAAAACCTGAGAGGGCACAATCGAGATTGAAACATGCCATTGAACAGTTCAATGAATCTCAAAAGATCTAGGAGTTTCAAATCCAATTAAAACCTAATATATTATTTCGTTTTTCATGGTGGAAATTGGTGAATCGTCATTCGCCTACCTTCAAATATTCTATAGCTTGGATTACGGCATCCCTCTTCCAAGTTATAAAATATTGTGTTGGGTCCTAGCCTTAATATTTCATATTGGGTGTTATATTAAGGACTTTTAAATCAACTATCTTGAAATATCTCCTAAAAGATGTCTAGTTCAGACATCTATGATCTTCCCAAATCTCTTGTAACTTCACTTCCTCCACCTCCTCCAATTATTCTCCCTAACCCACAAGTTCAAGGTCACTCAAGCCCTATTGGCAAGCAAGGTCTATGTGTGATCACATCTTGGAGATGAAGTTACATATTGACAAGCCATGAGAGTTGGGTGTCAAAGTCTTAAGAAAGTTAGATGTTCAATCACTTTCTAAGTCACATAGTGAGCTCTTTATGGACTACTATGTAAAAGACTATGACATGACCCTTAATGATCTTATCTATTTGCTTTGTGTTGCTGAATCAGCAATGATTTGGAGCACTGGTAGAGCAAATTTGATTAGAAGATCAACTTCCCAAACTTCCATGGACTTTGAAAATGGTAACACCAGATATCCAGAAAAGCTTTCTCTTCCCAATGGAAAGGGATTGACCATAGTCAACTCGGTTGACCAAATGGTAAAGAGAAAGGCAAGTATGTGATAGTCCAGTACACCATTCCCAAAGAGTCCATATGTTTCTCTTGCCAAAGGAAGGGGCATTGATTGATAAGCTGCCTATTTACCTGAAAGATCATAAGGTTGATCAAGTCAAGAAGTTTGACTCTACTTCAAGTAGAGTCCACTATCTAACTCTGTTAAGTTTCTATTCTGAGATTCTTGTTACATGATGTGACTGGGTCACATGTTGATGTTTTAAGAATCAAAGAAAAGTGAAGAAACTTAAAGGAAGTATATGTTGATTCTGATCGTGAAGATGGATTTCGATCGCATGGTTCGGTGATCAGAATTTTGAGTTGTTGCTAAGGATTTATGATATATTGCTTAGGAATAGATAACAACAAAGTTTTTCATATGCTTTTGCACTGTAAGGATAAGTTTTCCGCAAAGTTTTTAAAATAAAAGGAAATTTTTGATTTCATTTATTCTAAGTATCCTTACAATGGCATTTGTGAAAAACTGTTGCTTATATGATTCCATTGATAGCAATATTGGAAAATGGATTTGTTTCTTTCATTTGTGGTAATGTCTAATTTACCAAATAAGGAAAGATTCTCATCACCCAAGGTTTCAGTTGGATAGAAACTTGGAAATCATGCAAGTTGTATAGTATGATGAATGAGAATTTTCATCTTTGGAAAATTAAGATTAACTCCTTGTTCACATGTATATGTGAGTCAAGTGAAGGACGAAGGGGTCGAGTACACATTCTGGTGCACTGATCAAGTCCACCACAAAAGATCGATAAGACTATTCGCCATGATTTACTAAAGTTTAGTAAATATGATTATACTTACAAGTTTAAGTATAATTCTGAAACATTGGAAAATTTTCGATGTATGGCAGAACGAATGAGAAGTATCAAATTTGGCAGAAAGATAAAAGTTTCTCAAATCTAAAAAGATGGGAGAGTACTTTAGTATCAGGTTTTGTGATCATCTTAATGATTTAGAAATCATATCACAATTAGTCCTCTAAGGAATTCTTAGTGCATTCTTATGACTAAGAAGAGGAATCTTGAATTGTTGGAATGGTTAAATCAGGAAGATGAGTCATACTTCGTTCCAAAACAAGTCTTAGAGTCATACTCCAAGACTGTAAGTTGAGTGACATATCTTAAAGAAAGCTTTAAAACACTTGTCAAATGTAAGAGTAAAAGTGTCCTACTCTTGTACATTTGAAATTGGTAAGTTGTGATGTTTTGGATAAAACAATGACCAACTAAGGCCAATTGTGTGAAGTGTTTGTCTTGAGAAAGAATCTGCACTATCTCTTGAATATTTGGCAAGATAGTTTTATATGTCAAGAGGACAGTGGGAGTCTAAAAGATTCTGAAAGTATTTCAAGATCTAATCAAGAATAAAACCTGTATTTTCTCACTAGCTCACGACTTGAAGTTTATAACCTATCGTGTTGACATATTTCTATTCCTATGCCCATTCCAGTTGAAGTTGGCTTTGCATATGAGCTCTGAGAGTTCTCAATAGGTTGCATAACAACTTGGAAGCAATGGCAGGCCCTTGTGCTGCCAGGTGGCAAGAAGTTAAGACTGCACAAGTTCAATCCATATGAGTTTGGATTTGTCACTAACCTTGTCTTGTGATTATGGTTTTGACAAATTCACATGGATAGGAACACATACACCATAAAATCTAAGTGTCATAAGGTTTCTCTCCGATTCATGAAAATGATGGTGAGGAAACGCTTTCACTAAGTAGATTTTAAGGAGATAGCAATTATGATATTTGCATTCTCAAAGTCGTTAGTGGAGCGTGTGTGGTTAACCGGCACACTAACATGGACTTGTGAGGAATGGTAAAGGTCTAAACAATTGAGACTATGATTACGGCATCCCTTTTCATAGTTCTAAAAATTGTTTAGACACACATGTGAGCTATCTAAGGGAAGGTGTGTGATTTGGATAAAGTTTTATCAAAGCATCTCGTATCAGAAATTTGAACTTTGGTAAGAAAGTCAATAAAGTATTGATTTCTAGAAGTTCAGCTGATTTCTGAGTACATGTCAAAGCTAGTAGGAGCATAAGTGTTATGCTAATAATTTTCATGTTAGTGGGAGCATGATAATTATGATAAGTGTTGCAAGTTAGCAATGTTAATTATAGAAAACAAAAGTTTCAATTGGAAAAAAGTTGTTTTGTATAATTAAGGGAGAGGAAATTGTACTTCATTTCAATTCTAAAAGCTTAGATTGAGGTTTTAATCATCTTTAGTGAAGGATATATATATATATATATATATATATATATATATATATATATATATATATATATATATATATATATATATATATATATGGATTTTGTGTTGGAATGGCTCAACATAAGGAAATTCTATATATGATTCCATTATTTGCGTTCTAAAATTCGATTATGATTACGGCATCCCTTTTCATAATCTGAATTATGAGAACTTGGCAAATAGAAATATTATAGCAAAAGGACTGGTCTAGTATCATGTCTTTATGTGAGACATCATGAATCGTGTCCCATATGCTTCGGATATAGGGTCGATTGCATGTGCTATAATATTCATCCTTTCTAAATTTTCCAAATGCTCATGGCATTAAGAGGGGAAAAGTGTAGAATTGGATATGACTAAACTGATTAAGCAATTGTCGAGGACAATCTAAGGTTTACCAAAGATTGGTTGCTCAGGGACAGTTGGAAGTATAATGTTAATTTTGGAAGGACCATTTTTACATATTCTGAAAAGAGGCAACTCTTGTTCAGAAGTGATAGTCAAAATGAGAATATGGAAATATTCTCATAGGTGGAAGTTGTTCATTAAATCTCTGTAAGATTAGGAAACTTAATGCAAGAAGGATGTTCAAAGCGATGTACTTTGAATTTGAGACTTCGGTTCCATGGAATGATCTCCATTGGAATACTTTGTAATGTCTGTTGACAAGTCTTTGTGACTTTGTGCATAATCATTACAAGAGGATCAATGCATATAAGTCTAGAATCTAACAAGATTTAGGTAAATGGCAGGAATTTGGAATTCGTGTGTTTGCAGTAAGGATTTGGGATTGTGAAATGAGAATCATTGGAATTATGTTCAATCGATCTAGTTCACAAAGTAAGGATCATAGACAAACATAGAGTGCATACTTGGTGTATGGCAAAGCTATTGTTTAGAAGAACATAGTGTACATGCTTGGAGCATGGGACAACTAGTGTTTTTAATTCAAGTATATAGTTGATAAAACCGAAACAATGAATAATGAGTAATTAGTATGGTGATAAATAAAATGTGTTCTATTTATATTCATAGGTTTTGATACCATACTAGATTCAATTATTCTTGTGTTTCATTTTGCATGTTTTGACTTCCAGAATAAACTAGGTCATTCTTCCCGAATGACTAAGTTATTCAAACCATCCACAGTCGGTCATATGTTGGAAGTAGATATGAATCAAGACTGTCATGAGTTGGCTTGTATAGGTCTAAGATGTTGGACAAAGCGGTGCTACAACACTCATGAGTGCTCATAAGTTCTGAGTATTGGATTCAACCCACGCTCATTTGACTCACTTCATGGATTTTATCATGAGTGATCATGAGACGATAATATCTTATATTCTTCAAACCTAGAGATATGAGTTGTTACTATGAGTTGGTTATACATTGATTGCACAAAAACGCATTGGTAACTCGATGTTATAAAACGTGCCTTTGTGTATGATTCAATAAGTAGTAGAACAAGCCATATGAGTCGAAGTTTATCCATTCCTTTTACCTTTGAGATAAAACGATATATGTGGGCCCCTCGATGATTTAGTGATGACAAATATAAGTGCTCGGCCAGACCTGGACTGATTTGATTTGTTCAATTAGTCAGCCGTCATAAATCGGAAATCGGGAAACAACAAATGGACAGAGAGAATGATTTATAATCCATGTCTCAGTCCATATGATATCTAGAAATGAGGAATATACGATCCCTTATCTAATGGACAAGTCATTGACAAATGTCAGAGTTCATCGACAAGGTCAGAGTTCGACAGCGGCTTTTGAGAGCTATGATTGCCAGTTGGTTTTGGAAGTCATACGCAATAATAGTTTTAGACTTATCCAAGTGGGAGACTATTGGATTAGTATCTAAGTCCATAACTATAATTCGTATGTACTTGACCCGACTCGGCATGGTCCATTTGGGTTGCATGGCATCAGAACATTTGGATAGACCGTTTGTGAGGAGAGGACATTTGTGACATATTAATATATTATAATTTCTAATATATTAATATGAAATCATGTTATTTAATTAGTATTGATCAAGAATTAATTTGGACTTAATTTAGTGATCAAAAAGAGACTAATTAAATATATGGGGATTGATTGTGTAAATCATTCATTCTTATATATGTGGGCTTATGATCCATGATTCCTTATGTTGGGTTTAACCCATGTGGTGATCCATGGATACTCCATGGAGGTTAAAACCCATGGAGCATAAGGAATAGGTAAAGTCATGGGTTACATGGTGTAACCCTAATGTACACACTATATAAGGACCCCTTTAGCTCAAGAAATCGGCACTAGTGATACATATATGAGGGCTAGCCGATTTGAGCATGAATGTCTTCTTCTCATGGTTATTCCATGTGTTGGTGATGTTGTGTGAACCATTTGAGGTGTCACACTTGGGCACTAGGCTCTCGAGCTTCATGGAGTCAAGCTACATCAACAAGGTATGTATTTCTATCTAGTTTATTACCCAAGTATCTAAGATTGTATGCTAGTTAGGGTAATACCTTGGAATATTCATATTTGCATGTATAACACAGAAAACATAGATCCAAGGTATTTAGGGTTGCATGTACACTTAGGAGTGTTAGAATGCTCAAAACCCAACAATACTCCCACACCCACCCACCCTTATCCCCACATAACATAAACCACCCACACCCACCCAAACCCTACCTTTACACCCACACCACTGCTAACCTTATTCCCTACCTCACATCTACCATATCCCACCCACATCCACCCTCATCCTTATACCTACACCCATACCTATATATACACCCATTTCCACATGCTCACGCTAATGACGGCCCCACTCACCTGCACCTCACCCCAACCTCCACATACTATACCCACACCAATCTATCCACCTAAACTTACCCCTAACCACCCATCCCCGCACCCATGTTTCCCCACATCTACACCCACTCCTACGCTCACCCACCCTCATACACACCCACACCCACATCTAACCCTACCCTCACCTCTACCTACACCTATACGCTTACATACCAATATCCATATCCATATATGTATACATATGCATATATATATATATATATATATATATATATATATATATATATATATATTAAATTTTAAATTAATAAATAAGATTTAATTTCTGTATAAAGTAAAGTCCATTAAATATTAATTAATCTGAGCAAACTACTTCACATTATATATATATATATATATATATATATATATATATATATATATATATATATATATATATATATATATATATATTCTTCCAACATGCTGATATGAGTTCCCTCCATGGAAAATTTAAGAAATTTGAGTTTCCCTCGTAACCAAATACAATCGGTTTAATCCTAAACCCTAAAAATTTAAACATTGTTTTGAGATAACCTCCCGGTTACCCTAATTTTATCTTCTTCTTATCTCCATTGCATACCATAACACCATCTCCACTATCTGTCGGACGCCCATGATATGTGTTTGTGAAATCATAAAGTAAAATGGAAATCGTAATGGATTAGAAGTGGACGCGAGGGGAAGAGAGACGCCAGAGTCAGCATCTATACAGAAGAGAAACCAAGATCTGGCTAAGCACCGACCCTGTGTATGTCTGATTGCACAACCAATCAATGTTAAAATAACCAAATATAAGCCTATGCACATCCGAAATCATCAGTACATACAAACAAAAATCAGGTTTGTATCTTCTCCCTAATCAGAACAACGAACCCCATATTTCCTAATTTCAACATTTTCTTTTAGTAATCTTTGATTGTTGTATTTGTGTGTTAATGGAAAGGGACCGAATCTCTGGTGATATGGTGGCTGGAGTACGATTGGCTTCACACCCCTACTGGAATGAAAAACATGGGTTGTATCAGACAATTCCAAGCATCAAAAGGGCGTAGATACATACAACATTGTAGGTTATTCATTTTACCCTTTTAATCCTTTCATTATCCTTGTCAGTCCTCTAATCAACTTATATAGGATTATATTTTGTAACGTTTTTCATTCACTATAAAATTTGATTTTTGATTGAATGACTAAATTTTGATATAGTCTGGTTCTGGAGAAGATGATGGACGATTCAAAATAAAATCTTGGTCTAGTCTAATTTAAACCTACAATTATCTTCTCCCACTCTCGTTTAGTCGTTCATCCTAATCTCGCTTCATTCTGACTCATTTCTTCTACAATCCTATTATTCTCTTGAAATTTAAGAGCTTTGTGAACTGCTGAAGTTTCAAACAGTCATCAACACTTCTAAAGTATGATGTAATTTTTTTCTTATTTTCTTATTAATCTGAGTTCTTATTTATAATTTTAACTGAAAGTTTGATATGTGAGTTCTGATTTTGAAAATCTGATATAAGATTCTAATATCTATAATTCTATATAATCTGATTTTGACATTCTGATATTGAAATTCTGATTTTGAAAATTTGTAATGTGAAAATATGATGTATCTAAAAGTTTGCCTTTGAAATTCTAATATGTGAATTAAGATATTGAAATTCTGATTTTGAAAATCACATGTATCTGAAATTCTGATATTAAATTATGGTATTGAAATTTTGACTTTGTAAATCTGATATTGAAATTATGTTATGTAAATGCTGATATGTGAAAATGTGATAGGTTTTCTAAATAATATCAGGGTCAATCAGATTTCTGATAAGTTATCTAAAAGTTTGAAAAAATCTGAAAATCTGTTATGTGAAAATCTGTTATGAACCAATTTATGTTTTTGTTCAGGTTGTGGTTATTGATGGCTAACTTCAAGCTGTACTTTCTTCGAAGTACCATAAATCAAGGAAGATTAAACGGATTAAATGTTTTGGCTTTAAAATGCATGAATACATCATTTGAAATGAATTTTTGTATGATTTTTTTGGATAACCTTAATTTAGTTTGTTAATTTTATTTCACTTTTGCTATATAAATTGTTTTATAGAAGGGCATTAATTTAGTATCTTGCCCAGGGCATTGAAAATCAATAGAGTGGCCCTGTTTACCAATATTTAGAGGTAATCGTATTCTTTCTTTTGATGTATCTAGGACTTATAAACTATGTTATAACTATTCAATTTTGTCAATTAATAATAAGCTTTTGACCAGGAAATTGTTGAGTTGGACGTCTTCATTGAGGACTAAACTGATGGTTGGAGATATAAAAGATGTTTTATTTTTGCAGCTTTTGATAGAGCTAACTGGTGTTGACCAATGGAAGGACCAATCTAATTAAGAGATACCATTATATGTTAAGCATTAATCTCATATATGTTTCATTGTTTGACACCTACAACTTTTGTTGTGACAGGTACCAAATCCAACATCCAATCAAATGTAAAACAATGAACTTACATTTCTAAAAAGCAAAAGAAAAGCTTTACAACTCTATAAGGCATGAAAAAACACACAAGGAGCAACATGCTAAAATGTTAATTTGTTTATTGTAAAGTATTTATTTTATATTAGCTACTAGTTATTTTCCATGTAATGAATATGTATTGTTTATTTTATGATATAAATGTTATTTTTTTTTTGTTCATTTTGTTTTTATATATTAGTACAAAATAATTTGGATTTAATTTGTAAATTAATTATCCATCCATAGCTATCAAGCTTTGCAACAAAAATATTACTACGTAATTTGTTATGAAATCTACTATAGAATATAGACCACAGATTTTGCTAGGATTGATCACCACGGATTTAGCTAGGGATTCATCACCACGAATTTTGATAGGGATTCATCACAACGGATTTAGCTAAATTCATCACTACGTATTTTACTAGGGATTAATCACCACGGATTTTGCTAAGGATTCATCACTATGGATTTTGCTAGGGATTCATTACCACGGAATTTACTATGGATCCACTACAATGAAATTTGTGATGGAAGAACTACTATGGAATTGGCAATGGAATCCTACTACGGAATACACGATGGAATACCATTTACAACGGATTTCATTATGTTGTAACATTTGCGACGGAATGATTGTTTCCCTAGCAAACTCTCGCTACGGGTTTTTTTGGGACGGAAATCGGTCGTCGCAAATTTCGTCGCTATTCGTCTTTTGCAACGGAATTTCAGCTTTTCGCAACGGATTCCTTCCCTAGCAAAATCGCGTTTTTCTTGTAGTGATGATTCTTGAAAATTGTGAACACCACGGTCCCACGGTGGACACCAAATTGTGTTGGTCAAAAATTGATCAAATAATATTCAACCAAATTGTATGAGAGGTTGTGGTGTTTGTGGTAATGAAAGTATCGAATATTGATCAAAGTGAGACAAGTGAGTTACAAGGAAAGCCCTTGATCTGTCACACCCCCAAACTAAGGATGGCGGAAATGTCCGGGGGTGGAGGACTTCATGTATAGTATCATAACAACAATTGTAATAGTAATTCAAGCAAACACAACCAACATATATATAATTGAAAAAGTTACATCATTGTATGAATTACATGTTTACGAATCAATTACAATATGTTGACAAAATATGAAATAGTAGACGCCTTAGCGTCCCATCCTCAAAAGCACTTGGTTACCTGTTTAATGATTTCCTGAGAATACAAGTTGTTTTGAAAGAGTGTCAACACAAAGGTTGGTGAGTTCATAAGCTTTTGTTTGGTATTATTAAAAGCCTTTCGTTTGTAAAAGTAGTATTTGTGTTAGAAAATCCAATATTTTCCTTAAAATGTATATGTAGTCTTAAATTCAAAGACCGGAATGTATAAGTAACTTTTCTTACTTATAATAAATAATGTAAGTTTAAATCGACATAAACTCGTTAAATTTTAATGAAGTTCCCGTAAATTCCAATGTTTATTAATACTTTATGTGAGTTTATTATAACCATGCTATGACCAAGGTTGCCTAAAACGACGTTCTTCAGGAGTCAGAAATGTTATGACATTTGTCACCCCAGACCTATCGGTCTAACTGTTGCATGCAGTTTAGGTGTGGGTTTGTCAAACCCAATATAGATCTATACACAACTATCACGCTCTCCCTCAAGGAGACTCTGGTTACAATACAGGACTTAATGGTAATTTGAAGTAAATGTCTCACAAAGTCATTAACGGAATTACGTGTTATGAAAACTTGGTACCGTATGGCCGTACCTTGCTTAATGAAAATATCCTTTGTATAAATGTACCCTTTTTAAATGTATGTGTTATGTAATGTTTCATAAAGTCATTAACGGAATTACGTGTTATGAAAACTTGGTACCGTATGGCCGTACCTTGCTTAATGAAAATATCCTTTGTATAAATGTACCCTTTTTAAATGTATGTATTATGTAATGTATCATAAACTATACCTATTATAGTTTATCAACCAAGGGTAGTACGTAGTAATGTATGCAAACTATATTCAAAATAGTTTATTAAATGTTTGAATGTATCGGTTGTACTTTGATTATAATCACTTGTTATTCTTTATATTTTATATGTCCAAATCCATTTGTAAACTGATGTGTGTCTAAATATTAAGATAAAATGTCATATATTGCAATAACATATAATCACATAAAGATATACACCCTGCTCAACATGTTACAAGGTGAAATGAAATTGACAGCAGCTTTTTGTTAAATACAGTTTCTGTTGCTGTTCTTAGAAAATTTATAGAAAAATCATCAAAGCTCCAAATCCAAATCCGCAAATTCTGACAGTTTGGAATATGAGTCTAGTTTGTTCGTAAATTTTATCATGATTTTTAGTGATTTCTAACAGAGGTCAAAATGTCCATAATCACAGGCTGGTCCGGGTTTGCCTCTGAAATGATAGGCAGTTTTGTAATAATCACCATAAATTGTAGAAACATCACATGGAGATGTGCAAGTAGCCATTTTAAAGCTAAGAGTTTGTACTACTTGCACCTGGAACAGTTTTGAAAACTAAAATATTTAAGTTGACAAAAACAGTCTGTGATTAAAGTCCATCTTTTCTGATGTAATCTGTTAGAAAAAGTTTAATTGTGTTCTTGATGATTTTACTTGTATTCCCCCCTTAAAACTTAAAAAAACATGTAAATGTAGGGGTATGAACTCACCCTATGTAGTTTTAGTAGATGAAAGTAAGAGAGAGGAAGTGTTCAACCCAAGAACACTAAGAAGATGTCTTGATGATTCGAGAATCTAACACCGAATAAGATGAAATTTGTGTAAGATATCAATGATTTGAGTAGAATGGAGTGTAATAATTATATGAATGATGAAGATACTTACTAATTGAAGAAAGAAATCCCTGGAGAAAGCCTTGAAGTTCTTGAAGTTGAGAGAAAAGATGAGAGAATTTTGGAGAGTGTTCTTTGGTTGCTAAGTGTAGAATGAAAGAAGTTAATGAGAATGAGGAGAGATGACCAATTCTCCAGCTCTTAGAACGTGGGAAGAGCTGGAGATTGGGTGTAAAGGTCCACTAAGGTGACAAGGGGTAGTGGGAAAGAGTGGCTAATCATAGAGTGAGGTGGTGGTGGTTTGCTTTTGCCATAAATTAAGGAAAAGCAAATATTCCCTCAATAATTAGTTCAACCACTAATTCTTTTAATATATTTTTATAAAAACCCTGGAGATTTATATATTTTGGGGCCTTAGTTTATAAAAAAAAGTTTTGGGTGAAAATCCCACGTTAAAATAATGAAAAACGGAGTTAAAACGAAGTCGTAGTCGAAAAACCGGTAAAAAGGGGCCGTCTGCGAGACCTCTCGGATGGGGGCCGAGACTTCGGACCCTCGCATGCGAGGCTGCTGTCTGATGGCTTCGGATTCGGTCTCCTGAGAGGCTTCAGCTTCGGTCCTGATGAGAGGCTTCGGATCCGAGGCCTCGGATGAGAGGCTTCGGTCCTGAAGTTTCCGTTTTGGGTCCTTAAGGCTATTTTACCCGTTTTTACCCCGTTTCAAGTGGTTTTTGACCCGGTTAAGGGTCGGGATGACCCGAATGATTCCAAAAAGTTATGGGAACTTTTAAGAGAGATTTGGGAGAGATTTGGGAGAGATTTCAAATAGAAAGAGATAGAGTGAAAACGATTTAGAGAGGTTTCGTTTGTGATTAATTTGAGTGTCCGGCTTCATAACGTAAGGTTCGTAAACCCCGTTAAACCGTGTTTTAGTGTCGTACACACTCCCGATGAGTGTGCAATAATGTTTTATCGTTTTGGTTCGTTGTTTAGCACTGTTAAGGCTAAGGAAAATCAAACACATGAACTTTCCAAATGATGATTTCTCATTAAAATAGCGAATTGTATAGTGATTACATAACGTAAACCCTAACATACAAGGGTTATTGGAGTTGACCGGTTTGACTTGTTGACTTTGTTTGACTTTGACTTGACCGAAATTTGACGGTTGTCACATCATCCCCCCGTTAGAAGGAATTTCGTCCCGAAATTTTCATTTTGACTGGGATTTCAAGAGTTTGGGAAGAGATGTGGATACTTTTGTTTCATCTGATCCTCGCGTTCCCAGGTGAATTCGGGTCCTCGTTTAGCGTTCCAGCGGACCTTCACAATGGGAATACGACTTTGCTTTGTTCTTTTGATCTCTCGATCCATGATTTCTACCGGTTCTTCCACGAAGTGGAGACTCTCGTTGATTTCAATTTCGTCAAGAGGTATCACGAGGGTCTCGTCGGATAGATTTTGTCAATCATATTCTCGGGGTTAAAAAAAATAAAGTTTTATTAGTTACCTATAGCGACGACTTGTCGTCACCACAGGTTTAATCTATTACGATGACTTGTTGTCGCTATAGGTTTTTAACAAGAGCCAACGACATACCTATAGCGACACACAAGTCATAATTTGCATGTTTGAAGACTTGGAGTACTTTCTAACTGGTTCATGTGTGAAGACTTGGAGTACTTTCTAACTGGTTCATGTGTGAAGACTTGGAGTACTTTCTAATGAAAACTGTGCTACTGGGGAAATTGGAAACTGGTACGTAGCTTTAAAGTCAAGAATATGCAGTAGGCATGTGATGCATTAAATGCATGAGGCACACAAGTCATAATTTGCAGCAACATATCCGTATATGTGTGTGAATTGAAGAAGAAGGTTACGGCTCAAAGAATATATATATATATTCATTTTCTCTTCATTTGTTAGATACACAATAACCATAACATCATAGACTATATATATTCCATTTCATTTGTAATTTTCACTAGTTTATATTCCGCGAGTGTTACCGAAATCATTTATCAATTTTTCAGAAGTGCTTAACTTGTTTTGTTGCATTCCCAACAATTTGCTATTAATTACTTCTCCCACTTTACTTATATAAATCATCACATTCTTACCGCGACTTTTAACTTCTCCCTCACAAATGGATCCACCTGCAGATCATCAAAACCCCATAGATGACCTCGATTGGTTTCAGTACTTTGATCATCAAGATCTTTTCAAGTATATATAAACGTCACTCATTACACCATCTTACGCATAGAAAAGTGATTTTGTCGACATTGATCAAAACATAGTTTGGATTTGTAGTGATCAAAAAGAGTCTTTCATCGTTTTGGATTTGATTATCTTGAGTTTTTTTTTGGATTTTTGCAGTGGTGACATGCTCAACCATCATGATTACGAGTTGTCGGAAAAATTGCATGAAGTGCTCGATCAGAACGTTTCCACAGTACTTAACAAAGATCAAAACATCATTTCTAGAAATGAGTTTCACGATCTTGATCCCCTTGAAGATATAAGCTTATGGGATTGTTGGGAGGATGGTAATTTACCATTGGTTAGTTTCAGTGAAGACTGTAAATCCGGTGGTGAGGCTACATGTAGTTCTAGTGCTGCCACCACTGATCACGGTGGCCGGAAGGTGGCAAAGAGATTGAGACCATTGGAGTTTGAAGAGATAGAGAAGTACTTTGAGATGCCGATAATCATAGCAGCAAAGGAACTAGGGATAAGTTTAACAGTGTTGAAGAAAAGATGCAGAGAGCTAAACATAAACAGATGGCCTCATAGAAAACTTAAGAGCCTTCAATTCCTCATTGAAAATGCCAAGGTAAATTATGATAATAACCTTCTATACATTACTCATGCACTTGGTAACCAAAGTAGTTTTGGTATTTTCTAAAATTTTAATTGTTAGTTTCTTTATAACTAAACATAGGTCCTAGGCATATGCCACATCAAATCAATTGATTTACTACGATTTCCTGATTTATATTTATATAAACTTAACTCATTGTAAATTTTGTGAACTCACATGAAAAATATATTGCATCTACCTTTTAAAAAAAATTAGGAGTTGGGATTAAAGGAGGAGATAGAGACGTTAGAAGGGCACAAGAAGATGATGGAGAAATTGCCAGGCATGGAATTGACAGAAAGAACAAAGAAGCTTAGGCAAGCTTGCTTCAAAGCTATTTATAAGAAGAGAGGACTTAACAATCCTTAGCCATTTTGTTATAATTAGTGGATTTTAATCTACATTGTATGTGTTTTTCTCTTGATAGTTTGATACCCTTTTTAGTTTCATTTTATGTATTTGTCTATTGATTTTTAATGCAAAAAAATTTGTATAATTTGGGTATTATAGTTTGTATTATGTATTTAGCCATATTCTAGATTGCCGACACGACTACGCCGACGACTCTATACCAGAGGTCTATATAAATAGACTTATGAATTTAGTAGGAATAACTTGATTATAATCTTGTGATTTGTTCCATGTCTGATCCACCCCTAAGATTCACTTGACATGCCCCCAGTTATGTGTAATTAAAATTTTGTTAAACTGTTGATCCTAATGAGTCTACCCTAAGTCCACAACCAAACAAGGAACAGGTCCTAAGGCGGACTCACCATTTCTAGGTCAATCATTCCTTAATTACACATAACTTCGAGGTACACCTAAAGAATCTTAGAGTTACCAGTTGTAAATTGTTTGTAATACCAAGTAGTGAGATTCAATGAAATAAAATGCATGCCTATTTCATTGATAAACCTTTTAGTAAATATCCTTACCATTTATATACACATGTATAATTTCGCACTTTAGTGAACTATTCTTGGTGTTTCTGTTAACGTCTTGGAGACGGAGTTATGGTAGTGGGTAGAAGTAGGTTTTGTACGGGCGTTAAAATTTACACATCATGTTGCTCGTGCGAGAATAGGGGTAAAAGAGATAATTAATAGACGTCTAATCCTATAATTACTTATAGGGGTGATCCTTATTAATTACGTCTATAATCACGTAGTGCATATCAGTTATACATAATTTGAGATAGAATAGACTTTCGAATAAATGACTCTACTCTAAGTCCACAACCAAACAAGGAACAGGAAGTAGAGCAATAGTCATAGATTCTGAGTCTATAATATCTTTAATTATGTATAACCTTGGCGTATGCACTCAGTTATCATAGGCCTACTAATAGAGGTCTTTAGTTTTCACATAAGTTGGTTATAGTATCACCAAATACTCCTATAGTATTTTTAGGTGTTTAGATTCGATTCTTAAAGTATTCCCTGTAGGGTGTAGTTAGGTTGTTAGATTTGTTGCCCATTATGACTATCCCCCAGTATATGCAAGTCACTCCTCGGACAGATATAGTTGATCAGGCTATATCCTTCCCAGACTTGATTTACATATACCAAGGCATACCCATAATGTACAACTCCTCTTCTTTTACTTTATGTTCTTCTAGTTATGACACTATGTGAGCATGTATGCATGTATTTATACTTTTAATAAGAAACCATTCATTTTCTAAAAGTATATTTATTTGAAAAATGCACAAATCAGAGACTATTAGTCCTAATTGTGTTTATAGTTTGTATATCTTATGTGGTTTGATATACTTAATTCACTATAAACTGTGCTCTGATACCAATCTGTCACACCCCCAAACCAAGGATGCCGGAAATGTCCGGGGGTGGAGGACTTCATGTATAGTATCATAACAACAATTGTAATAGTAATTCAAGCAAACACAACCAACATATATATAATTGAAAAAGTTACATCATTGTATGAATTACATGTTTACGAATCAATTACAATATGTTGACAAAATATGAAATAGTAGACGCCTTAGCGTCCCATCCTCAAAAGCACTTGGTTACATGTTTAATGATTTCCTGAGAATACAAGTTGTTTTGAAAGAGTGTCAACACAAAGGTTGGTGAATTCATAAGCTTTTGTTTGGTATTATTAAAAGCCTTTCGTTTGTAAAAGTAGTATTTGTGTTAGAAAATCCAATATTTTCCTTAAAATGTATATGTAGTCTTAAATTCAAAGACCGGAATGTATAAGTAACTTTTCTTACTTATAATAAATAATGTAAGTTTAAATCGACATAAACTCGTTAAATTTTAATGAAGTTCCCGTAAATTCCAATGTTTATTAATACTTTATGTGAGTTTATTATAACCATGCTATGACCAAGGTTGCCTAAAACGACGTTCTTCAGGAGTCAGAAATGTTATGACATTTGTCACCCCAGACCTATCGGTCTAACTGTTGCATGCAGTTTAGGTGTGGGTTTGTCAAACCCAATATAGATCTATACACAACTATCACGCTCTCCCTCAAGGAGACTCTGGTTACAATACAGGACTTAATGGTAATTTGAAGTAAATGTCTCACAAAGTCATTAACGGAATTACGTGTTATGAAAACTTGGTACCGTATGGCCGTACCTTGCTTAATGAAAATATCCTTTGTATAAATGTACCCTTTTTAAATGTATGTGTTATGTAATGTTTCATAAAGTCATTAACGGAATTACGTGTTATGAAAACTTGGTACCGTATGGTCGTACCTTGCTTAATGAAAATATCCTTTGTATAAATGTACCCTTTTTAAATGTATGTATTATGTAATGTATCATAAACTATACCTATTATAGTTTATCAACCAAGGGTAGTACGTAGTAATGTATGCAAACTATATTCAAAATAGTTTATTAAATGTTTGAATGTATCGGTTGTACTTTGATTATAATCACTTGTTATTCTTTATATTTTATATGTCCAAATCCATTTGTAAACTGATGTGTGTCTAAATATTAAGATAAAATGTCATATATTGCAATAACATATAATCACATAAAGATATACACCCTGCTCAACATGTTACAAGGTGAAATGAAATTGACAGCAGCTTTTTGTTGAATACAGTTTCTGTTGCTGTTCTTAGAAAATTTATAGAAAAATCATCAAAGCTCCAAATCCAAATCCGCAAATTCTGACAGTTTGGAATATGAGTCTAGTTTGTTCGTAAATTTTATCATGATTTTTAGTGATTTCTAACAGAGGTCAAAATGTCCATAATCACAGGCTGGTCCGGGTTTGCCTCTGAAATGATAGGCAGTTTTGTAAAAATCACCATAAATTGTAGAAACATCACATGGAGATGTGCAAGTAGCCATTTTAAAGCTAAGAGTTTGTACTACTTGCACCTAGAACAGTTTTGAAAACTAAAATATTTAAGTTGACAAAAACAGTCTGTGATTAAAGTCCATCTTTTCTGATGTAATCTGTTAGAAAAAGTTTAATCGTGTTCTTGATGATTTTACTTGTATTCCCCCCTTAAAACTTAAGAAAACATGTAAATGTAGGGGTATGAACTCACCCTATTTGGTTTCAGTAGATGAAAGTAAGAGAGAGGAAGTGTTCAACCCAAGAACACTAAGAAGATGTCTTGATGATTCGAGAATCTAACACCGAATAAGATGGAATTTGTGTAAGATATCAATGATTTGAGTAGAATGGAGTGTAATAATTATATGAATGATGAAGATACTTACTAATTGAAGAAAGAAATCCCTGGAGAAAGCCTTGAAGTTCTTGAAGTTGAGAGAAAAGATGAGAGAATTTTGGAGAGTGTTCTTTGGTTGCTAAGTGTAGAATGAAAGAAGTTAATGAGAATGAGGAGAGATGACCAATTCTCCAGCTCTTAGAACGTGGAAAGAGCTGGAGATTGGGTGTAAAGGTCCACTAAGGTGACAAGGGGTAGTGGGAAAGAGTGGCTAATCATAGAGTGAGGTGGTGGTGGTTTGCTTTTACCATAAATTAAGGAAAAGCAAATATTCCCTCAATAATTAGTTCAACCACTAATTCTTTTAATATATTTTTATAAAAACCCTGGAGATTTATATATTTTGGGGCCTTAGTTTATAAAATAAAGTTTTGGGTGAAAATCCCACGTTAAAATAATAAAAAACGGAGTTAAAACGAAGTCGTAGTCGAAAAACCGGTAAAAAGGGGCCGTCTGCGAGACCTCTCGGATGGGGGCCGAGACTTCGGACCCTCGCATGCGAGGCTGCTGTCTGATGGCTTCGGATTCGGTCTCCTGAGAGGCTTCAGCTTCGGTCCTGATGAGAGGCTTTGGATCCGAGGCCTCGGATGAGAGGCTTCGGTCCTGAAGTTTCCGTTTTGGGTCCTTAAGGCTATTTTACCCGTTTTTACCCCGTTTCAAGTGGTTTTTGACCCGGTTAAGGGTCGGGATGACCCGAATGATTCCAAAAAGTTATGGGAACTTTTAAGAGAGATTTGGGAGAGATTTGGGAGAGATTTCAAATAGAAAGAGATAGAGTGAAAATGATTTAGAGAGGTTTCGTTTGTGATTAATTTGAGTGTCCGGCTTCATAACGCAAGGTTCGTAAACCCCGTTAAACCGTGTTTTAGTGTCGTACACACTCCCGATGAGTGTGCAATAATGTTTTATCGTTTTGGTTCGTTGTTTAGCACTGTTAAGGCTAAGGAAAATCAAACACATGAACTTTCCAAATGATGATTTCTCATTAAAATAGCGAATTGTATAGTGATTACATAACGTAAACCCTAACATACAAGGGTTATTGGAGTTGACCGGTTTGACTTGTTGACTTTGTTTGACTTTGACTTGACCGAAATTTGACGGTTGTCACATGATCCTTTTTAGGATCTCTGACATAAAACCTTGGGATGTGATAATGATCACATGCCTTATTGTTTTTATTGATTTCAATGTGAAGTTATAGAAATGATGAAGATAATACGAGTAAAAATGTAGTAATAGAGCTAATCGTCTATGTAGTGTGTGTATTACAGGTGTATTTATAGTCTACACTAAATAACAATAAGTCCGATATTTCTGGGACCCTCTTGGATGAGCATATGCACGTTGTTTGATTTGGTATTCCCGGGTCTTAAGCCTAGTTGAAGCGACTCTTTGTTGAGAATAAGTCTCATATTGACCATTTCTACACATCTGAGAAAAAGAAATAGAAATATGATTGTTAAGAGTGTTAGGAAATAAAAATAACAATGGTCAGGATCCTGAGAAATGTTCGGGATCCTGAAAGATCTTGAAGATCCGAGATCCTAAATAAGGTTGAGGATCTTGGACCTAACACTTACAGTTGTGGATTAAATTTTTGGTAGGTTGTTTGTGAGAAGAGCTCGGCAGGACTATACACATGCATTGAAGATAATGATTTCCGCTTTCCTTTTATTCAGCTCTGATAAAACTATAGTTTCAAACAAATGAATGCCACTTAGGGTTTTTAAGTTGAAGGTTTTGATCGATTAATCTGTTTTCAAATCAAAAATCTCTTTGTAATTTTTGAGACGTTGCTTAACCTCTCTAAAATGAAAGCTTGACCGAATTTCCCCTAAGAATGATTATGTCCTTCCCCATTGCAAACAAATTCATATATATTAATATATGACAATGGTAAAGAGACCAAAATAATCAGCAACATGTCCTCTTCAATTTTTATCTTAGAATTCTTAAAATCCATTTAGATGGGTGCAATTCATTGAGATGGTCTTTAAGAATGGAAACATCTTTCATATTAATGAGAACAAGCATTGTTTGATTAAGAACTTGTTTGAAAAGTGTCTTTGTTACATATAAGGATTCTAGTTTAATCCATAAACCCGAGGCACTCTCATAGTCTACAACGTCATACAAAGCTTTGTTTAAAAGTGACAGCAAGATCGTTGAATGGGATTTCCCATCTTGTTGGAATTTTTTTTCACCCATATTCACGAGAAAGTAGTAGCCAAAACCTTTATCGTTTCCACAACACCTTCATCTTGATACGCCATTGACTAAAGCTATATTTGTATCCCCGTCAAGTCGTGTTCGATTAAGTTTATTAAGTCAAAAAAAGAAAAATACACCTACTCGAGTTAAAGTAAGCTAGATTGGTAGGTATTTGAAAGGTCTATTATGCTCAAAAGTCATATTAAAGTAATATTGCTAATTAACATATGATACTAATGGGTCACACTAACAACAACTTGATACAATTGATTATTTGTTAGAAATTGGTTTTAATAAATATTCAATAAACTCTTATACTTAAATTTGAAATTATTTGTTTGTAGGAAATAATAATTTTCATTAGCAAGTAACATTATATAATTCATATGGTATGAATAAATAAGTCATGCACAACATTTTGGACTAGACAAATTCTTTTGTCTTTTACCAAAAAGTTAAAGTTTATATTTTATAAACTTTGTTTATAAAATATAAAGGTTTTTCCTTCTTCCTTTTATTATTTTATAAAAAAAATGAAGATTATGGCTTTTTGATTATTTAAATGAGAGAATGACTCTTTGAATATTTAAATAAGAGTATGGTTTTTTTATTATTTAAATGAGAGAATGGTTCTTTGATTATTTAAATAAGAGTATGAGTTTATTCAAAAGGTATGGTATTGTTACTACTATAAATACAAGGTTTGAGGCTTGCATTTTTGCTAGTCATTCTTTTGAAGAATGGCTGAAACTATGACCTTCTCTCTCACTCTCTCTAGTCTTGCTTTTGCATGAAGAGAATACTTGCATTTCTCATGCCTTCTTTAAGTTCATATTGGTTATGAACTTAAAGCCTAAGGATTTAAGAGTTTATAGACTAGCATCTACATCAAGTTGAGTCATTGTTGGTGTCTCAAAGGTTCCACATCCTTCATCAACTTCCAAGCCTCCCCTTGAGGATTCAAAGTCTACAAAGGTTGTTAAACGCTTCTTCCTCTTTGGTGCTTATTTTCTTTCCAAACATTGCAAGGAGATCCTTGGTGGGTATAAAATGTTATGTTAAAAATTTAAGTCTTCCGTTGCCATATTTTTCTAGTTTATGAAACTATTTTTGAACTAAAACCCACAATGTTAAGTAAGCTCAATATGAGTGGTTCATATCGGATCTTTCAACACTTTGTTGTTAATATTTTTAAAGGGCTAATGTCATTTTAACCCAACAAACTTTCTTAAATTTGTTTAAATGGTCCTGCGTGTTGTTTTTTTTTTTTTTTTACTTTTTAGGGGCATAATATGGACTTTTCAGGTTTAAATGATCATTTTTAAAATTATTAAGGGGTAACCTGGTTCCCCCGCAAATCCAATTGTAGAATCGCTTTCTTTTTCCCTTTCCTTCATCAAAACTCCTCACTAAGATGAGTTTATTAAAAATCTAAAACTAATAACCCCATTGGATGTTTAGTTTCATCACTTGTTAATTTCATGTTGCAACAGGTCATTCGACAATCACATGGTTCAACAAGAACCTTGTTGTCACTTAAGGGAAGCAAAAAATGTCAATGAAGTTATCTTCTTCACCTCTACTTTCGTCAATAACTCCAACCCTAAAGTTACACAACCACTTCAGTAGTTCTAAAGTGAATCCATCAATTCATCTTCTCTAGTCTACTGGTAAACTCTATTACTCCTTACCCTTTTCCATTCCCAATTTCATCCTTGTTCATTTCTTCATTTCCACTTATAGGTTTACACAACAAGAACAAAGAATCATATGTTGCCTTATCGGTAAACGACAATCTATCAACACATATACAACCAATTCGAGAAAAAACATTAAAAAAAACAATCACCCCTTTTAAGCAAAGGAAAAGATGATGACAATAGTTTAGGTCTTGTTTGTCCTGGTTGTGGAGTTTTTATACAAGATAACGACCCAAATTTACCTGGGTATTATAGAAAAAGAATGTTATGGTTACAAATGTGTTTGATGACATCGAAGCTGAATTGGATGATAATAATGAAGGGGAAGGGGAATTAGAGAGTGAAAATGACAACCACTTGGACCTACATGATAAATTGGATATTGAAGATGAACTCGATTGGGAGACTGAATAAAGGAAGAAGAAACAAGTATACAATGTTCCCTCACCTGGTGTGGGGTACATGTGGGCTGACTTGGCTACTACATCGTTCCCATTTAACTACGTGGATTTTACTAAAAGGTACCAAAATAACCAGGTCGATATGCACATTGTTCTCTCATAAAGCAAGAAAAAAATTAAGAACCTTTTAAACCAATTCAAATAACTTGCTTACCCAACAATGATATTAACCTTTTTGAAAATAAAATTGCATTAAAATGTAATGTAGTTGTATTCATTTTCTAATCGTAAGTCAAATAAAATGTAATGTCCTTTCAAATTCCAATACGAAAAATAATCCGTACACGTTACAAGGTTAATATATTGATGTGATAGTATATTGGAAAAAGTTGAATCTCTTTGATGTGACCCTGATGTGGCATTTTACAAAAAATAATGTTAATTGGTTTCAATTTTCTCATATATATATATATATATATATATATATATATATATATATATATATATATATATATATATATATATATATATATATATATATATATATATATATATATAAGCCGAAAACCTTAACTTCTTGTTTTGATTCTTTTCCGATAAGGCACGCAAGAGTCTTGCAACTTGAACTTATAACCTGCATAAGCCAAATCAAAATATAGATGTAAGTTGTTTCTACTTTTACTTAATGGACTTAATGTAGAAAGAACAACTTAATAAAGAAAGTCAGGGAAATAAGAATTTACTTTTCAACCGGCAATACGAGGTTATCTTGACCTTCTAGAAGCTTTGCAGAACGAACGATATCGCCAGTCTTGATCTGAGGGAGAATATCTCTTCCCACAGTTGTATATCTAAGAATTTTTTTAAGTTGTTATTAAAAAAAAAATCAAAAGTGAATTACAAATTTGGTCCATGTACTTTATCATAAATTACATGTTCGGTCCACATTTGAAATTATCCCTATGTTTAAGTCTGCATTCGTTGGGAACCAAATCCGCAATGGAATGCAAACTTAAGGATGACATTGAGACACCTTTCCAAAATTTGGACTGAACTTGAAATGTTGAGTAAAGCATAGAGACCAAATTTGTAATTTACTCAAAAATCAAAGTAAGTGGTTTAAAGATATATAATTATACCCGAATACAGAAAACTGGCCCTCATCAAAAGATAAGCCTCCTAAGCCAGACTGTGGATGCATAACCATGTATTAGATTATATGAAGTTATAAACTTTATATAAACTCATGTTCTGTTTTTAAATTTTATAAAATGATATTTTTAAGAAAAAAATAAACTTACATAGCTTTTATCATAGAGATAGAAGAAGAACTGATTTGGTGATGAGTATTCTTCAGATGCATCATCGTGGGCCATAGCAACTGCACCATATACAGATAATGGAAGCACAGGCAATTCTCCATCCTTCCATTTGGCAAAAATGAGAAATGTAAATTTATAGTTATAAGAAAAAAAAAATGAAATAGATCATTTGAAGAACACAAAATGGAAAAACCTGTATGCTTAATGTTGTTTTATAAAGTGGCTCAAATTGTCCAGATGGCATTATCTCCAAAGGAACACTATAACCAATACTCTTGTCAATTCCATTGTCTGAGAGAATTGCTTGATCGGTGCATTTTAGCGTCATCCCATCATATGCCCCATCAACTACCTAATCATATATCCATTTACCTTTTCATCCTCCAAATTCTAAAAATTATATTCAAATTCGTTTTTTTTTTAAATGTAATACTTCACTCTACCTTACCAGTTTTGCAAAATTTCCTGTTGTCAAGGGTGCTGAATATCCATCTAGGACAACCTGTGCATATGGTTAATATTTAATAATAATATTTTAAGAATAGCAATATACATTTTTTAAAAACATGGAAAGATTCTGATTTCTGAATACCTGGATTTTAGCAGATTTTATTGGTATACCACCAGCTTGTGGAGTAAATGATGATCCATCTCCTTTTTCAACCACAAATTCTACAATTGCTCTTCCTGTGAGCCTGAGATTTCAAGTCATTAATTCTGTTTTCTAATTAAATATATAAACATTTTTGTCTGATGGATTGGTTTTTGTTCTGTAGTGATCCAATTTGAAGAATATAGATTGTGAAAAGAAAAGATTTAGGTAAAATTTTCACCTAGGATAATTTGAATATTGTGCAGGTAATAAGAAAGATAGCCCAGGAGCCTGTCAAAAACAAAGTAATGCAATTTTTATGTTTTATACATGAAGTGTTTATAAGTTATAATAATTTGTATTAAATGAAAAGCACCTGTAGGAGCTCAATCTGGGCAATAGAATCCAGTGAAGATGCAAGAGCTACTGATACTCTATCTGGATCCTTTTCCTTTATATATCCAAGAAGAGTCTGCAATCCCCCCTGCAAGGAGAAAAACACCAATATATAACTCTGGACTAATTCAAGAGGGCACTTTTGTAAAAAACTGATTTCAAAAAGGTGGTGTATGTATAACACATAGGAAAGAATCACTATATGAAAAGCTCCTTAATCCATTATAAATTGGTGTTTTAGTACCTTCCCATCAATAAGAGAAGCATAAATTTCAAGCCCCTTTTCCCTCTGATCAGATGGGATGCTTGACAAAATAGATTCCTTTTCATCCACTGCAATCTGATCAAGAAGCACAGAGAGTACTGAAGAGAGAGGTGAAGAGACAATGAGGATAGAGAATTGGGGTGTTCTACCTTTAGAGCTTTCTTTACATTACTCTCCATTGTTCCAAAAGGTTTTCTTTGAGGAATCCTGAGCAAGTATGACAGTTCCTCAAGAGAATTCTACAAGAGAAAAAAAACAAATGAAAGTTTCAACATAAGAAGTGTCAAAAGAATGGAAGTGGATTGGATTGATGAAGAACAGTTGGATGGACCTGTATACTTTTCATGTTTGTGTTTGCAGGGATGGCTTTTCTCAAAGCTAATTCTCCAGTTCTGGGAACCTTTGTGTCTGGAGAGTATAGCACTGCTTTAGCAGGTGGAAGAAATGAGGGATCCCATCTGGACAAGGGAACTGGAGATACGAGTTGAATGACAACAAGAATGACAGAGATTGTAGCTCCCAATCTCATAATTCCACGCTCTAAAACAGGCATGTATAGTTTGGTGATGGTTTTTTTGTGGTCTGAACATTCCTACATGACACAATCCCATATATAAAACTGGGACAAACTGAAGAAAGAGGATCAATGATGCAGTATTTTGCATTCACAGTGTTAAAACATCTGAGAATTGCACAAAAGTGCACATCTGTAAGAACATAAAATCTGAAGCTAATGCACTTCTATGGAAATAGATGCAAAATTAGAAACAAGGTATCAATTTTTTCCCAGCATTAATCATGTATATGGTAAAGAGCAACCAAACTAGAGAAATCATGCTTCTAAGCAACCATTAATTGAAGGGCGAAATTGGCACAACTAGGTAAAACAAACAACACACAATCGAAATTCCAAAATAATTTTGCCTCAATTCTGGATCCAAAGTTCCAAACCACTGAATTGGAACTCAAATTCATTCAGTAAGCTTAATTTTTACCTAATAACAAAATGCATGTTATTCCGTACAATGATACAATCGTAATCAGAGACATCGCATAAAGAATCAACGAAAATACACTTCCAAAACTACAACACAGGTAAAGTAGAACTAGTACTAACAGTTGAGTTGTCAATTTTGGAGAAAATGCAGCTAATGAGCTTCGGCTGAGCCTGAGCTGATCTCGCCGGAGTTTTGTTGAGCAGGATCAATGACCGTGTGGAGACACAATACCTTCTGAAAACAGAGGAGTTAATGGAGACATTAATCGAAACTTTAGGGGACATGAGTGACGAAGATAACGGAACCGCCATGGCCAAATTGTTGCAGGTTTTGGCGGGTCTCATCGTCATCCAAATCCTATCTATTCCCGTTACTTGCAGTTGGTAGGGGGAGCGCGTGGAGATCAAGTCATCAGGCCTCCGCTATTCCCTTGTTCTCATTGGGACACGCCAGCAACCGTTTCGACAACACCATGGAACCGCATGTACTCGATATCCTCCAAAAAAAAAAATTAATTTTATTAAATGAAATGTTGTTATAACCGGGGATGAGTTATAAAACCAAAAAACCAGACCGGAATCGGAACTGGTATAACCGGAAAATGCTTAAACGGTCCAGGTTGGGTTTCAAAATTACTTCTATCCAGGTTCCGGGTATTTTGGGTATGGGTCCAACGGGTCCGATTAATCCATGTTTTTGAACCGGCTTTGTTTAAAAAACCGGAACCGGTAGTGGGCCAAGGAACCAGTTTAGGTTTACTGTCCAAGGAACCGGTATAGGGTCAAGGAACCGGAATACGACGACAGGTCTCGCTTTTTTTCCCGTCTTGTACTTGCTCGACATCGACAATCATCAAAACATCAACGACTCGTTTTTTTTACCCTTTCTCTGTGATCGACGATCGACGACAATCATCAAAAACATTCCCGTCTTGTACTTCAAATTAATCTCAATTGAACTTCCATTCAACAACTCGTTTTAATTTTTCTTCCATTCATTTCCAATTGAACTTCAAATCAATCTCCTACACTCAATTAAAGAGCAATGGTGGACAATTGGGTAGATAACAATAAAGATACACAAGTAAGTTGTCAAGAATTTTGATTTCATGTGTTATGAAGTTTGAGTTTTTTTACTGTATTTTTAAGATTTATGTTAACATGCGACAATGTATATTTTTGGCACAAGTAAGTTGTCAACAAATCCTTCACTTCTACAGAACTAAGCTCAAATTCAAATCCATCTTGTGGGAATCACAGTTTTGCTATTACTTTCACTCTTAAGCCATGTAGTTTGAAGTTTGAACTGGAGTTGATAATTGAGCTTAAAAACCAAGGCCTTGCATTGCTATAACTATGAATGACAGTTTTGCTATTGTATTTTAATTTTGTTTGTGTATATTATTTTAAGTTTTGTATTGTAGGTCAAGTTTATGAATTAAGTTGTGTTATTATATTTTAATTGTCTTTTTATTGTTATCTATTGTAGCTTGATGATGATGAGGTGTTTGTTGACAACACTCAACAAGAAATCAATGAGGAACCAACACAAAAAGGAAAAATAGTAGGGAAAACAAGGGCCGATTATTAGAAATCATTTGAGAAGATTTTTATTGATGGAGTTCGACATGGAAAGTGCAAATGGTACGAGAGGGTTCTCAACTCCGACGGAAATAATACAGGTACATCTAGCTTAAATAAGCATGTGAAAAATTGTAAGCAAAACCCCGACAATTTGAAAAACCAACCAACATTACAATTTAAAAAAGAACCATCCGGGTAGGGTAGTGTTAGCACTTGGAAACACGACGAAAACGAATTAAAAAGGCTATGTTGAATTTATTTGTAGTGGGTGGTCTACCTTTTAAGTTTGTAGAAAATGAGGTCTTTACTGAATACACAAATGCACTAAACGGGAAGGTGATTGTACCTAGTCGAACAACAATTTCAAAAAATGTGTCACTTTATTATCTAGAAGAAAAAAAAGTTGGTAACATTCTTATGTAATCCCCTCAACACGGTTCATTTGACCACCGATTGTTGGACAAGTCCAAGTAAAAGGGTGCATTATATTGTCATTACCGCACACTTTATTGATGATAATTGGGAGATGCACAAACGAATAATCAACTTTAAAGAATTAGATAGTCAACGGGGGGAAGATATCGGGCAAGAAGTGTTGAAATGTATTCAAGGGTGGGGTATCAAGAATGTCATGACTTGCACGGTTGATAATGCAAGTTCTAATGACAAGGCAATAGAATTTCTAAAAAAACAAATTACCAAACTTGTACAATGAAGGAAAACACTTTCACATTAGGTGTATGACACACATTATCAATCTAATTGTGAAAGATGGGATGAATAAAAACGATGAGAGTGTTAAATGTTTGCAAAATGCGGTAAGATATGTTAGAAAGTCCACACAAAGGATTGCCCTATTTAAAAAGTGCATGAAAGCCGTTGGGGTGGAATCAACCAAGTTTTTGTGCAACGATTGTCCCACTCGTTGGAACTCAACCTACGACTTATTGAAGATCGCGATGGATTTAGAAAAAGTTTTCTACGAGTATGAAATGGAAGGTAATTTCTTATTCTATTCCATAATTTTTTTTTTTAATTTTCTACTTTGTTATATGTCCGTTGGGGCTGATTTTTTTTAAAAAAATGTAGTTCATTGTTTGGCAATAGTTATAGACTTTATAAACACCTTATTTGCATTTGTATTGAGTCACTTACAGCTCTCCAAAAATGAGATATCAGGTTTTTTTCTGTTACAGCATTGTTACTGAATTTTTTGTTAGTTTTAAACTGTCATATCTACTTCGTTATAAGTCCGTTGGGGCTGATGTTTTTTTAAATGTAGTTCATTGTTTGTCAATAGTTATAGACTTCAGAATCACCTTATTTGCATTTATATTGAGTCACTTACGGCCTCCAAAAATGAGATATCAGTTTTTTTTTATGTTACAGCATTGTTGCTGAATTTTTTGTTAGTTTTAAACTGTCATATCTACTTCGTTATAAGTCCGTTGGGGCTGATTTTTTTTTAATGTAGTTCATTGTTTGGCAATAATTATAGACTCCAGAAACACCTTATTTACATTTGTTTTGAGTCACTTTCAGCCCTCCAAAAATATGATATCAAATCTTTTTTTTCTGTTACAGCATTGTTGTTGAATTTTTTGTTAGTTTTAAACTGTCATATCTACTTCGTTATAAGTCCGTTGGGGCTGATTTTTTTTTTAAATGTAGTTCATTGTTTAGTAATAGTTATAGGCTCCAGAAACATCTTATTTGCATTTGTATTGAGTCACTTACGGCCCTCCAAAAATGAGATACTAAATCTTTTTTATATATATTTTTTTGATAGACCATTCCTTTGCACGAGACGTGGTAACCCCCGTGAGTGAAGATTTTGTAACTTGTCGAGCAATGGTCTCCTTTTTTGAGAAGTTCAAGGTCAAAACAAAATTGGTGTCGACGACTTCAAAACCGATGGCAAATCGGTTTTTTGGAGAAATATGCAGCGTTTACAAGCATATACGGGTATGGTCGAAAAACAAACGATTTTCTTCAATTGGAAAGGATATGATACAAAAATATGAGAAGTATTGGGGCGACTTTGAAAAATTGAACGACTACATGTACTTTTTGACTATCTTGGATCCGCGAATGAAGACAAAATTTCTTAGACATGCTTTTGAAACATTGATCAAGTACAAGATGCCGGAAAATAATCCCCTTTCCGAATTAGATATTACTGAAAAGGCTAAGTCTTTAGCAAAGGATATTGAAAAGAGGTTTGAGAACTTTTATAATGAGTACAATACCATCTCTAACGTACCATCAGAAACCTGTGGTAGTCAAGATGTCATGCATATTGATGACAATGACGACTTTTTAGGCGACTATTTTGTTCAATCGGCGAACCCATTGGCTTCAAAGGAAACAGAGTTAACACGGTACTTGAACGAAGGACAAACCCAAAGTGTTAAAGACTTTGATATACTAGTTTGGTGGAAAAATAACGCATCTCGTTACCCAATTCTCTCGCGGATGGCAAAAGGTATAATTTTAATTACTTATAGTTTTTATTATAAGATAGTATAATTTAATATTATACGTTTATGTTATTAGATCTTTTGGGCATTCAAATATCTACTGTGGCATCCGAGTCCGCTTTTAGTACAAGTTGTCGCTTTATTGATACTTACTGAGCAAACTTGTCCGCACCTATAATAGAGGCATTGGTTTGCACCCAAGATTGGGTAAGGAAATCAAAGAAGTCGATTGTTGACAACATCGAAGATATTTTTAAAGATGATGACATAGCTAAAGGTAACAAACAAATTCATTTTATTATCTAATAACAAATTCAAATGCTAAACAAATAAGTAAAAAAATCTAGGTAGATTTAAAGCATGTAAAAAAATGAAGTATTAAAGACATAAAACTAATAGATTCAAAACGGAACCTAATTGAAGTATAAAGACGTAAATTAGTCAATTACTTTAAATGCATATTTGCATAAAATTAAAAAGAAGCATACTTGAATTGGGTGGTTAGCTTCCATGAATGCTCTTGAAAAGAAAAAACAACTTCAAGCCTTCAACCTAGAGAATAATAAATTAAGTGAAAATGTAGAGGTGGAAGGGCCTATTTATAATGAGAAGTTGTGAGGTGTTGACAAAACATGAAAATTAAAAGATTGCTAATGTCAAAAAAATTGTCTTCTTGCTTTTATGTTCATGTTTTCAAAGTTAGCCTTGAAGGTCAAAGATACAAAAAGACAAGTTAGTGTGGTTGCTCATTAAATAAATAATTAACAATTTAGAATTTCCACATATCTTAAATGAAAACACACAACCCAAAATAAATTAAATTGGAGAAGATGTTTAAAATAATTATCCAATAGTCCAATACTCATTACAGTACATAAATTGGAGAAGGTGTTTAATGGTGGATATGAATTATAAAGTATGAACGTACAGTACATAACCTCTCAATTCTCATTACATTATTTCTTAAAAAAAAGGAATTAATGGTGGATATGAATTATGAAGAATGAACGTACAATACATAACCTCTCAATTCTCATTATGTATTCCACAATCCACGGTAATATTAAACCAACTTTGATATTACATTACTTCTTTTAAAAAAATCAATGTCGTCAGTAACCTTAATGTAATTTTTTGTTTATTAATATTTTTTATAACGGTTTAAAGATTATGTGATTGACGTAATTACAAAAAAAAAATCTGGGTTTTCCGGTTCTAAACCCATTTTACCCGGTTCCACCTTACCCACTTTGATATTTCCGGGTTTTTCGGTTCTAGACCCACTTTACCCGTACCATACCCGGAACCGAACCGAAACCGGTTCCTATATACCGGTCCGGTTTCCGGTTCTACAAAATCTCGTTAACCGGTTCCGGGTTTTCCGGGTCCGGGTCCGGGTCCATCCGGTCCGGGTCTGGACCCACTTTCATCCCTAGTTGTAACATCTCCAATCTATTAAAAAAAGTTATTATCGATACTAATTAGCCATAGAGAAAGAAGTCCAAATTAAAATAGAAAGTTCTGGCAGACATTCAAAAGAAAATATATACATTTGACGGTCAAAAAATAAAATACACAATGTTTGACCGATGAACACATTATATATCATTAAAAATGTTATGGAATAAGATTTGATTGTGATTTTAGTGTAATAGTGTAATCGATTCATTTTATGTAATGGGTGTATGTTTCAAAGGGGATCATATCTTAGTTTTAATACAAATATGGAGGTGCAGAGTGCATACTTATACTATTATTCTAGATTGATCTCAGTACAATCAAAAGGGCGGAGGTCAAGGGGGCTACGCCCCCTTGCGTGGTTCCAAGGGGCAGCGTCCAGCGAATTAAAAAAATACGAAATTACTAAAGGGATCTTAATGAGTTTTCGAGGGTTCTAATGTAATTATGTATGATTATCTGTTTCATAACTGACTTATCTAAATCATGAGTTATCAGGCTGTTTTCTGTTTTTTGGAGACATACAAAATTTATCATGTCATCTTCTCTCTCGTTCTTGATCAATCTTGTGTGCCTAGAACTTTGATTGTCCCTTTAAATATTATCCTAGATTGAATTTCTCAAAACACGTACATTGTCCATGTGGTATGTATTTTTTTGGGATTTTAATCCAAGCCACGACTTTTTTTGCTTCGTGGTCCTTTTGGACTAGTTTGTATGTGAAAATAGTCATTTCGAAAATTGAAATGACTATAATACCCTTGGGTATTTATTTTTCATTCTTCTTTAATTTTTTAAAATTTAGTATTTATTTATTTATTTTAACAATTAAAAATAGAGGACTCGCCTCTCTCTCTCTCTCTCTCTCTCTCTCTCTCTCTCTCTCTCTCTCTCTCTCTCTCTCTCTCTCTCTGCTACAAGACCCATCCCCATCTCTATCCTTTATTTTTCTTCTTCACCTGATCGATCATCTTCTTCCTCAGAAAACACACATGCACACTCAAATTGGTACATGGTATTACCCATTAATGCAAGAATATGAATTTTATAAACCCCAATTTCAGATTTTAGATAACATCAGTCATGGAAGAAGCAATCTATACGAAGATTTATGCTATGGACACCCACACACTCTCTTTGACGATAGATGTTTACCACCAGAGGAGACGCCACCTGAAGACGTGGAATTCTCAACTCGATCCTCCGATGAACTCTACGAACCCATCAGATTTGACATCGATACGACATCCCCTACCTGATCATCCACAAATCCAGTCCCCTACCATAAACTAGTTTCATGACCATTCTTTTAGTTAGGCCTGTCAAAATTATGAGGGTGTTTGGATAAATTAGTTTATAGCGATGTGAAAAAACAGCTTTTGCAAAAGTTTTTGGATTAAAAATAAGTTATAAGCTATAAGCAAAGGGGGGGGGTGCTTTATAAAATTAGCTTATTTAGATTATCCCCACCACAATAAGCTGATTTTTAATGTTTCTTATCCAAACACTTAAACTTAGCTTATAGCAGTGGGGATAAGTAATAAACTATAAACACTCTCTTTTTTCCCTATCCAAACACCCTCCATATATCTATATGATGCGAGAGTTGAACCAAACAAGATTAGTGCACTTTACATAAACATAAATTGAAAATTGAACCAAACATAATTGAAAGGTAAACAACTATATGTAAAAGTAAAAATAAAACCATTCCTCAAAATATAACAACTATCTAAACTTATTAACAATTCACTTAGGACCCAATAGAATAGTTTAATGGAGAAGTGACCAATTACAAAGTAAATCTTCATTAGGCATTTAATCGAGCACTTGGTGTTCAGAAAAAAAATACCTGGATAACTAAAAACACTTTCTATTCAACTGGATACTTGTAAGAACCTAGCTCTTCTGAGAAACTCATGTTATTATCAACAAATAAATGGTGTGACTGACAGAATAGAAGCGAGATTAGAATGCGATATTAGATCGGTTTATAAAGTGTACCTTGTGATTTTTGGTGCATTCATTCTGCATCAAACGAACGAATATGGGTGGGTATGGTCTACATCAAGTGAATGAAGATGGTGGGTTCTGATCTTCTTGAGGTATATGTGGGTTTCGAGCACACCAGCTAACTCACCAGGTGGAGATCGGTCCCCCTCCCTTAAATCAATTTTCATGTATCGATGTGGAAACGAGATGAATAGAAAATTTGGGAATAAAAATTGGAAAGGAGGCGATTACATGTAGCTATGTCTCTTTCTCGGTGTCTTTTGCTTTCAGTTTGTTACCATCAATGGTGGATTCTGGTAGGAAAAAGCTCATATGAAGCAGCCGACTCCTTGATTTCTTTTTCTTTTGTGGTCAATGTACCACTAGGTGAAGAAGAAAGAACTATTGTGTGATAGAATAGAGAAATTAGGTCAACATATTTATTTTGTTTCTATAATTACAGGGATTTCATTAAATGATCACATTAATTGAAAGTGCAAAAAACCCAAAATATCCTTACTGATTTAATAAATTATTTAATTTTTTGTTAATTTGTGATTGGTTCATTCATGCACACAATAGTTGTTAGAAACATTTGAACCTCTCTCTCTCTTTTTCTCTCTCTTCTCTCTCTCTATCTCTCTCTCTCTCTCTCTCTCTATATATATATATATATATATATATATATATATATATATATATATATATATAGAGAGAGAGAGAGAGAGAGAGAGGGGAAGGTAGGTTCCGTTGAGATTCAAAATAAAATAGAGATCTTCAGATTCAACATCATCCACATATTTCACATCTACTGCTCCAACCCTCCGGCGTACCAACGCGGTGGGTCGGTTATAATTATAAATTATTATATAGCGTCGTCTGTTCCTTTCTCCTCCGCTATCTGTGACATCCCCATTTTCACGGCCAGAAAAGACCGATTTTGTTTATGCTTTATAAAAATCAGAGTACCTCTTTTAATAAAAATGTTGCGGAATTTGTTCCTAGTAAAACATGATAAATACGTTATCAAGGCATTTCCGAAGAAAAGTATTTTTATTCCTTTTAAAACATTTGGGATGTCATTGTCAATACAGAAACATAAGCATAAACAGAACTTACATTCATTATCACTAGTGATTTATATCTTCGTAATCTCTCAGTGTAATGTGACTTCATATCAACACCTGTGATATAAATAAACTGAGTGGGTCAGGTTGGGTAACCTGGTGAGTACATAGGGTTTTCAACCCACAATAATATAATTATTATGTTTAATCATCAAACAATCAATCAACCCAATTACCCATCCCCATTATCTTATTTACTATTAAGGATCTACCCTAAGAATCAGCTATTTCTCGTTCATTCATTCCTAAGGATTATCCTAAGGAATAGGCACGAAATCCATCGTTGCTAATGATGCATCTGTCAAGCACAGCTACTAATATCATCACTTAGGCGCAGCTGTCAGATTTGTGACATTTCTTATGAGGCGCATCTGCCGGTATTGTCCCTATGGCGCATCTATCGGGGTTATGAGGTTCTCTATTAGGCGCTTATGTCGGTAGAGTCCTTTAGGCGCATCTGCCAGGGTTATCTCGTTTATTGACAGTATCGTTTCCGAGAATCCACTCGCAATACATGTCAATGGGTTTTTATCTCGTTTATCGACAGTATCGTTTCCGAGAATCCACTCGCAATACATGTCAATGGGTTTTTAGAGTACAGCTAGTGAATACACAGTTCAAATAACACCTACAGGTTGCGAGCCTGCTAGTGTTCCACTGGACTGTCTAGAGTAGTCCGTGGTTGTCATCCATACTCTGCTAGATGACGAGGCCAACACCTGGGTAAAATGCTTCCCTCATGGTTCACCTCTCACCCTTATCTCATGGTCTATATCACCTCTCCTCATTTTGTTTTTGTCACACATCAACTATTTCATCTACCCATGTTTTACCCAACACATTTTGTAGATATAAAATACATATACAGTTTAAATCATTTAAAACATGTATAAAAATCTTTCACCCAGCATAGACGGCAAGTATACAGACAATATGCACACATAGCATGTAATTTATATTAAATACTTCATATCTATGAGTAAGATGAAAGTAACTATGCACTCACTTGTTAAGGTGGTGACTCTGCACTTGGACAGCACTTCGTTACTTTTAAAACAATTTCTTTGACAAAACCTAGTATCATTACCACTAGGGTTTAGTCTAATATTTACCGAGACTAATTAATAGTCTATCTATTATTACTATTATATAAGCGTTAAGAAATAATCTTATATAACTCATAATAATAGCCCAAATAATTATTTTAAGGTCCAAATAATGTTACTATATTGAAACCTAAGTTATACTAAAGATAGGGTAGGCGTAGCTCACTTACAACGGGTTTTCTCAAAACCGGTCTCCGCCGAAGCAGAGTTTCTGAGCCGAAGGCTCTTCTTTTCGGAGCCGTCAGGCGTTCCGAGGCCTCCGCCTCGTGCTAAGGAGTTACCCTAGGCTTTGGGGGGGTTAGAGAGGCTTAGAGAGAGTTTCAAGAGAGAGAAAGTAGAAGTGGGAGGTGTGAGGAGAAGGTTTCACCCAACACCTTTATTTATAGGCTGGGAAACATCCCAACTCGTCGAGTCCATGCCACATGTCACCCTCTGGTGGCTAGCCTTGGGGAGGAAGCAATGGTCAGGATTTCACCACGTCACCCGATTTCACACAGCAGCCTCCCGACTTAGAAAAATCATAACTCTGGCATACGAGCTCCGTTTTCGACGTTCTTTATATCCACGCGTAGGTAAAAAAAAGATCTACAACTTTCATTTAGACTCCGTCAGCTAATTCTCGACCGATCTTAAATTTAACAGTAGGAGGAGATTAGACTGTTAAATGACCGCGAAGAATTTGTAACTCCTTCATACGGACTCCGTTTTCGTCTGTCTTTTTATCGTTGAGTTCCTATTAATGAGATCTTCAACTCTCATTTATGTTGCGTAGGCCAAAAACTGCTCGAACTAAAATTCGAGTTTCGGGTCGTTCACTGCTATGCCAAATCTCAAAAAATTCATAACTTCCTCATACGAAGTCAGATTTGGGCGTTCTTTTTTTGTATGCTCTCGGTTCAACGTATAATACAACTTTTGTTTAGATCACTAAGGCTAAAAATTCCTCTATCGTAAATTTACTATTTACGTCTCCCAGTGCCGTGCCGGTTTTGCCGAAAAACTTCGACGGGCCATAACTTCGTCGTTATAACTCGGATTTCGACGTTCTTTATATGTACGGAACCCTTGAGACATATTCTACAACTCGGTTAAGATTATTTATTTTAAAATAATCTTTTGTCGAAAAGTCGTTTTCGACCTCTATTAGCTCTAAATTGACTAGCCCGGATCTACGGGCGTTACAATTATCTCCCCCTTAGGATGATTACGTCCCGGAATCATCATAGAAACAGGGCAGTATAATGACTCCATACGTTATCTTTTCATCTTAGGTAATAATCGTAACTTCCTTGTTTCTTCGAATGAGTATCTAACTCTTGGACTCCTTGACTGCAGGCGGTGCTCGATCTTGCACTTGCTCCCTATCTCACGTTAGACTCCAAATTATGACCTTCATGTCACGATCTCGATATTTATTGGAGACTCCTTCTTTAACAAACTTGAGATAAGTTCCTTCCTTCGATTATCATAATAGACCGATGGGTCATGTTCTAATGACCTCTCATCGTATGATGCACTGCTTGGACTCAATTCTTTTAGAGTCAAATTCCATAACAGACTATACCTTCCTTCATGTTCTAATCATATCTTAAATGGTAGCATTTCTAGATACAAGCAACTATCGCGATACCTCTACCGATCGCTTTGATTTATCTTTTATTTCAATCTTCCGGCTTAAGTCAGATGTTACATCAAACTTGGTTCTCCGAACCACGTAACATATTCCTCGTAGTCGGACTCAATTCGATATGACCACTAGGGTCGGAATAACAACAATCTTCTTAGTCATTACTGAAACGATGGTAACAACATACTTGAATAAAACAGTATCAATTACTAGCTTCTTGGTAACCTTGTGACTTTCCCTGATCCAAGTGCGAGTCCTGTGATTCCGGTAGTATAGGCCTCTACTACCATTCACACCTACTCATACTCGTCCCAAGTATTGTCTCGAAGTTCTCCAAGTCATTATCACAAAAACAATTTTAACACATACAAATGTGTCCAAACAATCATATAATTTTCCCTAGATTCTACTAGGACTTCTTCCATGTGTATCTTCAATCATCAATTCTGCTTCAACTCGGTTGGTGATGGAAATGTCAGACGATGGGATAACTTCATGGATTATAACAAAAATCTTTATTTCTGCTAATCGAAAGTGTACTTCTCCCGTACTAGACGTATTATTTCTTAGACGCGTTCTAAAGGCAAGATATCACTCTTACGATATCTTCCGATAGGTACCACTCAATATCGTAAACCTTCTCATTTCCTCCATTTATTCAATTCGCTACGAGTCTTCACCAAGACGTTATGCTCACGGAAGCCTGCTTTCAGTGTATCGAGACGAGAATATAGATAGAGAAGATTTAGACGCGTATTCCACCTTATTACTCCGAAAAGTTACATGTCAGTTCTAATATCGTAATTAAACGTTTAGAAGTCTGAACACATAAAATTTCCAGATCCGGTCGGCAACAGACCATAGATCCGATCATATAATGCATATCTTAAATCATTTAGCACATAAAAGCATTTTAGGCAACTTCCCTAATTAAGCTAGTGCTTGTGTCTATTCAGGTGTACTACCTAAAATATATTAGACACTCTTCTCACGATCATCGCTTAGCATTCTAAGTTTAAGTCTAGAAATAAATCCTTGTTCGCTTAAACTAATGCTCTGATACCAACTGTGACATCCCCATTTTCACGGCCAGAAAAGACCGATTTTGTTTATGCTTTATAAAAATCAGAGTACCTCTTTTAATAAAAATGTTGCGAAATTTGTTCCCAGTAAAACATGATAAATACGTTATCAAGGCATTTCCAAAGAAAAGTATTTTTATTCCTTTTAAAACATTTGGGATGTCATTGTCAATACAGAAGCATAAGCATAAACATAACTTACATTCATTATCACTAGTGATTTATATCTCCTTAATCTCTCAGTGTAATGTGACTTCATATCAACACATGTGATATAAATAAACTGAGTGGGTCAGGTTGGGTAACCTGGTGAGTACATAGGGTTTTCAACCCACAATAATATAATTATTATGTTTAATCATCAAACAATCAATCAACCCAATTACCCATCCCCATTATCTTATTTACTATTAAGGATCTACCCTAAGAATCGGCTATTTCTCGTTCATTCATTCCTAAGGATTATCCTAAGGAATAGGCATGAAATCCATCGTTGCTAATGATGCATCTGTCAAGCACAGCTACTAATATTATCACTTAGGCGCAGCTATCAGATTTGTGACATTTCTTATGAGGCGCATCTGCCGGTATTGTCCCTTAGGCGCATCTATCGGGGTTACGAGGTTCTCTATTAGGCGCTTCTGTCGGTAGAGTCCTTTAGGCGCATCTGCCAGGGTTATCTCGTTTATTGACAGTATCGTTTCCGAGAATCCACTCGCAATACATGTCAATGGGTTTTTATCTCGTTTATCGACAGTATCGTTTCCAAGAATCCACTCGCAATACATGTCAATGGGTTTTTAGAGTACAGCTCGTGAATACACAGTTCAAATAACACCTACAGGTTGCGAGCCTGCTAGTGTTCCACTGGACTGTCTAGAGTAGTCCGTGGTTGTCATCCATACTCTGCTAGATGACGAGGCCAACACCTGGGTAAAATGCTTCCCTCATGGTTCACCTCTCACCCTTATCTCATGGTCTATATCACCTCTCCTCATTTTGTTTTTGTCACACATCAACTATTTCATCTACCCATGTTTTACCCAACACATTTTGTAGATATAAAATACATATACAGTTTAAATCATTTAAAACATGTATAAAAATCTTTCACCCAGCATAGACGGCAAGTATACAGACAATATGCACACATAACATGTAATTTATATTAAATACTTCATATCTATGAGTAAGATGAAAGTAACTATGCACTCACTTGTTAAGGTGGTGACTCTGCACTTGGACAGCACTTCGTTACTTTTAAAACAATTTCCTTTGACAAAACCTAGTATCATTACCACTAGGGTTTAGTCTAATATTTACCGAGACTAATTAATAGTCTAGCCATTATTACTATTATATAAGCGTTAAGAAGCACTCTTATATAACTCATAATAATAGCCCAAATAGTTATTTTAAGGTCCTAATAATGTTACTATATTGAAACATAAGTTATACTAAAGATAGGGTAGGCGTAGCTCACTTACAACGGGTTTTTCTCAAAACTGGGCTCCGCAAAGCAGAGTTTCTGAGTCGAAGGCTCTTCTTTTTGGAGCCATCAGGCGCTCTGGGGCTTCCGCGTCGTGCTAGGGAGTTACCCTATGCTTTGGGGGGTTAGGGAGGCTTAGAGAGAGTTTCTAGAGAGAGAGAGTAGAAGTGGGAGGTGTGAGGAGAAGGTTTCACCCGACACCCTTATTTATAGGCTGGGAAACAGCCCAACTCGTCGAGTAGGAGGACCTACTCGTCGAGTCCATGCCACATGTCACCCTCTGTTGGCTAGCCTTGGGGAGGAAGCAACGGCCAGGATTTCGCCACGTCACCCGATTTCGCACAGCAGCCTCCCGACTTAGAAAAATCATAACTCTGGCATACGAGCTCCATTTTCGACATTCTTTATAACCACGCGTAGGGAAAAACAAGATCTACAACTTTCATTTAGACTCCGTTGGCTAATTCTCGACCGATCTTAAATTTAACAGTAGGAGGAGATTAGACTGTTAAATGACCGCGAAGAATTCGTAACTCCTTCATACGGACTTCGTTTTCGTCTGTCTTTTTATCGTTGAGTTCCTATTAATGAGATCTTCAACTCTTATTTAGGTTGCGTAGTCCAAAAACCGCTCGACTTAAAATTCGAGTTTCGGGCCGTGCACTACTATGCTAAATCTCAGAAAATTCATAATTTCCTCATACGAAGTCAGATTTGGGCGTTCTTTTTTTTTTTGTATGTTCTCGGTTTAATGTATACTACAACTTTTGTTTAGATCACTAAGGCTAAAAAGTCCTCTATCGTAAATTCACTATTTACGACTCCCGGTGTCGTGCCGGTTTTGCCGAAAAACTTCGACGCGCCATAACTTCTTCGTTATAACTCCGATTTCGGCGTTCTTTATATGTACGGAACCCTTGAGACATATTCTACAACTCGGTTAAGATTATTTATTCTAAATAATCTTTTGTCGAAAAGTCGTTTTCGACCCCTATTAGCTCTAAATTGACTAGCCCGGATCTACGAGCGTTACACTATCATCCCAAACACCACAACCGCATCGCCACCACCACTACCACCACCTCTGCCACCAACCAACCTCACCACTGCCACCTTCGTCACTTATACCACCTCCACCTCTGCCATCACCATCTCTTTTGCCACTAACCGCCATAATCATATATGATTACTCAATCTGTGAACAAACATATATGTGTAATCATTTATGATTAGACATATACTTATAAACATGTATAATCATATATGATTATACTTCTATGCTATATAATCATTTGTGATTAGGCATACCCCGCTGCTGCCGGTATGCTGGAACGTTAGAGCGGAAAATAAGAAATATGTGGCTGATGTTAAATTTCAAGATCTCTATTTTTTTTAATCTCAAGTGAACCATCATAAAACTCTTAGGAATAATATATTTTTCTTTCCTCTTCGTTTTGACCACAAAACCTTTAGAGATTGATATTTTGGCCCTTTGCTTTGAAACTGTAGGAAAGGGAAGGAAAATTTTGACAGAAAGAAAGGAAAGTTAAGGAAAATATTCATTATTCCGTGTTCCCGAGTTCGAAGGAAATAAAAGGAAAATTTTAAGTTTTGTGTTTCCGAGTTAGGAGGAAAAAGAAAATAAAACTGAAAATTTTCCTTCCCCTCTCTTTCTTCCCAAATCCGCCCAATTTGGGAGGAAAATTTGGAAGGAAAATATGGCTCCAAAATCCTTCCCCTCCCCTTCCATTAATGAAACTCGGGAACACGGTTTTCCTTCGACACCCCTCAATTTCCCTCCGTATCCTCCCATTTCTCTCCTTAAGTAGAACTCGGGAACAAGGCGTAAATCTATTTCCTCGATCCACCACCTCAAATAATCTAACTTTCATCACTGACTCGATGCTTCTCAATTCTTTAGATAAGAACTTTACCAGAACAAATTTTCCTCCCAAATTGGGCGGATTTGGGAAGAAAGTGACGGGAAGAAAAATTTTAAGTTTTATTTTCTTTTTCCTCCTAACTCGGGAACACAAAACTTAAAATTTTCCTTTCATTTCCTTTGAACTCGGGAACACGGAATAATGAATATTTTCCTTCACTTCCCTTTCTTTATGTCAAAATTTTCTTTCCCTTTCCTTTAATGAATTTATCATTTTAAAACATTCTTTGGTTGTTTTAATATAATTCTAACCTTTATAAATGGATCCTAGATGGTTTCGTTTTGTTATAAACTTAAAAATAAACTTGTTATTTTTGTAAGACTTTCGTTGCAATTTTTATGAAAAACACATTTATATATTGTATCAAAACCCATCAGATTATGGTGCACTAAAATCTCTAGGTAAGTCTGGAATTGAAGTTATGGTTGGAATTCCTAATGACATGCTTGCTACCATGCCAAGTAGTATGAAAGCTATTGAAAACCTAATTTCACTACAATTTTGTAAAAACGTAATTACAAAAACAAAAATCAAACAGGAACAGTGAAATGTCGAGATAAAGCATTACATATCAGATTTAGATCAAAGCGAAAAAAATAATGGAGAATTCTTCAAAACCAACCACGATTGTTGGAGTTTGGATATGGGTTTTTTTTTGTTTCAGATTCTTATTTTGTGAAGAACATGTGTTCTGATTTCATTTTTGTTAATTTTGTAAACAAATTATTAAACTAAAGAAGTGAAGATCCAATTTTTAAGATGGTTTGTTCTTAGAGAGAGAGAGAGAGAGAGAGAGAGAGAGAGAGAGAGAGAGAGAGAGAGAGAGAGAGAGAGAGAGAGAGAGAGAGAGAGAGATGTGGGCCATGTATTTAAAGAAAATAATGAAAAAATAAAAAATAAATATGTAAGGGGTAAAAAGGTAATTTAAAATTTTGAAATAGATTAGATCTATAACGAAACTAGCTGAAAATAACTGTTTGTTAAAAGTTTTGGAACCACATAGACTATCTATGAGATTTTTTGAACTTAGAGACTATATGTTAGATTTTTGAAAAGCATAAGGATCATTTATAAAGTTTACTCAAAATTATGTTATAATGTATTGTACATCCATGTATATTATAGATTATGAATATGAATGTTTTTTACAAGGAGTTTGTTTTTATATATATGACGTGTTTGACAAAACTAGTTGGTAGCGGGTAGCGGACAACGGAAAACGGAAAGCTGGTAGCTGGTAGTGGGTAGCGAAAAGATGGTAACCGGTAGCATTTCGTTAAAAACTACGTGCAATAACTTTTAGATTTAGAACATTTTGTTTAAACTAAACAATAAAAACTTGTAGTTCCAAACGAACATTTTTGTTCAAAACGGAACATTTTGTCAAACGCTAACAACTAGAAGCTCCTAAACGTTATATGTCAAACATGCTCATAATGGATCAATTACTTTATTAAACTCAAACATCTAATGAAACTAATGTATTTATGGAGATTTTCGCAAGTATCAAATATTCAAATATAAAGTACGAATTTATATGTAAAAGAAATCGAAATAAAATGTACAAAAAATCGAATAACAGCCTAAATAGGTACAAAATTTTAATATTTACAGCCAAAACTGAAGTTGATTACAAACTACACACCCAATCAGCTTTAGATCACACGGAGGTCACCAGAGGTGCAAGAAACAAGCATGAGATCAGATGAATCCCGACAATGACGGAAAAAGAGCCGATCAAATCGCTATACTCTAAAATCACACTGAAGGGGTTTTAATATGACTGTTTACGACCAATTTCAACCACCCCAGTTGACATACGCCCTTTGGATCCACTGATTTCCGTATGATTGCGGCAGATCGATCACCTACATGGCGAATTTCCTAGCTCAGTTTCTGTCGATCAAGAATTCTTGTGAACGCGTCGTCATTGCTGGTATAGTTGATTAATCCGTCCATCCTTTATTATTTGTAGCCCTAATTTACATTTGAAACATGCGTTTGTATTCAACTGATAGAAATATAAATCATGTAGATCAAATTATTACTATTTTGTTGATGGTTTTTGTTTACATTGCGGAAATGTAAATGTAATACCTCCATTAGTACTTGGAGTTTCCTCAATCGCATAATTTAAGCGAACATTTCTCTTCTAAATTCAGACCTAGTTCTTTCGAACTGAAAATTCATGCATATATTTCAGTTTTTGGCTATAAATTTTCCATATCGTCATAACTTATGAGTTATATCTGAATGTTGAAATCTCAAAATCTCTTATTTAATTGATCACAGTTGAAGATGTGAGTGATTTGTGGCCCTTAGTCAAGAAGGGATTTGAGGAACGACTTCCAATAAGAAGAGCTACATTGAATAACAAAACCCGTAATCCCTTATTAGTGGATAATCTGCCAGCTGAATACATACTAACAACAGATTCAAGGCTCCGCAGTAGGTTCCCTCAAGAACAATTCTTATTTTCATTCAGAGAACCATATGCAACTGTGGTCCTTGTGACTTGTGAGGTAACTGATACTTCATCTTTCACTTTGGTTAAATATTTCTATTAATCTGTTAAATTCAACAACACAAATGAAGTTGTTATCACCTCATCAACAGGATCTGGATGAGTTCAAGACAATCCTAAAACCCCGTTTGAAATTAATCGTGCAAAATGATGAGAGAGAGTGGTTTATTGTCTTTGTGTCTAGAGCTCCACCCCACAATGATCAAGCAAACAAGATGGCTAAAAAAGTTTATGCCAAACTTGAAGTTGATTTTAGCTCAAAGAAGAGGGAAAGGTAAATTTGCTATCTTAATAAATGTATCTTGATTTCAATACAAAAAAAAAGGGAAAGAACAAAGATAAACTGTCATTGTAAATTTGTAATTGGAACAGGTGCTGTAAATTGGATATGCATGGACCTGAAACAACTTTCTGGGAAGATTTGGAATCTAAAATTACTGAGTGCATTCGAAACACTCTTGATAAACGTATACAATTCTATGAAGAAGAAATCCGTAAACTCAGTGAACAAAGATTCAAACCAGTTTGGAGTTTCTGTAACTTCTTCATCTTAAAGGTACCCATGATTTTTATATCTGTTGAAAATTTATTGATCTTGGATTCCCTTTAAATTATTATTTGCAAATATAGGAAAGTTTGGCATTCATGTTTGAGATGGCTCATCTACATGAAGATTCATTACGTGAATATGATGAACTAGAGCTTTGCTACTTGGAAACAGGTGTTTTTTTTTCTTTTCTTTTGTTGTATTTTGAACTTTTTTAACAAATGTGAACTTACTAACTTTATTTGTGTGTGATTAGTTAACATATCAGGCAAACAAAGGGACTTTGGAGGAATGGAGCATGGAGATGATCAAGCTGCATTATTAAACCCTGGAAAAAAACCATTGACACAAATAGTTCAAGATGATTCCTTTAGAGAGTTTGAATTTAGACAATACCTATTTTCTTGTCAAGCAAAGGTAATCTTTATGCTTTGTTGCATGTATACATGTAACATGTTTATTGCTTGTATATGCTTTCACTGAGAGGAATACATTTGCAGCTATTGTTCAAGCTAAATCGTCCATTTGAGGTTGCATCAAGAGGGTATTCATTTGTTATTAGCTTCTCAAAAGCATTGGCTCTTCATGAGGTCTGACATTCACTTCAGTGAGTATTAATTCATATTTTCTAAATTTACAACTTGGTTTTTTTCTGATTACATTTCTTTCTATTGTCCAGAGTATTTTACCCTTTTGTATACGCGAAGTTTGGATTATAACTTCTTGCTTGAGTTTAGTCAATGCAACTGCTGCTCATTATAGCAATGGTCTTGTGGGACCCGAAATAGAAAAAGAATATTATCGTGTACGTGGGGAACTATATTCTCTATGTAGAGCTAAGGTAAAGAGGTTATAACTTATAAAACAACATATCAACCTACTTTTTTTTGTCTAATTTATTGAAAGTTTATTCTTGAATTTGTTAGTTCATGAGACTTGCATATTTACTTGGTTATGGTTCTGCTATAGAAAGAAGTCCAGTCAACAGGTAGCCTAGCCACTCAACTTTTATCCTGTAAATTGCTTTTAACTTTGTAATTTATTCACGATAAAAAAAGTTTATAATTATTTATTTAATTTTGTAAACAGTGCTTCACTTAGCATGCTACCATGGCCTAAACCAGCAGTTTGGCCTTCTGTTCCTTCTGATGCAGCATCTGAAGTTCTTGCTAAAGAAAAGGTATCAATTCATATCTTATATTATGTTTATTAATAAATTAATAAATAAAGAAAGTTAATATTTGACTTAATTGACATTATATTATATAGATGATTCTTCAAGCTACTCCAAGGGTCAAACATTTTGGTATTCAAAGGAAGCCACTACCTCTTGAGCCTTCATTTCTTTTGAGAGAAGCTAATAGGCGAAGAGCTTCTCTTTCTGCTGGAAATATGTTTGAAATGTTTGATGGGTATGGAAAACTGTATTTTTATAGTTACAAAAATGGTCCCTATGCTTTCTGATTTTTACCGTGTTTAGTCAAAAATCGAAACTTTTTCCAATTTTTCTCCGTATTTCAAGGTTCTGTATATATTTTTGTCCTTCTTTCAAGGTTTCAGGGAGAAAATCGATATGAAACCTTTTCATAAGGACTAAAATCGAAAAACAGTTTTGAGTTTTGGACCAAACATGGTAAATATCAAAAACCTTATTTTGTTATACATGTAAAAAAATGGCACTCTGATCCGCTTATCATATAATTCCAGCTCATTATCTCCATCTCCCAAATTACAACCAACATCCATGTCAAGAACCAATTCTACACCAGGAAACTTTGAAAGCTCAATCGATCGCCCTATGAAACTTGCAGAAATCTTTGTTGCAGCTGAACATGCTCTCAAAAAGACAATATCTGATCATGGGTTATGGACATCATTCTCATCATTAGCAGATTTTGAGGTGCATGTCCAAGTCCACCTCAGCATTGGATGATGTTTGACTTTCTTTTCTCATATCATTCATGATTTGTGTTTTCAGAAAAAGTATCTAGAACTTTCAAAGTCTGCTGCTGAAAACTATCATCATTCATGGTGGAAAAGACATGGGGTTGTTCTTGATGGAGAAATTGCTGCTGTTTGCTTCAAACATGGTGAATATGACTTAGCAAAAAAGTCATATGAAAAAGTGTGTGCTCTTTATTCTGGTGAAGGGTGGGAGGATTTGTTAGCTGATGTGCTTCCTGATTTAGCTGAGTGTCAAAAAATACTTAATGATCAAGCTGGTTACTTATCATCTTGTGTGAGATTACTCTCTCTTGATAAAAATCTGTTTTTGAAAAAAGAACGTGAATCTTTTCAATCAGAAGTTGTTCGTCTTGCACATGGTGAAATGGACCATCCTGTCCCTCTAGATGTCTCATCATTAATTACCTTTTCTGGGAACTCTGGACCACCATTAGAGCTCTGTGATGGCGATCCAGGGAATCTGAGTGTAACTTTATGGAGTGGCTTTCCTGATGACATCACTCTTGACTCACTCAGTCTTACCTTGACAGCTACTAGTAATGCTGATGAAGGTGTTAAGGTATTTTCTTTTTTCTTAATTTGAGTAAAAAGAGTAAATTCTGATTTTTTTTCTTTCAATATTTAGGCAATCAGGAGCTCGGGTGCTACAATACTAAACCCTGGGAGAAACACAATTACACTTTCATTACCCCCTCAGAAAACAGGTTCCTATGTCTTGGGTGTACTTACAGGGCAAATTGGTCATTTACGCTTTAGGTCTCATGGATTCTCCAGAGGTGGTCCCGCTGAAAGTGATGATCTTATGAGTTATGAGAAGCCAACTAGACCAATTCTTAAGGTAGTAATACTAGATAGTTCTATTCTTAAAGTTGGATGTACTTACAGGGGTAGATTGGTCATTTCAAAATTTTCATTTGTTTATTAACTTTAGGTGTTCAAACCAAGGGCACTTGTTGATCTTGCTGCAGCAGTGTCATCTGCATTGTTAATGAATGAGCCTCAATGGGTGGGTATAATTGTCAAACCAATAAATTATTCCCTAAAAGGAGCTGCTTTACATATTGATACCGGTCCTGGATTGAGGATAGAAGAGTCATTTCCCATTGAAATGGAGAAATACGGATTAGAGGATAAAAAGAACAATAATGATTCTGTTAAAGAAATTACGAAATTAACCTTGAAGAATGGTAGCATAGAGTTACCTGACTGGGCAAGTAATATAGAGAGTGTTTTATGGGTTCCTGTTCGTGCCATTAATGAAGGACTTGCAAGAGGAACATCTGCAGGTTCATTTATTATTATTAGAGTTAGAATAAATTACATTTTTGGTCCCTGAGTATAGCTGGTTTTTTCAATTTTGGCCCCGATTCTTTTTCTTACAGTTTTGGTCCTTATTTGAGGTTTTTGTAACGTTTTTGGTTCCTGTTCCAAGTAAAATGACTATATATTTTGGACCAAAATTGCAAAAATCAGCTATACTCAGGGACTAAAAATGTAATTTAATCTTATTAATATTATCAATGTGTTTCTCTTTTAATAATCCATTGATATTTCTTGTAGGGGCAGTTTCGTCCGGAAGACCGAGTGTTGTGGATGGATTAAGGACTGTAGCTTTGAAACTTGAATTTGGAGTATCACGCAATCAAAAATTTGATAGGTTTTCAGTTTTTAATAATTTAATTTGATTTTCAGTCCCAAATGTAGTGAAAATATTAACATTTTTGCCATTATTTGTAGGACTATAGCTGTTCACTTCACCAACCCATTCCATGTCAGCACACGTCTTGCAGATAAGTGCAGTGATGGCACCTTGCTTTTGCAGGTATATTGATCTCAAGTCTTGTCAGGGTTAAATGCAAAAAAAATAAAAATAATAATAATAATAATTATTTACTCACATTCCCAGGTAATACTCCACTCACAAGTGAAGGCTAACTTAACCATACACGATGCTTGGCTGGACCTAAAAGACGGTTTTACCCTTGCTGGTGAAAGTCAATGTAACGGAAGACCAACATCCGCCTTCTTTCCACTTGTAGTTCCTTCTACATCAAGAGCCGGAATCTTGTTCACTATATCCCTAGCCACAAATGGCAAGCATTATTTTATTTCTCATTTTATCACTCATCTTTAGATAAAAAGTAATTAATTTCTTGTTTTTTTTTTTTGACAGATGAAGCGAAAGACATAAATCCTGATAGTGATACGATATTAAATATAAAATATAAAATATCTGGGGATAGAAATCTTGGATCGCATACTCCTATGTTTGAGGATGAGTTGACTTTTAAGAGTGCTCTTGTTTTACAAAGACCAGTGTTGGAACCTTGTTTGGCAGTTGGTTTTCTTCCCCTTCCTCCAGAAGGCCTTAGAGTCGGCCAGCTTTTTACTATGAAATGGCGAGTTGAAAGGTTGAAATTTCTCGAGGACGAACAATATGTAAGTTTCTAAAATTTTTACTTTTTTTTTTTGGCGATAAACACTTCAAAAAAAAAAAAGTAAAAATGAGTTAAATCATATATTTGATTTGCGAACAGGATGAGGTAGTATATGAAATAAACGCAAATTCTGAAAACTGGATGATTGCTGGGAGGAAGCGAGGCCATGCACCTCTCTCCACAAAGCAAGGTACTAACCTTTTATAATCCAAATCCTCTTTCAATATCAACATTTAATAAATTAATAATTTTATATCTTGATTTTGAAAGCAAAGCATGTTGTCTAAAAATAAACTTAATGTATACAGGTTCACGAATAGAGATTTCAATCCTATGCGTACCATTGGTTGCTGGGTACGTGCGGCCCCCACAACTGGAGTTACCGGACATTGGTGAAGGTAATATTAGTTGCAACCCAGCCGGGCCCCACTTGGTCTGTGTTTCCCCTCCACCTCTCAGCTCCTCCTTCTGTATTCCCATTCCCATTCCTGCCTAGAGATCAAATGGTGACTTTTGTAGGTGGTAGGTTATAGTCAAATTTCATACACTGATTTTTAAGACTATAATATGTATGTTATAACCTAATTTTGTATCTTTATTATGTGGGATTTGTGTGTGTCTATGATTACTTTCAATCACTTTATTCATTTACTGTCACTACCTCACATACTTCCTTTCATACATTAAGATTCATCAATACTTTTGTTTTTAGGTCATTCTTTGCACATCATGGAATTGAAATCAATTATGAAGTAACACAAAGCTCGTAGGTGTCATAAGATCATTAGGAACCTATCGGGACATTACTCGATAGATATTAATCATCAAGGACCAAATATGAAGAATCAAGGAGTTATACCTAAACAAAACATTAGTTTCCTTTTTAATGCCAAATATGAAGAATCAAGGAGTTATACCTTTCACTTAGGGATAGAGGAGGATTAAAGGAAGCTAATATAACATTTGAACCTTCAATAATTGGTTTTTGTTGAGAAAATTTGCTTTATCATAGACTGAGCATGGGAATGAAGAGAATCTATATGGACCGAGCATGGTCTTTAAGTTGGAGAATTTTAGGCATTATAAGCTTACCGGAACTTGCACCAGGAAAGGCATGGATGTGTTTGGTCCAATCACACTCACATTGTCTGAGTTCATTTTTTTTTGTTTGACCAACGAACTAAAAGGAAATCATGCTCATTTTGGTTCATTCTTCTTCTAGATCTATGTGTGCACGTTGCATGGTGTAATTTTCAGTGTATGAGAGTATCACGGAAGATCAGAGTAAAGAGACCACATACATTTTACAAGGAAGGTCATCAAACAATATAAGATATTTCGTTTACTCTTGTGTTGATGATAACACTAAGGTTTAGAAAAAAATGGGGAGTGGGCTATGTAATGAGTTTGATCATGGAAATTTCCATTCTAATCCAATATTATGAGTTGTTAATCACTAGAAAGGAAGATGATGATTATCATGTTGATCTTTTAAGAACTTGCATTGTGTGTAAGTGGATTTTTAACTCTAACATGAAACCTTGGTGAAGAAAGATTGATGCTCTACAGGGGAAATCATAACCATAGTGAAATTATGCTAAAAATGACATATTAGAAGAAATTGGTTACTTGTTATGAAGTTTTTAAACCAACTTCGTGGTTGAAAACATATTATCCAACTAAACGACTTGAGGTGATCGAATGTTTGGGACGCATGTGAGTGAGTGAGATATATTGATAACTATTGGTAACCGACTTCATTAATGAAATAACAATGAATATGTAAAAGTTAGGTTTATTTTGAAAAAAAAAATAGGTCAAAAAAAAAAAAAAACAGAAAACAAAAGTATAGAGTATTTTATCGAAAAAACCCAATCCAACTTTGTTAAATGGCCACTCCATTTATGAAATAACATAGAATAGGTAAAAGTTAGGTTTATTTTGTAAAAAAAAAAAGTTTAAAACGATTTTTTTTTTTTATGAACAAACCCTTTTAGAAAAAAATAAAAATTTAAGCTTTTAAAAAATCATTTTTTTCCGCCAAACATCCATTCCACCGTCATATAGATAATTGAATACAACAAAACTTTTCTTTAGAAGAGATTTAACTGGCTCCCACAAAAAATAAATCAAATGCTCAAACATGTAACTATCATTTTGATGTGATGATACAAATCCAAAACTTTTCGACAACAAACAAAGAAAAGGCAATTGATGGTTGATAGATGCAATTTGATAGCAACATATATTGACAAATGCATGTGCGGCGGGTGCATGGTGACGACCGTTGTTGCTTATTCTTTTCCACCAATAGTCCTCCTCAATCACCCGTCCCCCTCGCCACTAATGGTGGTGCTCTTTTAAAATTATTAAAAGAATCGACAAATTCATGACAATTAGATATCTTTAACATCTTAAAAACAGTATATGAAAAGACATTTTATGGATAGGAAAAGTGATAAAATATAATCTCAAATTCTGTTGGATTGATTGCTTTCTAGAATGGTATCTAATCTTCCTTAAGGTTAATGAACAATTCTTTAATTAATGGTAAAATATAATATGGTCACCGAAAAAATTCGAGTTTTCGCCAATTTATCTTTTGAATATTAGTGTATCTTTGACAAAGAGTTTTTAGGAGATTTTAGTTTTTAGCTTTTAATAAAAATCTTTTAAATATTAGCTTTTAATAAAAATCTTTTGTTTAGGACTATGGACACAAAGCTTTTACTTCAAATAAAAAAAATCATAATCCAAAAAAGTTATTTTAACTAGCTTCTATGAATTTTTAGCTTTTAACTTTTATGTTTTATGATACGAGCTCATCTAATACTAAGCCTATATCAAGTCAAAGTGTAAAACTCACTATTAAAAGTTAGCTTGTAGGAAAGACACCTAGACTTATAAACCATTAACTTAATTTACTTTTTGGCCGATCTGTGATCGTAACATTTTATGTTATTTTATATTTTTAAAAAGTATACACATAATTTTATCGAACATTTCTACATAAATAAAAGCACAACTTACAGTTTCCAGCTTTGAACTTCCTGCTATCAACTAGATTTATCAAACATACAGTAATACTACTTATTTTTGCATTCAATGCAGTAGGGTGAGCACGGTGCGGTTCAGTTCGGTTTTTGGGTCAAACCGAACCACAAACCACAAGTTGCGGTTATCTATAGGGAAAAACCGGAATTTACGGTTTTGATTCTGTGCGGTTTTACGGTTATTTCGGTGCAGTTTCGGTTTTTAATTGAAAAATGAGCTGATGCGGTTTTCCGGTTAAAACGATACGGCTTTTCATGTCCAAACCAGATTTTTCAGTTGACTTTCTTTTATTTGCAGAATTTCGTTGACTTCATTTATTTCTAGATTTTTGTTGCAAATAATCACTATTTTGGCCAATTTTATTCTTGCAAGTTGCATTTTATTATGTTATAGTTGCTTTATTTCATTCGACCAATATGCCTTACTGTTAAATACACCACTGAAAAATGAAAATGGTTTTTTTGACAATATTTGTATTAAATAAATAATATATAAATTCAATATGTATAATAAATAATAATGCGGTTATTTCGGTTTTTGCGGTGCAGTTATACAGTATAAAACTTAACTCGACTGAAATTTGTGGATTTTTGAAGATTTAAAACCATAACATCAGTTTTATGTTCGGTTTCGATTTTGGGTTAAGTTTTAATTGCTTTATATAGCTACAAGTATAACTTTTTCGGTTTACTTTTAGTAAATTACCTTTCATCATTACATTCATTTTAATACGTTGGTTTTATTGTCTTCTTAGGCTATCCGGAGTGGGCAGCTCAACCCACGCGTGAAGCTGAGCTGGAGGGTCTGAAGACGCGTGAACACCATCCCCAGGCCCAGTGGCTTGCGTGTGGCGTCTCTATGAAGACGGACGAAGACGAGTCTCGCTATTGGTTGCTTCCCGTTTTGACTGAACGGAGTCGTTGGAGACAATACGAAAAGAATCTATACAAATTCTATTGCAGGTGTTCTAATGGAGGAAGCCGATAGAGACCTGGTTTAATCAGGAAGAAGACACATTTTTCAACAATTGTCAACTTTTGTTCCTTGAGTTTGGATCAAAAGCGGAACAAATCTCTTTCCTAAACTTTTTTCTCAAAACTGATTTATAAAATTTACAAATTCCACCATAGACTTTTATATTATTATTATTATTATTTTCTATGTTTCTATTAATTAGGTTTTTTATTTAATTTAATGTATAAAAAATATTGTGGAGTGGTGTCCATTTCATATGTCTAGTGGTTTAGTGGTGAAGCTGACGTGGCGCAGAAGTGTTAACACTTTTTCGATGGGTTGGCTGTGACCACTCCCCACAGCCTTATTGGGATCAAATGAAATTTGTATAATAAAGACTAAACTGCACAAATGGTCCATGTGGTTTGCTCAAAATTGCCACTTTGGTCCAAAAAAGTTTGGACTAGCACCACAGGTCCAAAGTTTTCATTTTGTTGCGAGTTCGGTCCAAAGCACTTTAAAAATTCTTCAAATGACGGATTTGCCCTTTTCTATTTGTTTTTTCCTTTTCTTTTTTTTCCTTTACTATTATTTTATTATTTAATTACAAATGGTCCCACCTTCTCTCTCTCTCTCTCTCTCTCTCTCTCTCTCTCTCTCTCTCTCCGATAGGCAACCAAAAACACCTCCATTGGAGGTGGTGTTCTTGCTATTTTCTGGTAAATAGAGGAGCAACAACCCTTTGTTACTCCTTCTTCCTTTTTCTGTCGAGCAAAGAAGCAAAACACCCCCAAATTTTATTGTCCAATTCAGCTCTTGTTCCTCTCTTTTCTTGTTCAGTTTCTATCAAAGAAATCCCCATGGGAGGTGGAGATTTTCCAGCAGACAAGAGGGCAATAGCCCCCTCGAACCTTCTCTTCTTCTTTCGTTGACTTCATACCCACCTGAACTGTTGTTGATGTTGCCCTGCTTCCATCGTACCATCTCCCCCCCCCCCCCCCACATTTCTCATTTCTTTTCGAGACAGGAGAAGCGCAGGAGCTGCTTCAGCAGCCCTCGCTGCTTTCGATTCGTCCTCCCTCTACGAACCAGTGAGGTCACCGTAGGTGTTCGTTCCTTGCTCGACAAACCTCGACCACCTGACCAAAAATCTTAGTTGCTTAGGTATTTCTTTCTTTTCTAATTTTGTTATCCTTCTCCTTTCTTCAAATTAGTCAAGAACTAGAATTACTCCCTCCTTTGCGATCGATTGCCACCACCTTCCATAGATTTCTGCTTCCGATTTCTTCTTCCCCGAATCGAACCAACACCGAAGGCGTGTGTTTGTCTATGATTGAAACTGAATAGAAGATCTCTTCAGATCTCAGCTCCATGTCACCTTCAACGAGAGTCTCAAATGGGTTTTTTCATCTGTGTAGTGTATATTTGTTTTTATCTTTCAGTGTATGTGAGATTTTGATTTGCAGGTAAAGCGTAGGAAGAAGAAGGAGAGAGAGAGAGAGAGAGAGAGAGAGAGAGAGAGAGAGAGAGAGAGAGAGAGAGAGAGAGAGAGAGAGAGAGAGAGAGAGAGAGAGAGAGAGAGAGAAGGTGGGACACTTAGTAATTAAATAATAAAATAATAGTAAAGGAAAAAAAACAAAAAGGAAAAAACAAATAGAAAGGGGCAAATCCGTCATTTGAAGAATTTTTAAAGTGTTTTGAACCAAACTCGCAACAAAATGAAAACTTTGGACCTGTGGTGCTAGTACAAACTTTTTTGGACCAAAGTGACAATTTTGAGCAAACCACATAGACCATTTGTGCAGTTTAGTCTATAATAAATGATCTATAGCCAATTCAAACGTATCTAAAAATAAATTCGATTAACATATATTTGGGAAGTAATAAATAAAATTAAAAGGAAAGAAAAATGTCCCACGCAGCAAACGGTATTCAAAAACAACTTAAAAACCGTGTTGGGTGGCTGCCACCAGATCCATGGTCCATGGATATAAAAGGTTGCAGAATAAATGAGGCATTAGATCTAAATAGTTATAATAAAAAATATAAAGTACAAAATCAAACATTCCATAATTTACCACCACGGTGACATATGAAGCACTATACGATGGAATTGACTCAAATTTAATATCATATATTTTAACTTTAACTGTTGTTAGAAAAACTGAAAATCACTGTTGGGTACTGAATACGTCCTCGGCTTAAAACCGATTTGGTCGTAAGTATGTTAACCAGCCAAATACATTTTGTTTTCTAGACAAGATACTATAAATTAAGAATTATTATATCCGATCTATAATATCTAACACAAACAAAGCGACAAATAAAATTTAGAATTACATGTAAGTTCGTTGAAAATTACAAAATCAAACTATTATTATTTGTTTACCAAATTTCGTCCAGAAGTTAGTTTGATCTTTCACGATCATATATGATTATAAGAAAAGTATAAGGAGACTATTCCGTTGCCGATGAATTAAAAGGCGAGATAGAACTTAAAACCAACATGATGTTTGCTAATCTCACTGTTTAAACGGCACAAAATGACTATTGTCGTTAAATGTTTTTATGTTACTCTAGGGTTATACACATTTAATCACTAAACTATTTACAATTAAACTCTTTCTGATTGTTCAAAAGCTTCTATTATGACGTGATATTGCAGGTACGTAATTGATATAGATCTAATACATAATCATTGACTTATATTCGGTACATAACACATCTAAAATGTATCTCTTGTGCATAAGTGATACCACTCATTTGTAGGTCACATATCAATTAAAATACCACTTATTTCAGTGTTATCTTCGGTCAAAGATGTTCTAAGTCGAGAGGGTAAACCATAACTGTATGGAAGGATGTTGATTGAACTTTTCCATGCCTAATCTCGGTTTCGGTTAAAGACCCAAAACGACCTTTCATTTGTCCTTCATATTTGAGTTGGAAACCCATAGACGAAGACTACATTTATGGGACCGTGTTTATCAAAATTTAAGCACAAGACCATGTATGTTAGATGAATTACACATTAAATATAAGTCTAAAATTACGTATTAAATCAATCACAGCCATGTAGATTCCAAATCAACATTTATCTACAATACCTTGCCATAATGATAGTTTTTGAACACCAAAGAGATTTTAATCATAAATTATGTACATAATAATTTGTGACTAGATTATGTTTTGACAAAATTACGTAAATGGTCTTTGTGGTTGACATAATAGACCAACTTTAGTCCTTATGACGAATTGTTTGCATAGATGGTCCTTATAGTTTCAAAATGTTGCAAAAACGATCTTTTTGGCTAACAATGTTAAATTTCCAGTTAAGTCCTTTATGAAATGATACATTTACCCTTCCTTTCATAGGGACCGTTTATATAATTTGTTCAAGCCACGGGGACCATTTATATAATTTTGTCTATTATTTATTATCTTTATATTTTATTTATTTATATTTTTTATGAATTATTTTTTTGATGTTTTTTTCGAATATAATTTTTAATTTTTTTTTATTTTTTTCACTTTTATTTTTTTGACTTTTTTGTTCAAATAAATTTCTTAAATTTTTTGTCGCTTTATTTGAATACATGTATTAATGTTTTTTTTATGTCTTTTTTGAATAAATTTTTTGATGTTTTGTTCAAATACATTTTTAACATTTTTAATATATATTTTTTATGTTTTGTTTGTTTTTTATAGGGAAATTGAGTAATCTAACCATTTTTGTATTGTAATTTTTTTAAATATCCACTTTTAATTTTTTTTAATGAAAAATAACCACTTAGTCCGAAATTCATACATTTCAGGCCATGTTATTACACAGGTTAGATCTGATCCCATATTGTGATCCCCTTGTCAAAAACCCCCATTCCGTACTATGTTTGGATTTCTTTGTTCTTGGCTACTTTAAGTTTGAAAAATATCTTCTACCGGTGAAAAGCTCTAACATATGAGGATATGTGTCAATTTTTTGTATGATTATATGTTCAAAATAAAATTGAAATGTTTTTGTATGATTATTTGTGATTAATTGGAAATAATTCGTTTTTATTCGATTTCGGAGGTTAATTTTGATTAATTTGAATTATTTTTTTACAACAGTACGGATTGGAAATAATTCGTTTTACTTTATTTTTTTATAATTTTATGTGATTAATTCCAATTAATCACTATTAACCACCGAAATCGAAGCAAAACGAATTATTTCCAAATAATCACATATAATCATACAAAAAACGCTTCAACTTTATTTTGAACATATAATCATACAAACAATTGACACATATCAATAAATGTTTGTAACATCCCGACTCCCAGGTATAAATTTAAATTGTTTTTATATTCATTATGGCAGGGTAACTCGACGAGTTGGAGGCCCCAACTTGTCGAGTAGAGATTAAGATAGCCGTGTGGTTTTAGAGTCAACTCGACGAGTTGGAGGACCCAACTCGACGAGTAGGAGCTGGGCGTGAAAACCCTAATTTTCAGGGTTTGCACCATATTTAAAGGACCTTAAGTCCTTTACCCCGCCTCCCTCATCACCTTAGCACCCTAAGAGAAACCCTAATCAAGATGTTATCATCTGAGAGAGAGAGAGAGAGAGAGAGAGAGAGAGAGTGTGTGTGTGTGTATGTGTGTGTGTTTTGGTGCATTATTTGAAGGAGCTTGAAGAGTAGAGGGCTTGGAACGAGAAGAAGTCTTTGGATCCGACATTTGTTCAGTGGTAGCAGCCCTTTGAAGGTAAAAAGACATTACCTTGACCACTTGTTTGTTAGATCTCTCCACTAGGGAGTTTATATCCATTTCTATCTTCTCTTCGAGTCCTTTAGTTGTTTGAGCATGCCTTGAAGATGAGACTTCAGATCTGGACAATACTAAGTCCCTTGGGCCTAAAGATTCAAGCTTTTTCAAGCTTTGGCTAACTTTCATGCCTTAAGCCCTTTACTGAGCTTTGGTTTGGCAAACTTAGCCCTAGATGCCATGCATCGACGTAAAGCTTGCAGCTTTACGTGGTATTTTAGCCTTGGAAGGCTAGATCTAGAGTATAGGGCCTTAGTTTTGTTTAAAAACGTCTGAATGAGAGAATGGATTGAGGAAACTCGACGAGTTGGTTAGGGTTTTCCCCGATAGTCTGGACGCGTTACAAACTCGGCGAGTTCGTGAGATTACTCAATTTCCCTATAACAAAAACAAAAAGTAAAAAAAAACATTAAAAATATATTCGAACATAACGTAAAAAAAAATTATTCGAACAAAACATACAAAAACAATAATAAATGCACTTGAATAAAACGTCAAAAAATATAAGAAGTTTATTTGAATAAAAACATCAACAAATATAAGCGAAAAAAATATAAAAAAATTAAACATTATATTTGAACAAAACGTCAAAAAAAAAATTATTCATAAAAAATATAAATAAAATAAAATAAGAAGCTAAAAATAATAGACAAAATTACATAAACGGTCCACAAAAAGGACATATGTGTCACTTCGCAAATGACTTAACTGGAAAAGTTAACACCGTTAGTTAAAAGGACCATATTTGCAACGTTTTGGAACCACAAGGACCATCTATCCAAACAATTCGTCATAAGGACTAAAGTTTGTCTATTTTGTCAACCACAAGGACCATTTACTTAATTTTGTCTTATGTTTTTTAAGAGGTAAAATATATACAATCTATGAACCACATCTACAGACATTTGTAAAAGAAGCGTTGACTAAATGTCTGCAATTTGCAAGAAAAAAGACAAATTGTTTATAAAGTCTACAGACTGCTAAAATAAACTGAAATTTAAAGAAACAATTTTCTTTAACTTCATTTGTTTTCTCAGTCTTTTATAATAGTTATCTATAAATTATATAAAAAAACTAAATTGTAAATTCAAAACAATCTTCAGGCATAAATAGAACCAATTAGTTGAATCAAACCATTTTTTATAAAATGCTATTTATGAGAAAATTCAAGAAACCATCCATGAAAAATCATCATTAAAAAGTGTTAATTGCAAAAAAACTATATACATGAAACCATTTATGAGAAAATTCAAACAGATGATTAAGAAGTAATAAAAAAATATGATGTATCATCCTTATACACATGAAAATCAAGTCAATTGAATAAGATTACTTGTTATTGTTTGCTCATTTATTGCGTAGTTAAAAAATGGTTATCGATTACAAAATAGGTATCGGGTTGGTCGAAATAATATTAAATCGTTGTTTAATTAATAAACTTAATAACATCAAACAATTTGAATTGGCATCGAATATATCAAACAATTTGTGACTTTTGTCTATTTATTTATATGTTTTTACGCTTTGAATATTTCTTCTTCGAAAGCTTTATAAAATGACATCAAATATTCCAAGCTATTAAAGATTAATTTTGTTTTAATTAAAATATTAGTTTATATATATATATATATATATATATATATATATATATATATATATATATATATGAGAATTTCTAAAGACAAAATAATATTTAAAGTTTGTAAGGATAAAATTATGATTTTTTTTATTTTATCAAGAAAACGTCTGTAGACTTGAAAAAAGGTAAGTCTATGTCTGCTCCAAAAATAGGACACACATAGTTTTTTGTTTGCGGTTTTATAAAAAAACAAACAATATATGAGAGAAAACATCTACATGCTGTAACGTCCCGAAAATCCAATGTAATTTTTTTTCATTTTTAAAACAATAAATCATACAAACGAGTTGTTCCAAAACCGATCAAAGTGAATACTGTTGGATTAGTATCTAAGTCCGTAACTATATTTGGTATGTACTTGACCCGGTTGTGTATGATCCTTTTGAGTTTCCTTCGCCAAAGCAACTTGATAGGGTTGATTCAAGGAGAAAGAGAAGTTATTATGGTTTATTAATATATTATATGAATAATATATTAAAGGAGAAATCATATAGTTTAATTAATATTAGACAAGAATTAATTAAGAGTTAATTATGTGGCTAAAAGAGATTAATTAAATAAAGGAGACTAGATCTGTCAATTGTGTGATAGTTGAATATTGGGCTGAGAAGCCTTATGGACTAGGTATGGACGAAATTAAGGATTGTCCATCTTAATTTCGGCCATAAGGGCCCTATTCCAGAAGGTTCCTTGGATTTCTTAAGGCCTAAGTTGTCCATTAGGGGTTTGACTGAAACCCTAGCAGCACAAGTATAAATAGCACCCCTAGGGCATCAGATTTCGGCCACTGGAAACCCTAGAAGAGTTCATAGCCGAAATTATCCCTCCTCCACTCTCTCCAAGATCATTCTCTTGCTTGTGGTGTTTGTAAGCCATTAGAGGAGTGACATTTGTGACTCTAAGCTCCAAGACAAGAAGATTCAAGCCATTCTTGTAAAGGTAATCATCTAGATCTGATTTTATATGATAATTTCGAAATATCTATGCTAGATCTAGGGTTCATAAGTCTTAGATGAATTACATGTACAATAGAGAAACCTAGACCCAAGCTTTAGGGTTTGTATGAGCACATAAGATGTTTTTTTGTATTAAACCCATCAGTGGTATCAGAGCCTTAATTGGTTTCAATTGTATTGATGCCTTGTATGTTCATTCATGCTTTAAAATTCGTTTTTTTGGCCCTCTGACTGACGAACTCGTCGAGTCCCAATGTGAACTCGATGAGTTGGATGAACTCGACGAGTCCACACTGGGAACTCGGCGAGTTGGGCTGTCAGATAGAGGATATCTCGGGATTTCTTGCTGTTTTGCTGAAGGATAATTACCAAAACTGTTTTTGACTAATAAAATCTGATTATTATTATTATTATGTGATTATCCTTACCAAAACAAAAGATAATTATCAATTAATTGAATAATCAATTTATTATATGATAAAATTTGATTATTTGAATTATTTGGTGAATTATCTCGTGAATAAAAGGAATAGGTCAAATTTAGATAATCATTAAATTAAATGTTTAATTTAAATTATTTTCTATTTGATCCTATGTGTTTTGAAAAGGTTCAAAAACTTGCCCTCAAGTTTTGAAATTTAAATTTTTAATTAAAAGTTTAATTTGAATTATTTAAATTTCAAACCCTATAATTTTACAAGTTTAGAATTCAACCTTATACTTTATAATATTATAAGAATAATTATTATATATATAACTTAAATGCTAGTCTTACCGTTAGTAGGTCTCATTCACGAAGCCGGTCTATAAGGGGGGTATAAGGTTATGACCTATAAAATGGTCGTTTAATGGGTGTCCACTCTCACCCACCGCTTCCTTGATTGGTGGAGGGTCGTTAGCCGAACGGGTAGGATAGGGCAATCATTTACTCATTAAAAGTATAACGAATTAATAAAGTAACTAAATGTTTTTACAAAATTCCCAATCTTAGTTACTTTAGGAAAAAGTGAATTGATGCAATTCCATGAAATTACACTTTGTACCCTTGCTAAGTCGTTAGTGGAGCGTGTGTGGTTAATCGGCACACTAATTGGGCTCTAAGCAAAGGCGACAAAGGGTGACTCGATGTTTGTCATAGTTCGATGAAGCGTGTGTGGTTAACCGGCACATCGAATAGGTGACTGTAACATTGAGGGCACCATGTACATTTGCATGGTTATTCACACCCGCATTGTGATCCTCGGCATCCCAGTCACAAACTTAAGGGGCATATCGAGATTTAAACATGCCATTGAAAAGTTCAATGAATCTCAAAAGATCTAGGAGTTTTAAATACATTTAAAACTTAGCTTTAATTTGTTTTTCATGGCGGAAATTAGTGAATCGTCATTCACTCACCTTCAAATTATTTGATGTTTAGATTACAACATCCCTTTTCTAAATTACAAATAATGTTGTTGTATCCTAGCCCTAATTTCTCATTTGGGTGTTTAATTGAGGATTCATTTCTAATCAAACTTGTCTCTTTTCTATTTCAGATGTCGAACGTCAACCACAATGCTTCATGCTCAAACTCTTCAGGCTCATTCTCACTCATGAACTTGTATGGGAGGGTAATCTTCGACGGAAACAATTTCAATGATTGGATCCGCAACATAAGGATGGTTACCCGCTACGAGGACAAGGAATATGTCCTCGACAAGGAGATGAAGGAGATAAACCTCAAAACTGCTACTCCCGAGGAGATTGCTGCTTATGAAACTCATGAGCGTGATGCTACGAAAGTCCATTGCATCATGCTCGCTACCATGACCGCAGAACTCCAAAAGTCTTACGAGGACTTCTACCCCTATGAGATGCATCAAGATTTGATGGATAGGTACCATCAAAGCGCGAGGCAGGAGAGGTACGAGATCATCACTTCGATGATCACGACCAAGATGAGAGACGGAGAGTCTGCCACTGCTCATCTTCAGAAGATGCAAAGATATGTTGATCGCCTGCAGAAGTTAAATGTGGACTTCAATGAGGAGCTGGCAATTGACATAATTTCTCACTCCTTACCTCCATGCTACAACCAGTTCCGCATGACTTACCACATGAACAAAGAGGAGGTCACGTTGAGCAAGCCTCAAGGGTTGTTGAGAACTGCTGAGAGCAACCTCAAGGATAAATCTGTTGCATCAAATCCTACTCCTGCTGCTGCCCCAGTCTTAGCTATTGGGCAAGGAAAGGGTAAGAAGAGGAAGGCTCCCTCAAAGAGCCACCATAAGGGAAAGTCCCATGATTGTACCACTTCTAGTGGGACCAAGGCTGGTTCTGCTAAACCCAACTCCAACCCCAAGGAGGTAGAGTGCCATCACTGCCACGAAATAGGGCATTGGAAACGAAGCTGCCCAAAATATCTGCAGGACATCAAGGATGGAAAGATCAAGCCATCCTACGCAGATATTTACACTATTAATTCTAATGATTCATTGCATGCTATTTCTTGAGTTCTTGATACAGGATATGGTTTTCACATTTGTTCTGACTTGCATGGCCTAAGAAGAAATAGGGATGTGGAGCATGGGAAGATAAACTTGATCATGGGGAACATAATATCGTCGCGTGTCACCAAGATTGGAGTTTAATCTTTGGTGCTTAGTAATGGATTAGGATTAGATTTAAATAGTTGTTGCTATTCGCCAGATATGGCAAGAAACATCATTTCTTTTCATGGTTTGTATAGACAAGGGTTTAGATATTCATTTGATAATGAAAAGGGTTCTATTATTGCTTATCTTAATGGTGTTTTCTATTTTGAAGCATTGCCTTGTAATGGAATATATGAAACTGTGATGGTTGTAGATAACTTTGGAAATGATGTGTTGTGTATCGATTCTTCCAATAGTTTGGATAAAGCATGCTTGTGGCATTGTCGTCTTGGACATGTCAACAAGAAACACATAGCCCAACTCCAAAAGCATGGACTATTGGAGTCATTCGACCTTAGGAACGATGACGTGTGCGAGTCTTGTTTGCTTGGAAAGATGACCAAGTCACCCTTCACTGGCACTTGTGAAAGGGGTGAGGGTTTATTGGATCTCATACACACCGATGTGTGTGGGCCCTTTAGATCCACCATAAGGGATGCAAACCGCTTCTATGTGACTTTCACCGATGATTATAGCAGATATGGGTATATCTACTTAATCAAGCACAAGTCAGAAACCTTTGAAAAGTTCAAAGAGTTTAAACAAGAAGTGGAGAATCAGTTGGGCAGGAAAATCAAGATGCTTCGATCCGATCGAGGAGGAGAGTACCTAAGTCTTGAATTCCACGACTACCTCAAGGAATGCGTAATCATTTCACAATTGATGCCACCCAGGACACCGCAGTTGAATGGTGTGGCTGAGAGGCGTAATCAAACCTTGCTAGACATGGTTCGTTCCATGATGAGTCGTGCTTCTCTACCTATCTCATTCTGGGGGTATGCCTTAGAGACTGCCACCCATATCCTTAACTTAGTCCCTACAAAGAAGGTCGCCAAAACACCTCACGAGATATGGACAGGGAAAGCTCCCTCATTGGCACATATCAAGGTTTGGGGTTGCGAGGCTTTCGTAAGACGAGAGACTCACGACAAGTTCGAACCTCGTAGTGAGCGATGTATTTTCATCGGCTACCCGCAGAAGTCCTTTGGATATCTCTTCTATAGACCGAGTGACAATGTTGTCTTCGTCGCGAGGAGAGGGGTTTTCCGAGAACGAGAACTCATAAACCAAGGGGACAATGGGAGGCAAATCGATATTGAAGAGATTCAAGAGTCGAGCGATGAAGGAACCTCTAACATTGGCGCTCAACCCGAGGAGGAAACTCCGGTTGAACCGATTGACGAGTCCTTACCTCTTAGACGTTCCGAAAGAGTTAGGGTTCAACCCCAGTTTTATGGATTTCATATTACTAAAAAAGGGGATACGTTCATTAGTGATAGTACACTAGTGAATTTGGACGAACCTAAAAGCTACAAGGAAGCCATGGTAGGCCCGGAGTCTGCAAAGTGGAAAGAGGCGATGGACAACGAGATTCAGTCCATGTATGACAACCAAGTTTGGAATTTGGTTGAAAATGTGCCAGGTCGTAAGACGGTCGGGTGCAAGTGGATCTTCAAGAAGAAGACTGACATGGATGGGAATGTGCAAACTTATAAAGCGCGATTGGATGCGAAGGGCTTTACTCAAAATCCCAGAGTTGACTATGATGAGACCTTCTCACCGGTTGCGAAAATAAAGTCTAGGGTGATGTTGGCCATTGTTGCATTTCATGACTATGAGATATGGCAGATGGATGTCAAAACCGCTTTCCTCAACGGAAAGTTGGCTGAGGATGTTTACATGAATCAACCATAGGGTTTTATCGATGCGAAGCACCCCAATAGAGTGTGCAAGCTTGAAAAATCCATTTATGGATTGAAGCAAGCATCTCGCAGATGGAATCTTTGTTTCGACGAGAAAGTCAAAGAGTTTGGTTTTCTGCGAAGCGAGGATGAATCATGTGTATATGTCAAAGCCAGTGGAAGTATAGTTAGCTTCCTCGTATTGTATGTCGATGACATACTACTCACAGGAAACAACATCCCGACGCTGCAGGAAGTCAAGTCCTGGCTTGGGAAGTGCTTCGCTATGAAGGACCTCGGAGAGGCTGTCTATATTTTGGGAATAAGGATAGTGAGAAATAGAAGTAAAAGACTAATAGGACTTAGTCAGAATACTTACTTGGACAAGGTAATAAAGCGTTTTAGTATGGAGAATTCCAAGAAAGGGGAGTTACCGAAACAAAGTAATGCCAAGTTGAGTAAGACTCAAAGTCCGAGTACCGAAGTCGAGATAGCAGAGATGAGCCGAATACCCTATGCTTCCGCAGTTGGCTCAATTATGTATGATATGACTTGTACTCGCCCTGATGTGGCCTTCGCTTTGAGCATGGTCAGCAGATATCAGGGGAACCCTGGCAAAGCACAGTGGACCGTAGTCAAGAATATTCTGAAGTACCTTCGGAGGACCAAGGAATGGTTTCTAATCCTCGGTGGGAGTGATGACTTAAGGGTGCGAGGGTTTAGTGACGCCAGTTTTCAGACCGACACGGATAACTACCGTTCGCAGTCGGGCTGGGTTTTTACCCTAATGGAGGAGCAGTGACTTGGAAAAGTTCCAAGCAGGAGACCGTAGCTGATTCAACATGCGAATCAGAGTACATTGTGGCGAGCGAAGCGTCAAAGGAGGCAATATGGTTGAAGAACTTCATTGGAGACCTTGGAGTTGTGTCAGCCATAAAATTATGTTGGAGAGGATCTCTAAGTGAGCCGTTTTAACCATACTTGATTATGACGAATTCGCCTGTCGTGGCGTTCTTAGGCGCTGGTTTGATTTACGGTAAGGTTTGTCACCCTAGACTGGCCTAGTCTAACTGTAGCGAACAACTCTCAGGTGTGGGGTGTCACCCCGTATAGATCTATACACAAACTCTCGCTCTCCCTCCAGGAGACTCTGGTTATAACTACAGGCTACGATCGTACACTCTAGAGGTGTCAACTGACATGTCTCACTAGCAACCTTGACTGAGTTTACGCGATTATTGTATTATGTTATATAATGTTTACTTGTATGTTCTATGTTTTAAAAAAAAATCCAACGAGTATGTATATGAATGTACGAGCCCCAAAAGACATGTAGCAAAACCACTATGGCCCAGTAAACATGTAATGTATAGTTTAGGTCCAATAAGCATGTATATGGGCCACTAAGGCCCATTAAACATGTAATGCATAGTCCAAGCCCAATAAGCTTGTAAATGGGCCACTAGAGCCCATTAACATGGATTATATATGTTAGGCCCAAAAACATGAAAATTTACACCCTTAGTCCAATTGTATGTAAGTTGACATTTTTGGCCCAAGTAACCATAAATTGATGTTTTCGACCCATTAATATAAAATTTACATTTTCAGCCCCTTTTTAGATAAAATGACATTTTCAGCCCAAGTTTTGTAAAAATAACATTTTCCGCCCAAGTTCAAAAAAAGTGCCATTTTCAGCCCATAAAATCGTAAATTTACATTTTTGGATCAAGTTTGGGTTAAATGACAATTTAATCCATGAAAATCTTAAATTTACAATTTTGGCCCAACAAAACCGTGAAGGCCCACTTTAAGGCCCATAATACAAAATTTAACACTTTTAGCCCTTTTAAAACTATGTTTAGCATAAAGAACCATTCTTATGTATATTTGACTCTTTTAGTCCATGTAAAACCGTAAGTTTCATAAGACCACCTTCTTTTTGTTTATTTGTCAAAAAAAGTCCCTTTACAAGCTTTTGTTTAGTTTTTCCAACATTCTTAACATGTTTAACACTTTTAGCTTTGTGGTAAGTTGTATAAAGTGTTTTAGTTCACTTATATTGTCGAGATCTATGAAGTTCTTCACAAAATCACACATATAACTTAAAGAACACACATAAACATGCACAAATACATAGATCTAACACATATCAACTTGTATCCTCCCCCAAAACATAGTAAAACCAAAATCAAGGGGTATGAACTCACCTTGCTTTGAAGTTTCGGTTTTTTATGAAGAGGATGAAGAGATTTCGGGCCTAGCAACTCCTTGAGGAAGTTTTCGAACTTAGATGGTTCTAGGGAGTTAGATCATGAAATGATATGGGTTAAGAAGAGATTTTTGATGAAATCTAGAATTTAAACCATAGATTCAAGTAAGAACTTACGAAGGATCATGATCTTGATGAAAAAACCTCTTGAAATCATACATAAAATCTCGAACACTTAGAGGAGGAAGGAGGAGTTCTTGAGAGATTTCTTGAGAGATTTTTAAAAGAAAATGGAGATGGTGAGGGATGAGTGGTTCGGCCGAGAGTAGAAGAAGAGAGAGGAAGAAAAGATTGAGGTGATGTTTTCATGGAAAACCACCATGCAAACATGAGGTGTCATAAGCAAATAATTCCTCATTTTCTCTTTTTTTTGTTTAATAAATGGGTCGAGTATTGGGCTAAAGAGAATGAAGAGGAAATGGTTTGGGCCCTTTCTTAGCTTAACTCGAATTTGTGGAGCCCAATAACATAATTTCGGCCCATTGGGTCCTTATGAGGATTCACGGCCCAATATGGTAAAAGGAATGGGTTTATGGTCCATTAGGGCTAATTAAATCAATTATGGCCCATCATGGCCCATTGGAGGTAGAATGAACTATTCTATGCCCAAATGGCCCAAAATGTTATGGTTTCATGAATTGGGTCCAGTTAGAACCCAATTAGGGTTCCTTGGTCCAAATAGTCGAATTGAAAGTTTATTGGTCCATTAGGCCCAATAAGAGGATCCTACTCCATATTAACTTGGGCTGGGCTTTCTAGGGTTTTCAATCCATGTGAGATGTATTGTATTACCTTATGGGCTTCTTGAGTGAAGTTTGATTCAATGGGTGATTTTGATTAAGCATAGCATATGTCATTCACTTAGGGTACATGCTTTAAAATAGTTGAATGTTTACATGAGAATAAAATTTCCTAGTTAAAATGCTAGTTGTGACATCATCCCCCGTTAGAGGGAAGTTCGTCCCGAAATTCTTTTGAAAGCTAGGCTCATGAATGAGAGAATAGGTCAGGGTACTTCTGCTTCATCTGGTCTTCGCGTTCCCATGTGAATTCCGGTCCATGCTTAGCGTTCCACCGAACCTTCGCAATCGGAATGCGACTCTGCTTCGTACACTTCACTTCCCTATCCATTTTCTCGACTGGTTCTTCGACGAACAGGAGATTCTCGTTTATTTCGATCTCTTCTAATGGAATGACAAGAGTTTCATCTGATAAGCACTTTTTCAAATTCGAGACGTGGAACACGAGGTGTACATTGCTGAGCTCTGAAGGTAGGTGCAACTTATAGGCTACCGGACCAATTCGGGCAAGAATATCAAACTGTCTGATGTATCGCGGGCTCAGTTTTCCCCATTTCCCAAAGTGGATCATCCATTTCCAGGGAGAGACTTTCAATAGCACCCGGTCTCCAACTTGGAATTCCAAAGGTTTTCGCCGTTTGTCAGCATAACTCTTCTGTCGGTCTCGCGATGCTTGAAGTCAGGATTTGATTTGGATTATCTTTTTGGTCGTTTATTGAATGATTTCTGGCCCTGTGAGAGTGTTATCTGGTGATTGTCCTTTCGCTAGTTGGGTGTAACCCACCTCAGCCCAACATAGAGGCGATATGCATTTACGACCATAAAGAGCCTCGAAAGGAGCAACCTTGATGCTTGTGTGATAACTGTTGTTGTATGAGAATTCAACCAAGGGCAAGTGGGTATCCCATGACTTTCCGAAGTCAATCACACAGGCTCGGAGCATGTCTTTGAGTGTTTTTATGGTTCGCTCGCTTTGGCCATCAGTCTGAGGGTGGTAAGCAATGCTCTTGTCCAATTGTGTTCCCATTGCCTTCTGAAGTGACTGCCAAAACCGTGAGGTAAACCTACTATCTCGATCCAAGATAATAGACACTAACACCCCATGAAGTCTTACGATCTCTTTGATGTAGATTTGCGTCAACCTTTCCATCTTGTAAGATTCCTTTATTGGCAGGAAATGAGTGGATTTTGTTAACCTATCGACGATTACCCAGATAGCATCCAATCCGTCTGTGGTCTTAGGTAATTTGGTCACGAAGTCCATAGTAATCCTTTCCCATTTCCACTCGGGTATTATGGGCTGTTGTAATAGTCCCGAGGGCTTTTGGTATTCCACTTTCACCTTGGAGCAAGTGAGACACTTGCCCATGTAAATGGCGATCTCTGCCTTCATATTTGGCCACTAATAATGCTGCTTTATGTCCAGATACATCTGATCCGAACCTGGATGGATGGAATATTACGTCTTGTGGGATTTGTTCATGATCATTTCTCTGAATCTCCCAAGTTTAGGGACCCAAATTCTGTTTATGAAATAATAAGCTCCGTCCTCTCTGGCTTCAAAATCTTTATCCATCCCACTCAGCGTTTCATTTGCGATGTTCTCCGACTTCAATGCATCTGTTTGGGCTTCCTTGATTTGTGAGGTTAGGTGGGATTGGATGGTTATTGTTAAGGTTTTCACCCGCGACCTGAGTATTCTTTTATGCTTAGGGCATCGGCTACCATGTTAGCCTTGCCTGGGTGGTACTTGATCTCGCACTCGTAATCGTTTAGCAGCTTAACCCATCTTCGCTGCCTCATGTTTAATTCTTTCTTATTTCGAATGTGTTGGAGGCTTTTGTGGTCGGTGAAGATGGTGCACTTTGTACCGTAGAGGTAGTGCCTGCAAATCTTTAGGGCGAAGATCACAGCTCCCAGCTCGAGATCATGAGTGGTGTAATTTACCTCATGCGTCTTTAGTTGCATGGATGCGTAAGCTATCACCCTTCCACGTTGCATGAGGACACAACCTAACCCTTGATTCGAAGCATCGCAGTAAACTACAAAATCTTCGGTTCCCTCTGGTATGGATAGCACTGGTGCACTACAAAGGGCTCGCTTCAGGGTTTGGAAGGCGGCTCCTTGCTTTTCCGTCCAGTTGAAAGACACACCCTTTTGTGTCAAGGCGGTAAGGGGTTTGGCTATCTTAGAAAAATTCTGGATAAACCTCTGGTAGTAGCCTGCGAGACCCAAGAATTGATGGATTTCTGTTGGGGTTCTCGGGATAGCCTAGCCTTCAATGGCCTTTATCTTGGAAGGATCTACGTGAATACCTTCTTTGCTGACTACATGACCCAAAAAGTTTACACTGCGGATCCAGAATTCACATTTGGAAAGCTTCGCATAAAGCTTTTCAGCTCTTAGGGTTTCTAAGATTTGACGGAGATGTTGACCATGCTCTTCTTTGCTTTGAGAGTAGATAAGGATATCGTCGATGAAGACAATCACGAATTTATCCAGTAATGGGCGGAAAAATCGATTCATGAGGTCCATAAATGCAGCGGGGGAATTTGTTAGACCGAAGGGCATCACGAAGAATTCGTAATGACCGTACCGAGTTCGAAAGGCAGTTTTGGGGACATCCTCTTCCTGAACTCGGAGTTGATGATAACCAGATCTCAGATCTAATTTTGAGAAATAACTAGCTCCTTGAAGCTGGTCGAATAGATCATCGATTCGAGGAAGTGGGTATCGATTTTTGATGCTGAGCTTGTTTAATTCCCTATAATCGATGCACATTCTGAAGGATCCGTCCTTTTTCTTGACAAACAAGACCGGAGCTCCCCAGGGTGAGAAGCTTGGGCGGATGAATACTTTGCTCAGCAGCTCACTTAGTTGGCTGGATAACTCCTGCATTTCGGCGGGAGCTAACCTGTAGGGTGATTTGGAAATTGATGTGGCTCCTGGTATTAGGTCGATTCGGAATTCGACCTGTCTTTCTGGGGGTATTCCCGGAAGGTCTTCGGGAAACACATCCGGGTAGTCACATGCCACTGGAATATCTTGAATGTTTACTTCTTCTTTGGTTTTATCCACAACATGCACGAGGAAGGCGTAGTTCTTCTAGTGTAGGCACATTTGTGCCTTGATGCACGAGATAAGGCGAAGATTGGCGCCAGGTTTATCACCATAGATTATTAGGGCTTCGTGATTGGGAAGATGAAGGTGAACAGCCTTTTCGCAACACATAATATCAGCATGGTGGGGGCTTAACCAATCCATGCCAATTATCACATCAAAACTCCTAATATTTACTGGCATCAAATCTATTTGAAAAGAGTGATTGTTTAGTGTTAACGTGCACCCTACATAGATATCTTTGGTCGTTTCAGTTTTCCCATTATCCATTTCCACCGTGAAGGCTTCGTTGAGCTTCTGGGGTTGTTGATTTAGTAAGTGTTTGAATTTATTACTAACGAAACTTCACTCCGCCCCACTATCAAATAAGATGCATGCGTACGAGTTGTTAAGTAGGAACGTACCAGTAACAATTACTGGGTCCTGCACTGCTTCACCTCGACCCATTGTCAACACTCTTCTTGATGTTCCTGCCCCCTGATTGTTTGCTTTGGGGCAGTCGCGCTTGAAATGACCTGTTCCTCCGCACCCATAGCAGGTGTAACTGGCCCCAACATTGTTGTTGTTACTGTTGTTGCGATTGTTGTTGTTGTTGTTTGACTGTTGGTTTTGTTGTGGATAAGTTCTGCAGTATCTTGCAGTGTGACCCTTTCGGTTGCAGCTTGTGCAGTGCATCTCTCTGCATTCTCCGTGATGGTGGAAATTGAATTTGCTGCACTTGGGTAGGGTCCCTGAGTATTGCTTGGGATTATTTGGTGTGGATGAGGCTGGAACATGTGGTATTGTGGTAGCTTGAGTAGCGGCATGGACAGTCACAATTTGTTGTTTCTTTGATGATTCTGAATTTTGTCTTCCCTTCCACTTGTTGTTTTTACCCTTTTTGCTATCATCTTCTTTCTTAACTTTCGCGTCTCCTGCTTTGGCACCCTTTTTGTTGCCATGATCGTACAATTTCTTGGATAGTCTCTTTGCACTATCATACGTGGTCGGGTTTGCTGCTATCACATTCCCCTGGATTGGCGCAGTCAATCCCCAAATAAATCTTTTGATCTTCTTCCCTTCAGACGTGACCATTCCGGGACAAAAAAGAGACAACTCACTAAACCTTGATATGTACGCATCGATGTCAGAGTTTTGAACCGTGAGGTTCCACAACTCTTGTTCCATCTTCTGAATTTCGCCCCTTAGACAGTATTCAACCAACAACATTTCCTTAAGCTCCTCCCATGGCATCGCGTTTGCCACCGGGAGTGTCATGGCCTCTACGTGACCATTCCACCAAGAGAGAGCTTGATCAACGAATGTGCAGGCCGCAAACTTGACCTTGCACCCATCCGGACATCCGTAGATTTCAAACACTGATTCCACCTTGTCTATCCATCGTTTCAGGGTTATTACGTCTCCCGTCCCGTTGAAGGTTCGAGTCTTGGTGTTGATGAAGTCCTTGTAGGTGCAGGTTCTTGTGGTTCCGTGGTGTGTTCCCTGATTTGTGCTTCCGGTTCCCTGCCCGTTGCCTTTTCCGTTGTTTCCGTTGCGAATCTGCGCAAGTGCTGCAGTGACCGCAGCGGACACTGCCGCTTGGAATGCGACTGAGTTTATTTCTGGTGGCGTCGGTGTCGTGTTGTTTCCACGGTTTGGTCTTTGAGGCATCTTTCTGTCATGGAACGGAAAGATGTTGAGTATCCAATGTATTTAGTTTCACGATTTGTTGGTTATAGCACAATGTCAGAGGTTTGGTTATGTGTAAGTGAGTGAATGCATACGATCATCATGTAGTAAAAGTAATAAAACACATAACAAATCACAACATCACGATAATATATATATATATATATATATATATATATATATATATATCATTTCCACTAGTAATAACCATTTTAATACAGGGAAAATTTGCCTAAAAGGCATACATTACATGGGGAAAACATATGATCATAACGATAGTACATGAGGTAATGTATAGATAAAATCATGACGATAGTAAGTGAACGGATGTTAGCTGCAATGAGATAGGTCTCTCAACGATATCATATGCCGAAATGTCGTGCTACAAGATCAGCCATCTCGGTCAACTCTCTGACTACCTCGTCCCTCTCGTGCTCTGCCTGTACAGCTCGGGCTTCTGTTGCTAATAGTTGTTGCCGAAGGGTGGCAACCTCCTCTTCTAGGGAGCGTGTCCTATCGGTGGGGTCCTGTGGTGCTGCGGAGTGATCCTGCACTACCTCTGTAGTGGGAGGCTCACTGGGGACTTCATTCGCATCCCCGTCCTCCTCCATGATCTCATCGGATTTTCCAAACTCATAGTCCGTCTCCATGTACTCCCGGGCCCAACACCGGGGGCTGCCTCCTGACCCATTGTGACAAACCGTTATTTCAAACCTATGTAATAATGTAGGTCAATTTGTATTTCTTTTTAAAATAATAAAGAGAAATTTTAGCATACTGTGTATATTTACATAATTGACCCTCAAAAATAAATTATTAAACAATCTCGATTGGGATGAACCAAGTGATAGAGATTGTAACAAGGTTTCCAAAAACATAAAAAACACTAAAATCCGAGTTATAACGAAGAAGTTATGACCAATCGAAGAATCCGCGACAAAACCGGCAAAACACTATTCAGTGTAAAAAATTAATTTTCAATAAAAGGCTTTTTAGTCTTAACAATATAAATGAATGTTGTAGTTTATGTTAAACCGAGAACTTTCATAAAAAGAACGGCAAAATCTGACTTCGTATGAGGAAGTTACGATTTTTCTAAGTTTCAGTGTAGTAGTGTACAGCTAAAAACTCAAAATAAAGATCGAGTGATTTTTAGCCGAAACAACCTAAACGAGAATTGAAGGTCTCATCAATAGTAGTACAACGGTAAAAAGACAGACAAAAACGGACGTCGGATGAAGAAGTTATGAATTTTTAACGGATTTCCTCTCCCGGTCTGTTAAAAATAATAATATTCAAAATAAAGTCAAAATCAGCCGACAAAGTCTAAACGAAAGTCGTAGAGTATAATTTTACCTACGCGTGCATATAAAGAACGTCGAAAACGGAGCTCGTATGCGAAAGTTATGATTTTCGCAAGTTTTTGGCACAAAAACCAAGAAATATTGAAAACCGGGCAATTTCGCAAGGCTGACCTTCGGCCACGTCACCTCGCATGCGAGGCCTCCACGTGTCATCTTCTGGTTGGACCACAGTTCACCATGTCACATTTTGATTGGACCGCAACCGAGGTCCACTAAGCAGCCGACACCCTCGCATGAGACACCCCTCGGACACCCCTCGGACCTTCGTGGCGCCTTCCCATTGGACCGAAGTTGGGTCCACTCCGAAGCCAACACCTGCGAGCCACCTGTCCGAAGCAGCCTCCTTCCTTCGTCACCTGTCCGAACACGCGTCAGTCTCGCATAGCTTCGGATCCGAGGCTCCGGCCTATATAAGGCATGCGAGCGCTTCCGAGAAATTCACATATTTCACCCCAAAATTCACCTTTCTTCACATTTTCTACCCCCACAAGCATATTAACAATCCCCAAAGCCCCGGTATCCTATTTCAAACCCTAATCAAGCCTCGAAGCCCCGAGATTCCCGAGAAGTTAACCTCTCTCCAGTCGAAACTCTGCCCGATTTGTGCCGGTTTCTCGTCAAATAAACTCCTTTCCGGGAAACGAAACGCTGCCCAAATCCCCATCTAACAAGTGAGTTCATACCCCCGTATTTTCATAATTTCTACTGTTTTAAGGGGGGGAATACAAGCATAACACAAGAACTTTGTGTTATAAAATCATGATTTCAAATCATGATAAAACGACATTAAATCATCAAAAATACTCAAAATATTAAACTCTTTTATAATCTTATATTTTTCCTCAAAATTCATATTTGTATATATATATGTATATAAATAAGATTTAAAAGGCTTAGGACTGATAACTCATGCTGGGTCCGTTTCCTTGTTTGGATGTGGGCTTATAGTACCGGTTATTTGTCTGAGTGTCGTTTAAATTTTACTTATATATAAAATTGTGTATGTATATAAATATAAAAGTTATTTCATCAGTTCAAATACCTTTGTAACATGTTGAGCAAGGGGTTTACATGCAAATACAGTTATATACCAATTCAGAAAGTACATATAAATTATAATAGGTATAATTTATGATACATAGAACAATAATTCATGATTCAAGTATACTAGAATACACTGTTTTACAAGAAACAAGGGTTTTGATTCAGAACAAACCAAGGGTTTACACTTGTCAAATACATGTTCGGAATACTAATTCAAGAACATACTGTCAATCATTTATTTCAGAATGATTGGGTTTTCATGACTAATATACATGTAACGTTTATATGCTTTTTATGAGACATTCAATTCAGGTTGTTTAATTCATTTTAGACAACCAAGGTAAAGTCCTGACATTATAACCAGAATCTCCAGCCCGGGGATCGAAACAAGTTGTGTGTAGATCTATATCGGGATTGACAACCCCGCACTCAGGCTGCTAGCTACAGTCAGGCATACACGCCAATGAGTGGCAATTGTTATCAACAGTTTAAACGCCCACAAAGCGTTTGTTTCAGGCCATCCGTCATAGTATGGTTATAATAACTCATTAAAAAGATATTAACAATACGTTAATGTATAAACAACTAAACGAAAGTACACCTTCAAAGTACCAGTTTACAGAATACAAACTACAATGGTTCAATACAGTTTTCAATAACAGCTGGTGGAGCCAGGCACACTCTCAGTTACAAGTTTTTCATAAAGGAATACAAATACAAAACATTGATACAAAGAGAACGGTTTTATGGGAATAAAGCTACTTTACATATACAACAGAAAATATAGGATTTTCTGGAACAGTTTATATATACAAGAGACAGAGATACTCTTTTAAACATAAACACTTATGCACTCACTCAACTTTATGTTGATACTCTCTTTTCAAATTACTTGTATTCTCAGGGAAATAATACACAGGTACTCCCCGAGCTTTTTGAGAAGATGGAGCTATGTTGAGTGATATCTTCTTTTATATAACTATTTTGGATCAATATACAATGATTGAACACATGTAAATACTTATACTTTTTAAATACAATGGTTGTTTGTACTTTGATTACTATGATGCATGTGTTGTGATACTACAATTGAAGTCCTCCACCCCCGGACGTTTCCGCAGTCTGGTTTGGGGGTGATAGTAGTGTTGCGACATGTCTAAAACTTACCATACATATTCAGAAGAACTATAGAACAGAACACAAAGATTAAAATACTACGGAGAGTATTTTACTAACCTTACTTCTAATACAGAACCTATGGTTGAACCCAATTTACGGGGGAACCCCTACATTCCAAAAAATGCAGGCTGGATCACAGACTCGGATGAAGAACCCTTTGAGGACAGCGAATCAAGTGGTACGGATACAGATCCACAAGTCTGCAACCCTGGGGAGTGTCCCCTGAGGCAAGATGAAGCAGAACCCATACCCGAGTGGGGCCAATACATAAACCATTGGATTCGACAAGACGGCCAACGCCCTCCTTACGAAATGGCACGAGGTTTCTATAACGTCTCTAGAGGAGAAATAGCCGATAGAGCTCTTCCAGTTATAGTAAACCGAATAGCCCAGCAAGCCGATCAATCAAGGATGTCGATCAATCGAATCCTAGAAGTGAATACGGTTGCGCATACTAACACTGTAGATATCCTTCGTCTTGATGAAATGCAGGATGGCACCCAGCACCATACAGAAGCCCTTTAGAGGCAAGTCTATGCTGCTCAATCAGAGATCAGAGAATTGAGGGAGCATCAAGCTGCCCAAGAAAGGCGCTGGAAAGCACAAGACGAAGCGGAACCCAACAACCGTCGTAGCAACCGCCGCAAGTAGTGTTCGCACTACTTCTACTTTTTACTTTCTATATCGAATGTATATACTACTTTTCACGATATGTACAGAACCGGGTATCAATAAAACAATAAGCACTTTACTTCAACAAGAGTTATTACAATTCTCATAAACATCCTATTGCAAAGTTTTGGATCACATAAATGTTCCAGTGTTATTTTTCATGCTTTCAATACGACTGCGGAAATTTTATTTTCGGTAGGTCGGTTTGATGTCGACGCTTTCTCAGTATTGGGGTATATTATGATCCCGCTTTAAAGTCAAGTTTTCCAGAACTTATGTACTTAACATACCAATACAATCGACATGTACATTCATACTCTTTGAAAAATAACCACTCAATTTCATATTATCCTGTTGCAAGCTGTACTTGCAGTGGATTTCTATTTCCAATTCTTTACAAGATTGACGTTGAATTAAGTGTTTCGTTCAGAGATATCAAATTCATATTCATTCTTTATATCTCACTATATTTTTATCTATTGACTTTTAAAGCAAGAGATGCCTCCTCGTAGAAATCCAAGACATGTCAATGAAGCACCGACGCCACCACCACCTCCTTAATTCGACCCGCTATGTTCCAAGCAGTGGTCACGACGGATGTAGCGGCTGCCATGGTTCATATTAATACTCCTGGTGCTAGTGGGTCGGGAGCTGGTGCACGTCCTTATAACCATGGCGAGGGTCATGAGCACTCGCGAGAGTACACTTATAAAGACTTCTCGAACGCCAAACCCAAGACCTTTAATGGAACTGGGGGTGTAATGGTTTTAAGGCAATGGATTGAGAAGACAGAAGCAATCTTTGAAATTTGCTCCTGTTCGGAAGGTAGCAAAGTTAAATTTGCTGCTTGTACTTTTTCAGATAGGGCCCTAACATGGTGGAATGGCCATGTTAAGTCACTGACTTTGATAGTGGCTAATACGATGAGCTGGGAGAACTTAAAAGCCATGCTAATGCGGGAATACTGTCCGCGCGGAGAAATTCAAAAACTTGAGCAAGAGCTCTGGGGTCTTACCATGGCCGGTGCAGACATAACAACTTACACGAATCGGTTCTGTGACTTGGCGATTATGTGTCCTGAAATGGTTGCTCTGGAGAGCAAAAAGATCGAACGGTATATTTGGGGACTGTCGCCCCAGATACAGGCAAGTGTCATTGCCTCTAGGCCTGTTACCTTTGACAGTGCCAAGGAATTGGCACAGTTACTTATTGACCACGAAAATCGTCAAAATTCTGTGGTTACCGCTGCAGAATAACCTAAGGAGAACAACAACAACAGCAAGAAGAAGGTTTGGAACAAGAGGAAGGGCAAATCTCCTCTGGAACCTTCAAAGAAGCAACAAGTAGTGGCAGTCCATGCTACTACTGTACCTGCTACCATACCTACTGTACCTGCTGCTGTCCCTAATAACCTAGTATCAACTAAGCCCTATGATGGTACCCTCCCTAAATGCAACAAGTGCAATTTTCACCACAACGGAAATTGCCGAGAAATACGGTGCCGTAACTGCAACAGGAAAGGACATACTGCCCAATTCTGTAGAATACCACCCCAACCACTTAACCAAGTACCTGCCGCTGGAGTAGGTCGAGCATGCTACCAATGCGGTGATGTGGGGCATTTCAAGAAAGATTGTCCAAAAGCTGGAAATGTCGGTGGAGTTGGGAGGATTTTAGCACTGGGTCATGAAGAAGCGGTGGCAGACCCTGCAGTGGTCATGGGTACGTTCCTTCTCAACAATACTTATGCATGCATTCTATTTGATTGTGGTGCTGAGAGGAGCTTCGTGAGCCATAATTTTAAACATCTACTAAATCAAAACTCCCAACCACTAAAAGAAACGTTTACAGTAGAAATGGATAACGAGAAATACGAATCCACCAACGATATATACATAGGATGTATCCTTACCTTGAATGACTTGTCTTTCCCAATAGACCTTATGCCGGTCTCTATCAAAAGTTTTGACATCATAATAGGTATGGATTGGTTGTGCCCCAACCATGCCGACATCCTATGTTATGAAAGAGCTATTCGTTTGAACTTACCAACTAATGAAACTCTTATTATCTATGGCGACAAACCCGGAATGAACCTTCATATCATTTCTTGCATCAAGGCTCATAAATACCTTCGCAAGGAGTACTGTGCATTCTTAGCTCACGTCGTAGACAAAAAGCAAGAAGTGAAAGATATCGCGAGCATTCCAGAGGTCTACAACTTTCCTGATATTTTTCCCGATGATCTTCCAGGAGTACCTCCCAAACGACAAGTCGAATTCCGAATCGACTTAATCCCTGGAGCTACCCCTGTAGCCAAATCCCCCTATCGTCTTGCACCTTCTGCAATGCAAGAATTATCCAGCCAACTTAACGAACTCCTTAGCAAAGGTTTCATAAGACCAAGCTTCTCACCTTGGGGAGCACCGGTTTTGTTCGTAAAGAAGAAGGATGGATCATTCCGCATGTGCATAGACTACCGCGAGCTGAATAAACTTACCATCAAGAATCGATATCCTTTGCCTCGCATTGACGATCTGTTCGACCAACTTCAAGGTGCGAACTACTTCTCGAAAATAGAATTAAGATCCGGGTATCACCAGTTACAGATTTTGGAGGAAGACATTCCCAAGACCGCGTTTAGAACTCGTTATGGTCATTATGAGTTTATAGTGATGCCATTCGGATTGACGAATGCACCTGTTGTGTTCATGGACCTAATGAACAGAGTGTGTCGTCCATTCCTGGACAAATTCGTCATAGTCTTCATTGACGACATCCTTATCTACTCAAGAAGCAAAGAGGAACATGGCCAACATCTTCGTCAAGTATTACAAACCCTTAGGACAGGAAAACTCTATGCGAAGTTTTCAAAGTGCGAGTTTTGGATTAGGAAGGTTGAATTCCTAGGTCACGTGGTCAGTTCAGAAGGAATACACGTGGACCCTTCCAAAATCAAAGCAATTGAAAACTGGCCAGCACCCAAAACACCTACAGAAATCCGACAATTCTTAGGTCTTGCTGGCTACTATCACAGATTCATCCAAAATTTCTCCCGAATCGCTAAACCGCTTACCACCCTGACGCAAAAGGGTGTAACTTTTAGTTGGGGAGAGAAGCAAGAAACAGCATTCCAAACGCTCAAACAAGCCTTGTGCAGTGCACCGATCTTGTCTCTACCCGAAGGGACAGAAGACTTTGTAGTGTACTGTGATGCTTCAAATCAAGGGCTTGGGTGTGTACTTATGCAAAGAGGAAAGGTTATCTCCTACGCCTCAAGAAAACTTAAGACGCATGAAGTCAACTATACAACACACGACCTTGAACTAGGAGCGGTGGTGTTTGCTCTGAAGATTTGGAGACATTACTTATATGGCACGAAATGCACAATATTCACGGACCATAAAAGTCTCCAGCATATCTTCGATCAAAAAGAGCTGAACATGAGACAACGACGATGGGTGGAGCTACTGAACGACTACGAATGTGAAATTCTTTATCACCCTGGTAAAGCAAACGTAGTAGCTGATGCCCTTAGCAGAAAAGAATACTCGGGACGATGGGTAAAGTCGTTGACCATGACAATCCATTCACATCTGTCCACACAGATCAAAGAAGCTCAACTTGAAGCCTTGAAACCCGAAAACGTGGCAGGTGAAACTCTGAGAGGAATGGATAAGAACTTCGAAATCAAGGATGATGGAGTCTATTATTTCATGAACCGGATCTGGACACCAAAGTTCGGTGGTTACAGAGACGTGGTTATGAATAAAGCACACAAAACCCGATACTCCATTCATCCAGGTTCAGACAAGATGTACCTGGACCTTAAGAAACTATACTTGTGGCCTAACATGAAGGCCGAAATCGCTACCTTTGGGGGCAAGTGCCTTACTTGTGCTAAAGTCAAGGTAGAGTACCAGAAACCTTCAGGTTTATTACAACAACCTGAAATCCCTGAGTGGAAGTGGGAGCAGATTACAATGGATTTCAAAACCAAATTACCCAAGACTTCGGGTGGTTATGATACTATTTGGGTAATTGTCGACAGATTAACCAAATCCGCACACTTCTTGCCAATAAAAGAAGCCGACAAGATGGAGAAGCTAACCAGAACTTACCTTAGGGATATTGTTAGACTGCATGGTGTACCAATATCTATTATTTCGGACCGAGATAGTAGATTCACCTCTCGTTTCTGGCAGTCTTTACAAAACTCTTTGGGAACCAGGCTGGACATGAGTACAACCTACCATCCACAAATCGACGGACAAAGTGAGAGGACGATTCAAACATTAGAAGACATGTTGCGAGCTTGCGTGATAGACTTTGGAAAAGCATGGGATATTCATTTACCCATTGTTGAATTCTCTTATAAGAATAGTTATCACACTAGCATAAAGGCTGCTCCATTCGAAGCCCTCTATGGCCGCAAGTGTAGATCCCCTCTGTGCTGGGCTGAAGTGGGTGACACGCAGTTAGCTAGGGGTCAAACTCTTGACAGTGCTCTCACTAGTCCAGAAATTATTCGAGAAACCATCAAGAAAATCGTACAAATTCGGGAGCGACTTAAAGCTTCCAGAGATAGACAGAAAAGCTACGCTGACAAAAGGAGAAAACCCTTGCAATTCCAGGTTGGTGACCGCGTCTTGTTAAAGGTCTCACCCTGGAAGGGCATGATACGCTTTGGAAAGCGTGAAAAATTGAATCCAAGGTACATAGGACCATTCGAAATTCTTGCTAGAATTGGTCCTGTAGCTTACAAACTTCGACTACCCCAAGAACTAAATAACATTCATCCTACCTTCCACGTTTCGAACTTGAAAAAGTGTCTATCCGACGATACTCTTGTAATCCCACTCGAGGAAATCGAGTTAAACGAACGCCTCAACTTTGTGGAAGAACCCGTAGAGATACTAGACAGGGAAGTTAAGAAAACCAAACAAAGCCGTATCCCGATAGTGAAGGTTCGCTGGAATGCAAAACGGGGACCTGAATTCACTTGGGAATGGGAGGATCAAATGCAACATAAATATCCACATCTTTTTCCCTAGTCTATCTGTAATACTAATTTCTGGACGAAATTCTCTCTAACGGGGGGATAATGTGACAAACCATTATTTCAAACCTATGTAATAATGTAGGTCAATTTGTATTTTTTTTTTTAAATAATAAAGAGAAATTTTAGCATACTGTGTATATTTACATAATCGACCCTCAAAAATAAATTATTAAACAATCTCGATTGGGATGAACCAAGTGATAGAGATTGTAACAAGGTTTCCAAAAACATAAAAAACACTAAAATCCGAGTTATAACGAAGAAGTTATGACCAATCGAAGAATCCGCGACAAAATGGCAAAACACTGTTCAGTGTAAAAACTGAATTTTCAATAAAAGGTTTTTTAGCCTTAACAATCTAAATGAAAGTTGTAGTTTATGTTAAACCAAGAACTTTCAAAAAAAGAACGGCAAAATCTGACTTCGTATGAGGAAGTTACGATTTTTCTAAGTTTCAGTGTAGCAGTGTACAACTAAAAACTCAAAATAAAGATCGAGTGATTTTTAGCCGAAACAACCTAAACGAGAATTGAAGGTCTCGTCAATAGTAGTACAACGGTAAAAAAACAGACAAAAACGGACGTCGGATGAAGAAGTTATAAATTTTTAACGGATTTCCTGTCCCGGTCTGTTAAAAATAATAATATTAAAAATAAAGTCAAAATCAGCCTACGAAGTCTAAACGAAAGTCGTAGAGTATAATTTTACCTACGCGTGCAAATAAAGAACGTCGAAAACGGAGCACGTATGCGAAAGTTATGATTTTCGCAAGTTTTTGGCACAAAAACCAAGAAATATTGAAAACCGGGAAATTTCGCAAGGCTGACCTTCGGCCACGTCACCTCGCATGCGAGGCCTCCACGTGTCATCTTCTGGTTGGACCGCAGTTCACCGTGTCACATTCTGATTGGACCGCAGCCGAGGTCCACTAAACAGCCGACACCCTCGCATGAGACACCCCTCGGACACCCCTCGGACCTTCGTGGCGCCTTCCCATTGGACCGAAGTTGGGTCCACTCCGAAGCCAACACCTGCGAGCCACCTGTCCGAAGCAGCCTCCTTCCTTCGTCACCTATCCGAACACGCGTCAGTCTCGCATAGCTTTGGATCCGAGGCTCCGGCCTATATAAGGCATGCGAGCGCTTCCGAGAAATTCACATATTTCACCCCAAAATTCACCTTTCTTCACATTTTCTACCCCCACAAGCATATTAACAATCCCCAAAGCCCCGGTATCCTATTTCAAACCCTAATCAAGCCTCGAAGCCCCGAGATTCCCGAGAAGTTAACCTCTCTCCAGTCGAAACTCTGCCCGATTTGAGTCGATTTCTCGTCAAATAAACTCCTTTCCGGGAAACGAAACGCTGCCCAAATCCCCATCTAACAAGTGAGTTCATACCCCCGTATTTTCATAATTTCTACTGTTTTAAGGGGGGGGGGGGGGAATACAAGCATAACACAAGAACTTTGTGTTATAAAATCATGATTTCAAATCATGATAAAACGACATTAAATCATCAAAAATACTAAAAATATTAAACTCTTTTATAATCTTATATTTTTCCCCAAAATTCATATATATATATATATATATATATATATATATATATATATATATATATATATATATATATATATATAAGATTTAAAAGGCTTGGGACTGATAACTCATGCTGGGTCCTTTTCCTTGTTTGGATGTGGGCTTATAGTACCGGTTATTTGTCCGAGTGTCGTTTAATTTTTACTTATATATAAAATTGTGTATGTATATAAATATAAAAGTTATTTCATCAGTTCAAATACCTTTGTAACATGTTGAGCAAGGGGTTTACATGCAAATACAGTTAAATACCAATTCAGAAAGTACATATAAATTATAATAGGTATAATTTATGATACATAGAACAATAATTCATGATTCAAGTATACTAGAATACACTGTTTTACAAGAAACAAGGGTTTTGATTCAGAACAAACCAGGAGTTTACACTTGTCAAATACATGTTCGGAATACTAATTCAAGAACATACTGTCAATCATTTATTTCAGAATGATTGGGTTTACATGACTAATATACATGTAACATTTATATGCTTTTTATGAGACATTCAATTCAGGTTGTTTAATTCATTTTAGACAACCAAGGTAAAGTCCTGACATTATAACCAGAATCTCCAGCCCGGGGATCGAAACAAGTTGTGTGTAGATCTATATCGGGATTGACAACCCCGCACTCAGGCTGCTAGCTACAGTCAGGCATACACGCCAATGAGTGGCAATTGTTATCAACAGTTTAAACGCCCACAAAGCGTTTGTTTCAGGCCATCCGTCATAGTATGGTTATAATAACTCATTAAAAAGATATTAACAATACGTTAATGTATAAACAACTAAACGAAAGTACACCTTCAAAGTACCAATTTACAGAATACAAACTACAATGGTTCAATACAGTTTTCAATAACAGCTGGTGGAGCCAGGCACACTCTCAGTTACAAGTTTTTCATAAAGGAATACAAATACAAAACATTGATACAAAGAGAACGGTTTTATGGGAATAAAACTACTTTACATATACAACAGAAAATATAGGATTTTCTGGAACAGTTTACATATACAAGAGACAGAGATACTCTTTTAAACATAAACACTTATGCACTCACTCAACTTTATGTTGATACTCTCTTTTCAAATTACTTGTATTCTCAGGGAAATAATACACAGGTACTCCCCGAGCTTTTTGAGAAGATGGAGCTATGTTGAGTCATATCTTCTTTTATATAACTATTTTGGTTCAATATACAATGATTGAACACATGTAAATACTTATACTTTTTAAATACAATGGTTGTTTGTACTTTGATTACTATGATGCATGTGTTGTGATACTACAATTGAAGTCCTCCACCCCCGGACGTTTCCGCCGTCTGGTTTGGGGGTGATAGTAGTGTTGCGACATGTCTAAAACTTACCATACATATTCAGAAGAACTATAGAACAGAACACAAAGATTAAAATACTACGGAGAGTATTTTACTAACCTTACTTCTAATACAGAACCTATGGTTGAACCCAATTTACGGGGGGACCCCTACATTCCAAAAAATGCAGGCTGGATCACAGACTCGGATGAAGAACCCTTTGAGGACAGCGAATCAAGTGGTACGGATACAGAGCCACAAGTCTGCAACCCTGGGGAGCGTCCCCTGAGGCAAGATGAAGCAGAACCCATACCCGAGTGGGGCCAATACATAAACCATTGGATTCGACAAGACGTCCAACACCCTCCTTACGGAATGGCACGAGGTTTCTATAACGTCTCTAGAGGAGGAACAACCAATAGAGCTCTTCCAGTTATAGTAAACCGAATAGCCCGGCAAGCCGATCAATCAAGGATGTCGATCAATTGAATCCTAGAAGTGAATACGGTTGCGCAGACTAACACTGTAGATATCCTTCGTCTTGATGAAATGCAGGATGACACCCAACACCATACAGAAGCCCTTCAGAGGCAAGTCTATGCTGCTCAATCAGAGATCAGAGAATTGAGGGAGCATCAAGCTGCCCAAGAAAGGCGCTGGAAAGCACAAGACGAAGCAGAACCCAACAACCGTCGTAGCAACCGCCACAAGTAGTGTTCGCACTACTTCTACTTTTTACTTTCTATATCGAATGTATATACTACTTTTCACGATATGTACATAACCGGGTATCAATAAAACAATAAGCACTTTACTTCAACAAGAGTTATTAAAATTCTCATAAACATCCTATTGCAAAGTTTTGGATCACAGAAATGTTCCAGTGTTATTTTTCATGCTTTCAATACGACCGCGGAAATTTTATTTTCGGTAGGTCGGTTTGATGTCGATGCTTTTCAGTATTGGGGTATATTATAATCCTGCTTTAAAGTTTGGATACAAGGTAATAAGCTTCTAGGTCCATTTCCCGCCATGATTACCCCCAAACACATGTTGGTCATATTTTGAATAAATATAGTTAATCAGACTATATTTACCCCAATATGACCACATAATTGCCCGGGTTTAATCACAGTGTTCAATTTCCTCCAGAGACTTTTAGTGTTATTGTTTTAATGTATAACTAGGTATGTATTTTATTCATAGTCTTTTAGTCCTATTGTATTTATAGTTGCATATCCTGTATGATTAGATATGCCAGTTCACTATAAATAATGCTCTGATACCAATCTGTCACACCCCCAAACCAGACGGCGGAAAACGTCCGGGGGCTTGTGCGTGACTTCATCTTGTAATATCATCACAATGTATATAATTGAAACAAGACAACACCATCATCATACATCTCAAAATACAACCAACATTGTTTACATCAAGTATAGTATCATAGTTACATGCTAAAATATTCAATGTATGATTATAACAAATAGAACAAATTCCACATTTCCTGCTGACCTTTCCGCTTAACGATTCCCTGAGAATACAAGTTATTTTGAAAACGTCAACATATATAATGTTGATGAGTTCATAAGCATGTTTGAATGAAAAAGTTTTGTATTGTTCGTAAAACACCAGAAAATCCAATATTTGCTGTATAATAGTTTGAAAGTAATGTGTCAAATCAAGTACTAATGCATGTGTGTTTTTTCGTTTTTAAAAGGTATATAAAATGTAATCCGAATAAAAATACTGTATTTTGTAGTAAGTAAAAGGCATTTTTAGCTATGTATTTTCCCAGAAAATCTTATATTTTCCTTTTATAAAAGTGTTGTGGTCTCAACCCTAAGACCGAATATCAGTGTATGTATGTTTTTGTATCAACAAGATTTTATAGGTGTTCCATAAAATTATGTTGGAGAGGATATCTAAGTGAGCCGTTTTAACCATACTTGATTATAACGAATTCGCCTGTCGTGGCGTTCTTAGGCGCCGATTTGATTTACGGTAAGGTTTGTCACCCTAGACTGGCCTAGTCTAACTGTAGCGAACAGCTCAGGTGTGGGGTGTCACCCCGTATAGATCTATACACAAACTCTCGCTCTCCCTCCAGGAGACTCTGGTTATAACTACAGGCTACGATCGTACACTCTAGAGTTGTCAACCGGCATGTCTCACTAGCAACCTTGACTGAATTTACGCGATTATTGTATTATGTTATATAATGTTTACTTGTATGTTCTATGTTTTAAAAAAAATCCAACGAGTATGTATATTAATGTACGAGCCCCAAAAGACATGTAGCAAGACCACTATGGCCCAGTTTACATGTAATGTATAGTTTAGGTCCAATAAGCATGTATATGGGCCACTAAGGCCCATTAAACATGTAATGCATAGTCCAAGCCCAATAAGCTTGTAAATGGGCCACTAGAGCCCATTAACATGGATTATATATGTTAGGCCCAAAAACATGAAAATTTACACCCTTAGTCCAATTGTATGTAAGTTGACATTTTTGGCCCAAGTAACCATAAATTGATGTTTTCGACCCATTAATATAAAATTTACATTTTCAGCCCCTTTTTAGATAAAATGACATTTTCGGCCCAAGTTTTGTAAAAATAACATTTTCCGCCCAAGTTCAAAAAAAGTGCCATTTTCAGCCCATAAAATCGTAAATTTACATTTTTGGCTCAAGTTTGGGTTAAATGACAATTTAATCCATGAAAATCTTAAATTTACAATTTTGGCCCAACAAAACCGTGAAGGCCCACTTTAAGGCCCATAATACAAAATTTAACACTTTTAGCCCTTTTAAAACTATGTTTAGCATAAAGAACCATTCTTATGTATATTTGACTCTTTTAGTCCATGTAAAACCGTAAGTTTCATAAGACCACCTTCTTTTTGTTTATTTGTCAACAAAAGTCCCTTTACAAGCTTTTGTTTAGTTTTTCCAACATTCTTAACATGTTTAACACTTTTAGCTTTGTGGTAAGTTGTATAAAGTGTTTTAGTTCACTTATATTGTCGAGATCTAAGAAGTTCTTCACAAAATCACACATATAACTTTAAGAACACACATAAACATGCAAAAATACATAGATCTAGCACATATCAACTTGTATCCTCCCCCAAAACATAGTAAAACCAAAATCAAGGGGTATGAACTCACCTTGCTTTGAAGTTTCGGTTTTTGATGAAGAGGATGAGGAGATTTCGGCCCTATCAACTCCTTGAGGAAGTTTTCGAACTTAGATGGTTCTAGGGAGTGAGATCATGAAATGATATGGGTTAAGAAGAGATTTTTGATGAAATCTAGAAGTTAAACCATAGATTCAAGTAGAACTTACCAAGGATGATGATCTTGATGAAAAAACCTCTTGAAGACACACACAAAATCTCAAAAACTTAGAGGAGGAAGGAGGAGTTCTTGCGAGATTTCTTGAGAGATTTTTGAAAAAAAATGGAGATGGTTAGGGATGAGTGGTTCGGCCTAGAGTAGAAGAAGAGAGAGGAAGAAAAGATTGAGGTGATGTTTGCATGGAAAACCACCATGCAAACATGAGGTGTCCCAAGCAAATAATTCGTCATTCTCTCTTTTTTTTGTTTAATAAATGGGCCAAGTATTGGGCTAAAGAGAATGAAGAGGAAATGGTTTGTGCGCTTTCTTAGCTTAGCTCGAATTTGTGGAGCCCAATAACATAGTTTCGGCCCATTGGGTCCTTATGAGGATTCATGGCCCAATATGGTAAAAGGAATGGGTTTATGGTCCATTACAGATAATTAAATCAATTATGGCCCATCATGGCCGATTGGAGGTAGAATGAACTATTCTAGACCCAAATGGCCCAAAATGTTACGGTTTAGTGAATTGGGTCCAATTAGAACCCAATTAGGGTTCCTTGGTCCAAATAGTCGAATTGAAAGTTTATTGGTCCATTAGGCCCAATAAGAGGATCCTAGTCCATATTAACTTGGGCTGGGATTTCTAGGGTTTTCAATCCATGTGAGATGTATTGTATTAGCTTATGGGCTTCTTGAGTGAAGTTTGATTCAATGGGTGATTTTGATTAAGCATAGCATATGACATTCACTTAGGGTACATGCTTTACAATAGTTGAATGTTTACATGAGAATAGAATTTCCTAGTTAAAATGCTAGTTGTGATAGTAGGGTTAAGCACTTGCAGCACGCTAGGAGCATCGAGCTGAAGGACGATATTAGTTTAGATTAGATAGCTTCGAAACGTGTAATAGATAAATGTAATTGAAATTTGATGATTAAATAAAGGAGGATTATTTATGAGTAAAGTTACTGTCTTATGTTAATTATTTACCTATTGTTTCATTTTGCATGTTTTGACTTCCTGAATAATAAGATTATTCGAACAGACCACAGTCATTCGTATGTTGGAAGTAGATATGAAAGAAGACTGTCATGAATTGGTTTGAAGATTGTCTAAAGTGTATTAGACATAGCAAAGGTTTGCTGCAACGTTCATGAGTGCTTATGAATAAGATTTGAGCATTGGTTTAGACCCACGCTTGCTGGTATCACTTCATGGAATTTATCTCGAGTGATCGCAAGACGATAATATCATATGGTCTTGAAACCTAGATATATGGTTTATTGTTTGCAAGTTGGTTGTATTGATAATGCGTAAACGCATCAGTAACTTGACGTTATAAAATGCATTGTTGTGCATGATTTGATGAGTGAATGGTAAATGCATATAAGTCGAACTTTATCTGTTCCTTTTATCCTGAGAGGGTAAAAGCGATATCTGGCCCCCTCGATGATTTGGTTTGACTTATGTGTCAGGTCCGGTCAGGACTGAATTGATGTGTTCAATTAAGTTGTATGTCAGACGAATCAGAGATCGAGAAACAAACTGCTGGACAATAAGTATGACTATGTTCCATGTAATTGTCCGCATGATATCTAGAACGGAGGACTATACGATCCCTTATCTAAAGGACATGTTACTGATAAGATCAGAGTTCGACAGGGTCTTTGAGAGCTACGATTGCTAATCGGAGTGTACTTACACTATAGTTACTAGACTTATCCAAGTGGGAGACTGTAGGATTAGTGTCTAAGCCCGTAACTATATTTGGTATGTACTTGACCCGGTTGTGCATGGTCCTTTTGGGTTGCCTTCACCAAAGCAACTTGATAGGGCGATTCAAGGAGAAAGAGAAGTTATTATGGTTTATTAATATATTATATGAATAATATATTAAAGGAGAAATCATATAGTTTAATTAATATTAGACAAGAATTAATTAAGAGTTAATTCTGTGGCTAAAAGAGATTAATTAAATAAAGGGGACTAGAACTGTCAATTGTGTGATAGTTGAATATTGGGCTGAGAAGCCTTATGGACTAGGTATGGACGAAATTAAGGATTGTCCATCTTAATTTCGGCCATAAGGGCCCTATTCCAGAAGGTTCCTTGGATTGCTTAAGGCCTAAGTTGTTCATTAGGGTTTTGATTGAAACCCTAGCAACACAAGTATAAATAGCACCCCTAGGGCATCAGATTTCGGCCACTGGAAACCCTAGAAGAGTTCATAGCCGAAATTGTGCCTCCTCCCCTCTCTCCAAGATCATTCTCTTGCTTGTGGTGTGTGTAAGCCATTAAAGGAGTGACATTTGTGACTCTAAGCTCCAAGAAAAGAAGATTCAAGCCAGTCTTGTAAAGGTAATAATCTAGATCTGATTTTATATGATAATTTCGAAATATCTATGCTAGATCTAGGGTTCATAAGTCTTGGATGAATTGCATGTACAATAGAGAAACCTAGACCCAAGCTTTAGGGTTTGCATGAGCACATAGGATGTTTTTTTGTATTAAACCCATCAAATATATCATTTAAACATCAGAGTAACATCATTAATTTCCAATGCGGAAAACTCTGGGGGATGTTGTGCAGTCACGCCGGACCCTTCCCTTTCGAACCGAAAGTACCTGAAACCATAAATATGAAACTGTAAGCACAAAGCTTAGTGAGTTCCCTAAAATACCACATACCAAAACATACAAGTGTCATGGGCTATCCCCGTGGTCTTTCCTTGTAATGTCGATGTCCAAATCTCAGTCTGACATATAAGTGCCAGGGGCCAGATCCTGGTCTTTCATAAAACTACCAGGCGCCAAATCCTAGTCTTTCATACATCTGTCAGGGGACAGATCCTGGTCTTTCGTATGATTTCTAGGGGCCAGATCCATGTCTTTCATACCATTTCCAGGGGCCAGATCCTGGCTTTTCGTACGATTGCCAGGGGACAGATCCCAGTCTTTCATCCACACATCACAGAGACAACCAACATTCCACATAACAAGTAATGGGCTAACATTGGTGCCTTCGACCCATGGATATAGTGAGAAAACTCACCTCACAGTCTGAAAGAATAGCTACACCGATCACTGCTCTAAAAGCTATCTCTACCGGTCTGTAACATCCATAAATTTCACGAATAATTTAAACTTTTAAACAACCCAAAACCATCATTTGTTTACAAAATAGTTTTCCAAAACATGTCTATTATCAAAGTTTTCCCAAAATCATAAACAAAACATGGGGAGGTGCATGATCACGCCTTTGCCTTCCCGCGATCATCTGAGGTACCTGAAACATAACCCAAAACTGTAAGCCCGAAGCTTAGTGAGTTCCCCCAAAATACCAACACAACACAAAACTAGAATAATAACAATAAATAACATGCATACAGCGCCTTCAGTCTGATTGGAAAGCCCCACCGACCTACAGTCTACCTGGACCGCTCACAGAACCTTCAACATGACTTGTACGCCACACCGGGCCTTCAGCCTATCTAGACCATTCTCCGGGCCATCGGCTTGACTGGTACAACCCACTGGCCTTCAGTCTATCTGGGCCGCCCTGGATCTGTTGGCCTTCAGCACAAAGTAGGACCGCCTCAACCCAACCACACATACACCGTGTCGACACATACATATAACAGATAAGCATACAAATAACCAGTCAATAACAAACAGGCAGATCTTACAAATCACTACACATAACATCATCCCATCTACCAGGATATAGTTCTAACAGAACACAACAGTACTCGATAATATGATAAACCAGGATAGCAATCCAGAGGGCCGAACTTGGTGCCTTCGACCCATAAGTACAGTGAGGGAAAACTCACTTCACACTGCTGAATCACATTGAAAGTCTTCGACTGCTGGCTCACTCAAATCCCCACGCTATCATAACAACACAAACATCCAATTAATAATTAGACTACAACCTTAGCTATTATACCATAATTAGGATGAAGACCACTTTACCCTTTTTCCTAGTTGGGCTAAGACCTATGCCCAAATCTTGATCCAAAAAGGTCCAAAACTAAGTAATCACTCAAAGTCCATGATCAGCCCAATTTACCAAATTAGGCCCAAACTCTTACTTGGGCCTAACACCAATACTCAGATGGTCCAACAAGGGCCCAAGCATCCGAAGCCCAAAAGGTGGCCCAATATGAAGCCCAAACTTGCTAAACCCAACAGACCGAGTACGTGGGGCGTACCCAGATGTACGCTCAGCAAACTCCGCCTTGACCAAGAAATGTGTCACTGACCACCTACGCCCAGTGTACGCCCAGCGTACCCGGTGGCCTTGCAAAACTTCAAATAAGGGCTTAATCCATTAAGTCCAAACGACTAAATACCAGATCCAAGTCCAAGAAGGTGCTCTTAACCATAAAGTTTCCAACTTTATGGTTTTGCATGCATCATTAAGACCCAAAACCAACTTCCTAGTTGGTCTTAACCACTAAAGACCTGCATACTTTGAATGCAAGCACTAAATGACTCAAGGAAGCATTTTTATGACTTAACACAACCCAAATCTTTTGAAAGGATAACTCTTTTAGTCTTAGAGTAGCATTTACTCATTAAGTCCAAGAAAAAGGACAAAACTCATAAAACTCCATATGGCTAGATCTCTAAGAATACAAGTAAAGTTCAAGACTTTATACCTTCTAGAGCTTCCCAAAGAGATGAAGATTTCAGATCTACATGCTTGAACCCCACACCAAAGCTTCTCAAAGAATCCTTTCTTCTTTCTTCTACACCAAGAAAACACACACTCACTCAAACTCAACCCACACAAGGGCTAGGGCTTGTAAGATCGAATCAAGGAGGGTAGATGCTGAAAGGGTGAGAGAAATGGGGTTATAAGGGGGATTATATAGGGCACAACCCTAAAGTTTAGGGTTTCCAACATTTGATGAGTACGCCCCGCGTACATGGACGTACGCCCAACATACTAGGGCGCGCCCTAGTACACTAAGCGTACACACATAAGCATGGTGTACTCCCATTCCTTCCAAATTACGGTTTTGCCATTAAGGCTTATCATGGCTACTTCCTTCTACCACATGGACCAAAATGACATGAATTAAAATGATAAGGATGGAAATAAAAATACCTGAACCTCTGGGTGTGACATGGTCACCTATACAATTAACAGGAACCCAAACCTCAAACTATAAATTAGATTACCCAAAATGCCCTTAGGTCAAACTTGGTCAACCTTGGTTAAAGTCAAAGTCAACGGTCAAGGTCCAAAAGTCAATATTTCTTCCCAACGGAGTACGCCCAATGTAATCTGATGTTGACCAAAAGCAGGGTGCCGACCGCGTATGCGCAACGTACCACCAGGTACGCCCAGTGTACGCAAGCCAATCCCAAAGCTCCATTAAGAGCTTATTCCATTAAGCCCTTACATCCAAAACTCAAATCCAATCCCAAAACAATGTCCTAAGTCATAAAGTTTCCAACTTTATGACTTTGCATAGATATAAAGTGCTTAATGTCCAAAACCCTAAGCTCTTAACCCAATAAGACATCACAACTCTTGTATGGAAGGGATAGAAGGGCCACAATCACATTTTTATGGTTCATAATAGCTAATAAAGTTTCCAGCTTTATCCATTAGAATGGTCCTAACAAACAAGATCTAGTCTTTAAGTCTCAAAGGGACCTAAAAGTGCATCTTTTTCTACTTAATCTATTAAGTACAAGTCTCCAACCTTCAAATTTGAATCAAAATGATGTTTAATTGGATAAAGCTTACAACTTTATCCATAACAAGGTCAAAAACTTTCAAGATCTAAACTTTGTGCACTTAAAGTGACCAAAAGCTCATAACACCAAACATTAGTTAGATCTAACAATTTCATCATAAAGATTCAAACTTTATACCTCTAGAAGAAAGATCAAGGTGAACAAAGTCTGGATCTACAAGCTCCAATGCATCCAACACTTATTCAATGAGTTCCTTCTTCTCCAAGGTGCACCAAGAACACTCTAAAAATCTTAAAAACACCTTTTTTTTTTGCTCACAAGGCTCAATCTAGGGTTAGGGTTACATGAGAGGGTGTTGGAGAGGTGGATGCTGAGATTGGAATGGGTTTGGGGGAGTTAAGGAGCTTAGATAGGGCTCAAACCACGAAAATAGGGTTTGGGCACTGATCGCGTACCCCCAACGTACTCAATTTATGCCCAGCGTACTAAGGATGTCCTAGTACGCCCAACGTACGCGGCTCAACCCAAAACCGCCCTAACTTCAAATGGTCATAACTTCTTCGTTCCAACTTCGTTTTCGATGATATTTATATCCACGAAAAGGTATTAAAGATCTCTACAATATTATCTAAATATCTTGGACTAAAAACTTCTCGAAAAAATTCATATTTCATGCAAGAACCCGACCTATGACTTTTCTCGTTTTACCCTTTGACTCCGAAACACAATTCAAAGGTTTAGATCTCATAACCATCATTACCTCCTTCCAAAAGGTCTAAACATCGCCTCTTGAAGGCCAAAAGCCTTTACACAATCGACTTCCAGCCCATGACCCTGAATCACAGAATGATCCCGAACAGGGTGTTACACACGCTATCTACCCAACACAACTAAAAAAAGGTAAGAAAACTCCTTTTTAGAAAAAATAAACAATGTCTAAATGTTTACACATAGTATAGAGTAAATTACACAAAGGACGATGGAAAACGTAGATTACAAAACTATGCTCTAAGTGGAAAAACATTTAACAGTTAAATGATTAGAGCACATGCAACCTTTGAAGGATCTATGTCTTTCAGATAAAGGCAACATACTATGAACTATCAAACTACAAAATTTTCCTAATGAAATCTGAATTCATAAGGAAGAATGCATACCTTGTTGATTGTTGTAGTAAACAATCAAGAATCCTTTCTTCAAAGCTTTTAGAAGCGAGCACCATAAGTGTCGTGCTTCTAATGGTTCACACCCAACCCTAGTAGCTAGGATACTTAAAGAGAGAGGAGAGAGGTAATTAAAATTTCGGCTATCTCTATAAAATAAGGAGTTTACGAAATATGAAGGTATAGGAACCTTTATATAGCTGACTGAAACTTGGGGCCAAAGCTAGCGTTTTGGGGATAAGGCCTAGATTAATCGGTATAATAATCAAACTGCCTTATCTCTTATCCAATCACAGAAAATTCTAGATGATCTCTAGCCAATTTTTGGCCACCCCATTCCATGGGGTTCTAGAGTCTTCCTGCTTCAACTTTCAACAAATAACCAAATAGTCCATGCACTTTGAATTAATCCAATTAATCCCAAAATTAATCCTAATTAATTTTTGATTAATTATTAATAAAATAGTATGCTTTCTAATTAATATATTATTTTCATAACATATTAATAAATTCATTTTTATTTCTAATTAATTTATTAATCACATAATAAATTATAAATCAGTCTCTCTCTCTCTCTCTCTCTCTATATATATATATATATATATATATATATATATATATATATATATAAGTCATCCTATTTAATTACTAGGTTTGATGGTAACCCAAAGACTTTGCTAATAATTCAAGATTATGGTAATTTAGTTATTGGCTTAGACATCTAATCCGACAAATGGTTCCAATGGTTTGGGTAATTTACAATTTTGGTTCCTAACTTATTTTTTTTAACTCGGAAGGTTCCTACTGTTTGTTTTTGTTGTGTGATTGGTCATTGTCTTACCTAAAAACTCTATTATGTCGTTATTAATTTCTTTTTTAATTAATTTTAATGTTTATGTATTTATTTTAATTTATTATTGTATATTTATGATTAATCTAATACTCAGTATTCCATCCAATTTCTATTTGTCGGAGTATGCGACTGGAGTAAACTACCACCATTTATGCTACCACCGGATTTAAATCTACCCTCGACCACTAAACTAACCAAAGATCAACAATCACCACCTCCTCCTTGCCTGCTAAAATAACTGCCATCCATGGCTAGCCACCAGCAACCATGGTTGGATTCCTGAAAACAAATCTAGAATCAAGAACAAACCTGATGAATCAAAACAAAATACAAACCATATAATTAAAATCAAAACATGTAATCAACACCAAATTAAACCAAAATCAAGAACAATCATGAAACCTATTCCCAAAAAATCATGGTAGTGATGGCGGAGAACCCAGATCGAGAACATCCAGGAATAGATCCGAACATGGTGCCATACTTCCAGGTCACAAATAAGGATGAAAGGGGAACAATCATTGATAATGAATTTCGTTGGACCCAAAAAACCATCGGACTACCATTCCTCTTTCGACATCAAGATGCAAAAAAGAAGACATCAAGATATTGACCTTAGCTTCCTCATTCTCAATCACGTGCATTGAATGATTCCTAGACCACCTAAAGCTGCCATCGTGAAATCAAAACCCTAGATCGTAGTTTCTGGTGGCTGTTCTAAAGAACCATCTGCATCAGAAATCAAAAGCTGCATTAGAATTCAGAATTCATGTTACAGGTGGTTTACAAGAATGAAAAATATGTATCAAAATCCTCTTTCAAACAAAATCCTCTTTTAATCAAAACCATATATATATATATATATATATATATATATATATATATATATATATATATATATATATATATATATTTCTTGAACTTATATATAAGTTATAAGAACGAAAATGAGAAGATGCCAGGGAAGGAGAATCTTCGACTGATCATTGCCGAAGGAAGAATATGATGGAAGATGTTGAGGTTGGATGCTGGGGGAAACGAGAGGGTGAAGTATATGCTGAAAGGTGATGGTGAGAGGCCGTCGATAGTGGAGAATCTGGGCGACTATGTTGATTTTCGGCGATTATGATGGTTTCCGGTGGTTATAATGTTCCATGCCACTCCAATGATTTAGGGATGAGTAAGAAGAAAGATATATCGAGTTTAGAAGAGGAGAGGAGGGTGTGGGTCCCATGATATTTTTTAATAATTTAAATAATAAATAAATAAAAAATAAATGTAAAAAAACAAGAAAAAGTATATTGGTCGTTTTAGTTATCTTAAGATCAAGCGCGCAGCAAAAAAAATAATATAGACTTTTCGAGTTAAAAAAATTAGTTAGGAACCTCCATAATATAATAACATTACCATCTCAAATACGACAATATCCCTATCTTAATAAATAAATAAGTTTATTCTTCTATTGACAAGTGTCACAATATTAGAAATCCTTATTAATGTCAACCTATTAATTATCCATTTTAAATTTTAAATTTCCCACTCTAATTACATTAAATTAATAATTGATTATTAATTTCAAATTTTAAATTTCATATTCTAATTACATTAAATTAATAATATTAGAATAAAAAATAAAATAAAATAAATATATATTATAAAGTGATATAATTTCATGTATTTATTTAAATCAACGATTATAATTTTATATAATTAAAAAATATCTCTTAATTAATAATTTATTTAAAATAATTGATTAATATATTTAAGTTTTTACTATGAAATTTTAATTAATTTTATAACCGTGATTCTTACGGGTTATAAACTAATATATTAATTAACATTTCATCTATTTTTTAAATAAATAAGATCATCGATATTGCCAACAATACCTGATAATAACAATAGTTTATGAATAATCAGAAAAATAATAATAAATAATATTGAAAAAATCATTTAATAACAAATATGTACACAACGTAGTAAACCATCCTCTCAAATTCTTGACTTTTATTTTGAAAATAGCTTTGACTTAACATAATAAATAAACTTTAAATATAGCTAAGCAAAGTGATCTTATAACAATATAATAATAATAAAATGAAAAAATAAAAAAGAATAAAAAGAAAACACAGCTCAGTTGCAGAACTTTCATGGTGCTTTCTGCAACACTGACCCAAATCAAAGATACGCTACTCATGAAATAAATGAAATTACTCGTAAATCATTTGACACCAGCTGTTTGAGATTGAATCGAACTGGGTTATATTTTCATCTTGATTCTTTCCAGTTTGATTGTGGGTCCATCCAAGCCAGTTCTTTTGGCAGCCTGGAAAGAGCTGTGTCCACTTCCACCTTTATAATGGAGTTTTCATGGCATCTTCACATCCTACTGAGGCTTTGGTTTTTCTCTCTTCACTTCAACTCCCCTTCATCCAATTCAAACCCTATTTCTACAATTCAACATAAATATTTCTGGGGTTCTTTAGGTTTGCAGGAATTCGACAGTTCTCTCTTCAAATTTTTTGCTTTTTGGGTACCAGATTGGATCACCCAATTGCTTAGTTTCATGAATCTTGAATCTTTAAGGTCCAATTACCTTCTTTTTTGCGACAATTTGGAGTTCCCAACTGCTCATTATCATGAATCTTGATTCATTAAGGTGCAATTAGCTTCTTCTATTTTCTATTAATTTGGAGATTTATCAAGAAAAAATGAGTGTTGTGAATTGGGTATCTTCTGTTATTGTTCTTATATCTTTATATCTTCATCACTCATCATCTGCTTCATTCGTTCCTCCTGATAACTACTTAATTGCTTGTGGTTCTTCACAAAACATCACATTTCTTGGCCAAATTTATCTCCCTGATTCAATTCAATCATCATTTTCCCTAAAAACCGAACAAGATTCGTACTTTATCCAATCGAAATCAACAGTTCCATTACCAATCCACCAATCTGCACGAGTTTTCACTGCCATTTCAACCTACATATTCAATATCCGAAAACAAGGTCGACATTGGATCCGACTCCATTTTTACCCGATTCCAGACCACAACCTTACTTCATCTTCATTCACTGTAGTTACAGAAAACTTCGTCCTCTTGAACAATTACAGTTTCAAAAGCTACACCGGCTCTAAATTCATCTCAAAAGAGTATTCCATCAATGTCACTTCTAACACATTGCTTCTTAACTTTATCCCATCAAACAATTCAATTGCATTCATTAATGCAATCGAAGTCGTTTCAATCCCTGATGAATTAATCCCTGATCAAGCGACAAAATTGTCTCAATCCTCCCCAATTACGGGGCTTTCTGAACTCGCGTTTGAAACTGTTTATCGATTAAACATGGGTGGCCCAAAACTTACACCACAAAACGATACTTTGGGAAGAATTTGGGAAAACGATGAGCAGTATCTTCATGTTAATAGCTCGGCTGCAAATGTCTCCATAACTCCTTCACTCGTGAAGTACCCAGAAAATTTAACGCCTGAAATTGCACCGAATTGGGTGTATGCAACGGGTCAAACATTGGGAGATGCAAAAGTCGCGAATTTGAACTTTAACATCACTTGGGTTCTTCCCGTTGATCCTGATTTCACGTATTTTGTTCGTGTCCATTTCTGTGATATCGTGAGCACGTCTTTGGATACTCTTGTTTTCAATCTGTATATAAATTCTGATAATGCTTTTTCCGATCTGGATTTATCAAGCTTCACGGGAAACCTGGATGTGCCTGTTTACAAAGATTTTGTCACAGTTTCAACAGATTCGAATATTTTATCTGTTAGTGTGGGGCCAGAAGTCGATTCAGAAGACCCAAATGCGATCTTGAATGGTCTTGAAGTTTTAAAGATCAGCAATGGAGCAAAAAGCTTTGACGGGGTTGATCCGGTGGCGAATCTGGTTGTTTCTCAGGCGAACAAGAAGAGGAAGATGGCGGTGGTGATAGGGGCGGTTCTTGCGGCGGCAGTGGCTGTGATTTTTTCCGGGTTGTGTTATTGTTGGGTTTCGGGTCGTGGGTCGAAACCGGTTCATACGAAACCATGGCTTCCACATTCAATCACCATGACAAAGATGTCAACGATTTCTATACCTTCGTGTAATCTTGGAAAAACCTTTAGTTTTCAAGAAATCATGGACGCAACGAATAAATTCAATGAAAAGTTGCTACTTGGAGTTGGTGGTTTCGGGCGGGTTTACAAGGGAACAATGGAAGATGGGACACTTGTTGCGATTAAACGGGGAAACCCACGATCCGAACAAGGTCTCGTGGAGTTTCGAACGGAAATCGAAATGTTATCGAAGCTCCGACACCGTCATCTTGTTTCGCTCATCGGTCACTGCGACGAACGATGCGAAATGATTCTCGTATACGAGTTCATGGCAAATGGCCCTCTCAGGAGCCATTTGTATGGTACAGATCTCCCATCGTTGTCATGGAAACAACGACTGGAGATCTGTATCGGGGCCGCGAGGGGCCTACATTATCTTCACACAGGTGCATCACAGAGTGTGATCCACCGTGATGTGAAGACAACCAATATTCTTTTGGACGAAAATTTCGTCGCAAAAGTTGCCGACTTTGGGTTGTCGAAGGCGGGTCCCGCCATCGACCAGACTCATGTCAGTACTGCTGTGAAGGGTAGTTTTGGATATCTTGATCCGGAATACTTCCGACGACAACAGTTAACCGAGAAATCCGATGTTTATTCGTTTGGGGTTGTTTTGATTGAGGTTTTGTGCGCGAGGCCGGCTTTGAACCCCGTTCTTCCGAGAGATCAAGTGAACATAGCCGAGTGGGGTCTAAAATGGCAAAAAGATGGGAAATTGGATCAAATTATGGATGACAAACTTGTGGGGAAGGTGAATTCTTCATCGTTGAAGAAATACGGTGAGACTGTGGAGAAATGTTTGGAGGAATACGGTGTTGATAGGCCTTCAATGGGTGATGTTCTGTGGAATTTGGAGTATGCATTGCAGCTTGAAGAGACTTCGGCTCTTGTGGAGGTGGAAGATAACAGTATGAATCATATTGAGGGGATCAGGTTGAATCCACTTGAAGGGTTTGATAATAGTGTGAGTATGATTGATGGGGATGAGTTTAGGAGAGGTAATCATGGGGAAGATGGTTCGATAGGTAATGTGTTTTCTCAGATTGTGCATCCACGAGGAAGGTGACTGATAATGGTGATTGAATCGATCATCAATTGTGAAGTTTATGTGGTTGATTAATGTTTCATTCCTGGTATGTAATGGTGAATTCTAATACCGAATATTGAAAATGAACAAAGTTTATGTGGTTGATTAATATTCGAATACCGAATATTGATGGCATGTTATGTTTGGTTATTCGTTTTAAAAATTATAATCGAAATAAGATAACAAAATGGAATAAGGATGCAAAGAAGATAAGAGTGAGTGTGGTTTATTGTTTGAAATTGTAAAATTTGGATTACGAGTTGGTTGAATGTTAAAATATCCAGATTTGTTATAATATACTAATATTACAAAATAATTTATAATTAAAATCTACGGTAAATGTAGAAATTCTTCTTTGTCGTGTATGTTATTTTCTTTAATTCTTGTTCAAAATGGAATTTTTTTATCAAGGTTTTAAAATTGTTAGCGGTACTAAGTTGATCAACAAACGACTAGGGATTTGTCGGTCACTAGTCAAAGACCATAAATTGTAAATTCGTTAAAATTTAAAGTTGTAAATATGTCTAATATCATAACATAGTTGGTAGATACCACTAATATCACACTAAAATATGTTAATATAAGTAATACAACTATAATCATTCCTCAAAGAGTTTCTCTTCAGATAGAATTTTTTCAAAGTTTTCAAAATTCACCGACTTCTATAACTTTACTCATTGTCTAGATATGGATTAATCGTTAGACGTCTTTTAGTCGGTCTGCTAGCGCCTAGAGACTAATCGGGGCATAGTCGAGATTTTTACAACACTGTTTTTTAGGTTATCCGGAGTAAGGGAGTGATGGAGGCAATTGGTGCGATTGGTGGGCATGAACATCATGCCCATGTGGCGTTATGAGGCATATCATGCCCACGTGGCGTTATGAGGCATGTTTATAGTGGGTGGTGGTTATCTCTACGGTGCTTGTCGGAAGAAAAAATGGGGAATTGCTCCTAACAGTCCATTTGACCATTTTAAATGTATTTTGTTTTAAAAGAAATCTTTTACACATCCTATATTAATCATATACCCCCTCATAAAATTAACACTCTACTAATATTTTCCACTCTTTTTATACAAACACAATATGGAGAATTATTCATCAGCGTCTTTGGATGACGACGATGATTTTTTGAATGTATTTCTTCAAGTTACTAGTACAATGTTAGATGTATTAGGAGAAAAGTCAAATCCCCCCCTCCCCCCCCCCCCCCCCCCCGAGAAGTAGAAAATATCTAAGTAGGGATTGTGAAGCTGCAAACGGACATATAAGTTACTATTTTGCTGATGATTGTTTGTATGATGGCGATGCATTCAAACATCATTAGCGTTTGAGTAGAAATTTATTTATGCGTATAGTTAACGATTTGAAAGATAATTTTGAGATCTTTGAATTGAGGTGTGATGCTAAGGGTAGACGAGGGTTTACTATGTTACAAAAGTGTACAACAACACTTCAGATTTTGGGATGCGACATGACGCCGGACGCAGTGGATGAACATGTGAAAGAGCTTTATGGTTAGATTTAGTTGCAACATCTGACAAGAAGTGATATTGATCAAATTATATGCAACACATAACGATGAACATGCTTTCCCAAGAATGATTGGAAGCATAGATTGTTCATATTGGGCATGAGAAAATTTTTCTAATGCATGGCGAGGTCAATACATACACGGTGATCATGGATATCCTACGATAGTGCTAGAGACAGTGGTGTCACAAGATCTATGGTTTTGGCATGGGTACTTCGGTATGTCGGGTTCAAAAAAAACCTCAATGTTCTTGGTGCTTATATGCGACACATAGAAATGGACATATTTTCCCAGGAATGATTGGACGCATTGATTGTACGCATTGAGCATGAGAAAATTGTTCGAAGGCATAGCGAGGTCAATACATAGACGGTGATCATGGATATCCTACGGTAATGCTAGAGGCAATGGTGTCACAAGATCTATGGTTTTGGCATGCATACTTCGGTATGTCAGGGTCAAATAACGACCTGAATGTATGTGGTGCATCACCGACATTCAACGAAATTTGGTTAGGCAAAGCACTCAAGTTTCCTTTTGTTGTGAATGGAAATGAGTACAAGTATTGTTATTATCTTGGTGATGGATATATCCAGACTATGCTACATTTGTCAAATAGTATCGATATCCACAAGATGAAAAAATAAAATTGTTCAAAACAGCACAAGAAGTGGCAAGAAAGGACGTGGAACGGGCTTTTGGAGTCATAAAGAAGAAATGACACATACTTAAATACTTAAATGACACATACTTAAAGAAGTAAGGTGATGTATTGTAACATCCGGATTCCCAGGTATCTTATTTTAAGTATTTATCTTGAGTTTTAAGGAGGGACTCGGCGAGTAGGCGCTCAGACTCGCCGAGTAGGATCACGAATTCTTGTCTGGATTAATGAGGGACTCGACGAGTCGATGCGTGGACTCGGCGAGTCCGCGCTGTAAAGTGAAACCCTAAATCTCAGGGCCTGAGCCCAATTTAAAGGCCTTTATGGCCTGCATTTGCGGCTACCAGTCCAGAGAGAGATACCCTAGCGATTGTGAGCGAGTTGTGAGAGAGTTTGAGCCTTTTGATCATTTTTGGTGTGATTTTGCAAAGGAGAAAGGGTTTCCAGCAAGGGGAGGTCAAGAGGATTGCATTTCAGTGGGTTTTTGGCTTGGATCTTCAAGTTTGAGGTAGCTATTTGATCCTATCCTTCTGTTTTGCTTAAGGGCATTGAATTTAGGGTTTTCTATACCCTTTTATGGCTTGTTTAGTTGTGTATAGTGTCCCATTGAGTGCTAAACTCTAGATCTGGACCTTTTGAGGTCCAGAGAGCCTGAACCATGCTGCTTTTTGTGGTTCTATGGAGGAAATGGACATAGGTTGCCATGTTAGAAGGGATTTCACCGAAATAAGCCTTGGGAGCATTGTATGTGTAGCAAGATTCGACCTTTACGTGTTTATTGGTCATGGGGAAGTCAGATCTATAGATTAGAGAAGCAGATCTGACCTCAAGAGGTCAGATGAGTGTTGTCATGGGAGGAACTCGTCGAGCCCATAAGGGACTTGACGAGTCGAGTCGGGTTGCCCTGCGATTCGCGACCGGTGATGACCCGTTGAGTGTAGGGTTGACTCAGCGAGTCGAGTGAGGACCAGGGGCGAAGAGGACATGCATGGACTCGCCGAGTCACACGAGTGCACTCGGCGAGTCTGGTCAAAGTTTGACCGTTGACTTTTGTTGACTTTTAGGGTTTGGTCAACAATTGGACTTGTGGACCATTGAAGGGTAAAATGGTCTTTTAGCCTTCTTAGAGGATATGGAAGAGACTAGTCTAGCATGTAAAGTCGTTATTGATTCGAGATAATTGTTTATGTGTTTAGGCGGAGGCTAGATCAGTATACGTGTGCGAGATTATCCGAGATAGTCGAGGTGAGTCTTCTCACTATACCGTACCTAGAGTGGTACCTATGTGTGACCGGAAGGTCTTGTATGCTATCTGTCACACCCCCAAACCAAGGATGGCGGAAACGTCCGGGGGTGGAGGACTTCATGTATAGTATCATAACAACAATTGTAATAGTAATTCAAGCAAACACAACCAACATATATATAATTGAAAAAGTTACATCATTGTATGAATTACATGTTTACGAATCAATTATAATATGTTGACAAAATATGAAATAGTAGACGCCTTAGCGTCCCATCCTCAAAAACACTTGATTACCTGTTTAATGATTTCCTGAGAATACAAGTTGTTTGAAAAAGTGTCAACACAAAGGTTGGTGAGTTCATAAGCTTTTGTTTGGTATTATTAAAAGCCTTTCGTTTGTGAAAGTAGTATTTGTGTTAGAAAATCCAATATTTTCCTTAATGTGTAAATGTAGTCTTAAAACCCAAAGACCGAAATGTACAAGTAATTTGTCATATTTATAGTAAAACAATGCAAGTTTAAATCGACATAAACTCGTTAAATTTTAATGAAGTTCCCGTAAATTCCAATGTTTATTAATACTTTATGTGAGTTATTATAACCATGCTATGACCTAGTTGGCCTGAAACGACGTTCTTCAGGCGTCGGAAATGTTATGACATTTGTCACCCCAGACCTGCCGGTCTAGCTGTTGCATGCAGCTTAGGTGTGGGTTTGTCAAACCCAATATAGATCTATACACAAGTATCACGCTCTCCCTCAAGGAGACTCTGGTTACAATACAGGACTTAATGGTAATTTGAAGTAAATGTCTCACAAAGTAATTAACGGAATTACGTGTTATGAAAACTTGGTACCGTATGGCCGTACCTTGCTTAATGAAAATATCCTTTGTATAAATGTACCATTTTTAAATGTATGTGTTATGTAATGTATCATAAACTATACCTATTATAGTTTATCAACCAAGGGTAGTACGTAGTAATGTATGCAAACTATATTTAAAATAGTTTATTAAATGTTTGAATGTATCGTTAACGGAAATACGTGTTATGAAAACTTGGTACCGTATGGCCGTACCTTGCTTAATGAAAATATCCTTTGTATAAATGTACCATTTTTAAATGTATGTGTTATGTAATGTATCATAAACTATACCTATTATAGTTTATCAACCAAGGGTAGTACGTAGTAATGTATGCAAACTATATTTAAAATAGTTTATTAAATGTTTGAATATATCGGTTGTACTTTGATTATAATCACTTGTTATTCTTTATATTCAATATGTCCAAATCCATTTGTAAACTGATGTGTGTCCATATATTAAGATAAAATGACATATATTGCAATAACATATAATCATATAAAGATATACACCTTGCTCAACATGTTACAAGGTGAAATGAAATTGACAGCAACTTTTTGTTGAAAACAGTTTCTGTTACTGTTTTTAGAAAATTTATAGAAAAATCATCAAAGCTCTAAATCCAAATCCGCAAATTTTGAGAGTTTGGAAAATGAGTCTAGTTTGTTCGTAAATTTTATCATGATTTTTAGTGATCTCTAACAGAGGTGAAAATGTTCATAATCACAGACTGGTCCGGGTTTGCCTCTGAAATGACAGGCAGTTTTGTAAAAATCACCATAAATTGTAGAAAAATCATATGGAGATGTGCAAGTAGCCATTTTAAAGCTAAGAGTTTGAACTACTTGCACCTGGAACAGTTTTGAAAACTAAAATATTTAAGTTGACCAAAACAGTCCGTGATTAAAGCCCATCTTTTCTGATGTAATCTGTTAGAAAAAGTTTAATTGTGTTCTTGATGATTTTACTTGTATTCCCCCCTTAAAACTTAAGAAAAACATGTAAATGTAGGGGTATGAACTCACCTTATGTGGTTTCAGTAGATGAAAGTGAGAGAGAGGAAGTGTTCAACCCAAGAACACTAAGAAGATGTCTTGATGATTCGAGAATCTAACACCGAATAAGATGGAACTTGTGTAAGATATCAATGATTTGAGTAGAATGGAGTTTAATAATTATGTGAATGATGAAGATACTTACTAATTGAAGAAAGAAATCCCTGGAGAAAGCCTTGAAGTTCTTGAAGTTGAGAGAAAATATGAGAGAATTTTGGAGAGTGTTCTTGGTTGCTAAGTGTAGAATGAAAGAATTTTATGGAGAATGAGGAGAGAGGATCAATCCTCCAGCTCTTAGAACGTGGGAAGAGCTGGAAATTGGGTGTAAAGGTCCACTAAGGAGACAAGGGGTAGTGGGAAAGAGTGGCTAATCATAGAGTGAGGTGGTGGTGGTTTGCTTTTGCCATAAATTAAGGAAAAGCAATTATTCCCTCAATAATTAGTTCAACCACTAATTCTTTTAATATATTTTATAAAAACCCTGGAGATTTATATATTTTGGGGCCTTAGTTTATAAAATAAAGTTTTGGGTGAAAATCCCACGTTAAAATAATGAAAAACGGAGTTAAAACGAAGTCGTAGTCGAAAACCGGGAGAAAAAGCTGAATCTGCGAAGTTGCTCGGTCCTGGGCCGAGGTTCGGACCTGAGGCTTCGGACCTGAGGCTTCGGTCCTGAGGCTTCGGTCCGAGGCTTCGGTCCTGAGCACTTCGGATGCGAGGCTTCGGTCCTGAAGCTTCGGTTTTGGGTCCTTAAGGCTATTTTACCCGTTTTTACCCCGTTTCAAGTGGTTTTTGACCCGGTTAAGGGTCGTGATGACCCGAATGATTACAAAAAGTTAAAGGAACTTTTGAGAGAGATTTGGGAGAGATTTCTAATAGAGAGAGATTGAGTGAAATAGATTGAGAGAGAGTTCTTTTGAGACCTTTTTGAGTGTTTGGCTTTGAAACGCAAGGTCCGTAAACCCCGTTAAGCCATGATTTAGTGTCCTACACAATCCCGATGATTGTGCAATAGTGTTTTATCGCTTTGGTTCGTTGTTTAGCACTGTTAAGGCTAAGGAAAATCAAACACATGAATTTTCGAAATGATGTTTTCTCATTAAAATAGCGAATTGTACAGTGATTACATAACGTAAACCCTAACATACAAGGGTTATTGGAGTTGACCGGTTTGACTTGTTGACTTTGTTTGACTTTGACTTGACCGAAATTTGACGGTTGTCACACTATGAGATATATGTGTTATATGCTGTTATCTGATATGTATGTGTTATGTATGTTATGTATGACATGGACCGGAAGGTCAGGAGGTTACGGACCGGAAGGTCGATACTGGTAAGACCGGAAGGTCTACCGGGGTTCGGAACGGAAGTCCCCTGAGACACTTGGATCGGAAGATCCTGCAGAGTTATGATCTGGAAAGGCGTATGTGTTATATATGGTATTTTGGGGAACTCACTAAGCATTTATGTTTACAGTTGCTGTGTTATGTGTTTCAGGTACTAGCGAGGATCGCGGGAAGGTGCCGACATGATCCGTACACACTCATAAAGATTATGTTTTGAGATTCTGGGATTTGTTTGTTATGATAACATTGGACACAATTGTTTGATATTGTTTTGATGACTAAAAATATGATTTAAAAAATGAAAAATTGGTTTTGAAAATTTACGTTGTTACAAGTTGGTATCAGAGCCTTGGTTTGAGGGATTCGGACGCACCTTCGGGCGTATCTGAACTCAAACCGAGGATTTGAGGAATTTTTCGCAATAAAACAATTTTTCTAAAAAGAGTAAAAGGTTTTGAGACGAGCAGAACAGAGCAGTGTGTACGGCCAGCCGGCGCCCGAACGGTGATTTCCCAAAAATACCCTTACATTATGTGTTATGAGATATGATATGATATGTTATGCATGCCAGAATAGGCTAGGTATTCATATTAGGACTAGAGTGGCCTGATCTGTGATGCCTTAGCCTAGGAGATTATTGATACTATGAGATGCTTGAGAGTGAGTAGGTAGCAGCGAGGAGCTGATGAGGGGTCTACCGAAGGGTAGCCTGTGCTAGCGAGATGTAGAGTACTTGAGATCTGGGATCCAAGGAGGAGGACTTGGGGTGAATACTGATGCGGTGTGGACGGTAGTATAGGGCCCGTACTACTGAAGACACCGGATCAGTGTACAGTCTAAGTAAGAATCCTTTGGGTACTAAGGACAAGTAGGGTCGAGTTATCGAGTGCGAGTATGCTCGAGCGAGTCTCTGATATTATTATGTTGTATTTCAGAGACATTATGGTTGGGACACGCCACAGACCTGGGCCGAGCGGCGGGAGTGACAAGGAGCTTCGTCAGATGATCCATGATGAGGTGGCAGCGGCGATTCGAGCCGAGATTCCGGAGATGTTTGGGTCTATCAAGACCACATTGATTGAGACTTTTGATGAGCGGTACGCAGCAGTGACTGAGGCTGCGGCTGCTGCAGCTACTGCAGCTGTGGCTGCTGCCAGGCCACAGGGAGGTGACTCGTTGTTGTTTCGGGAGTTCAGCAACACGAAGCCACCAGAGTTTGATGGGACGCAGGATCCGATCGCTGCGATGAGATGGATTTTTGATATCGAGGGATGCTTCTATACATGTTCATGTCCGGAGCATCTGAGGGTACGGTTCGCGCTGAACCAGCTTCGCTTGGGAGCGAAGTACTGGTGGAAGTTCGTGACGGCGAGCTTCACTCTTGCAGAGATTTCAGAGGTGACCTAGGAGAGGTTCACCACCATGTTCAGAGACGAGTATGTTCCCCCAGTGGAGAGTGAACGGTTGGTTCAGGAGTTCTTGACCCTCAAGCAGGGTACTGATTCTGTTACTGTGGTTACCAGGAAGTTTCATGAGTGGGCGATGTTCTGCCCCGAGCAGGTGTCTACCGAGCAGGCACGCATGAGCCGGTATTTGGGCATTTTGAGGAGGGATATTCGGGAGTTCGTATCGAACTCGAATTACCGGACATTTGCTGAGCTTCAGGCAAATGCCCGGAAGAGGGAGATTGAGTTGGAGACTCAGGCCAGGGAGGAGGCCGAGTCTCAGGGGATGGATCGGCGGCCGGCGCAGTCTCAGCCGGCAGCCAAGCGGGCAAAGCCCGCCGATTCGAGATCTGGAGGCCAGAAGGGCCGCACTTGTGGGAAGTGCGGCAAGGGACATGATGGGGTTTGTCGATCGGGTGCTTGCTATAAATGTGGCAAGGAGGGGCATATAGCCAAGGATTGCCCCAAGGGATTCATGGTTTGCTTTCATTGCAACCAGACGGGCCACCGGAAGGCCGAGTGTCCGCAGCTGCGGGGGACAGCACAGGGAGCACATCAGGGATCTGCCACTGCCGCCGTGCGAGCTACTGAGGTTTGGCCGGTGAAGGCCGAGGCATCGAAGGCTCGCGGGAGAGCCTTCCAGTTGACAGCGGAGGAGGTCCGCGCAGCGCCCGATGTCGTGGCTGGTATGTATTCTTTCATTTATTTATGCTGAGTATGAGATATTGTGCTTATATTATGATATGCGTAGGTACTTTTCTTGTGAATTCTGTACCTGCTTTGGTGTTATTTGACTCGGGTGCGAGTCGGTCATTTGTGTCGTTAGCGTTTAGTCAGCACCTCAGTATCCAGCGAGAGGCGTTGAGTCGACCTCTATGAGTTTCCATAGCTGACGAGAGAGCGGTGTATGCCACTGATGTGATTTGAGGATGTGTACTCGAGATCTTCGGCGTTGAGTTTTCGATTGATTTGGTCCCGATTGCGATGGGAGATGTGTGTGTCATAGTGGGCATGGATTGGTTGAGCCGTTTTGGGGCTGTTATAGACTGCGAGCGATAGTTGGTGGCGATACGAGACCCTAGTGGGGGAGTTCTTACGGTGTACGGTGAGGGTACCCGTTCAGGGTCAGCATTCTGTTCGGCTGCTAGAGCGAGGCAGAGTCTACAGCAGGGCTGTAGTGGGTTTGTGGCCTACGTGATGGACACACGAGTAGCAGCGGAGATGCCTAGTTCTGTTGATGATGTGCCGATAGTGCGAGAGTTCCCAGACGTTTTCCCCGAGGAGTTACCGGGTGTGCCTCCCGAGAGGCAGGTGGAGTTTCGCATCGATTTGGTTCCGGGAGCGGCGCCTATCGCCAAGGTGCCCTATCACCTTGCGCCACCAGAGATGCAGGAGTTATCCTCACAGCTTCAGGAGCTGTTGGGGAAAGGATTTATCAGACCGAGTAGCTCACCTTGGGGATCGCCGATCCTTTTTGTCAAGAAAAAGGATGGTTCACACAGGATATGCATTGATTACCGGGAGTTGAACAAGTTGACGGTCAAGAACCGTTACCCACTACCGAGGATCGATGATTTGTTCGATCAGTTGTAGGGAGCGTCTTGGTTTTCCAAGATTGATCTGAGGTCGGGATATCATCAGATGAGAGTGCGTGATGAGGATATCCAGAAGACGGCGTTCAGGACTCGTTATGGGCTTACGAGTTCGTGGTGATGCCTTTTGGGCTCACCAATGCACCGGCGGCGTTCATGGATCTCATGAACAGGGTGTGCAGACCGATGTTGGATCGTTCGGTGATCGTGTTCATTGATGATATATTGGTGTATTCGAGATCCAGAGAGCAGCATGAGGAGCATTTGAGGGAGGTCCTCGGAGTTCTAAGATCGGAGAGGCTTTACGCCAAATTCTCCAAGTGTGATTTCTGGTTACGAGAGGTCCAGTTCCTGGGGCATCTCGTTAACCAGAATGGGATATTGGTCGATCCGGCCAAGATTGAGACGGTGATGAGCTGGGAGGTGCCGAGATCCCCCGCCGAGATCAGGAGTTTTCTGGGGCTGGCCGGCTATTATAGGAGATTTATTAAAGATTTCTCCAAGATTGCTGTTCTTCTCACCAGGTTGACCCGGAAGGGCGTGACTTTCAGTTGGGGCCTGGAGCAGCAGGCCTCATTCGAGACACTTCGCCAGAGATTATGCGAAGCGCCTGTGTTAGCCCTCCCGGAAGGGATGGAGGATTTCGTGGTATATTGTGACGCATCGATATCAGGGTTGGGTGCAGTACTTATGCAGAGGGGGCATGTGATAACATATGCATCGAGGCAGCTGAAGCTTCATGAGACGAAGTATCCCACCCACGATCTGGAGCTGGGGGCAGTGGTGTTCGCCCTCAAGATCTGGCGTCACTATTTGTATGGGGTTCGGTGTACCATATACACGGACCACAAGAGCTTGAAGTATTTAATGGATCAGCCCAATCTGAATATGCGCCAGAGGAGATGGTTGGACGTGGTAAAGGATTACGATTGTGAGATCCTGTACCACCCGGGCAAAGCTAATGTTGTAGCTGATGCCCTGAGCCGTAGGGCGGAGAGTGCCCCGATTCGAGACATTTGTATGCGGTTGACAGTGATGACTCCGGTGTTGGACACCATTCGGGAGGCCCAGGCAGAGGCTGTGAGACCGGAGAACCGCAAGAGAGAGCGGGTGATTGGGCAGGTACCTGAATTCGTTACCGATAGCCGCAGGTTTATGACCTTTCAGGGTCGGATTTGGGTGCCGTATGCAGGCGGGGTGCACACCACCTTGATGGAGGAGGCGCATAGATCGAGATTTTTGATCCATCCCGGGGCCACTAAGATGTATTTGGACCTGAAGAAAGATTATTGGTGGCCTTGTATGAAGAGGGATGTAGCATGGTTTGTTGAGAGGTGCTTGACCTGTCGCAGGGTTAAGGCCGAGCACCAGCGTCCGCATGGCAAGTTGCAGCCACTTGAGGTTCCCCAATGGAAGCGGGAACAGATTTCTATGGATTTCATCACCAAATTGCCGAGGACCGCGAGGGGTGTCGATGCAATTTGGGTGATCGTCGACCGGCTGACGAAGAGCGCGCATTTTCTTGCTATCAGAGAGAGCTCTTCTGCTGAGAGGCTGGAAGAGTTGTATGTGAGGGAGGTGGTAGCGCGGCATGGAGTGCCGATGTCGATCGTGTCGGATCGAGATGTGCGTTTCACTTCCAGGTTCTGGAAGAAATTCCATGAGGAGTTGGGTACGAGGCTGCATTTCAGTACCGCATACCACCCACAGACGGACGGACAGAGCGAGCGGACGATTCAGATGCTCGAGGAATGCTTCGGGCATGTGTGTTGGACTTCGGAGGGAGTTGGGACACGTATTTGCCGTTGACTGAATTTTCCTATAACAACAGTCACCATTCGAGCATTGGTATGCCTCCCTTCGAGTTGTTGTATGGGAGGAGGTGTCGGACTCCCATCTGTTGGGGAGAGGTAGGACAACGAGTGATGGGCAGCACTGAGATAGTGCTTCAGACGTCAGAGCAGATACAACAGGTCAGGCAGAGGTTGTTGACAGCTCAGAGTCGCCAAAAGAGTTACGCGGATAGGCGACGACCCGAGCTCGAGTTTCAGGTCGGAGACTTCGTGCTCCTGAAAGTGTCTCCTTGGAAAGGAGTAATTCGATTCAGGAAGAGGGGCAAGCTGGGGCCCCGGTATATTGGGCCGTTCAGGGTGACTGCGAGGGTGGGCAGGGTAGCATACCGGTTGGAGCTACCTGCGGAGTTGAGTCAGATACATGATACCTTCCACGTGTCCCAGCTGAGAAAGTGTATAGCCGACGAGTCGGCGGTGGTACCAGTGGAGGATATTCAGGTGGATGCGAGCCTGAATTATGTTGAGAGGTCAGTCGCGGTGGTGGATCGGAAGATCAAGGTTTTGAGAAACAAGGAAGTGCCACTGGTCCTAGTTCAGTGGCAGCATCGAAAGGGGTCCGAGCTGACTTGGGAGCCGGAGGCGGAGATGCGGAAGCTTCATCCGGAGCTGTTTATAGAAAGAGACTTCGGGGGCGAAGTCTGATTCTAGTGGGGGAGAATTGTAACATCCGGATTCCCAGGTATCTTATTTTAAGTATTTATCTTGAGTTTTAAGGAGGGACTCGGCGAGTAGGCGCTCAGACTCGCTGAGTAGGATCGCGAATTCTTGTCTGGATTAATGAGGGACTCGACGAGTCGATGCGTGGACTCGGCGAGTCTGTGCTGTAAAGTGAAACCCTAAATCTCAGGGCCTGAGCCCTATTTAAAGGCCTTTATGGCCTCCATTTGCGGCAACCAGTCCAGAGAGAGATACCCTAGCGATTGTGAGCGAGTTGTGAGAGAGTTTGAGCCTTTTGATCATTTTTAGTGTGATTTTGCAAAGGAGAAAGGGTTTCCAGCAAGGGGAGGTCAAGAGGATTGCATTTCAGTGGGTTTTCGGCTTGGATCTTCAAGTTTGAGGTAGCTATTTGATCCTATCCTTCTGCTTTGCTTAAGGGCATTGAATTTAGGGTTTTCTATACCCTTTTATGGCTTGTTTAGTTGTGTATAGTGTCCCATTGAGTGCTAAACTCTAGATCTGGACCTTTTGAGGTCCAGAGAGCCTGAACCATGCTGCTTTTTGTGGTTCTATGGAGGAAATGGACATAGGTTGCCATGTTAGAAGGGATTTCACCGAAATAAGCCTTGGGAGCATTGTATGTGTAGCAAGATTCGACCTTTACGTGTTTATTGGTCATGGGGAAGTCAGATCTATAGATTAGAGAAGCAGATCTGACCTCAAGAGGTCAGATGAGTGTTGTCATGGGAGGAACTCGCCGAGCCCATAAGGGACTCGACGAGTCGAGTCGGGTTGCCCCGCGATTTGCGACCGGTGATGACCCGTTGAGTGTAGGGTTGACTCAGCGAGTCGAGTGAGGACCAGGGGCGAAGAGGACATGCATGGACTCGCCGAGTCACACGAGTGCACTCGGCGAGTCTGGTCAAAGTTTGACCGTTGACTTTTGTTGACTTTTAGGGTTTGGTCAACAATTGGACTTGTGGACCATTGAAGGGTAAAATGATCTTTTAGCCTTCTTAGAGGATATGGAAGAGACTAGTCTAGCCTGTAAAGCCGTTATTGATTCGAGATAATTGTTTATGTGTTTAGGCGGAGGCTAGATCAGTATACGTGTGCGAGATTATCCGAGATAGTCGAGGTGAGTCTTCTCACTATACTGTACCTAGAGTGGTACCTATGTGTGACCGGAAGGTCTTGTATGCTATGAGATATATTTGCTATATGCTGTTATGTGATATATATGTTATGTATGACATGGACCGGAAGGTCGGGAGGTTACGGACCGGAAGGTCGATACTGGTAGGACCGGAAGGTCTACCGGGGTTCGGGACGGAAGTCCCCTGAGACACTTTGATCGGAAGATCCTGCAGAGTTATGACCTGGAAAGGCGTATGTGTTATATATGGTATTTTGGGGAACTCACTAAGCATTTATGCTTACAGTTGCTGTGTTATGTGTTTCAGGTACTAGCGAGGATCGCGGGAAGGCGCCGACATGATCCGTACACACTCATAGAGATTATGTTTTGAGATTCTGGGATTTGTTTGTTATGATAACATTGGACACAGTTGTTTGATATTGTTTTGATGATTGAAAATATGATTAAAAATGAAAAATTGGTTTTGAAAATTTACGTTGTTACATGTATGTAGTGTTAATTAACATGGGCATAGAAGAGAAGGGTCGAGCTATTTATATGTATAATCCTAACGATGAACTTAATATGCCTCCACAAATAGTACCTGGTACCCTACCTTACTTCGATAGACTTTTAGAGATACAAGATGCAGAAACGCACCACAAAATTCATCATGATTTGATGTAACATATATACGAAAGACAACAATAATATATAGACGTCGATAATGAAGACGACGATAATGAGTTAGATGATATTGATGACGATGATGATGAGGACAACGATGAGTAGAAATTAATATTGTATTTTTAATTATTTATTGGTTTTTAGTTATGTAACTTGTATTTCGAAATTATGTAATTTTTATTTTCTAATTATGTTACTTTTATTTTTAATTATGTTGTTTTCATTTTTAATTAACATTATATTGTCAAAGTAAATATTATTTTATTAAATGTTCTACTAAAATAAAATAAAAAATTAAAATGATACTGGTGAGGTGGAGTGGTGACCATTCCAAAGGAATTGTCATATGAAGTGGTTGGAAGTGATATTGATGTGACGATGACGTGGCTGCATTTTTTTGGAGTGGTGGAGTGGTGACCACTCCTTATAGCCTTATATAAAAAACACCATGATCTCCATGCTTGTAACATCCCAAAAATCATAGAAATTTATAATAAAAAAAAACTCATTTCGTCCATAAAGTGTTTACAAATCCATTGTTCCAAAAGTATTATCTGAAATCAGATTTTTTCCCAAGATCCAATAACATAAAAACAGGAAGATGTGCACGGTCACGCCTTTGCCTTGCCACGATCATCTGAAGTACCTGAAACAATAAACTAAATCTGTAAGCCAAAGCTTAGTGAGTTCCCCCAAAGTACCAACAGACTGTGAGTACAAGAATCAATGCACAAGGACAAGGTTTGAAAACTCAAACCTTGAGTTAATCTTTAAGATCAATATCTGCTCTTAATTAATGGTTCTAGTCGAATATGGTAATGCCAGTTAGGACTTGAAGAAAAGATTCAACAAAGTACTCTAATTTTAAATGAAGTAAACTAGGAGTATAATCAATGTAAAGACATTTAATGAACAAGAAGAATGTTGTGAAAGATCTTGACTTAAGAGAAAAGTGAAAGTGAAGTAAAGAGAAATTTTCCTATCTTTGGAGTAACAATGGATATATTTCTGTCATTCAAATCACTCCTTAAATAGACTAAGGAGGAACAACATACAAACTGGGAAACATTCTTAGGACTGGATAATAGTCACTGACATATTGATTGTCTAAAAGATACATAAAGGAAAGTCCTATGAAACGTTACATCAATAATAAGACAAGAAACATTAAATGTTTGAACAGACTGTAAATCTCGGAACTTCACTACATCTCAGAATGATCTCCATCTCGTACTGCATCTCTATCTCGGACTTCACAAATCTCAGACTGAACTGACTTAGGATCTTTATTACTTGTGATTGCTAGAGGTTCACTTTTCATGTTTCAACAATCTCCCCCTATGTGAACTTAGCAATCAAGTCAGCTTAGTTGACTTCTTCATTGATGAACACATAAGCTCTGTATAGCCAGTTTCGGACTTCCAGATACCATTGAAGTTGACTTATGAACTTGGTCTTCACATGCTCTGGGGCTTCTGACTTGGCTGCATGTGCGGTGAACTTTTGAAGAACTTTAGAGGGAACGAGATGCTTGTCTAGGACTCGAAAGAAGTCCTTTTTGTTTGTCTTATTTTGCAAGTAGAAGTATCCCATAACTGGTTCAACAATTGGCCCTTTTGCCAAAATCTCAGCTTCAGGCTGCTTGTAGTCAATCTTTGCCAAGAACTTTTCAGTTTCGAACAAATGAGCAAGTTCGAAGTCACATCTGCAAAACTCAGCAACATAATAATTGAGATAGTTCATTGCAACACTATAGGCAACAATGCTCATTTGACTGTCTTGGCGAGTTCAAAAGTGAGCAACAATAGTCAAGATGTCATTTGGATTTATGGAGGGGAAGCCGGGGTCCGTGATGGTGAGCTATTTTGACTTGTTCCAAAAGCTGTAATACCGATGCAACAAGCAGTCTAAGTCGAATTTGCTTAAGACATTTCTACCAAACCCATAGATCTTTGTAATTCTCTTCCGATACCACACTTTTGAGATGTGCGGTGAACTTTTGAAGAACTTTAGCGGGAACAAGATGCTTGTCTAGGACTCGGAAGAAGTCCTTTTTGTTTGTCTTCTTTTGCAAGTAGAAGTATCCCATAACTAGTTCATCAATTGGCCTTTCTGCCAAAATCTCAGCTTCAGGCAGCTTGTAGTCAATCTTTTCCAAGAACTTTTCAGTTCCGAACAAATGAGCAAGTTCGAAGTCACATCTACAAAACTCAGCAACATAATCATTGAGATAGTTCATTGCAACACTATAGGCAGCAATGCTCATTTGACTGTCTTGGCGAGTTCGGAAGTGAGCAGCAATAGTCAAGATGTCATTTGGATTGATGGAGGGGAAGTCGGGGTCCGTGATGGTGAGCTATTTTGACTTGTTCCGAAAAATGTAATACCGATGCAACAAGCAGTCTAAGTCGAATTTGCTTAAGACTTTTCTGCCAAACCCAGAGATCTTTGTAATTCTCTTCCGAGATCACACTTCTTATTGGGGACGTGCGTTCAAGGAGTAGAATGTCTTTAGTCTTTCTCTTTTGGTTCTGATGATCATTTGAGGATCATCATCTCTGTGGAGAGGTGCATACTTGATGTAGAATTTGCCATAGGGAGAGATGGGGAGATCAATCTGGTCTGAGTCTTGGGTTGGTAGATCATAATACATGAATGGGACAATGTCCTGATCATGAATTATTCCTTCACGACAAAGTGGGTATAGCCCTAGCATTGGATTGGGGTTATCTTTGAGAGATTGAATCTGAATGCTCTCTTCAAGGGCTTGATCTATTTGTGCGTGAGACCAACCTTCAGACTTCTTGGTGGTTTGTTCAGAGTTGTGCAATTCCGAGATAGGCTTTTTGCCTTTGTCTTGTTGTTTGTTCAAGTCAGAGATGACTTGCTGGATATTCTCATCGATAGTAAACTCTGGAGGTGGAGGAATTAGAGTTTTTTTAGGATGTCGTCAGGTTTCCGAAGTGGAGAACCTTCATCAATTAGAAGTTCTCTCAGAGAGGGAATAGGAGGCATCATGGATTGAGTGGCTCAGAATGCATCAACTGTAAGCTTTGTCTTGACTTTGGCCAGTTCACGACTCTGTTGTAATACTTCTGCCAAGGATGATGGTCAGGTAACTGCAGACCATATCCTTTGTTCTTCCTTTGAGAGAGTTTTCTCCGGAAATTTCCTTGGAGCTTCAATTCCAACCACAACATTTGTAATGTACTCAACTTCTTCATCATCATCAGAAGGAATACATGTGGACACAATTTGAACATCATCATCATCAGATTCATCTCGGAGACCAAAATTCGAGGCAGGCTTCCAGGAGATAGTATGATCTCTTTTGCATGGTCCTTCTCCGCCTCTTGCATCGGATGGACCTGTAACCGAGGCAAGTCTAACTGATGATTGGAATTTCGAAAGCCTATGGAATTTCGAAAGCCTATCAAACACCTTTTGGAAACTGGTGTTCATCTGCCGTGTAAGGGCATCATAGGCTTCAGCGGTAGGATCCTGAGCTTTCAAGTGATCGAATAGAGTGACAAGAATGGAAAGCATTTCATTGAACTTGTTGTTCGGAACATCCACTATGTTCCAACAAGCTCAGAGGAGTTTGATAAGGACTTGATGTATGATGAGATTAATTTCGTCTTTCTTCTTGATCTCTTTCTCCATCCTATGAATTTGCTTCTCATGCCTGACATGTGTTTGCTTGATCAGCTCATTTGTGGCGCTGATCATGTCATCATGAACCTTGAGCATAGTGGTGATTGTGTCAAGGTAGTGGTCCAGACTTGAGTTATATTTTTGCTCAACCTCCTCAATGGTGTGCTTGAGTCGGAGGGAGATGAGTTGATCCAACTGTTGTGCCCTTTCTGCATCCGAGGGCCCTCGTTTCTTTACTTCGGATAAGGATTGGATAATGACATCAGGCTTGGTGTTGAGACCAGAAACTTTGGAATCGATTTTAGAATCAAGCTGTGCAACTGACTTGTCTAAAGATTCCACTTTTGAGATTGTAGTAGACACGTTGTCTCGGAGTTCCAACAGGGAAAATAGATCAGCATAATTTCCAACTGATGATCCAGTGTCCGAGGTGGAACTCTCATATTTAGCTTTATCACTTTCTTCATTGACTGGAGGTTCGAAAGGAGCAGGATTGTTGGCAGTGGCTGTTTGATTTTCCTTGGGAGGATTCATTTCTGTTTCACCTCCAAGTGTGTGTTGTAATTGATATACAACTTGAATTTCTTCATCTACATGCTCTGATGAAGATGATGAGAGACCGAAGTCATAGATGGGCCTTGATGACGATGGTTTCTGCAGAGTGTGAAAAAAAGAGAAGACTGGAGGAGCAGCTATGGAGACGTTGTCGTCATCGAACATGAATTCAGTCGAATGCTCTTCATCAGGATCAGGATGGAATGCATCATAGTGGGGAGACTTCGGAGGATCGTCCGAGATGATGTTGTCTTGATGGATCTATCCCGATGCAAATTCTTGAGCGATGACATCATCAGATGGAGGAACAAACGGTCTATTGCTCTGGATAGCTCGATTTCTCATGGAGATGAGAGTTGATTCAACTTGGGATCGAGTGAGCTTTGGATGCCTTGTGTGAGACCTGCTGACAAAATCTAACCAATCTGGGTCATCAGTACCTGGTCGTCCTTTACCTGAGCCAGGTATCATACCAGTTGTGGCTTTCGAGGTTGGAGGGACTACCCTAGCTTCGGAAAGCTTAGGATCCGAGGCAAGGGCCTCGAATCGTGCTTGTGTAGAAGAAGAAAGAGGGATATCCGAGGTGACTCATGGGTGTGTTCCAGGAGGTGCAAGGAACTTTGTTCAACACCGGCATCACCTTGCCGGGAATGTGTAACACCCATACAAATCATGCCAATTTAAAACTTTTTTAAAACATTTAAAACCAATAATTATTACAAATTTGTTTTCAAAATAGTTTAAACATCAGAGTATCCCTAGAATCAAATCATAAAATGTAAGGAGGTGCACGATCACGCCTTTTCCTTACCGCGATCATCAGAAGTACCTGAAACATAATCAACAACTGTAAGCCTGAAGCTTAGTGAGTTCCCCCCAAAATACCCATACACACAACCATACACATATAATCACAAACAACATACTATGGGTCCAATCAACCATCAGGTTGGAATACCCTAGGCCCTCAACCATCGGGTTGGATTGCCAACAGACTATGGGTCCAATCAACCATCAGGTTGGAATACCCCAGGCCCTCAACCATCGGGTTGGAATGCCATCATACTTTGGGTCCAGTCATCCTCAAGATGGTATACCCTTGACCCACAACCATCAGGTTGGAATGCCCACATACTACGAGTCCAATCATCCTCGGGATGGAATACTCACGGCCGACAACCATCGGGTTGGATGTCACAACTAGCATTTTTGCTAGGAAATTCCACTCTCATATAACCATTCAACTAGTGTAATAACTTGTACTCTAGGTGAATACTACACTCTATTCTCGTTCAAATACATCTCATATGCCCAACTAAGGACTGAAAACCTTAGAAATCCCGGTTCAAGTTCTTTATGTGTGACATCCCCATTTTCACGGCCAGAAAAGACCGATTTGTTTATGCTTTGTTTTATAAAATCAGAGTAATCCTTTGATTAAAAGAATTGCGGAATTTGTTCCCAAAACAAAATATGATAAGAATTTATCAAATCATTTCTTTAAAGAAATGTATTTTCATTAAATAACAAAATCTCGGGATGTCATGTTCCGATACAGACCAAAAGCATAAACAATATAAAGTAGACCTTACAACAGTTATTTATAACTACTGATCTATAATCCAAAACCTCTCGTCAAGTCCACCAACTTATACTCTTGTGCCATTACCTGTAATGCAAAGAAAACTGAGTGGGTCAGGCTTGGGAGCTTGGTGAGCATATAGGGTTTTCAACCCACAGTAAGATATAATATTATATTTAATCATCAGACAATCAACCCAAATTACCCATCCCCATTATCTTCTTCTGTTTCTTAAAGCTTTACCCTAAGAGTCAATTATCCTTCATTCATTCGTTCCTAAGGATTGACCCAAGGGATTGGAACAAAAATCCATTTGCTTCCACGGTTTATACAACATGCACTACGTCACATAGTCGCCAGGTTTTATACAATAGGCACTACGTCTCATAGTCACCAGGGTTTACACAATAGGCACTACATCTCATAGTCACCAGGGTTTATACAATAGGCACTACGTCTCATAGTCACCAGGGTTTACATAATAGGCACTACGACTTATAGTCACCAGGGTTTACACAATAGGCACTACGTCTCATAGTCACCAAATATTTCATCTACCCATGTTCTACCCAACATATTTGAGCCCAAAACTTGTAAAATCCATAACTTTCGCGTACGATCTCCGTTGTCGACGTTCTTTATATCCACGCGTAGGTGAGACTATGCTCTACATCTTTTGTTTAGACTCCGTCGGCTAACTTTGAATTTATTTTTAATAATATATTTTTAATAGGCCGTGACAGGAAAACTCCGTTAGAAATTCATAACTTCTTCATCTGACGTCCGTTTTCAACTGTCTTTTTACTGTTGTACTATTATCGACGAGATCTTCGATTCTCGTTTAGATTGTTTCGGCTAGAAATCACTCGATCTCAAATCCGAACTTCGGGGTGCATACTGCTAAGCTGAAACTTAGAAAAATCATAACTTCCTCATACGAAGTCAGATTTGGACGTTCTTTTTATGCACGCTCTCGGGTTAACGAACTCTACGACTTTCGTTTAGATCACTAAGGCTAAATATCGCTCTATCGTAAATTCACTATTTACGTCGCGCTGTCTCGTGCCGGTTCTGTCGCGAAACTTCGACAAGTCATAACTTCTTCGTTATAACTCGGATTTCGGCATTCTTTATATTTTCGGAAACCTTGCCACGACTACTAAAACTTAGTTAAGATTATTCATTCTAAATAATCTTTTATCAAAAAGTCATTTTTGATGCTTAGCGTCTCTAAATTGTCTAGCTCGGATCTACGGGCGTTACAATTATCTCTCCCTTAGGATGATTACGTCCCGGAATCATCAACGAAATAGGACTCGTATATTGACTCCATACGTAATCTCTCCATCCTAAGCAATAACCTTGATGCTCAATCCTGCACCTGCTCTTCGTACTATGTTGGACTTTCAATCGTAACTTTCGAGTTACAAAGCAATTCCTTATTGAGGACTCCTTCTTCTTCTTAGGATAAGTACGTTCCTTCATTTATTGTAACAGACCGATGGGTCATGTTCTAATGACCTCTCATCGTATGATGCAACGCTTAGACTCAAGTCTCTTAGAGTCAAATTCCAGAATGGAATATATCTTCCTTCATGTTCTAATGTGATATAATCACATTTTAGCATGTAGCATCTCTAGCTACTAACAAGCGCGATGCTATTGGTCGCATTGATTTCAATCTTCTGACTTAAGTCAGATGCTACCTCGAACTTGGTTTTCCGAACCACGTAATAAGCTTATTGTAGTCGGACTCAATTTGATATGACCACTAGGGTCGGAATAACAACCATCTTACTAGTCATTACCGAAACAATGGTAGTGACTTACTTGAATAAACATAATCAATTACTAGTTTCTCGGTAACCTTGCGACTTTCCCTGATCCAAGTGTGAGTCCTGTGCTTCCGGTAGCATAGATCTCTACTACCATTCACACCTACTCATACTCGTCCCAAGTATTGTCTCTCAGTCTAACCAAGTCACTATACAAAAATCACACAATCATTTAACACATCAGGTATTAAAACAATAAATATCACATAGATATCAAAACCAGGGTTTATATTATAACTTGAAACGATTACACAAAAATTCAAGTTCACCCTATTCTATGCCTCTAACAGGCTACGTCATAAGTTACTATTTGCATAGCTACTTCATAACCTGATCCTTGGATATAAAATCCTTATCCTTGATTCGCTTCGTCGAGGATCATGTGGAATGCCCTTGGCTGTGGCGGTGCGTTTTTCTTTGGACAGTCTCTAGAAACATGCCCTTCTTCGTTACACCCGTAGCACACCTTTTTGTTGGATGCGCACTTGTTGCCCTAGTGCCCTGTCTTCCCACATTTGTAGCAAGTCATCTCCTCGCTACACTTCCTGAAGTGTTTCTTTTTACACTTCTCGCACCACTTAGCTTCATCTCTTCCCCCAGATTTCGAGAATTTGCTTTCTTTGTTGATCACTGAAGATCCCTCATGCTTCCTTTTCTCTCCAACTTCAGCTTTCTCCATACCATTCTCTCTTATTTGAGTCTCGACATTCCTAGCAGCCCAGATGGCGGCTTTCAAAGTGGTTGCTTGCTTGACCACTGGACCAAAGTCCGCTGGTAATCCGTGGGAAAACTTGTTGACCTTGGAAAGTTCTGTTGGAAGTAGATATGGGATAAGCTTCATCTTCTCCGTAAAATTTGTAGCGTATTCAGTGACGCTCAATTTTCCCTTTTTCAGATTCAGAAACTCATTGTTGATTTCCAGAAGATCCTGCTCAGAGCAGTATTGCATCTTTAGTTGCACCACAAAATCCTCCCACAACATCTTTCTAGCTTCCCCCTTAGGCATAGAACTAGCAAGTAGCTTCCACCAGCTCAATAGTCCTGATTTTAACAGAGGGATCGCGAGCGCGGTCTTCTTTCTACTGCTGCATTCACAACTTTCAAACACTGTCTCCATCTTGGAGATCCAATCTGATACTTGCACCGGTGTCGGGCTCCCAGAAAGACACGGTGGCTTGGATGCCATAAAATCCTTGTACTTGCACCCATGCCCATCATTTCCTCCATCCTGGTTGTTCTGTCGAACTAACGGTGGGTCGGCTTGACCAATAATCCCACTTAAGTTTCCTCCTTCTGACTGCCCTCCATTCACTTCGGGCTCTTCAACTTGCATTGAAAGTTCTTCACGATTCTGCCGAAGCAGGCGTCTAGTTTCTTCCATCTGACGATCCAACATCGTTTGAATCATCAATTGTACTCCAGCCATTGTCATCGGCTCAGGTGGTGCTGCTGCAACAACTACTTGTTCAATCACAGGTGGTTGATTCCTGTTTTCGTTCACGTTTCCAGCTCCACTCCTGGTTCTTGCCATTTTTGATCTATACACCGAATAAGGTGATTTTAGATCCTCATTCACGGTAGATATTCAAATCATCCTTATCACTCCGAAACGTTTACATGCTAGTTCTAATATCGTAGTCGTACGCTTAGAATCCTAAACACATAAGGTTTCCAGATCCGGTCGACAATAGACCATAGATCCGAACAAACAATATCATATATAGCAAACATATAGCATCTAGCACATAAAAGCATTTTAGGCGTCTTTCCTAAAATATACTAGTGCTCGTGTCTAAAATATTGTAGACACTCATCTCACAATCATTGCTTAGCATTCTAAGTTTAAGTCTAGAAATCCTACAAATTCCTAGTTTGCTTAAACTAATGCTCTGATACCAATTGTGACATCCCCATTTTCACGGCCAGAAAAGACCGATTTGTTTATGCTTTGTTTTATAAAATCAGAGTAATCCTTTGATTAAAAGAATTGCGGAATTTGTTCCCAAAACAAAATATGATAAGAATTTATCAAATCATTTCTTTAAAGAAATGTATTTTCATTAAATAACAAAATCTCGGGATGTCATGTTCCGATACAGACCAAAAGCATAAACAATATAAAGTAGACCTTACAACAGTTATTTATAACTACTGATTTATAATCCAAAACATCTCGTCAAGTCCACCAACTTATACTCTTGTGCCATTACCTGTAATGCAAAGAAAACTGAGTGGGTCAGGCTTGGCAGCTTGGTGAGCATATAGGGTTTTCAACCCACAGTAAGATATAATATTATATTTAATCATCAGACAATCAACCCAAATTACCCATCCCCATTATCTTCTTCTGTTTCTTAAACCTTTACCCTAAGAGTCAATTATCCTTCATTCATTCGTTCCTAAGGATTGACCCAAGGGATTGGCACAAAAATCCATTTGCTTCCACGGTTTATACAACAGGCACTACGTCACATAGTCGCCAGGTTTTATACAATAGGCAGTACGTCTCATAGTCACCAGGGTTTATACAATAGGCACTACGTCTCATAGTCACCAGGGTTTACATAATAGGCACTACGTCTCATAGTCACCAGGGTTTACACAATAGGCACTACGTCTCATAGTCACCAAATATTTCATCTACCCATGTTCTACCCAACATATTTGTAGATATAAAATACATATACGGTTTAAATCATTAAAAACCTGTATAAAACATCCTATCCACACCCATCTCAAATAAACAAACAATACATAACACATAGCACGTATTTCATAGCAAATACTTCATACACACTCACTTGATCAGAAGATGGTCGAGCAGCACTACGGATTGTAAAAGTAGTATTCTTCAGTGAAACCGGGAGATCTTCACAAAAAACAGGGTTTCTCGCAGGCAGAGTTTCGGCTCGGAAACTTTACTTCTTGGGATCTTCGGGGCTGCGGGACTCGCTTCGGGTGTCGGGATGATACCGGGGCTTCGGGGTGGTTTAGAGGGGCTTGAGCGGTGTTTCGAGGTGAAAGAAATGAGTGGAAAGCAACAAAATTCCGGGAAGCTTCGCACCCTTTTTATAGGGCTGGCTGACTCCTCGTACGCAGGGCGTACCTGCGAGGAACGCGGGGCGTTCCGGAGCGCAGGGCGTTCCCTGCTCGTACGCAGCGCGTTCAGCAGCTTCGGATGTCAGCGCGTACCTCAGCCTCGGACGGTGCACCGGATGGGACTAGTGGGCGACGTGGACTAACCTAGACCCAACATTTCCGAACGCATGGCGTTCATTTCGGACCAATTCTCGATATTTGAGCCCGAAACTTGTAAAATCCGTAACGTTCGCGTACGATCTCCGTTTTCGACGTTCTCTATATCCACACGTAGGTGAGACTATACTCTACAACTTTCGTTTAGACTCTGTCGGCTAATTTTGATTTTATTTTTAATAATATATTTTTAATAGGTCGGGACAGGAAAACTCCGTTAGAAATTCATAACTTCTTCATCTGACGTCCGTTTTCGTCTCTCTTTTTACTGTTGTACTATTATCGACGAGATCTTCGATTCTCGTTTAGATTGTTTCGGCTAGAAATCACTCGATCTCAAATCCGAACTTCGGGGTGCATACTGCTAAGCTGAAACTTAGAAAAATCATAACTTCCTCATACGAAGTCAGATTTGGACGTTCTTTTTATGCACGCTCTCGGTTTAACGAACTCTATGACTTTCGTTTAGATCACTAAGGCTAAATATCACTCTATCGTAAATTCACTATTTACGTCGCGCTGTCACGTGTCGGTTCTGTCGCGAAACTTCGACAAGTCATAACTTCTTCGTTATAACTCGGATTTCGGCATTCTTTATATTTTCGGAAACCTTGCCACGACTACTACAACTTATTTAAGATTATTCATTCTAAATAATCTTTTATCAAAAATTCATTTTTGACGCTTATCGTCTCTAAATTGTCTAGCCCGGATCTACGGGCATTACATTATGGACTAGGATTTTCTTACTGGGCCTAACGGACCAATAAGCATTCAACTCGACTATTTTGGGCTTGGAAACCCTATTTGGATTCTAAATGGACCCAATTCACAAATCTATAACATTTTGGACCATTTAGGTCTAGAATGATTCATTCTAACCCTAATGGGCCCTATTAGGCCATAACAACTCCAATTAACCTTAATGGACCTTAGAACCCATTCTTTCATACTATTGGGCCGTGAGATACCCTAAAAGCCCAATGGGTCAAAAGATTTTATGATTAGGCTCCAAAAATCCAAACTAAAGTTTAATGGGCTCAAGCTATTCCAATTCCTACCTTATTTGGCCCAATTCTCGGCCCAATTAACAAAAGAAAAGAGATTAAACATGCAAGTGCCACCTAATCTTTGCATGGTGGACTTCCATGCTTAAACCCACCATATAACAAGGGAATTACATACATCCAAGCTCATCACTTCCACATTTCCCTCCTTCTTCTCTCTTCTCTTTAATTCTCGGCCACACTCTCATTTCTCCAACCTCTCTCTTTTCAAACTCAACAATACTTCTCTAGATCATCTAACACTCCTCCATCCACTTTCCTCAAGAAAACCGTGAGTATAAGGAAGATCTTCAAGAGAATCACTTCAAGCTTCATTTTGTGGTAAGATATTGCAAATCCAAGTGTCATACTTCATCTTTAAACTCATTCACTCCTCTTACACCCATGTGTTCGTGAATCATACTCTTATAGCACCTTAGAGCTCGAAAATCATCTCAATAACACATCTAGGGCCGAGATCTGTTCACTTCTTCATCAACAACCGAAACATCAAAGCAAAGGTGAGTTCATACCCCCTATTTTCGATTTTTACTTTGTTTTGGGGGAGAATACAAGTTGTGCTGTGTAGATCTATGTGTGTATGCATGAATATGTGTGTTTTTCATGATTTATTTGGTGGTTATGTGTTGTTTACTTCATAAATCTAAAAATATGTTAAGAATATTAAGTTTATCACTTGGATCTACATGAAAACCTTGAGAAAAGTATGTGTTATCACATATAATACATGTAAACTAATAGATCTGGGATTTATACACTTAATATAGTAAAAATGAGTGTTGTGTTCCAAGATCAATAAACTAAACTAAAAAATCAGCCCTTCACAGAAACGTTTTGGTCCGATCTCGAACTGTTTTGACCACCTAAATGATAATAATTTTCAAAACTGTTTTACATGCAAAAAGTTCAGGTTTATACCTTTAGAATGACTACTCTCACATTTTCATATGATTTTGCTACAATTTTTGGTGAATTTTACAAAACTGCCTATCAGATTTGAAATAATTTCGGACCAGCCTGTGAAGGTGAGCAATTTCACACTTGTTAGAAGCCATTAAAAATTATGAGAAAATTTTTGAACAAAGTAAACAAAATTTCCAAACTTCCAGAATTTACGGATCCAAATTTCGACTTACGATGATGTTTCTACAAATTTTCCAACAACTAGGTCAGAAAAGCCCAAAACCAGAAAAATGTGTGTTTTCACAAAAATCAAGCCAAAAATGACATTTTTGACAAAAATGGGTTTAAAATGTTATTTTTACCACAAACTAGTCATTAACACAAATTTTGAACAAAATGGAGACTAAAGTGTTATTCTTACAAAAATTGGGCCTTAATTGTAAATTTTTGGCTTATTGGGCAAAGAACGTCATTTTTACAAAAAGTGGGCTTTTATGCTATTTTAGTGAATACTTGAACCAAAACCAACGATAAACTAACAAACGGATTAATTTGATCATTTTCTAGGTTATTGGGCCTTAGTGGCCCATTTATATGTTTGATAGGTCCGGTATACTATTTATATGTTTATTGGGCCTCATGGACCCATTAACATGTGCGACGGACCTTGGATACTATTTGTGTGCTATTTGGGCCTGTAAATACCTTACATGTGAAATGGGCCTTAGTTGTCCTTTCACATATATTTCGGGCCCATGTTATATAATCTCATTCCAATTGGGCCTTGAATGATTTACATGTTTAGCGATGCCTTAGTGGTTCACTTACATGGTTCATTGGGCCTGGAATGAGTTTATACTTTTCTTTGCGTAAATTCGATTAAGGATCTAGTGAGTTTTGTCGGTTGGCACCTATTAAGTGTACGATCGTAGCCTGTAGTTATAACCAGAGTCTCTTGGAGGGAGAGCGGGGATTTATGTATAGATCTATACGAGGATGACACCCCACACCTGAGCTGTTCGCTACAGTTAGACTAACTCAGTCTAGGGTGACAAAAACCTTATAATCAAAACCGGCGTCCAACAACGCCAAGACAGGCGAAATTGTCATTATTTAGTATGGTTATGACGGCTAACTTAGAGGAATTAACGTTATGAAGTTTACGGAAGACCATTCTCTTTTCTCTTGGATTACTCGGAAACATTCTCGTACTGGTACTCAACCTCGGGGGTTGGTATGGTAGCTTTCTCTTTTACAGACAACATCGGGTTGTCTGGGAACATTCTCTTTACATGCTCTTTACATTCTCTCTACATTCTCTTTACCCTCTTACTTAAATAGACAATAACATACATGCATTAATACAAGATCTGACACAAACGTACTAAACAGTTTTCAGAAAATATAGGATTTTCTGGTGGTTTCAAAGTTATACAAATCATTTCCGCAAATATACTTATGAACTCACCAACATTTTTATGTTGACCTTTTTAAATTAACTTGTATTCTCAGGAAACCGTTGAAACAGGATGAACGAAACAAACTAATGGATATTTTGTTATATTTTGTTTCATCATACTCTAACTATTTCGGCATGTAATATTCAAATACAATACTCAGTGTAAACAACAAATGTTGTTATATTACATGTGTGATGATGATGATGTTATGTTTCAATTATATACTCTGTAATGATACTACAATGTTGAAAGTCACATCAAGCCCCCGGACGTTTCCGCCGTCTGGTTCGGGAGTGTGACAGATTGGTATCAGAGCATTGTTTATAGTGAACTAACATATCTAATCATACAGGATATGCAACTATAAATACAATGGGACTAAAATAATCTGAACATAATAACTAAAATACATACTTATGTGTGCATTTTAGATTAATAACACAACAAGAACAGTAAAAGTCTTTGGAGGATTTGAACATCACTATTAAACCCGGACAGTTATGTAGTCGTATTGGGGGTGAATGTAGCCTGATCAACTACATTCATTCAAAATACGACCAACATGTGTTCAGGAGTAATTGTGATGGACAATGAATCAAAAACTTACCATTTAATTATCCAAAGAGCTTATAGAATCAAACCTAAACAAAATTTAAATACTATAGGAGTATTTGGTGTGCTATTTGTTTCTAGTAAGTATACCCCTTCGTGGAATACACTATAGACGGGTATCATTAGCCAGGAAACCCCTATCTCCCTAGTCAGGGAAAAGCAGGGTGGCTCGACTCAGAGGAAGACCCAGAAGGAGACTCGAAGGAAGAACCAGAGGAGAAACATGAAGTAGAACTTACAGATGAATCCGTCGAGCCAGTAGTGAACCTCGAAGAGAAAGAGCTCGAGGGCAATGATGATGATGCCTCGGATGTAGAATCCGAAGTCATCAATCCTCCATACATGGCCAGAGTACTGACTTATCGTATGGCCCCCGGTGGCCCCACGCCTCATAGGCACTCGATATTGGAGGTAGATTCGCCAGCAGGGGATACGACCGCCCGACGGCATGACCCGAGATCTTTTCGATCTTAGTCATGGAGGACCAGCTGACCAGGCCCCCCCAGTCATGGTCCGACGCACTCGAGACATTGGCAACCGAGCTCAGGACACCCACAATCAAATAGACCAAATGTGGGCTGTTGTTGAGAGAACTGAGAGACAAACTGAGGAAGTGATCGGGACTCCCAAACGAGGCAGTTAGTTCGGGAGGCACGACAACGAGACACCGAGCGACAAGTAGCTCATCTTCAGGGTGCATCCACTTCATCAGAACCACCACCAGACACTTTCCGCCACGATTAAGATCAACCTTCCCCCCTACCCCACTACCATTTGTTATGATTCTCTTTCGCGTGCTAAGATGGTATTTACTAATGAAGAAATAACGTGTTTTCCTCATTTCATATGCACAACTGAAGCCCTGAAACCGCTAGATACTCAAAGATCTCGAAACCAAAATAATCTATGAACTCTAGGGATAGACTTAATATTCATGCCAAATCCACGATTACCTACTACCATAAATACATCATAGGGATGTAGATTGAAACATTGTGAATCATGCGACAAGACGCGAGATTTATAGAGTACAACCAGGAATAACGATCACTACTTACCATCTGGCTTATCATCATGCAGCAGGAAAATGTCATCCTACAGAAATAACAAGCACACCCACGAGACACCACTCCTGCAGATGAACTCTGCTACATTCCAAGCTACCGTAACTGCAGCAGTAACCGCTGCTATGGCACAACTCAACGCAAACAACACCAATAGAGGTGGAAATAGTATCGACAAATCCAGCCGAAGGAACGAACACGGAAACCAACAAGTGACAGCTTATCAAGGCACACCAAACCCCAAGCTTAAGAGCAGGAAGCGAAAGTCTGAAAGTAAGAGAAAGGGACAGCCAACTCAAGGGTTCTCAAAGAAGCAACATGTTGTTACTGTTCATGCGACCATGACCCCTATTACACCAACATCAGCAAGACCATATGCTGGAAGCCTTCCAAAATGCAACCAGTGCAATTTCCATCATAAGGGAGCCTGACGGAAGCTGCATTGTAAGAAATGCAACCAAAAGAATCACACCACCAAATATTGTAGAACTTATCCACAATAGAATCGTCAGCCAAACAAAAACAACAACAACCGCAACAACCTTAACAACAACACCAATGATGAGACCAGTCACACTTGCTATGGGTGTGGAGGAACCGGTCACTTCAGGCGAAATGGACCCAAGGCTAACAATCAAGGAGCAGAAGGATCAGGAAGGGTCCTGACCTTGGGTCAAGGTGAAGCAGTCTAAGACCCGACGGTTGTTACTGGTACGTTCCCACTTAACAACTCTTGTGCTTGCGTCTTACTCGATAATGGAGCTGAGCGAAGCTTCGTTAATAACAAATTCGAGCACTTACTAAGACAACAACCCCAGAAGCTAAACGAAGCCTTCACGGTGGAGATGGCTAATGGGAAAAACCGAATTAACCTAGGATATTTATGTAGAGTACACCTTAACACTAAACAACCATTCATTTCAAATAAATTTAATGCCAATAAATATTAGGAGTTTTGATGTGATAATCGGCATGGTTGGGTTAAGCCCCCACTGTGCTGATACTATGTGTCGCGAGAGGACCGTTTGCCTTCACCTTCCCAATCACGAAACTCTAATAATCCATGGTGATAAACCTGGCGCCAATCCTCGTCCTATCTCGTGCATCAAGGCACAGAAGTGCCTGCACAAGAAGAACTACGTTTTCCTCGCTCATGTTGTGGACAAGACCAAGGAAGAAGTAGGCATACAAGGTATTCCAGTAGCATGCGATTTTCCGGATGTATTTCCCGAAGAACTTCCGGGAATACCCCAGAGAGACAGGTCGAATTTTTAATCGACCTCATACCGAGAGCCACATCAATTGCCAATTCACCCTACAGGTTAGCTCCGCCAAAATTCGGGAGTTATCCAGTCAATTAATAAAATTTTTGAGCAAAGGATTCATCGAACCAAGCTTCTCACCCTGGAGAGCTCCGGTCTTGTTCTTCAAGAAGATGGATCCTTCAGAATGTGCATCGATTTTAGGAAATTGAATAAGCTTACTATCAAAAACCGATACCCACTCCCTCGGATTGATGACCTATTTGACCAGCTTCAAGGAGCTAGTTGCATCTCCAAAATAGATCTAAGATCCGGTTACCATCAGCTCCGAGTCCGAGAAGAGGACATTCCAAAAACTGATTTCCGAACTTGTCACGACTATTTCAAATTCGTTGTGATACCCTTCGGTCTAACGAATGCCCCCACGGTATTAATGGACCCTACGAACCGAGTTCTCCCAACCATTCCTAGTTAGCCTTTTTAATTGTTTTCATCGATAACATACTCATCTGCTCACGAAGCATCAAAGCCGGAGAATATCACAGAGGAAGCACTGCATGGATGGATAGAACTCTCGAAGTCAAAAGACGAAGCTTATTGTTATAAGAGTTGAGTTGGGCATTATCTGGGTGATCGTCGATAGGTTAACCCAATCTGCCCATTTCCTGCTAATATAGAAATCAAACAAGACGGAAAGATCAGCTGGGATCTATATCAAGGAGATCGTGAGACTCCATGAAATATCAGTATCTACTATCTCGGATCGAGATAACGGGATTACTTCAAGGCTTTGATAGTCACTTCAGAAGGCTATAGGAACACAAATAGACGTGAGCCCTGCTTACTACCCTCAAACCAATAGCCAAAGCGAACAGACCATTCAACCACTCGAAGTCATGCTTCGAACCTAGATGTTTGAATTCAGCAAGTCATGGGATACCCGATTGCCCTTGATTGGATTCTCATATAATAACAGCTATCGCACGAGCATCAAGGATGCTCCTTTTGAGACTCTTTATGGTCGTAAGTGCAGATCACTCACCAATACTCTCACAGGACCAGAAACCATTCGCGAAACGACAACGAATATAATCCAAAATCAAAACTCGACTTCAAGCATCATGAGACAAGACAGAAGAGTTATGCTGACAAATGAAGAAAACCTCTGGAATTCCAAGTCGGAGGCCGGGTACTATTGAAGGTCTTTCCCTAGAAAGGAATGATTCACTTAGGAAACGGGAAAACGAAACCCGCAATACATCAGACCGTTCGAGATTTTTGCCCGGATTGGTCCAATGGCTTATAGGCTGCAGCTGCTTGTAGAGCTCAGCAACGTACACCCCGTGTTCAGCGTCTCGAATCTGAAAAAGTGCCTATCAGGCAAAACTCTTATCATTCCTTTAGAAGGGATCGAAATAAACGAGAATCTCCTGTTCGTCGAAGAACCGGTCGAGGTATTGGATAGGGAAGTAAAGCGTACAAAACAAAGCCGCATTCCGATTGTGAAGGTTCGATGGAACGCCAAGCATGGATCGGAATTAACATGTGAACTCAAAGACTAGATGAAGCAGAAGTACCCTCACCTATTCCCTCATTCATGAACCTATCTTTCGAAAGAATTTCGGGACGAAATTCCCTTTAACGGGGGATGATGTCACAACTAGCATTTTTGCTAGGAAATTCCACTCTCATATAACCATTCAACTAGTGTAATAACTTGTACTCTAGGTGAATACTACATTCTATTCTCGTTCAAATACATCTCATATGCCCAACTAAGGACTGAAAACCTTAGAAATCCCGGTTCAAGTTCTTTATGGACTAGGATTTTCTTACTGGGCCTAACGGACCAATAAGCATTCAACTCGACTATTTTGGGCTTGGAAACCCTATTTGGATTCTAAATGGACCCAATTCACAAATCTATAACATTTTGGACCATTTGGGTCTAGAATGATTCATTCTAACCCTAATGGGCCCTATTGGGCCATAACAACTCCAATTAAACCTAATGGACCTTAGAACCCATTCTTTCATACTATTGTGCCGTGAGATACCCTAAAAGCCCAATGGGTCAAAGGATTTTATGATTAGGCTACAAAAATCCAAACTAAAGTTTAATGGGCTCAAGCTATTCCAATTCCTACCTTCTTTGGCCCAATTCTCGGCCCAATTAACAAAAAAAAGAGATTAAACATGCAAGTGCCACCTAATCTTTGCATGGTGGACTTCCATGCTTAAACCCACCATATAACAAGGGAATTATATACATACAAGCTCATCACTTCCACATTTCCCTCCTTCTTCTCTCTTCTCTTTAATTCTCGGCCACACTCTCATTTCTCCAACCTCTCTCTTTTCAAACTCAACAATACTTCTCTAGATCATCTAACACTCCTCCATCCACTTTCCTCAAGAAAACCGTGAGTATAAGGAAGATCTTCAAGAGAATCACTTCAAGCTTCATTTTGTGGTAAGATCTTGCAAATCCAAGTGTCATACTTCATCTTTAAACTCATTCACTCCTCTTACACCCATGTGTTCGTGTATCATACTCTTATAGCACCTTAGAGCTCGAAAATCATCTCAATAACACATCTAGGGCCGAGATCTCTTCACTTCTTCATCAACAACCGAAACATCAAAGCAAAGGTGAGTTCATACCCCCTATTTTCGATTTTCACTTTGTTTTGGGGGAGAATACAAGTTGTGTTGTGTAGATCTATGTGTGTATGCATGAATATATGTGTTTTTCACGATTTATTTGGTGGTTATGTGTTGTTTACTTCATAAATCTAAAAATATGTTAAGAATATTAAGTTTATCACTTGGATCTACATGAAAACCTTGAGAAAAGTATGTGTTATCACATATAATACATGTAAACTAATATATCTGGGATTTATACACTTAAAATAGTAAAAATGAGTGTTGTGTTCCAAGATCTATAAACTAAACTCAAAAGTCAGCCCTTCACAGAAACGTTTTGGTCCGATCTCGAACGGTTTTGACCACATAAATGATAATATTTTTCAAAACTGTTTTACATGCAAAAAGTTCAGGTTTATACCTTTAAAATGACTACCCTCACGTTTTCATAAGATTTTTCTACAATTTTTGGTGAATTTTACAAAACGGCCTATCAGATTTGAAATAATTTTGGGCCAGCCTGTGAAGTTGAGCAATTTCACACTTGTTAGAAGCCATTAAAATTTATGAGAAAAATTGTGAACAAATTAAGCACAATTTCCAAACTTCCAGAATTTACGGATCCAAATTTCGACTTACGATGATTTTTCTACAAATTTTCCAACAACTAGGTCAGAAAAGCCCTAAACCAGAAAAATGTGTGTGTTTTCACAAAAATAAGCCAAAAATGATATTTTTGACAAAAATGGGTTTAAAATGTTATTTTTACCACAAACTAGTCATTAACACAAGTTTTGAACAAAATGGAGACTAAAGTGTTATTCTTACAAAAATTGGGCCTTAATTGTAAATTTTTGGCTTATTGGGCCAAGAACGTCATTTTTACAAAAAGTGGGCTTTTATGCTATTTTAGTGAATACTTGAACCAAAACCAACGATAAACTAACAAACGGATTAATTTGATCATTTTCTAGGTTATTGGGCCTTAGTGGCCCATTTATATGTTTGATAGGTCCGATATACTATTTATATGTTTATTGGGCCTCATGGACCCATTAACATGTGCGACGGACCTTGGATACTATTTGTGTGCTATTTGGGCCTGTAAATACCTTACATGTGAAATGGGCCTTAGTTGTCCTTTCACATATATTTCGGGCCCATGTTATATAATCTCATTCCAATTGGGCCTTGAATGATTTACATGTTTAGCGATGCCTTAGTGGTTCACTTACATGGTTCATTGGGCCTGGAATGAGTTTATACTTTTCTTTGCGTAAATTCGATTAAGGATCTAGTGAGTTTTGTCGGTTGGCACCTATTAAGTGTACGATCGTAGCCTGTAGTTATAACCAGAGTCTCTTGGAGGGAGAGCGGGGATTTATGTATAGATCTATACGGGGATGACACCCCACACCTGAGCTGTTCGCTACAGTTAGACTAACTCAGTCTAGGGTGACAAAAACCTTATAATCAAAACCTTATAATCAAAACCGGCGTCCAACAACGCCAAGACATGCAAAATTGTCATTATTTAGTATGGTTATGACGGCTCACTTAGAGGAATTAACGTTATGAAGTTTACGCAAGACCATTCTCTTTTCTCTTGGATTACTCGGAAACATTCTCGTACTGGTACTCAACCTCGGGGGTTGGTATGGCAGCTTTCTCTTTTACAGACAACATCGGGTTGTCTGGGAACATTCTCTTTACATGCTCTTCACATTCTCTCTACATTCTCTTTACCTTCTTAGTCAAATAAACAATAACATACATGCATTAATACAAAATATGACACAAACGTACTAAACAGTTTTCAGAAAATATAGGATTTTCTGGTGGTTTCAAAGTTATACAAATCATTTCCACAAACATACTTATGAACTCACCAACATTTTTATGTTGACCTTTTTAAATTAACTTGTATTCTCAGGAAACCGTTGAAGCAGGATGAGCGAAACAAACTAATGGATATTTTGTTATATTTTGTTTCATCATACTCTAACTATTTCGGCATGTAATATTCAAATACAATACTCGATGTAAACAATGAATGTTGTTATATTACATGTGTGATGATGATGATGTTATGTTTCAATTATATACTCTGTAATGATACTACAATGTTGAAAGTCACATCAAGCCCTCGGACGTTTCTGCCGTCTGGTTCGGGGGTGTGACATTGGAATGCCCACATACTACGAGTCCAATCATCCTAGGGATGGAATACTCACGGCCCACAACCATCGGGTTGGAATGCCCACATACTACGAGTCCAATCATCCTCGGGATGGAATACTCACGACCCATAACCATCGGGTTGGAATGCCCAAGTCTGTTGGCTCTCGCACAAAGAATATAAGCCTCAACCACCAATCAAACATGTACACATATAACATATAATAACACAACAGTCTATAGACAGACAAACCGATCTAATAGATCATAACAACATAATAACATCCTATCTACCAGGATACCGATCTAACAGATCATAATTGCATAGTATCATCCGATCTACCAGGATACCGATCTAACAGATCATACGATACTCGAGCATATAACATATCAGGATTGTTGGATAAGGTGTATAAGTCCATAACTATTTCTGGTATGTACTTGACCCGACCCAGCATGGTCCATTTGGGTTGCATGGCACCATGCAATTGGATAAACTAAAATGAGAGTAATAACACTTATGGTTTATTAATATATTATAAGTTCTAATATATTAATAATATTATTTAATTAGTTTGATCAAGAATTAATTTAGAATTAATTAAGTGATCAAAAGATAACTAATTAAATATATGGGTAGATTATGTAAATCTTCCATATCTTATATAGTGGGCTAAGAGGCTCCATGGATTATCAAGTTGGGTTCCACCCATAGGATGCTCCATGGAGGCTCCATGGGAGTTACAAACCCATGGGTCATGGAAATGAAGAGTCATGCCACATTAGGGTTTACATGGTGTAACCCTAGATGTGACACACTATATAAGCAACATGTTCTCCACCAAAATCGGCGACACTAAGAAACAAGAGGGCTAGAGCCGATTTTGCAAGTGTAAGATTCTCTCAAAGTTTACTCCTTTGCATTTGGTGTTGTGTGAAGCATTTGAGGCATCACACTTGGGGTGCTAGGCTCACAAGGTTTCAAGGATCATAAGCAACAACAAGGTAAGTTATTCTATCTTTCATGCAAGTTAAAATTTGTTCCCCATGTATGCTAGATAGGAATATAACCTTGGAATTCAACTTTGCATGATAATTAGACAAACATAGATCCAAGGTTATTAGGGTTGCATGTACACTTAGGAAGTGTTAGAATGCTCAAAACCCATCAGTGGTATCAGAGCTGTTGGATTAGGTGTCTAAGCCCATAACTATTATTGGTATGTATTCGACCCGAGAGTAGCATGGTCCATTTGGGTTGCATATCATCAGGACAATTTGTTAGGATGGACTTTTGAGAGAAGATTATTTATGGTTTATTAATATATTATAAGTAATAATATATTAATATGAAATCATATGTTTTAATTAGTAGTGATCAAGAATTAATTTGGAATTAATTTAGTGGTCGAAAGAGACTAATTAAATATATCGAGACTAATTATGATAATTAGTTATATTTATATGTGTTGGGCTTATGATCCATGTTGGACCAAGTTTATGTATGGATAAATAAAGAGTTGGGCCACATGAACCATGGATCATAAAACCCATGGGTATGGATTTGGGTTATATCCATGACCCTAGAAATCCCACATATAAATGAATACTTCATTGCCCAAAATCGCTACTTGTATCTTTTTAGAGTTCATGGTGTCTTTTGTGTGCATGGAATTCTCTCTCAAGTTCATCCTTTATCCATGGTGTGTTGTGATTCCATTTGAGGCTTCCACACTATTGGGGCTAAGCTCTTTAAGGCCAAATACACCAAGAATTCAAGCTCCATCAAAAGGTATGTCATGCTAACTAGTATATTATAATTTTATGTTAAATGCATGCTAGTTGTAAGATTAATACCTTGGAAACCATTTGCATGTATAATTAGTGAAAACATAGATCCAAGGTATTTAGGGTTGTATGTGCACCACAGGATGTTGTAGTATACCAAAACCCAACAGTGGTATCAGAGCCATGGGTTGTTTTCAATTATACTTGATGCAAGTTGCTGAAAAAAAAACTGAAAAAAATTGAATTTTTTGCTGTCGGGACAGCAGACTCGACGAGTCCATGAACAAATTCATCCAACTCGTCGAGTTGGTTCATGCACTCGACGAGTTGGACCCCCTGACAGCTTATCTTCGAGTTTTTTGGCCTGTTTTGGATTAGAATCATTACCGCAAAGTGTTTTTGTTCATAAAATTTGTTTTTTGATACTATGGTAATGTTTATTCTCATCCAAATAAAGGATAATAATCAAAGTTTCAAGTTTTATACATGTTTATATGATGCTTGAAAAATGTTGATTATGAATGTTCATGTTTATGAGTTTGTTTAGATTAATAGGAAAAATTATGAGATAGTTGTTTTCAATCCAAATTAATCTTGAAGTTGTTCATAATATGTGTTTTTGTAACTTGTCCTCAAGTTACATGAAAAGTCACATTTATGAATTTTAAAACCCATAAAAATTCCATAAGTTATGAAAAAATGAAGAGTCACATTTTTAATGCTTTTAAAGTCTTCCATAACTTGTCTACAAGTTATGGAACTTGAAGGGTTTTTTCCATTAAACCACTTTAAAATTCATAAGTTATGGAAACCATAAGTTTTTTGAATTGTTCAAAACTTGTCCTCAAGTTTTGGAATTTGTAAAGTCAAACCTCATATACACTTTAATTCCAAACCCAAGAATTTTAAAAGTTAAAGTTCAAACTTTATGGACTTCATTAAATTAATTAAAGTGTCTAATTAAAAGAGTTAATAATTCCATAAAGACATGGTTTAAGTTTAATTAAATTAAGAGTATAGTTTAATTAATAGATTAAACCACCAAGTATTTTAAATGTTTAAAATACACCCTTATACTATTATAATATTAATAGTTAATACTTATATATATATGTATAAGAACAAAGTCAGTCTTACCGTTAGTAGGCCTCATTCACGAAGCCGGTCTATAAGGGGGGTATAAGGTTACTGCCTATAAAATGGCAGTTTAATGGGTGTCCACTCTCACCCACCGCTTCCTTGACCGGTGGAGGGTCGTTAGCCGAACGGGTAGGACAAGGACTATAATTCTCCCTTCATTAAAAGTATTAATGATAAATACTAAGTAATTAAACCTTTTATAAATACCCAATCTTAGTTACTTAGGAAAAAGTGAATAAGGTGCTAATCCATGAAATTACACTTTGCACTTTGTTTAAGTCGGTTAGTGGAGCGTGTGTGGTTAACCGACACACTAACTCGTATTTAACAAGGTAGGCAAAGGGTAACCTAATGTTTATCATAGTATCGATGGAGCGTGTGTGGTTAACCGGCACATCGATTGAGGGGTAAACACTTAAGGGTACCAAGTAATTTGCATGGTTACTTCACACCTTGTTTTGTGATCCTCGGCATCCCAGTCACAAAACCTGAAGGGCACACTCGAGATTGAAACATGCCATTGAACAGTTCAATGAATCTCAAAGATCTAGGAGTTTCAAAAACCAATTAAAACCTAATAATATATATTTCGTTTTCATGGTGGAAATTGGTGAATCGTCATTCGCCTACCTTCAAATATTTTATATCTTGGATTACGGCATCCCTCTTCCAAGTTATAAAAGTATTGTGTTGGGTCCTAGCCTTAATATTTCATATTGGGTGTTATATTAAGGACTTTAAATCAACTATCTTGAGTATCTCCCAAAAGATGTATGGTTTAGACATTTATGATCTTCCCAAATCTCTTGAAACAAGCTTTCCTAAATGAAGATGATGTCCCATGGAAATCATACTTCTTTCACCTCCTCCAATTATTCTCCCTAACCCACAAGTTCCTGAAAAGTTTAAGGTCACTCAAGCCCTATTGGCAAGCAAAGGTCTATGTGTGATCACATCTTGGAGATGTAGTCACATATTGACAAGCCGGGAGAGTTGGGTGTCAAAGTCTTGAGAAAGTTGGTGGCTCAACTACTTTCTAAGTCACATAGTGAGTTCTTTTGGAACACCTATGAAACAGACTATGACAAGACCCTTAATGATCTTATCTATTTGCTAAGATCAACTTCCTAAAAACTTTATGGACATTGACAATGATGACACTGGGAATCCAAAAAAGCATTCTCTTCCCAATGGAAATGGATTGGCCGTAGTCAACTCGGTTGACCAAATGGTAAAGAGAAAAGCTAAGTCTGAGATAGTCCCATTACCAAAGGGTCCATATGTTTATATTGCCAAAGAAAGGGGCATTGGTTGCGAAGCTGCCAAATTTACCTAAGGATGTTAAAGTCAATAAGTTTGACTCTACTTCAGGTAAAGTCCACTATCTAACTCTGCTAAGTTTCTATTCTGAGATTCTTGATACATGATGTGACTGGGTCATATGTTGATGTTTTAAGAATCAAAGAAAAGTGAAGAAATTTAAAGAAAGAATATGTTGAATCTGATCGCGTAGATGGATTTCTATCGCATAGTTTGAAGATCGGATTCTTGAGCTACTTCTTAGGAGTTATGATATTTTGCTTAGGAATAGATAACAACAAGTTTTCATATGGATTGTAAGGATAAGTTTTTCCGCAAAGTTTTAAAATAAAAGGTAAATCTTTTGATTTTATTTATTTTAAAATATCCTTACAATGGCATTTGTGAAAATCTGTGTTGCTTATAAGATTCCATTAAGAGCAAGAGTGGAAATATGAATTTGATTCTTTCATTTGTGGTAGTGTCTAAATTTACCAAATAAGGAAAGATTCTCATCACCCAAGTTTCAGTTGGATAGAAACTTGGAATCATGCAAGTTGTATAGCATGATGAATGAGAACTTTCGAGCATTGGAAAAATTAAGACTAACTACTTGTTCACATGGGTGTGTGAGTCAAGTGAAGGACTAAGGGATCGGGTACACATTCTTGTGCACTGGTCAGAGTCCACCACAAAAGATCGATAAGACTATTCGTCATAATTTACTATAGCTCAGTAAATATGGTTATACTTACAAGCTTAAGTGTAATTCTGAGACATTGGAAAAGGTTCCAATGTATGGCAGAGCGAATAAGAAGAATCAATTTAGGCAGAAAGATAAAAGTTTCTCAAATCTGAAAAGATGGGAGAGTACTTTAGTATCATGTTTTAAGACCATCTTAATGATTTTGAGACCTTATCACAATTCATCCTCTAAGTGCATTCTGATAGTTAAGAAGAGGAGTTATGAATTATTGAAGTGGTTAAATCAAGAAGATGATTCATACTTCGTTCCAAAAACAATTCTTAGAGTTATACTCTAAGATTGTAACTTGAGTGACATGTCTTAAAGAAGGTTTAAAACACTTATCAAATGTAAGAGTAAAAGTTTTCTACTCTTGTACATTTGAAATTGGTAAGTTGTGATGTTTTGGATAAAACAAAGACCAACTAAGGCCAATTGTGTGAAGTGTTTGTCTTGATTAGAATCCACACTATCTCTTGAATATCTGACAAGAAAGTCTTATATGTCAAGAGGACAGTGGGAGTCTTAAAGGTCTTGAAAGTCTCAAGAACTAATCAAGAATAAAACCTGAAGTTCTTCACTAGCACACGACTTGAGGTTTATAACCTATCGTGTTGACATATTCTGTGCACATTCCAGTTAAAGTTGGCTTTGCATATGAGTTCTTAGAGTTCTCAATTGGTTGCACAATAACTTGGAAGCAATGGCAGGCCCTTGAGCTGCCAGGTGGCAAGAAATTAAGATTGAGTTCAGTCCATATGAGTTTGGATTTGTCATTATCCTTGTCTTGTGACTATGGTTTTGACAATTCACATGGATAAGAACACATACACCATTAAATCTAAGGGTCATAAGGTTTCTCTCCGATTCATGAAAATGATGGTGAGGAAACACTTCCACCAAGTAGATTTGAAGTAGATAGCAATTGTGATATTTGCATTCTCAAAGTCGTTAGTGGAGCTGTGTGGTTAACCGACACACTAACATGGACTTGTGAGAAGTGGCAAAGGTCTAAACAATTAAGACTATGATTACGGCATCCCTTTTCATAGTTCTGAAATTGTTTAGACACACCTGTGAGCTATCTAAGATAAGGTGTATGATATTGATAAAGTTTTATCAAAGCAATCTAGTATCAGAAATCTGAACTTTGGTAAGAAAGTCAATAAAGTATTGTTTTTTCTAGAAGTTCAACTGATTTCTGAGTACATGTCAAAGCTAGTGGGAGCATAAGTGTTATGCTAATAATCATCATGTTAGTGGGAGCATGATAATTATGATAAAGGTTGCAAGTTAGCAATGTTAATTATAGAAAACAAAAGGTTTCAATTGGGAAAAAGTTGTTTTGCTATAATTAAGGGAGAGGAAATTATACTTCATCTCAAATCTAAAAGCTTAGATTGAGGTTTTAATCGTATTTAGTCAAGTATATATATGAATGTTATGTTGGAATGGCTCAACATAAGAAAATTCTAATATAGGGTCCATTATTTGCGTTCTAAAATTCGATTATGATTACGACATCCCTTTTCATAATCTGAATTATGAGAACTTGGCAAATTGAAATGAAAATATTATAGCAAAAGACTAGTTTAGTCTTTATGTGATACATCATGAATCGTGTCCCATATGCTTCAGATATAGGATCGATTGCATGTGCTATATTCATCCTTTCTAAAATTTTCCAAATGCCTGGGGCATTAAGAAGGGAAAAGGTCTAGAATTGGATATGACTAAAAGGATTAAACAATTGTCGAGGACAATCTAAGGTTTACCAAAGATTGGTTGCTCAAGGACAGTTGGAAGTATAATGATAATTCTGGAAGGACCATATTGACATAATCTGTAAGGAGAAAACTCTTGTTCAGAAGTATAATGATAATTCTGGAAGGACCATAGTTATGGGCTTAGACACCTAATCCAACATATTTAGCTACTCATAACTGCAAATAAACAATCAATCTCAACTAATAAAGACATAGTAAATTGTACCAAACTAGAATAAAGTTTTTATCTTCTCTTCTTCTTCCTTGGTGTTGTTACCAAGTTTCTGGCTTTTATTCCTCTGAAAAACAACTTGTGGAACTTCTAATCTTCAGCTAACCTCCTAAAACCCGTAACTGTCCAAGATATATATACTGAATCGTGTCATTGAAGTCCACTCATGGATTAGGACTCCACGTCGTGGATCGGGATGAATCCTTATCGTGCAAGGATTTCGACTTTCAGTGTACTCATCTTCTAGAATTTTCCATTCCACATCGTGTAAATGAAGTCCACGACATGGATTCAGCTGTCTACGTGGTTTTCTTTTTCTTTTATTCTCTAAGCCTCTCAAGTTCAATCCTTTGTCGCTTTTACTCCTTGTTCCTCAAGAATGCTGGTTTTAGCTACAAAATACAAATTTAATCTTATAAGTACCATTTATCCCTGCAAATAACTAAAATACTAATCAAAATGCATTCAAATATTGCCTAAAAATATGTATAAATATGGAAATATCAAATACCCCACACTTATATTTTGCTTGCCCTCAAGCAAAACTAATTATTTTTTAATTCAAACCTTCATCACTAGCATCACATAAAACAATCCATTTTGAACTCAACCATTATACCAAGACCGCAATGCGCATATTTGTGTCTAAATCTCCTAATAACTTCCACAATCCTAAATACTCACAATCCTTATGAACCTTCACCCCTTAGCTTATATGATACTCATTTCTGCAACCCTCCGAATCAATCCTCAGAAATCTTTCTTAATCTTAATGTATTTTTGGTTAAGCTACCAAAGCATACATAATCTAGAAATTACAACTTTTGATACCACAATGGAGGTCTTTGGAATTCATCTCTTCTTTGATTTTTGATTTTTGATTCTTTGAATTCACCACTTTTTTTGTTTGATTTTTGGTATCTTCAACTTTTGATTCTTCAGAATTTTTATCTTTGATCTTCATACTTTGATAGCTCCAAAATTCTACTTTTTTTTTAATTTCTCTTTTTTTATATAACTCATTTTTTCTCTCAAAAACTACATGCTTAAGCAAGGGAGCTTAACTTCAACCTTTATTGGCTAGAGATATTAGTCTAAGTGCAATGACTACATAAGCTCTCCTGGATAGATTTCAGGTTTAGGTTGCAAAACGTATTATTCTATAAACTACCAGATTACCTTTCATATCTCATGACTTTTCACTGGGAATGGGAAGCCACAAATATACTATAACATATGTTGGCTCATTTAAATATTTAAGCTCTAATCGGATCATCCCTCACAACACTAGCAACTTAAGTTTTTAATTATTGTTAGAATTAAATTTAGATTATTATTTCAAATCTATGTCTAAATTTTTAAATTTTTTTTTTAAATTTTTTAGTAAATTACTTTTTCGACCCCCTACCCCACACTTATTTCATACAATGCCCTCATTATATGCATAAAATAATATAAAAGCAATAAAAGGGAGAAAAAGGAACAGACTCCCCTAGGGTAGTAGCGGTGAGATCGATCACTGAACAGTGTGGATATCTTGAACATCTTGAACTTGGACTTCTTCAAACATGGAACTTGGATCTTTAACCAGTGAGATACGTAAATGTGCCAAAAAAATATGAATTCAAGAGTTCAATCTTCAATAAGAGTGGTGTAGAAAAGTCTTCAAAGTATAATAGACCAATGTGGGAAAGCATACGCCACATTGCATGGTGTAGAGAAGAAGATAAATGTAACCTCTATATTCCACGTCGTGGCGGATGAGTACACGACGTGGCTTCGAGTAATGACATTTTCTGAATTCTTGATTTAAACTCAATCCACGACATGTATCAGTCCACGTCGTGGAAACTGGGCGTCATAGAAAAAAGCTTTGCCAATTCTTCTTTAATGCAAACTTGTGTCTTAATAGATTAAGACCCTTCTTAACTCTATATTACGTGACTCTTCTCTAACTGGCTTCTCTCTCGATTAACCCTACACTTATCTAGGATTGTGGGTCTCGAATCATAACTTTTAAATGACACGGCCTCTCTTGGAAACTTCTATCTCTAACTCTTACTTCTCACTAACGAAAACTCTCGAAATCTGCAACAAAATAAGTTATAGAGAAGAAAAGGAAATAATTATCCATCATTCGGTTACAAGTCCAAAACATAAAAGAAAAAAAAATCAAATTCAAAAACCAAATAAAAACATAAAAATAAAAACTAATAATCGTCGTCATCCCCTTGAGCTCCACTAGTTCCTGTCCCGTGTCCTTGTCTCGTCCATAACTCTTCCCATGTTGGAATATACGGGAAATGAGGTGGTATCGTGGGAGGTCGCTCCATATGTATAGATAAAGCATTGAGCATTTGGGTGTTGTAGTGGACACCTCCACGAAGATTGTCCAAATATAAACCAACCCGGCTTTGAAACGGATCGGTCGGTATACCACCCTCAAATTGTTGAGGTGGTTGTTGTGGTTGTCCCCTCTCTCCTCGGGCTCTCACATTCCTTCGCCTAGGCCTAGGTTTCTCTCCTTGTTGCCCTATTGGTTGTTCATCATCCTCCGGTGGTATCACAAAAACTCCTCCAACATTCACCACAACCCGCATAACACTCAAAACTTGGATGGTTAAATCATTGTCCGGAAAGCGTGCGAGGTTCCTAATAAAATTAGGAGTCAAAATACCATAAGACCGGGCAAGTCGGGTGACTAAGTGTCCACCCGTAATGGGACTAACGAGTCTCAAATTAGTTTCCTTCTTTCCCATAAACCGCGCAAGCATATACCGAATGTCACAAAAAATATCGGGTGTAATTATGCTCCACAAATGAAACAAATTCTGACTGGGCACTTTATCTCCATGATTTTTATGATTGATCGAGAAGGTAATGAGGCGATGCAAAAAATGATTAACGGGATTCCGGATTTGTCCTTCACTTGCATCAATAGAATTGTACTCGTGATTCGAAATGGTTCTCCAAAACTCGATATCAATAATCCCGGAGGTGAAATCGCAAACACACCCTTGTAAAAATAGAACAAAAAATGGCGATTGTGTTTCCTCCGCGGTGTACAGTCCCATGCGCCATGCAAATTCCCTAAGGCTGCACTTGCAGTATACACCACCCAATTAAAAAGCAAGTGCCCGGTTATAGTTGGGATCGGTGGTCTTATCCTCAAAGTTGACGGTAGCAAAGAATTCTACCGATAATTCCCGATAAATGGGTTCTTGACCATTACACATAAATGTAAAACCATCTCCCACAAATACTTTTGTCCAATATCTTTCCAACTCCATAACCATACCAACCCCACGTAGCCACGTCCAATCCATAATAGGATCAATTGCAAACTCGTGGTTGTACAACCACCCCAACCGATTCTCATAATTATTCAACATAGCACGGGAGAGGTTTTGCGGAAACCGGTATAACGGGTGTATAATTGCCACAACAGTTGGGTTTTGTGGTTGAGGAACTGCCCTTTGAGGACCCATCTTTCCTGAAATGACCAACAACAAACAAAACAAGACAAACAAGCAAGAGATTAAATTGTAAAGCAAAACAGGAAACTGGCCGCCCAGTTTCCACGTCGTGGGTTTCAAGTCCACGTCGTGGACTTTGTTCGTGACGTGAATCTGGATTGGTCCAAATGTGGTCAAAATCAACCAACAATTTCACTTGGGGTTTGTTTATTTCATCAATCTAAGGCTTTATATCGCACATGCAGTGGAAAATTATCAATTAAACTACTAAATTTTGGTTTTTTCATATCTAAATAAACTCTAACCACAAAATGCATAAAATGTGAAGAAAGTTATAAAACTAGTGGATGTAATACGTGCCAAATGTTGTTAGGAGACAAAGGATGCAAGCAATTTGTGAATAAAATGGCAGAAAATCGGATGTGGGGCTTAAGTTCTTCGTCCGTACGTGTAAAAAGTAAACAAATGGGGAATGTTCAAAGGTTTTAGTATAAATTGCCCCCCCCCCCCTGTGTTTTTTAAAGTCTACGTCGTGGGTTTTAAGTCCACGTCGTGGGCTTGTCTGTTGGGCTTAAAATGGTTGGCAGAATTGTTCAAAGCGACTCACCCGGTTGTTGCTCAAAGTTGGCTATTGCCTTATTGAGTTTAGATATCTTTGATGGTGTGCAGAATTGTTCTAGAAATTGCTCACGCATCTGTGCCCAAGTAGTAATTGCACTAGGTGGAAGTGCCTTCAACCAGTCTTTTGCAGCTCCCTTAAAAGTAATGGGAAACATTCTTAACAAAACTGTCTCTCTAGGAACATTCGAGACATTGAAATAGTCAGCAATGTCATTGACCTCATCTAGATGTTTATAAGCATCCTCATGATCCTTTCCAGAAAATGGTACATCCTTAAGTATAGTAAGAATGTGGCCTTTCAACTCGAATGTTGCAGTGGCGGGAATTGTTGGTTGTACTAAACCAGGACCAACATCGTCTCTTATTCGCTTCTTATATGCTCCCATAGAAATATCTGCAATGTTTTCCATCTCGTTTTCTGGTTGGTCTTCGGTTTCACTCTTTTCTAATTTGAATTCGGGTTCGGACTCGTATTTGGATTCTTGTGGACTAGGTATTTGATCAAGGCCTTCAACTTTGCTTTTGTTTTTCGAAGAGGTACTTGAGTCTCCCACGTTCTTTCCTTTCTTCTTCCCAAAAACCGATTTAAGGTCCTTGAATGGTGACTTCTTCGGTGTTTGGTTGCCTTCTACGTTCTTATCCGTCTTCTTGTGAAGGACTGATTATGGATCTTCAAGTGGTGGTACTAAAGGTATGTTGGAACCTATGGTCATGAACTACTGCAACAAAAACAAAATTAAAAACGTAAAACTGAACAAAAACTAACTAAAAATTACCTACTTACTGGCCACCACGACATGGTAAAGAGAACCACCTCGTATTGTCGCAGAAAATCTAAACGGAAAAATAAAAATAAAATAAAATAAAATAACTTAAAACTACTGATCCCACGTCGTGGACTTAAGGTCCATGTCGTGAGTTCAACACTGAAACAAAAACTAATGCAGAAACTTAACTTTTTTGCAGGTTTTACCCCACAAAAAGTATCGATTATAGCAAATAAATCAACAATCAAATAAGCCGCTCCCCGGCAACGGCACCAAAAACTTGATGCATCTTAAACAGCGACACCTAATTTTACCTCCTATTCTACTAGCTATTCGACCCAGGGCAATGTACCCTTTCACAAATAGTATAGCACAAAATTCGGGTATCGAACTCAGGGAACGGTTTTAATTAATTAACCAACTTACTATTAAATTAACCAAAATAATCTAGCAAAAGTAAAATGTTTTTTTATCTAATTTTGCAAGTTTAGACAAACTTAAATTCTTATCAACTAATTCAATCAAATATTAAAAACACTTCTGTTAGTTCGAATCCACCTTCCCTCAATGGTTTAGCTAGTAATTATGAGAATTCCAGTTGGTTACCAAATATTTTATTATTAGCAATTCAAGTCCAAATATACTAATGTTGAATTAATTCATGTAGAGCTATACATGATCACACATAATTTAACACATAATCAATTATAGAATAGGACTGGAGCTATGTAGGATTGAGTTAACAAACACAATTATGGTAATAATATGAGTTCTCCAGCACAGTCAAATTCAATACTTTAATTACTTATCTAAGATTGGTTCGATCTTAGCTCTAATAATCTAATGTTTACTAAATTACTAGGTAATCAAATTGATGCAGATTAATGGTCACTAAACTACACAAAATATTAATTTAAAGCAATCTAATATTAAATTAAGCATGCTAGGTATAACAATCACACACAAGCCATTAACCAACAAGAAATGTCTATATTAATATAACCAAACCATGAGTTCCAGCTTCATCTAGCTAACAGAAGCAGCTAGATTTAGCTACTCATAACAGCAAATAAACAATCAATCTCAACTAATAAAGACATAGTAAATTGTACCAAACTAGAATAAAGTTTTTATCTTCACTTCTTCTTCCTTGGTGTTATTACCAAGTCTTCAGATTTTATTCCTCTGAAAAACAACTTCTAGAACTTCTAATCTTCAACCAACCTCCTAAAACACGTAACTGTCCAAGATATAGATACTTAATCGTGAATTTGAAGTCCACGTCGTGGATCGGGATGAATGCTTATCGGGCAAGGATTTTGACTTTCCGTGTACTCATCTTCCAGAATTTTCCATTCCACATCGTGTAGATGTAGTCCACGACGTGGATTCAGCTGTCTACGTGGTTTTCTTTTTCTTTTATTCTCCAAGCCTCCAAAGTTCAATCCTTTGTTGCTTTTAGTCCTGTTCCTCAAGTATGCTCCTTTTAGCTGCAAAATACAATTTTAATATTATATGTACCATTTATCCATTCAAATAACTAAAATATTAATCAAAATGCATTCAAATATTGCCTAAAAATATGTATAAATATGGCAATATCAACTGCGAATGAAGAGATCGCATTTGTACATTCTTGGATTGTGATTACAACTGCTAGTATCAGTGGTCCTGTACATTTGCTAGTAGGATCATTTTGGATCTGCTATACATAAATGTTTCACTATGAAATAGGCATAAGATCTATCGCACAACCCAAGAACTATACACAAAATTTATTGATTTATAAAGATATGTGAATATATTCAACAACATTTTATTACAACATCAAAAATACACAACCACATGATGATGAAGATGATATTGTCGAGGTAGCTAAGGATCAATACAAAATTAAAAGTGATGGGACCGAATTTGAACATGAAGTTTCTTGGAATGTTCTTAAATATGTTATGTATTTCTAACTTATAGTTTGTTTTTGTTATTTTTAGTATGTAATAAGAAGTCATGATGATAATTGTTCTTCATAATTCCAAATCCAAATTGGATTAAAATAGGGGTAACATGATTCTCATTTGATTTGGTATTTCCTATTTAGATGGATTTGATAGAGAACATATAATTCCTCTTTGGTATGCAACTCGATACACTCCAAACCTCCAAAAAATCTAAACCATATAGTAACACTCTAGCATGCCTAATGATCACATTACTATTATAGTGTGACCTCAAGGTACACCACAATTGTGCTATTCACAACATATAAAAGTCTAGAGTTCAAGATTTCTCTCTTCAAAGTCATAGAACGACACTTTGTCACATCTGGCCGAGGTGGCGGAACATGTCGGGTTGTGCGAATTAGTTCATGGATCACAAGCAATTAAATATACAACACAAGTACAATGATAAACAAACAATAGTTGTATTTCATTTTGAAGTTTAAATACAAGGTTCTTACAAATAATTATAAAGTACAGTAGTTTCCTTAAACATGTAGACAAATATAACAAAATAAAACTAGATAACTAGGTTACCTGAAATCCATGACTAACCTTCTGTCTGAAAGCTTGATTACTGATTCCCTGAGAATACATGTAGATTTGAGGGTCAACACAAGGTTGGTGAGAGTTACAGGTTTTCTGCTATCAACAGTAATGATACTTTTAAAAAGTCCAAATAGTAATTTATTTGTAAGTATAACCATACTAAAAAAATTATGTTTGTAAAGAGTCTTTGAATAAGCTTTGAAAACCAAAAATGTATTGTTACATAAGTAAATCAATACTTAAAATAATTTTAAAAGAAACCAAGCCCATGGTTCAAGTAAGAGAGAAAGAGAGAGAGAGAGAGAGAGAGACAGAGAGAGAGAGAGAGGGAGAGAGAGAAATTCTAGTTAATATTTATAGTGAGTCATATAACCGAACTATGTGACTAGATGTAATCCTTACAATGCTTCATTAGATGTCAAAGGTAAAGACTTAAGATATTTATACATATAAAGTTGTACGCATGAAGTTATAAGGATAAACGGATATATGGATAAAGTTATCTGTCAAGGTTGTAGTTAGCAACCGCAGATATGGATAAAGTTGTACAGATATACAGATAAAGTTATTCCATAAAGTTTCACTATAAATGTCAGAAACTAAGGTATATAGATATAATTGTACAGATAAAAGTCGAGTATGTTCGATAAGCGTAACAATGTATGATATTCATTTAATTACGTGACGAATCTTATGGGAGTGTACACAAGCACATGTAAGAATCTAGGATATAAGTTGTATAGCGTGTATATATATGAACATATATATATATATATATATATATATATATATATATATATATATATATATATATATATATATATATATATAAATATAAATATATGTTGAAAACTACAGAGTTGATAATCGTTTACGACACAGGTTTTATGACAAGCTTTTAATACATAAAATCGTTGCACTTTGTAGTAGGAAGATATATCATTTTTATTAGTCGTAATATAATTATAACAACTATTATACATCTATATAACATATTTTGACTAGTTTATATGCATATGAGGTGTTATTTAGCAAAACAACATATACAAAACTAATTATTAATTTGTAAGTGTTTTCATAAACCAAATAAGGTATAGCACACGTATTCTCCCCTAAAATATATAAAAGCATTAAAATAGGGTCGTAAACACTCACCTTAATGTGTGACTATTGGTTTATTTTGAGATACTTGACGCGAGAAACCACAACTTGATGCTTCTAAAACGAACCATCGGGACTATTTTTGTTACCTATTTAACCAAATGAAAGTTTTGGTATTATTTAACAAATGTGGGGATGTTTTGTAATTTAACTAAACCATAACGGTAGATTTAGTAAAATAAATAAATTTAATGGGACCAATTTTGTAATTTAATTCTAAAGGAGGGGTTGTTTTAAAATATTTGGAATGGAAGTTTGAGTTTGGGACTTGTTTTGTCAATAGTTTCTAGATGAGGGTTGGTTTTAATTAAAAAGTATTGAAATTTTGAGAATTGGACCAATTTTGATAAAAAAAATTCAATGGGAGGGTGGTTTTAGTTATTTTAAATGGAAGTTTGGAGTTTTGATCACGAACGAAGATACAAAAAAACGATGGTGGTGGTGGAGACTTACGATAGCAGAAACAAGTAGGAGGTGGTGGTCGGAATAACAACGGAAACAGGTGGTGGCAGTGGGTGGCTTGCGGTGGACGACCCTGCCGCCTTGCTTCATTTTCTTCCTGTCGGCAGCACACGACGAGATGGAGAGATGAGCTGGAGGTGGAGGCAAGTCGGAGGGGTGTTGGGAGGGTTGTTGGTTGGAAAACAGTAAGATAAATGGTGGCTGGTGACAGGAAAGGTGGTGTTTTTTAAACCAAGAAAGAAATAAAGTGGATGTAACAACCGGATTTACAGGGACATTATTGTGTATGTTAATCTTGAGATTTGAAGAGGGACTCGACGAGTTGAGGGATCAACTCGCCGAGTCGAGTCGAGATTTGCCGCGTGGACTTAATGAGCGGACTCGACGAGTCCAAGGATGGACTCGCCGAGTAGGTACTGGGCAAAGAAAACCCTAAGTTCCGGGGTTGGAGCCTATTTAAAGGAACTTATGACCTTGGGTGCGCCTCATATCTCCTGTGAGAAACCCTAAATCGCCATTGGAGCCAAGGAAGAGTTCTTGTGATGAAATCAAGTAATTTTGGTGTGGTTTTTCAAATGAAGTGAAGGGATCCAGCTTGAGGGACCAAAGGAGGTTGTTATCATGAGACATCTAAGCAAGGATCTCCATTTTGAGGTAGTATTTCGCCCCTTCCTTCTGTTTTTGTGTAAAATCCTTGAATCTAGGGTTTTCTTTACCCTTTCTTGGATAGTATATGATGCATATGAGGTCCCAATGTGGAATAAGCTTTAGATCTGGACCTTAAGAGGTCCAGAGAGTCCCAATCTTCCAGCTTTATGCAGTCCCTTTGGGGTTATGGATCTAGGTTGCCATTTTAGGAGCTATTTCTTCATATAAGGGCATAAGAGGGTTGCATGAGCTTAAAGATTGAACCTTTACGTGATTATTGGGTGTAAGAAGGTCAGATCTATAAGTTAGAGAAACAGATCTGACCTCTGAAGGTCTTTTGAGTGTTGCCATGGAGGGAACTCGCCGAGGCCATATGGGGACTCGACGAGTCGAGTCGGGTTGCCCCGCGATTCGTGACCAGTGGTAACCCGTCGAGTAAAAGGTTAACTCGACGAGTCGAGTGAGGCTTTTTGAGGATTCAGAGGACACGCATGGACTCGCTGAGTCACTCGAGTGCACTCGACGAGTCTGGTCAAAGTCTGACCGTTGACTAGAGTTGACTTCAGTTGACCTTGGGGTTTTGGTCAAGCTGATTCAAGAGAGGTCAGAGAGGGGTAGAATGGTCTTTTACCCATTATTAGGGATGAGAACATGAGAGGATTTTTATTAGAGATGTTATCATTTTGATAGGAGGAGGCTAGGTCGGGTTATCGAGCACGAGAGGGTATCCGACATCATGCGAGGTGAGTCTTCTCACTATACTTTACCTTGAGTGATACGTAGAGTTATGTGACAGAGTATCTTGTATGCTATGTATGTGATGTGTTGCACTGCATTATTTCTATGTGATTTATACTGTGTGTATTCCAGAGTTTACAGAGTTAGGACCGAAAGGTCCATAGAGTTAGGACCAGAGGGTCCACAGAGTTAGGACCAGAGGGTCCACAGAGTTAGGGCCAGTAGGCCCACAGAGTTATAGCCTCGAGTGGCTAATATGTGTTATATGTGGTATTCTGGGGAACTCACTAAGCTTTGTGCTTACCGTGTTATGTGTTATATGTTTCAGGTTTTCTCAGGATCGTGGGATGGCACCGGCTTGATTGTACACACCAGAGAAAGAGTTATATTTTGAGGATCCTGGATAATTAATGGAGTTGTGCTTGTAATTTGAATAAACGAGATTTATATACAATCTGTTATGAAAAGTATGCGATTTTAAAATGAAAAATCTGTTCGAAAAATTACGGTGTTACAGTGGAAAGGTGATGTTGCTGATTAGTTGTGTGGATTTGAGGGAGGTTAAGGTCCCTTTTATAGTAATGCATGACCCTCACAAGTCCATGATGTCATACCCCCTCAGATACTTACATATACAAGACATAACATGCTTGTACCTCTTTGATCAAGAGTGTAACTAAGATAGGGTTGGTAGAGGAAGAGGGTAACGTGCTTAACAGGGAAGGATGTCCAAAATCATAATTTTTTTATGTGGGCCTCAATGATGTAATAATTTCAATAAATTCCCAAAACAATCCTAGTTTGGTGTATCGAGATCCCGACATCGAATAATTTTTCCAAAAGTGTCATATGATAGAGTCAAGTTTAAGGATTCCAAAACCCGACCGAATTAATTTTTCGAGTTGTAGAACTCCGGAAAATCGCATTTAAAGTTTCACATCTAAGTGACCCAAACACTCCATTTTTTGACTTTTGCAAATATTTTTACTAAAAATATTTCGAGTATGAAATTAAATATTAGACCATAGCTTGAGTCCAAAAACGCTCTTGGAATTCCCATTTGCGGTGTGCAAGTGCCTCGACGAATCGATTCTGTAGCGCCCCAAATTTCAACCCAAAATTTTCTATTAAAACTTTAAGTATTTATTTAAATCCCAACTTCAAGATCTTGAAACATTTATTAGAGTATCATTAAAAGTTATCAAATACACAAGTCCCCCATTGATGCAATGCAATCGAGTCGTGCCCCTCCTTTAATATAAGAAAACATGAAGCATGTAAACCACAAATCGTAAGCATACAGCTTAGTGAGTTCCCCATAATACTATACACAACCCATCACAAATAAACATCTATGGGTTATCATCAACCCTAGGGACTATCAGCAGTCCCAGTGGGCTAACAGCATGCCTGGTAGGTTATCAGCAACCCTGGAGACTATCAACAGTCTCAGTCGCATATAAACAACATAACACAATAATAACAGCTAGACCAACTGGTCATCATAGATACAACTATTCTACCACTCAGGCTCATACACACATGCAAGAGTCACAAAGACAACTAATATCCTACATACATAATTTAATGAGTCGCCATTGGTGCCTTCGATTCACGAGCACCGGGAGAAGACTCACCTCAAACTGCTGATACAGCTAGATAAATGCTCGGACAGCTGATCCAGGAAACCTATCCACTAAATATCATCAAATAATATCCTAATTAATAATCAAGATATAAACCACAAATCGGGCCCTGTCCAAAGATACCCAAAAACCTAGAGTGGCCTAAATTCCCAAATAGTGCACAAAGCCCATTATGGGCCCAATAACAATGACCCAAAGTCTGAAATACTAGTGGCCCAATAAGGCCTAAAACCCTAATAGTCCAAAGATGGCCCAAAACTCCGAAGTCAAGAAAAGTCAACAACCTTGGTCCATACGTTGGGCGTACTGCTCGAACCAGCATGATCGGGGGTCATTCCTAACTACACGGGCCGTAGCCAGGAGTACGCCCAATACACGGTATGACCCTAAACTCTCAAATAAAACGTCTTATTCCTTTAAGACACTTATTCCAACCCTATATCTGACCTCTAAGAAAGTCTTAATCCATAAAGTCTCTGAATTTAATCCTTGCAATGGCTAAAGAGGGCTCAATCTTCAAAACCTTAACTTTCACAACATTCAAGGTCACTTAACTCATGCATGGGCTAAAGGAAATGATCAAGCGACCATTTTTATGAACCAAAGCATCCTAAAACACCTAAAAGGACAAATAATAAGCTTTGGAGTGCTCCAACTCACAAAGATCCAAAATTTGAGACAAAGAGCTCATAAATGACCATCAATTGAGATCTAGAAGGAATATCAGTAAGGCATGGGCTTTATACCTTCAAAAGATGCACAAAGTGAAGGAGTTTCTGGATCCACACGCTTGCATGAAACACCACCTTCTTCAATGACCTTATTCCTCAACAAGAATGCACAAAATAACCAAAAAAGGCTCCAAGATCTTCAATATCAAGGCTAGGGTTCGATATTAGAGCTTAAAGGGAATGAAGGCTGATTATAGGAGGTCCAATGGTGTGATAATGTGCTTAAATAGGGGTGAAGTCCTAAAAATTAGGGTTTGGCATCTGCTCTCGTACGCCCGAAGTACTCCCTCATACGCACAATGTACACTGTCTCCATTCCGACTCACTTAAGGGGTTATGCTCAGCGTACACGCCACGTACACCCAACGTATGCGGCTTAGCTCAAAATCCTCAAAACTTCAAACAGTCATAACTTTCAACTCCGTTTCCGATGATCCTTATATCCACATAAAGGTATTGAGGAGCTTTACAACCCTCTCTAAATAATTTTGAATTAAAAATGCATCAAACTGGAATCCTTAATTCGACAAGAAGTTTGAAACACCACTTCCCCTTTTACTCTTTGATTCAAAGCGCCATCGAACTCCTGGATCACACAATCTACATTACCCCCATCCAAATGAGTTTAAACCTCTCTTCCCCAACGCCCGAAGCCTTATGATACTTTATCTTCAAGTCATGACCCCGAGTTGTGAAACGACTCGAAACATGGTGTTACATATTCAGTTTTAGCAGTTTAAAAAAAATTAGTGTTTTACTGGTTTGTTTTCTTATAACTGTTGTAACTTTTGCATACGAACTCTGTTTTGGACGTTCTTTATATTTTTTGAAACATGGGAACATATACTATGAGACTAGAATGTTTTCTTCGCTCACAACTGCTTAATAAGAATTTTTAGTTTTTCAGACACATTAACTGATGTTGCAGTTTAAGTTGTTCGATTCGTTCGACAGTTTACACATTTAGAAGTAAGATACCATCTGGTATCTTATAATAGTTGAAATGAAATAATTTATTTTACAAAATATGAACTAAAACTCAATGAGTAAAATTAAAAAGAGATTTACTGTGAATTGACTGTCTACAGTTTTAGACGTAAATTTCGGGATGTCACAACTTTTCTTGCCTGCCTCTTGACAAACTTTTGCATCCTCTTTTGAAGCATCATCACTGCATAAGGGTAAGTTTATTACCAAAGAGCCCAATGGAAGAAAGTATTAGGATTTTTTTTTTCATTTAAAAGGTACAAAATATCTACTTATTTATATATTATTTTACCTCCAAAGACATTGTGTTGAATATAAATCCGTTGAATCATCTCACATATAATCTCAACGAGCGCCATTATAGGTACATTTGTTCATCTATCGGTAATATGTTGATGGAATCCAGATTATCAAGGATTATCATTGAAACATATGTTCAGTCATGGTCGCCAGAGATCCAATGTTATATTATAGTCTATCAAAAATTTGTTCAAAATCAGGCATTCTATATGATTTGCATAACTGTCAGAACAAATGTTTTATTAATCTACTTTGACTAATCCTAGACTACAAAGTAACAACAATAATCTTACAAAAATAACCATAATATGAATATAAGAATATTTAAGCAAGGGAAAAGTCTATCAAGCGTTAATATTGGTTATGAGTGTTACTTCCCTAACATCTCTCTGATACATTCCTTCAACCTCATCATGAACCATGTACAAGATTTGACAATAATATCACGCTTAGACAAAACTCTATAGGCCTGGTTTGGTGGTATCCGTCCATAGCAACTGTTGTGAACATTAGGTAGTCCCCCTTTCACAAGGACACTACCTATAAAGATATCTGATAGTATGCAAGTGAGAAATCTATAAACTCACATTTTTAGCAACATTAATTCTAACAAAATTAACAACTGAAAATAAAAAATTAATATTTGGCAAAAAAAATTTTACCACACATACAAGAGCCATAAAAACAGAACTATAAATGGTCCATAACATTTGTCCTGATGTTGGTGAAACTTGCGATGTTGGTTATTTGAAGCTTATGCAAGTAAACAATGAGCTTTGGTAAAGATTTCTTTGTGATCATGATATGAGGTACTCATTTGAAAATATTGTAAAACATAATTACAAAATCTTGTTTATATGTGAAAGAAAAGATAAGAGAAAACATAGGATATATAGTGTAAAGATTCAGAATATGTGTTTAAAATGTATGTCCAAAATCTATAAAAACAACATTGAATGTATGTTTGGGATGTAAGATGTTAGTCCGGAGTTGATGTGACAACCCGGAAATTTCTACCTTGTAAGTCCAACCAATCAACCGAAAGTCAGACTCAATTCCATTGCCTTCTAGACTTGTTAAGGGTCATTCTAAGGAGTTCTAAGCCTAGTACACTTAAGGATTGAGTGTTAGGAAGTATTGGCTCGAGATCAGAAGGCTGCACACGAACCAGAAAGCCAACCACATGGGGTTTACGACCGTAAACTCTATTCACGACCGTAAACACCCTCCTAGCCGTGAACTCCTTCTATAAGGATGATATCCCTTCATTTTTCTTCATTTCTCACAATTTCAAGTCAAGAACTTCCATTCTCTCTCAAGTATCATCAAGGATATCCTCCTTGATCTTCAAGATCATCATCTTTCACTAAGAACACCAAGAACACACACTTGTTCTTGGTGTCCGTGAACACCCTAAAGCCTTCAAAGGGTGAGTATTTCTTCATTAATCTTGTTAATTACTAGAAACTCTTGTATCCTCATAAGACCAACACCCTTTAAACTTGAATCAAGACCCAAAGTGAATCATTTTGGAGTGTTTACGGCCATATAATCTCCCATGGCCGTAAACTAATCTCCCATGACTGTAAACTAATCTCCCATGGTCGTAAACTAACCTCCTTTGGCCGTAAACTCATCTTTCATGGCCGTGAACTCAAGTATGGCCGTGAACACACTTCCCTTTGGCCGTAAACTCCCTTTAGTCAATCACATGTGATTGTAACACTTCATTCCAAGTGTTTCCTAGTCCTTAAGGTAGTTTCCTTGCATGTTTGTTGCTTTTAAACACTAATTACATGCCAATATATGCAAGCATATGTCATCTAGGACTCGTTTGTGTTTCGGGACTTCATTCGTGGAACTTCTCATCCTTATGCGCATATTCGATTGAATCACCCACATAAGGTGAGTTCATACCCCTATAATCAATATTTTAAACGTTTTAAATGCTTTTAAGGGGGGGGGGGGAATACAAGTTGAACACAATGATAATTCTGTAAATGTTTTGTGATAAACATCATTTTAAAGGATTGCTTATGTGTTTATAAGTGATCAAATCATTTCAAAACTCTTTTAAACTTATGTTACTTTATAGTTTATAAAACTCCGTTTTTAAAGTACAATCATAACTTAGTAGTTAATCGAGTCTTTTATACAAAACAGATTCAGTTCAAGTAAACACGAGTAAACTATAATAGGTATAGTTTAGGGGTTCAGTTAATACTATAACAAGTTCAGGGAGGAACATACTACACTGGAGTAGAGAGAACATACTATACACTATAACAGAGAGAACATACTATACACTAGAACAGAGAGAACATACTATAAGAAGAACAAGATATCAATAATGTGAAACCACTACTTCACGACTTAGCAATATACTTGTTAGGTCGCGTTTTGTAACCAGAGTCTCCTGGAGGGAGAGCGTGAGTTTGTGTATAGATCTATACGGGATTGACACCCCACACCTTGCTGCTAGCTACAGTGGGACTTGCAAGTCTACGGGTAACAAATGTCATACCATTTTCGACGCCTTTGGAGCGTCGTGTTTTATACTAGTCAAATCGAGTATGGTTATAACCTCATCACATTTTACCTTAATAAAACGAATTGGTTTTAAGGTAGTCAATACTTCAGTAGTCAGTTTAAAAGACTACTGCATACTTTCATTTTCCCATTACATTCAAATTGTGATATTCTCACATAAAAGGTAATACACACTATTTTCGAGTAAAGATAGTTATAAACTAGGGAAAACTTACATCATTTCAAGTGAGAAACAGATCAGTCGAGTCTTGGTACATTCAGTTAGAAGGGGGCCTATAATGCTAACTTTATAATTCCTCGGTAGATACATTAGTGATATATATTAATCGGATCCGGCAGGTAGTAGGATGTGTGCTTTCTGCTTCATTTTCTGTTCCTTGTTTGGTTGTGGGCTTAGAGTATATTCACCCAGTCTACTATCTATTCGATCTCATCTATATATATATATATATATATATATATATATATATATATATATATATATATATATATATATATATATATATATATATTCCGTATACACCAAGTAATAATAAGGAGTACCAGGTATGGGTCAGGTCATAGTATACTAATTCAATACACCGTTTTCTAGTACAAAACATACTTTTCAAATAGAACATTTGGTAGACAAAACTAGAAACTTACCAGTAAAAGGGTTTAATCCATTTTATTAAACCAGTATAACTTAAAGGACCTTTAGTGGTTAATTCTATAATACCTTAGTTTATACATCAATGTTATATCTAATTAATATCCGATAGATAGTTGGATGTGTCTTTTCCGCCTTACTTCCTGTTCCTTGTTTGGTTGTGGGCTAAGAGCATATTCACACAATTAACTATCCGTTTGATATTAGATCATATATAGCTAGTATAAACTAAGTGATTATAGAAGGAGCTATTGTGGTTGCCATTTTACTAAAAGAAATAAGGGTTTTCTTAAAGAATGTTTTCATCAAATTAAAAGGAACTATTACAGTTAACTCCGTGAGTACCAAGTGAATACACCAGGGTTATATACAATGATGATCTAACAAACAATGGGATGTGTGCTTTCCGCCTCATTTCCTGTTCCTTGTTTGGTTGTGGGCTTAGGGCAGATTCACACAATCGATTGTTTGTTTACACTGGGTTTTATATAACTTGTATCCATTTAGTACTCATAGAAAGGATTGTAGAGTCATTTTTACTTATCTTTCATCATATCAGGAAATATAGGATTTTCTGGAGGAACATACGAACTTTTCTAAAAGAACTTACAACTTACTTTACATCACTAAAATACTTATGAACTCACCAGCTTAAATGCTGATATATGCTTTCAAAATAACTTGTATTCTCAGGAAACCAGTAGACAGGCACGCGCACTGGGATTCAGAAGATGGAGCATAGTAGCTTCATGTCTTGTTTTGTTATTTACTTTTGTAGTCTATCTTATGTGAACCACATACTTTGTAAACACTTTCTTTCTAAAGGAAATGGTTGTTTGTTACTTTGATTACTATGATGCATGTCTTGTGATACTAAACATGACATCCTCCGCCCCCGAACGTTTCCGCCATTCCGGTTTGGGGGTGTGAAAGATTGGTATTAGAGCATTGTTTATAGTGAACTAAGTATATCAACCGATAAAAGATATACAACTATAAATACAATGGGGCCGAAGTGCTCTGGATAATAATATATTTTAAAAATATAACAATACCTTATAAAAGTATACACACATGCTTATACATATATACATACTAGAACAAGTATCACAAGAAGAACAGAACATAAGTATTTAACGGTTGAACACTGCGGTCAAACCTGGACAGTTATGTAATCATATATGGGATCAATATAGCCTGATCAACTATATTCATTTGAGATGTGACCGACATGTGTTTGGGGGTGATGTGGTGTTGCAACAGTCTTAAAACTTACCTAACTCTATTTAAGGGATTTCTAGATCAGAACATAAAGTTAAGATACTATGGGAGTATTTTATGATACCATAACATGACAAAAAGTTTAAAACATACCAAGTTCATTACAATAAAATACTATAGGAGTATTTTAGGCACTATATAAATAACTTATGTGATAATTTAAAGGACCCTTACGGATAGATCTATAAATTTCGAGTGTATACTTCCAAGGTTTTATATAATTGAGATTTTATTGACTTAGAATTTGTGATCTATGCTTCACTACCTGTTCCTTGTTTGGTTGTGGTTTTGGAGTAGGATCACTTATTCGAAGGTCTATTTAATCTTAAATTATATACAACTTGTATACATTGTGCAATTATAGGAGGACTCTGTAAGGATCACCCCATAATGTTTCACTCAATCTCATAGATTCTTTAGACACCTCCATTCTCGCACGACAAACCCATATAGATTTAACCACATCCTCATAGCAGTCAACAGAAGAGTCAAGGAGGAACAAGAGCAGGTTCATGAGAAGTTTTCAAAGAAGGGTCGGCCAAAGTAAACAAAACGTCTTATGCGTCACACTAATAAATAATAATCTTATTAGACTTAATGAGCTAGTAGAGACACTGCTCACATTACGTGTTAGGATTATTTTCTTTTCGTGCAACTGGTAATAGTTATTCAATTCGCAGATATTCATTCGAGGATAGCCACTTCTGATTCATAAAGTTTATTTTATATAGACTCCTTTATGAATTGTTACAGAACCCTACAAAAGTCAGAACTAGATACACTCAGAACTATGATAACTTTGTCATTCAGCTTTCGGCTTATAAACCACTGCTATAGACTTATATCCATCTCATCTTTGTATTCTTTTTAGCAAGATGCCTCCACGATGATCAGCGAGACGCACTACTCCGATAACTCCAACTCAAACACCACTACCTCCTCCATAATTCGATCCAGCAGCTATTCAAGTTGCAGTGGCTGCGGTTGTTACAGCAGCCCTAGCTCCATTCAACACAACCGATAATAGCGGGAGTGGATTGGGTGTTAACTATACCCAAGATTGTAGTCACGGACACCCTAGGGAGTGTTCGTATAAGGACTTCATGAACTGCAAACCTAAATCCTTTAATAGAAATGGGGGAGTCATTGCTCTGATGCGATGGTTCGAGAAAATAGATTCGGTCTTCGAAATCTGTATGTCCCCAGAAGGGAGCAAAGTGAAGTTTACTGCCTGCACTTTCTCCGACAGAGCACTATCATGGTGGAACAACCATATTAAGTCACTGACTCTATCAGTGGCTAACTCAATAGGTTGGGAGAACCTAAAGGAGTTGATGCTGGAAGAATACTGCCCAAGGGGCGAAGTTCAAAAACTGGAACAAGAACTATGGGAGCATACCATGGTCGGCTCAGACATAGTGGCCTATACTAACAGATTTAGCGACCTGGTAGCACTATGCCCCAGGATGGTTACCACGGAAAGTAAAAAGATAGAAAGGTACATCTGGGGTTTATCTACCCCGATTCAAGGAGATGTACTGTCTTCTTGAAGGGTTTTGAGCATTCTAACACTCCTAAGGTGTACATGCAACCCTAAGAACCTTGGATCTATGTTTTACTAAGATACATGCAAATTTGATTTTCCAAGGTTCTTATCCTATCTAGCATAGCATGGGGAACTTTTAAACATAAATCCTAGAAGAAGAACATATCTTTTGTGGTTTGGATTCCTTGAGAACCTTGTGAGCCTAGCACCTCAAGTGTGATGCCTCAAATGTCTCACACAACACCACAATACTTGGAATAACCTTGAGAGAAGTTCACTAACACCTCAAAATCAGATTGCCCTCTATCTTGTACAAGTAGTAGTCGATTTTTCTTGCATTGGGTTCTTTATATAGTTGTGGCACAAGTAGGGTTACACCATGTAAACCCTAATTGTCATGGATTTCCATATTCCATGATCCATGGGTTTGTAACCTCCATGGATTATCCATGGAGCACCTTATGGGTTTTAACCCAATCCATACAAACCATGGATCATTAGCCCACTATACAAGAATATATGATTTACACAATAAACCCCATATATTTAATTAGTCTGTTTTTGATCACTTAATTAATTCCAAATTAATTATTTGATCAATACTAATTAAATAATATTATTAATATATTAGAACTTATAATATATTAATAAACCTTAAGTGTCATTTCTCTCAATTTGGTCTATCCAAGTATTGCAATGCCATGCAACCCAAATGGACCATGCTAATCGGGTCAAGTACATTCCAGAAATAGTTATGAACTTAGACACCTAATCCAACAGTCTCCCACTTGGATAAGTCTATTAACTATAACTGCAAAAATGACTTCAGGAACCGATCAGCAATCGTAGCTTTTTCAAGGTCTTGCGGAACTGAGATGATGATGAGACGCCATTTAAGAGAAGCGATCATATAATCCTCTGTTCTAGATATCAGTCGGACAAATACATGGAACAATGTCTTACTTATTGTCCAGCAGTTTGTTTCCCGATTTCCGATTTGTTTGACATAGAACTTAATTGAACACATCAACTTGTTCTGACCGGGCCCGGTACATGGGTCAACACAAAATCATCGAGGGGCCCAAATATCGCTTCTAATCCAAGAAGGAACAGATAAAGTTCGACTCATATGCTTGTTCTACTACTTGTTGAATCATACACAAAGGCACGTTTTATAACATCGAGTTCCCAATGCGTTTTCGTACAATCAATGTATAACCAACTCATAGGCAACAAGTCATATCTCTAGGTTTGAAGATTTATATGATATTACCGTCTCGCGATCACTTGAGATAAATTCCATGAAGTGATACCAGCGAGCATGGGTTGAATCCAATACTCAGAACTTATGAGAACTAATGAGTGTTGTAGCAACACTTTGCTATGTCCAGTACCTTGGACATCTACAAGCCAACTCATGACAGCCTTGATTCATATCTACTTCCTACATATGACCGACTGTGAAGAATTTGAATAATATGAGATACAATAACATAATAATTCTGGAAGTCAAAACATGCAAAATTAACGATAGTAAACGATTGACAAAAGATAGCAACACTTTACTCACAAATAAACACAACTTTTATTCATCATCAAATGTCAATTACACTTTACACATTTCAAAGCTATCTAACTACTAAAACTAATATCACCCTTCAGCCCTATGCGCCTCGCATGCTGGAGATGCTTAACCCTACTCAGTCCCTTCGTGAGGGGATCTGCCGGGTTCTCATCCGATGATACCCTCTTTGCCACGAGGAGTCCTTCTTCTATTCGATGTCTGATGAAATGGTATTTTCTGTCGATGTGTCTGGATCTCTCATGATCCCTTGGTTCCTTGGCTAAGGCAACTGCACTTTCACTATCACAGAAAATCTCTATAGGCTCCTTTATAGCTGGTACAACTCCAAGGTCTCCAATGAAGTTCTTTAGCCATATAGCCTCCTTTGCTGCCTCGCTTGCCGTTATATACTCTGATTCGTAAGTTGAATCAGCCACTATCTCTTGCTTGGAACTTTTCCAAGAAATTTCTCCTCCGTTTAAGGTAAAGACCCAGCCTGACTGAGAGCGGAAATTATCCCTATCAGTCTGGAAGCTAGCATCACTATACCCTAATACCCTCAAGTCATCACTCCCACCGAGGGTAAGGACCCAGTCCTTAGTCCTTCGCAGGTACTTGAGAATGTTCTTTAATGCAGTCTAGTGAGCCTTGCCAGGGTTCCCCTTATATCTGCTGACCATGCTCAATGCAAAGGCCACATCAGGACGAGTACAAGTCATAGCATACATGATCGAGCCTACAACGGAAGCATAAGGTACTCGACTCATCTCAGCTATCTCAGCCTCTGTACTTGGGCTCTGAGTCTTACTCAGTCTGGCGTTACTCTGGATCGGTAACTCTCCTTTCTTAGAATTCTGTATGCTGAACCTATTCAGCACCTTATCCAAGTAGGTACTCTGACTAAGTCCAATTAGTCTTTTACTCCTGTCTCTCAAAATCCTTATCCCTAGGATATAGGCAGCTTCTCCAAGGTCCTTCATAGCGAAACACTTCCCAAGCCAGGACTTCACTTCCTGCAGAGTTGGGATGTCATTTCCTATGAGTAGTATGTCATCCACATACAATACCAAAAAGCTAACTATACTCCCACTAGCCTTGACATATACACAAGATTCATCTTCACTCCTCGAAAAGCCAAACTCTTTGACTTTCTCATCGAAACAAAGATTCCATCTGCGAGATGCTTGTTTCAATCCATAGATGGATTTCTCAAGCTTACACACTCTATTAGGGTACTCTGTACTGACAAAACCCTCTGGCTGACTCATGTAAACATCCTCAGCCAACTTCCCATTAATGAAAGTGGTTTTGACATCCATTTGCCATATTTCATAGTCATGAAATGCAGCAATGGCTAGCATAACCCTAATAGACTTAATCTTTGCTACTGGTGAAAAGGTCTCATCATAATCAACTCCCGGAGTTTGAGAAAAACCCTTTGCAACCAGTCGCGCCTTATAAGTGTGCATATTACCATCCATGTCGGTCTTCTTCTTGAAGATCCATTTGCACCCAACTGTCTTACGACCTGGTATATTGTCAACCAAGTTCCAAACTTGATTGTCATACATGGATTGTATCACGCTGTCCATAGCCTCTTTCCATTTAGCAGCCTCAGGGCCTGCCATGGCTTCCGTGTAGCTGTTAGGTTCATCCAGACTTACCAGTATGCTATCACTGATAAGTGTATCACCTTCTGCAGTAATATGGAAACCATAGTAATGCTCAGGTGCATTCCTAACTCTCTGGAACGCCTCAGAGGTACAGACTCGTCAGTTGGATCAACATGAGTTTCCTCCTCAGGTTGATTGCTAGGGTTTGAGGTTCCTTAACCACTTGACTATTGAATTTCTTCAAGATCAATTTGCCTCCCACTATTTCCTTGGCTTATAAATTCTCTCTCGCGAAAGACTCCTCTCCTTGATACAAAGACCACATTATTACTGGGTCTGTAGAATAGGTAACCAAAGGATTTTTGTGGGTAGCCGATGAAAACACACCTCTCACTTCGAGGTTCGAGCTTACCATGAGTCTCGCGCCTCACGAAAGCCTCGCAACCCCAAATCTTAATGTCGTCCAGATTGGGAACTTTTCCAGTCCACATCTCGTGAGGTGTTTTGGCAACCTTTTTGGTAGGGACTAGATTAAGGATATGGGCGGCAGTCTCTAAGGCATACCCCCAGAATGAGATTAGTAGCGAAGCTCGAATCATCATGGAACGAACCATATCCAACAAGGTTCAATTGCGCCTCTCAACCACACCATTAAGCTGTGGTGTCCTGGGAGGTGTCAATTGTGAGATAATCCCACATTCCTTAAGATAGTCAAGGAACTATGTACTAAGATACTCACCACCTCGATCGGATCGAAGCATCTTAATGTTCCCGCGCAACTGATTCTCCACTTCCTGTTTAAACTCTTTGAATCTTTCAAAGGTCTCTGACTTATGCTTGATTAAGTAGACATATCCATATCTACTAAAATCATCAGTAAAAGTCACATAGAAGCGGTTAGCATCTCTTGTGGCGGTTCTGAAGGGTCCACACACATCAGTATGTATGAGATCCAACAAACCCTCACCCCTAGCATAGGTACCAGTGAAGGGTGATTTTGTCATTTTCCCAAGCAAACAAGATTCACAACTATCATCTGATTTTAGGTCAAATTACTCCAAGACTCCATCCTTTTGGAGTTTTCCTATGCGTTTCTTGCTTACATGTCCAAGACGACAATGCCATAATGATGCTTTATCCAAACTAGTGGCAGAATCGATACACAACACATTGTTTCCTAGGTTATCTACAACCTACACAGTTTCATACACACCATTACAAGGTAATGCTTTAAAATAAAGAACATTATTAAAGAAAGCATTAATACCACCACTATCATTATCAAATGAAAAGGTAAAACCTTGTTTGTACAAAACATGAAAGGAAATAATATTTCTTTCCATTTCAAGCGAATAACAACATTTATTCAAATCTAATGTTAACCCACTACTTAGCAATAAAGAATAAACTCCAATCTTGGTGACAGGTGTAACTTTCCTATTTCCCATGATCAAGTTTATCTTCCCATGCTCCACATTCTCACTTCTTCTTAGTCCCCGCAAATCACAACATATGTGAATACCACAACCTGTATCAAGGACCCCGAGAATTAGAATAGGGTGAGTTATTAGACAATATAGTGTAAATACCTGCATGGTTGGGTTTTACTTTCCCATCCTTAACATCTTGCTGGTACTTTGGGTAGTTTCGCTTCCAGTGCGACTTTTCATGGCAATAGAAGCATTCAGCCTCTTTAGGGTTAGCAGAAGGAGTGACGAAACCTTTCTTGGTTCCACTTGAAGAGGAGCCATCAAGGGACTTTCCCTTGGTACCCTTCGAAGGGCTCTTCCTCTTCTTTCCTTTGCCTTGCCCGATTGCCAAGACAGGGGCCGCGGTAGGAGTAGGAGTAGTAACAAGCGACTTACCTTTAAGACCATTTTATGCGGTCTTCAAAAGTCCTTGAAGTTTTCTGAGTGTAACTTCCTCCTTATTCATGTGGTATGTCATGCGGAATTGATCATAACACGAAGGTAGGGAGTGCAAAATGATATCAATTGCAAACTCCTCTGGGAAGTTCACATTCAGTTTCAGCAAACGGTCCACATACCTTTGCATTTTCTGCATGTGGTTCGTGAGGGGTTCACCATCCTTCATCCTGGTTGTTATCATGGAGGACATGATTTCATACCGCTCTTGACGAGCACTCTGATGGTAGCGGTCCATCAAGTCCTGGTGCATCTCAAAAGGGTAGAAGTCCTCATAGGACTTTTGGAGCTCGGCTGTCATTGTGGCCAACATGATACATGCCACTTTGGTAACATCTCTCTCATGTGCCTGGTATTCAGCGATCTCCTCAGGAGTAGCAGATAACTCATCAAGTTCCTTAAGCTCCTTGTCGAGGACATATTCCTTGTCCTCATACCGAGTGACCATCCTGATGTTCCTGATCCAATCCATAAAGTTGGATCCATCAAAGATGACTCTCCCACAAAGGTTCATGAGAGAGAAGGAGCCGATAGGGTTTGAGCCTGAAGCAACATTGTTGGAAGACATCTGAAAAGAAGAAATACAAGTTTAGATTAGATATAAAGATAGTCCTTAATAAGACACCCAAATGTATATTAAGGCTAGGACCCAACACAATATTTTATAACTTAGAAGAGGGATGCCGTAATCCAAGCTATAAAATATTTGAAGGTAGGTGAATGATGATTCATCAATTTCCACCATGAAAAACGAAATAAATTATTAGGTTTTAATTGGTTTTGAAACTACTAGATTCTTTGAGATTCATTGAACTTTTCAATGGCATGTTTCAATCTCGAGTGTGCCCTTCAGGTTTTGTGACTGGGATGCCGAGGATCACAAAACAAGGTGTGAAGTAACCATGCAAATTACTTGGTACCCTTAATATTTACCCCTCAATCTATGTGCCGGTTAACCACACGCGCTCCATCGATACTATGATAAACATTAAGTTACCCTTTGCCTACCTTGTTAAGTCCAGGTTAGTGTGCCGGTTAACCACACACGCTCCACTAACGACTTAATCAAAGTGCAAAGTGTAATTTCATGGGTTAGCACCTTATTCACATTTTCCTAAAGTAACTAAGATTGGGAATTTTATAAAACATTTAGTTACTTTATATTCATCATACTTTTAATGAGAATTTAAAGTCAATGTCTTACCCGTTCGGCTAACGACCCTCCACCAGTCAAGGAAGCGGTAGGTAAGAGTAGACACCCATTAAGCTGCCATTTTATAGGCAACAACCTTATACCCCCCTTATAGACCGGCTACGTGAATGAGACCTACTAACGGTAAAACGACTTGTTCTTATACATATATAATTATTATTAAACTTATAATATTATAAAGTATAAGGGTTGAATTTTAACTTTTAAAATTCTAGGGGTTGGAACTAAAGATTTAAAGTGACTTTACATGTTCCAAAACTTGAGGGCAAGTTTTGTAACTTTCAAAACTTTTCAACTTTCATAACTTATGAGTTAAGGTTTATTAAAATGAGAGACTTTTCATTTTATGTAACATATGTGTTTCTTTAATGGACTTTAAAAGAATGACTTTTGGTAATCCATAACTTGATGACAAATTATGGATTCCATTAAAACACATAATGATCAAGAATTAAACTAACAAGCAAGTTACATATAATTCCTATGATCTTCTAAACTCATAAGTTCATGAATGTTTATATCAACAATTTCAAGAATCATAAATAAACCATATAAAACTTGAAATTTTGATAATAGCTATTGAAAATGGATTAGCATAACCATTACACCATCTAAAACAAGTTTTATAACACCAAAATAGTTTAGGGTAATGTTTCTAGTCCATTTCTAGCAGCAAAGCTCCAAAAACTGCTCATTGGATGACAAACTCGTCGAGTTCATCAAGGAACTCGTCGAGTTCATGTAATAACTCATGAAAAACAAGTTTGCATCAAGTATCAAGTAAACAAGCCTAGGCTCTGATACCACTGAAGGGTTTTGAGCATTCTAACACTCCTAAGGTGTACATGCAACCCTAGAAACCTTGGATCTATGTTTTACTAAGATACATGCAAAATTGATTTTCCAAGGTTCTTATCCTATCTAGCATAGCATGGGGAACTTTTAAACATAAATGCTAGAATAAGAACATACCTTTTGTGGTTTGGATTCCTTGAGAACCTTGTCAACCTAGCACCTCAAGTGTGATGCCTCAAATGTCTCAAACAACACCACAATACTTGGAATAACCTTGAGAGAAGTTCACTAACACCTCAAAATCGGATTGCCCTCTATCTTGTACAAGTAGTAGTCGATTTTGCTTGCATAGGGTTCTTTATATAGTTGTGGCACAAGTAGGGTTACACCATGTAAACCCTAATTGTCATGGTTTTCCATATTCCATGATCCATGGGTTTGTAACCTCCATGGATTATCCATGGAGCACCTTATGGGTTTTAACCCAATCCATACAAACCATGGATCATTAGCCCACTATACAAGAATATATGATTTACACAATAAACCCCATATATTTAATTAGTCTGTTTTTGATCACTTAATTAATTCCAAATTAATTATTTGATCAATACTAATTAAATAATATTATTAATATATTAGAACTTATAATATATTAATAAACCTTAAGTGTCATTTCTCTCAATTTGGTCTATCCAAGTATTGCAATGCCATGCAACCCAAATGGACCATGCTAATCGGGTCAAGTACATTCCAGAAATAGTTATGAACTTAGACACCTAATCCAACAGTCTCCCACTTGGATAAGTCTAATAACTATAACTGCAAGAATGACTTCAGGAACTGATCAGCAATCGTAGCTCTTTCAAGGTCTCGCGGAACTGAGATGTTGACGATACGTCATTTAAGAGAAGTGGTCATATAATCCTCTGTTCTAGATATCAGCCGGACAAATACATGGAACAATGTCTTACTTATTGTCCAGCAATTTGTTTCCCGATTTCCGATTTGTTTGACATAGAACTTAATTGAACACATCAACTTAGTTCTGACCGGGCCCGGTACATGGGTCAACACAAAATCATCGAGGGTCCCAGATATCGCTTCTAATCCAAGAAGGAACAGATAAACTTCGACTCATATGCTTGTTCTACTACTTGTTGAATCATACACAAAGGCACGTTTTATAACATCGAGTTACCAATGCGTTTTCGTACAATCAATGTATAACCAACGAATTCTGATGATCACCGCAGGAGAATCTACGTCGGATTCCCCAGCGAGCAGTGGTACGTTTTCGTAATAAAATAATTACTTTAAAATTTAATTTATATTTATATAAGATTAAAACTTGGGGAGAACATTTAAAAGTAATTATAATAACTCACTTATATGAACAAGTTACACCATTCCTGAGAGAACTAAAGATCCGTTCAGTGGAGCTATGGTGGCTTAGTATGTACATCAGGGATGTGCATAGCTAAGATGTTGCAGACTTAGAGTGAGTGATTCCGCCTTATCTCCTGTTCCTTGTTTGGTTGTGGATTTAGGGGAGTGTTACTCAGTCGACTGTCTTATTCATCCTAACTATACATAATTTGTACATGCCAGGCGATCATAGTGGTACCGAGGAGGATCGTAATATAAAGTACCAACACTAGTTATCAAAGCACTTTCACTGTAGGTACTCGCTCATCGCGGTACGATACGTAGAAGTGTTGACATCAAGGAGAAAACATAAAGCACTAGAAAGTCTACACAGAGTCCATCGTCGAGCACACTAGAGATACATCATCGTATAACAAACGTTTCTTTCAAATCGGCCAAACTTTTGTTCAGTAAAGAGTCCGTTACTATCATTCGTCATGAATTGGCATGGTCCTCACCATACTAAGTTCATATGTTTCGAAATTCTATCGCCGTAACCGACAAATTCATGAAACCCTCGTCATTCGTAACGACGACCCGACCTAGACCTCAGGATCGTCTACCTCGTATTCTAAAACCCCGAAGTACTCATGCAAGGAGTACATTGCCTTCCGAAACCTTGACGACCATATGTTCAGCAGACCTTCTCGAACTACCACTCGTCCAACAGATGAAGTTCAAGCACAAAGGCTAAGGACGAATACAGCCACCTATCACTATTAAGTGTATACGCGAGGGTGGTATGTAATTATGATTATGCAGATTTAGTATATGTGTTTCCGCCCTATCTCCTGTTCCTTGTTTGGTTGTGGACCTGGGGAAGAGTCGCACATCCGACTGTCTTACTAATCTTAATTATATACGACTTGTATACACGAGGTGATGATAGATGGACGAGGTATGAATCCGATCATGAGCCTAAGGGAAAATTTGCCCAGGTCTACGAGTGGGTATTCTGCCATTCAAAGGAGCACGACCCCAGGAGTACTGCTAGGAAAGCTAATTTCGGGACGAAATTCTCTCTAACGGGGGGATGATGTGACAACCCGAGAATTTCTATCTTGTAAGTCCAGCCAATCAACCGAAAGTCAGACTCAATTCCATTGCCATCTAGACTTGTTAAGGGTCATTCTAAGGAGTTCTAAGCCTAGTACACTTAAGGATTGAGTGTTAGGAAGTATTGGCTCGAGATCAGAAGGCTGCACCCGAACCAGAAAGCCAACCACATGGGGTTTACGTGAACACCCTCCTAGCCGTGAACTCCTTCCATAAGGATGATATCCCTTCATTTTTCTTCATTTCTCACAATTTCAAGTCAAGAACTTCCATTCTCTCTCAAGTATCATCAAGGATATCCTCCTTGATCTTCAAGATCATCATCTTTCACCAAGAACACACACTTGTTCTTGGTGGCCGTGAACACCCTAAAGCCTTCAAAGGGTGAGTATTTCTTCAATCATCTTGTTAATTACTAGAAACTCTTGTATCCTCATAAGACCAACACCCTTTAAACTTGAATCAAGACCCAAAGTGCATCCTTTTGGAGTGTTTACGGCCATATAATCTCCCATGGCCATAAACTAATCTCCCATAGCCGTAAACCAATCTCCCATGGCCGTAAACTAACCTCCTTTGGCCGTAAACTCATCTTTCATGGCCGTGAACTCAAGTGTGGCCGTGAACACACTTCCCTTTGGCCGTAAACTCCCTTTAGTCAATCACATGTGATTGTAACACTTCATTCCAAGTGTTTCCTTGTCCCTAAGGTAGTTTCCTTGCATGTTAGTTGCTTTTAAACACTAATTACATGCCAATATATGCCAGCATATGTCATCTACGACTCGTTTGTGTCTCGGGACTTCATTCGTGGAACTTCTCATCCTTACGCGCATATTCGATTGAATCACCCACATAAGGTGAGTTCATACCCCTATAATCAATCTTTTAAATGTTTTAAATGCTTTTAAGGGCGGGGGGGGGGGGGGATACAAGTTGAACACAATGATAATTGTGTAAATGTTTTGTGATAAACATCATTTTAAAGGATTGCTTATGTGTTTATAAGTGATCAAATCATTTCAAAACTCTTTTAAACTTATGTTACTTTATAGTTTATAAAACTCCGTTTTTAAAGTACAATCATAACTTAGTAGTTAATCGAGTCTTTTCTACAAAATAGATTCAGTTCAACTAAACACTAGTAAACTATAATAGGTATAGTTTAGGGGTTCAGTTAATACTATAACAAGTTCAGGGAGGAACATACTACACTAGAGCAGAGAGAACATACTATACACCATAACAGAGAGAATATACTATACACTAGAACAGAGAGAACATACTATAACAAGAACAAGATATCAATAATGTGAAACCACTACTTCACGACTTAGCAATAAACTTGTTAGGTCGCGTTTTGTAACCAGAGTCTCCTGGAGGGAGAGCGTGAGTTTGTGTATAGATCTATACGGGATTGACACCCCACACCTTGCTGTTAGCTACAGTGGGACTTGCAAGTCTGCGGGTGACAAATGTCATACCATTTTCGACGCCTTTGGAGTGTCGTGTTTTATACTAGTCAAATCGAGTATGGTTATAACCTCATCACATTTTACCTTAATAAAATGAATTGCTTTTAAGGTAGTCAGTACTTCAGTAGTCAGTTTAAAAGACTACTGCATACTTTCATTTTCCCATTACATTCAAATTGTGATATTCTCACATAAAAGGTAATACAAACTATTTTCTAGTAAAGATAGTTATAAACTACGGAAAACATACATCATTTCAAGTGACAAACAGAACAGTCGAGTCTTAGTACATTTAGTTAGAAGGGGGCCTATAATGCTAACTTTATGATTCCTCGGTAGATACATCAGGGATATATATTAATTGGATCCGGCAGGTAGTAGGATGTGTGCTTTCCGCTTCATTTCATGTTCCTTGTTTGGTTGTGGGCTTAGAGCAGATTCACCCACTCTACTATCTTTTCGATCTTAGCTATATATATATATATATATATATATATATATATATATATATATATATATATATATATATATATATATATATATATATATATATATATTTCGTATACACCAAGTAATCATAAGGAGTACCAGGTATGGGTCAGGTCATAGTATACTAATTCAATACATCGTTTTCTAGTACAAAACATACTTTTCAAATAGAAAATTTGGTAGACAAAACTAGAAACTTACCAGTAAAAGGGTTTAATCCATTTTATTAAACCAATATAACTTAAAGGACCTTTAGTGGTTAATTCTATAATACCTTAGTTTATACATCAGGGTTATATCTAATTAATATCCGATAGATAGTTGGATGTGTGCTTTTCGCCTTACTTCCTGTTCCTTCTTTGGTTGTGAGCTTAGGGCTGATTCACACAATTAACTATCCGTTCGATATTAGATCATATATAGCTAGTATAAACTAAGTGATTATAGAAGGAGCTATTGTGGTTACCATTTTACTAAAAGAAATAAGGGTTTTCTTAAAGAATGTTTTCATCAAATATAAAGGAACTATTACAGTTAACTCTGTGAGTACCAAGTGAATACACCAGGGTTATATACAACGATGATCTAACAAACAATGGGATGTGTGCTTTCCGCCTCATTTCCTGTTCCTTGTTTGGTTGTGGGCTTAGGGTAGATTCACACAATCGATTATTTGTTTACCCTGGGTTTTATATAACTTGTATCCATTTAGTACTCATAGAAAGGATTGTAGAGTCATTTTTACTTATCTTTCAGCATATCAGGAAATATAGGATTTTCTGGAGGAACAAACGAAATTTTCTAAAAGAACTTACAACTTACTTTACATCACTAAAATACTTATGAACTCACCAGCTTAAATGCTGATCTACTGTAACATCCTGAAATTCAAGGCCAAAAATTTCGTTTTAATTAACTTATTACATAAGACCATCAGTATAAAAACATTCATAATAATATCTCGTGTCAAACCAAAGTGTCAGTAATCAAAACATATTATCATAAAATAATATCAGAGTGTAATCCCAAAGATCTCATGTACGGAAAACATAGTGTGATGCGCTGCGATCAAGCCGGCTCCTTTCCTTTGAAAATGAAGTACCTGAAACCAAAACTAAAAACCGTAAGCACGAAGCTTAGTGAGTTCCCCCATCACACCACACACCATACAATAACATACTGTCAGGCAATTTTGGGGTGCCCGACTACCGAGGTCAAGCCATTCTGGGGTGCTTGGCTTACCCAGGTCAAGCCATTCTGGGGTGCTTGACTTACCCGTCGGTCTATTTCTCCCGACTACCAGGGACTATTTCACCCCTACCACTACCACGTAATAATATAACACACTCATATACTGTCAGGCAATTCTGGGGGTGCCTGACTACCCAGGTCAAGCCATTCTGGGGTGCTTGACTTACCCGTCGGTCCTTACGACCGACATCCGAGGACTATTTCACCTCCTACTACTACCACATAATATCATAGCATAAACATACTGTCAGGCAATTCTGGGGTGCCCGACCTACCCTTCGGTCCTAACGACCGAACTTGGGGACTATTCTCCCCCTACTACCACTATCACATATAACATATCATGCTAGCACATAAACATATCAGGTAGTAGCAACCCTAGATGAATATCACAAAGACAATCATCTAACATACAACTCCTACTGGTGGGCCGACATTGTGGCCGTAGACCCACCGCTACTGGAAGGTAACTCACCTCACATTGCTGAAGTCCCGTAGACACAATCCCAGCTGCTGAATGACAGAATCCCGATCTGTCAATATCAAAACATCACCCAATTAATAATTGGGTCCCAACACATAACCATACGTACATTCTTAGGATAATTACTACATTACCCCAAGCTTGGCTTATTCAAGCCCAAGGCCCAATCCATAGGCCCAAAGTCAATTAGGAATCAAAGCCCAACACATGGCCCAATTTTCCAAATTGGACCCAGGCCTATACATGGTCTTATTCTAAGGCCCAACATCATATAATTATTAAGGCCCAAACTATGGCCCATCTATGGCCCAATTTTCCAAATTGGGCACAAACCCCTTACATGGGCCTTACCCTAGGCCCATTAAATTATTCTAGTCCAATTGCTTGACTTTGGATGGCCCATTAATAACCCAATCATCAAGGCCCAATAAAGAGGCCCAATAATAAACCCAAGTGAAATTAGGGTTTCACATAAAATGACGAGTAGGGTTAAGTGTTTCTCACTTAACCCATTAAGGACTTAATCCTCTAAGGACTTAATCCATTAAGTCCAATATTGCTTAGATTAATCTTTGCCAATGATTATTATTTAATATCTCAAGTTATTAAATAATTCTCGTGTGTCCTGGTTAATTCCCCAAATTAGGGTTTTATTGGCATTAGGGTTTTCCAAACCCTAATTAGGGTTTCCAATCCAAATATTAGCCCATTTATCAATTTGTTGGGCTTTTAGGTCAATTAGGGCTTTATTGGGCCTATTAGGCCCACTAGAATATCATTAAGCCTATTAGGGTTTTAGTCTCTTGTCCAAATATTCAAACCGAATCACCACATCAACGAGGCACACCGCCACCCGACACGGCGGCCGGTGGCGGCAGGAGGCGGCAGCCACCACCCTAAGGTGGTGGTTTTCAATTTCTTTTATTATTTCATTTTAAAATTACATTTACAACCCAAAAATAAACACACTAAAAGGGAAATAAAAACACACACACACACAGCCACCTTGTGGTGGCCGGTGGTGGTCAGTGGTGGCAGCCACCATGGCTGGCGGCCATGGTGGGTATTTTTCCATTTTTCGGCCATCAAACAATCCCCACACAACACCCAATCCACTGTAGCAATAAACAACACGCACCAAAGCACGCATAACCACCTTCCACGGTGGCTAGTGGCGGCATATTAGGGTAGCGCGGCGGTAGCAACAGCACTATCGACAACCGGGGTGGCTAAATGTGGTAACAGCAGCGACGACCGGCGGCTTGGGGGTAGCACTGAAGAAACGACGATGAGACAGGAGGAGAGGAGGTTGCGACGGAGGGACGGACACCCGTTGTGGTCTTCATCGTTACTGGCGAAGGGAACCGCGACAACGATGGGTGGTGGCATACGAGACGACATGTCGTCGGCTGATGACGATGGCTGACCGATGCCTCGATGGGTTGGAAAAGAAAAAGGTCTGGTGGTCACTTGAAGCCGCAAACTGGTCGGAAAACGGGCATGGCGGCGTCACCGGCGATGGATGACATAAGGGTGGCTTCGGTGTCTCGGTGGCGGCTGGGGAGTTCCTTGAGGGTGGCTTTGGACCGGAGATAGAGGCAGCAACAACTTCGTGGAGGTGGCTTCGGTGGTCACCGGTCTCGACCGTGGTGGTGTGATGTCGGAGGTGAAGAAGAAGGTGGCGGCGTCGGAGGCAAGGAAAGGGGTGACGATTGCCTCTCCTATTAGGGTTAGGGTTGCTGATTCCTTAAATACCCGCTTCCATTAAAAGTTTGCCATAACAACAGAATCGGTCCCTCCTTTCACCTTTTCTTTAAAATTTAGCCCCAATTTTATCATTTAAACCCTGCCTCTAAAACCTTTACAAATTAAGTCCGAGATTTACAAAACAGCCCCTCCCCCTACCAATCCTTTTCATATGTGGCCCAGAATTTACCAAATACCCCCTGTCTTCTAAAAATCTTTACAAAATAAATCCCGGAACTTACACATTTAACCCCAAACTTCTAAAACTGACAATTAACCCTTTGAGACCATCCTTTGATATATAATTATTTATTTTAGGGCTACCATTTGTTCATTAATTAATTTATTTATCTAATAAATAAATAGGGTGTTACATCTACGCTTTCAAAATAACTTGTATTCTCAGCAAAACCAGTAGACAGGTACGCGCACTGGGATTCAGAAAATGGATCATAGTAGCTTCATGTCTTGTTTTGTTATTTACTTTTGTAGTCTATCTTATGTGAACCACATACTTTGTAAACACTTTCTTTCTAAATGAAATGGTTGTTTGTTACTTTGATTATTATGATGCATGTCTTGTGATACTAAACATGACGTCCTTCGCCCCCGAACGTTTCCGCCGTTCCGGTTTGGGGGTGTGACAGTTGACTACGTCAATCTGGATGTACATTGTTATTAGATTTCAGAACAACTTTACATCAAGGCTCACCGACCTGACACTTCTAGAACGAACGTAACTTCATTGAAATGAGGTGTTCCGGAGAAAGTTGTTAGTTTTTAGAAAACGAAAAAAAATAATTATTTTTTTAATAAGGTCATTTGTATGGGTTAATTTAATTAATATCCATGCCTTCACCAAAAAGAATTTACTTTAAATAAATAATTTGCAATTTTCATTATATTAGTTCAAAATTCCTTTGTCATCAACTTTATCATGAAATTTTTAAAATGTAAAATCATTTTCTCAATGCTTCATTTTAAAATACCCGTATCATATTAACTCAAAATAACTAGTCTCTATGTTTTAAAAATAAGTTTCAAGCTACTAATATTGTTATTTTACCTTGTAGCCAATAAACCATATAAAATATTATATTACATTATTATAATAATAAATGATTAAACACAACCAAACTTTTGTTTACTATTAGCCAATTTATATGGAAATTAAAATTTCTTTTGTAAAAAGCCACACGACTTTGACTTTAACAATCAACCCTTTTGTGACTTTAAATATCCAATTTTAATGAAATTAAACTTTGAAACACTAAAAAATTCATGATCTTGGTTTTAGATATTTATTTCTTGTGAAAGAAAAATATATTGTTAGAGAAAAAAAAAACTTCACTTATTCTTATGAACATTTTCACGAGTAATATTAACATTTTCAATGAGTCGGTATATAAATAAGTCAATGACATAAATAAATTGCATGTCAACAAACACTTGCTTAAACCACATTATATATAATGGAAATTTCGGAGTCATCATGGCCTCCTTATCTCTTTCCAGGAAAATTAACTTCATCTAGGTTGGTATAAACCTCCAATTTCATCTATAATGGAAGAACTATTGCAAATTGTCCTTTAACTTCCTCTTCTTCATCATCAATAATTATGTTGACTGGTGGAGGAGGTGGTGGTGGTGGTAAGGAATCTCAACCCTCCACCTCATCCTACATAGAGTACTCACAACCTTGTCGTCAGTTTGAATTTCGTGAGATTCTTTTAGCAACCAATAATTTTGATGAATCATTAGTAATTGGTAATGGTGGCTTTGGAAAAGTTTACAAAGGAAACATTATATATGGATCAACCGTTGTCGTTTCTGCCATTAAACGGTTGGATTCCATGTCCACTCAAGGGGCTACAGAGTTCTGGGCGGAAGTTGAGATTCTTTCCAAGTTGCGACACTTTCACCTTGTATCTTTATTTGGTTATTGTAATTATGAAAAAGAGATGATCCTCATCTATGAATATATGCCAAATGGAACACTCGAAGACCACCTCCATAAACTCGATACTCCTCCTTCTTGGCTTCAGAGACTCAGGATTTGCATAGGTGCAAGCCGAGGGTTAGACTACCTCCACACTGGCACAGGGATCGAAGTTGGGGTTATACATCGTGATGTCAAGAGGTCCAATATTTTGTTACATGAAAGTTGGGCAGCTAAAATTTCCGACTTTGGGTTGTCCAAAATAGGTCCAACAAATCAGCCATTGACATATGTCAAGACACTTGTAAGAGGGACTTTTGGGTATCTAGATCCTCATTATTACTCAACTGGAAGGCGAACAAGGAAATCAGATGTGTATGCTTTAGGGGTGGTTTTGCTTGAAGTGTTGTGTTGTAAGCGTGCTGTGGATACGAGTCTTGATGAAACTTTGGCAACATGGGCTCAAGGTCGTATCAAAGAAGGCAATTTAAAGCATATAGTTGATATTAATATAAAGGATCAAATATCCCCAAAATGTTTGAAGGAGTTTGTTCGAATTGCAGAGAGATGTTTGCACAACAATCCGAAGCAACGCCCTACCATGGCTGAGGTTGTGGTTAGTCTTAATTTTGTGTTGACATTACAACACAAAACCAATACTACCAGTAGAACAATATTTGGAAGAATGCTTCATATGTTTCCCTTCCCCCCAAAGAGAGAAAATTCTGGTATTTCAGTTTGCTCTTATTGAATTTTGTCATTGTGTGTAACTATTTTCTTCTTTTATTTTTGTAATCTGTGTGTATGAATCTATTTCAGCCAAAGTTGATTCAAATCTATTAAAAAATACCAAGGGAAACAGTGCAAATGATATTGATACTGCAGGGGATGACAACAAGGATTTCACGATTCCTATTCCAAGTTTAGGAGTATCAATGTTTTTTGATTCGAAATGGCAAGCAGAGTTGGCTAGGTAAGTCTTGTTCTTAAATTGGCTACTCAGGATCTTGATCCTCTTGATACTAAAGTAGTAACTTTATTTGTTGTGAACAGGTTAGAGGGGCTTCATACACTGAAAGGGCATGTTGAATCAGTGATGAAGTTCAAAGGCCTTGATATTGAAACAATGCAACAATACTACACCATTTAAGTAGCTAATAACACCTTTTTGAGGAAAGCGCGATTTTAAACAATGTTTTTTTTTATTGATGATAGCCATGAGTGAGGTGTGTGAATAAGCAAGCAGATGAGACTGGGATATACCGGATCTGTAGTTGACAAGAACAATGTACTATTTGATACTTGTATATCATGCTTTTTTCCCGATTATAGCAATGTGTTTGAATATTCAATACTTCGATTTCAACTATGTTTAATAGATATCCATACTACTAGTTCTGTTAAGATCAGATCTAAAATGTTGGGTAGGTGGAGCTTAACTTGTCCTATGTTTGTCGCTTGTTTGTGTATTCGAATTCAATTAAAACATGTATTAACTCCTAACATGAAAACAAAATAAGAAAAAGCAACAAAAGTTTGTCTCCTAGGCGTATTCTCGGTTTTGGTTAGAAATAAGAGGAAGTAAAAGTGTTTTACACTCTTTCTTATTACCACATGTTATATATATTTTTTATACCGAAATCTTTTAAGTCCAAAAAAAAAAATATACACATCAACATTATAAACCATTCATTATGATATTATTATAATATTAACATTGAAAATTAATATTCTTATAAAATATTAATTTTTAATTAATTGCAAAAGTTATAAATATTTATCAATAATCAAATTCTTATAATATTCAATTTGTGTCTATTTGTTATTGATGTGACCCTATACATCATATGTTATTGGTAATATCATTCTAAAATGATCCGTGAGCAAATAGATCATTCATGTTTGGCAATCTCTAAATGATCGAATGATTGAGAGACTTTGAATGAATCTCCCTCTAAATGAAAACATGTTTTTCAATCACTGAATGTTTGTGTTAAATGATGAAATGACATTTTTACCCTTCATTTTATATATGTGAATGAATGTTAGGATGGCTGAGATGGGTGTGGTGTGGTATTCTTTCAATGAACGATGTTAGGAGTTTAAGCACTTCGAATATATATATATATATATATATATATATATATATATATATATATATATATATATATATATATATATATATATATATATATATATATATATATGGCTGAGTTATTGTGTGAACCAAAAGATTTGTGAGAACTTGCGAACTCATAATCAACTTATCATTTTTCAACATAAAAAACATCAATCTTCTTCAAATGATGCGTCTAAGCCATATCTTGGGTCAAAAAAAAAAAGATTTGACAAGTTTTTTTATTATTATTTTCGAAATTTGCATATATGCACAATCAGCAGTCATATGGACTGCTGATGAGCACAATCAACAGTCATATGGACTGCAAATGTGCACAATCAGCAGTCATATGGACTGCTGATGAGCAATCAACAGTCCATATGACTGTTGATTGTGCTCCTCAGCAGTCCATATGATTGTTGATTGTGCTCCACAGCAGTCCGTACAACTGTTGATTGTGCTTATCAGCAGTCATACAAAAAAAACCCAAAAAAAATAGAATAAAATTATCAAATCTTTTTTTTGAGCCTAGATATGGCTTAGACGCACCATTTCGAGAAGATTGGTCTTTTACCCCAATAAGAGTATCTATGAACCAAGACCCTTAAGTATGGATGATTACCTTAATTTTTAATTAAGGTTTTATTGTGTATATGATTAGTAGGAGAAGTTCTAGTATCAGCCGCTCGAGTGTGAGATTTGTCTGTCTTCAGATTGAGGTGAGTCTTCTCACTATACTGTGTAGAAAGCTAGTTGTCTTTGTGATACTTGCATGGAAGACCCTGGGGGTAGCCCATGGCATTTTTATGAAATACCACAGGGTAGCCCATGACAGTTATACATAAGACCATGGGGTAGCCATGGTAACTAGAGGAAAGACCATGGGGGTAGCCTATGGCAATGGTATAAAATACCATGGTGGTAACCCATTGCACTTGTATGCAAGACCATGGGGGTAGCCAATGGAAATATGTGTATGGTATGTGGTATTTTGGGGAACTCACTAAATTTTGTGCTTACAATTATGTAGTTTGAACATTTTTAGGTACTTCCAGTTCCAAAGGGAAGGGTCCGGCTTGACTTCACAACATTTCCCCCTAATGATTTTCTGCATTGGTGATTACTATTGTACTTTGATGATTATGATACATTTTTACTATGATGGGATTTGGAACAAAACTACATGTTTTAATGATTTAAAAATGAATAATTTTTATAGTTTTAGTTGTTTGATCTCTCGATCCATGATTTCCACTGGTTCCTCAACGAAGTGGAGTTTGGTATTGACTTGGATCTCATCAAGAGGAACAACAAGAGTGTCATCGTACAAAACTTCTCGAGGTTAGACACATGAAGGACATTATGCACATTGTTTAGCTCTTGAGGTAGTTTGAGTCGATATGCAATAGTACCAATTCTCGCAAGCCATTTTGAAATGACATACGTATCTCGAGTTTAAATTGCCTCATTTTCTAAACCCTATCATTCCCTTCCAAGGGGAGACTTTCAACATTACTTTGTCTCCGACCTGGAATTCGAGAGGCTTACATATCACATTGTAACACCCCGACTCCTAGGTATAAATTTTACTGCTTTATATTCAGATTGAAAGGCCTACTCGACGAGTTGGATGCCCCAACTCGTCGTGTAGAAATGGATATGGTCGCGTGACTTAAGGGACCTACTCGACGAGTTGGAGGACCCAACTCGACAAGTTGGAGCTGGAATGTGAAACCCTAATTTCTAGGTTTTTGCACCCTATTTAAAGGCTCATTAGCCACCCTCTGCCTCTCTTATCGCCTCCCTTGACCTCAGAAAACCCTAATCGTGTATTACTCCCCATTGTGTGTGTAAAGGCTTGGAAGGTGGTTTTAATTCAAGGAACTTGAAGACTCAAGAGCTTGGATCAAGGAGAAACTTGTAGATCCAGTACCTACTCCATTTTGGCTTCCATTTGAAGGTAACAAGTTGTTACCTTGATCATTCTAGTGTTAGATCTCCTCATTCAAGGGTTTAAAGCCATTTCTAGCATGTTTGTGGTTCATTTCTGGTATTGAGCATGATCTAAAGTTGTAACTACAGATTTGGACTCCTTTAAGCCCTCATAGTCATAAAGTTATCGAATTTATCATGCTTTGGCCCTTCTCTTTGGCTTAAACCTCTTCCTTAGCTTGGCTTTGGCATTTAAGGCCTTACATGCACGTAAAGTTTGCAACTTTACGTGGTAACCATGCCCTAGGAGGCTAGATCTACAATTTGGAGCCTTGGTCTTGCTTAAAAGCGTCTGAATAAGAAAAGGACTAAAGGGACTCGACGAGTTGCATGGTCAACTCGACGAGTCGGATGAAGATTGCCTGTTTTTGGTTTTGCATGGACTCGGGGAGTCAGTGAGATGACTCGATGAGTTGGTTAGGGTTTTCCCGACATTCTGGACACTGCATGGACTCGACGAGTTGTCTGGAAACTTGAAGAGTCGACTGGGGTTTTCACGACTTCTTGAGTTCTGAAAGAACTCGACGAGTCAGGGGGTTACACTCGACGAGGTGGGTCAACATGGACTGTTGACCTTGACCGTTGACTTTGACTTTGACTAAGGGTAGACCAGTTGACTTCTGAGGGTACTTTGGTAATTTGGGTATTTATGGAAGTGGATCATTGGTGGTTGTAGGTGTTGGTGTTTGGAGCCGTAATTTGGGAATTTCATATTTCAGTTTCGATCAACATTGTGAGGTGAGTTCTTCTCACTATATCAACAGGGTCTAAGGCACCAAGGCCGACCCTTTACGATTTGTATCCTGGTTATAGGATTATGCTATGTTAGTGATCTGTTAGATCAGTATACTGGTTATAGGATTATGCTATTTTATTGATCTGTTAGATCGGTATCCTGGTTATAGGATGATGCTATGAATAGTGATATGTTAGATCTGTACGACTATCTATACATGCTAGCTAGCGTATGATATTTATGTGCACATGATTGTTTGATTGGGGGTTGGGTTGAGGAGGTCATGCTTTGTGCTTTGTGCCAACATACCAGGGCGGCCCGAATAGACTGCAGACCCGCATAGGGTGTACTAGTCAGGCCGAAGGCCCGACGAGCGGTCCGAATAGGCTGAAGGCCCTGAGAGGCGCTCCAGACGTACCGATGGCTTGGAGAGCGGTCCAGATAGACTGATGGCCCGATGAGGCGGTCCAGTCAAGCTGATGACTCATTATGCATGCTGTTTATTTATATGATATTGATATGGTTTGTATGGCGTTGGTGTTTTGGGGGAACTCACTAAGCTTCGAGCTTACAGTTGTTGATTTTGTTTCAGGTACTTCTGATGATCGCGGAAAGGCGAAGGCGTGATCGTGCACCTCCTTATATTTTATGATTTGATTCTAGGATACTCTGACATGAAACTATTTTGAAAACAAATTTGTAATAATTATTGGTTTTAAATGTTTTAAAAAGCTTTAAATTGACATGATTTTTATGGGTGTTAAACACATCAACATAACTCATTTGACGGTCACGTGCAGTCTTAATTCGTTCCATGATATGCACAATCTTTTTGTAGTCTAATGAATGATTTTTAGACCAACGAGCATTGTATCTCTTTCGTGTTCCCTGGCCAGTTGTGTATCTCCAACCTCTGCCCAACATATTGAGGAATGACATGTTCGTCCCTAAAGTGCCTTAAACGATGCGGCTTTAATGTTGGTGTGATAACTATTGTTGTAGGAAAGCTCAGTTAATGGTAAATGAGTATCCCAAGCACTTCCGAAGTCTATCACATAAGCTTGGAGCATATCTTCCAATGTTTGGATGGTCCTTTCACTATAACCATCTATTTGAGGATGGTAAGTTGTGCTCATATCCAGATGCGTTCCCAAGTATTTCTACAATGATTGCTAAACCGCGAGGTGAATCTACTATCTTTGTCAGAGCTGATAGAAATCGATACCTTGTGCAATTTGATGATTTCCTTGAGATAGGTCGTGGTTAGCTTTTCTATTTTGGCGTTTTCTTTTATTGGTAGGAAGTGGTAAGACTTAGTCAATATGTCGACTACTACCCAAATAGTGTTGTAACCACCAGATGTCTTAGGTAGTTTTGTTATGAAGTCCGTTGAGATCTATTCCCACTTCCACTCGGATATTTCTGGTTATTGCTGCAAACTCTAAGGCTTCTGATATTCTTCCTTAGTCTGGGAGCAAGTTATGCATTTTCCTACATAAGTGGCAATCTCACCTTTCATGTTAGGCCACCAATATAGTTTCTTCACATCTAGGTACATTTTGTCAGAGCCCGGATAGACATAATACCTTGATCTGTGAGCTTCGTCCAAGACTAAGCTTTTGATGTCATCGAACTTGGGCGTCCAAATTTGGCTCTTGAACTATCGCGTTCTGTTATCCTTAAGCTCAAATTGTTTATCCATTCCTCGCAAAGCTTCACTTGTGATGTTTTCTTCTTCCAGAGCCTCAAGTTGAGCTTCTTGGATCGGGTTTGGTATGGTTGGAATGGATATTCATCGTTAATGTCCGTACTCGGGAGGGTTTTAAGCTTTCCTTCTTGCACAAGGCATTTGCCACAACATTTACTTTCCCAGGATGATAAAGAATTCCACATTCATAATCATTCGGTAATTCAACCCTTCTTCGTTGCTTCATGTTGAGTTCTTTTTGGTCGAAGATGTGTTGGACACTCTTGTAATCTGTAAGATGGTACACTTCATACCGTACATGTAATGTGTCCAAATCTTTAAATAAAAAACTACAGCTCCTAGCTCAAGGTCATGGGTAGCATAGTTGTTCTCGTGCACTTTGAGTCGTCGAGAGGCATAGACAATAACCTTGCCCCTTTGCATTAACACGCACCTATGTCCCTGATGTGACACTTCTCAGTACACGATAAAGTCCGTTTTCCTTCTGGAAAGGATAGGATTGGTGTGCTACACAACATTTGTTTCAACTTCTGGAATGAAACATCTTAATATCTGCCTGGTGTACCTCCAGTCAGACAGGTCGAATTCTGAATCGAGATCTTGTATGGACGCCGATGTCGTTCCCCAATATGCTGGGCAGAAGTTGGAGATACTTAAATGGCTAGAAAGCATGTTGGAGATACTCTACTTATTGGTCTAGAGATCATCCATGAATCAACGTAAAAGATTGTTCAAATAAAGTAACGATTAAAAGCTACACGTAGACTTCAGAAAAGCTATGCTGACGTAAGATGTAAACTCGTAGAATTGAAAGTAGAAGATTGTGTCCTACTAAAGGTCACAGCATGGAAATGTTTCATTATATTTGGAAAACAAGGTAAACTAAATCTTTGATACATCGGACCTTTTGAAATCCTGGAAAGGGTTGGTCTAGTGGCATACAAACTCAAGTTACCTCAAGAACTCATCAAAGTTCACGAGACCTTCCACGTGTGTGATCTCGAGAAGTGTTTCTCTGACGAGAACCTGGTTATTCTTCTCAAAGAGATCCATGTGAACACTAAAATTCACTTCGTGGAGGAACCGGTGGAGATCGTGATCGAGAAATCAAATGCCTCAAACAACGCCGCATACCAATAGTAAAAGTCCGATGGAACTCTTATAGAGGGTCGGAGTTCACTTGGGCATGTGAGGATCAAATGAAACAGAAGTACCTGCAACTGTTTAGTGGTGCTCCCTCCACTCGTGGAAAAAATTAATCTGGAACAAAATAGTCTAGAACGAAATAATTTCGGGATGAAATTACTTTAACGGGGAGGTAATGTGACATCCCAGAATTTAGGTCTAAAATTGTAGACAGTCAATTCACTGTGAACCGCTTTGTAATCTGACCTATTGAGCTTTAATGCATATTTTGAAAAATATATAGTGTCATTACAACTAATATAAGATATCATATGGTATCTTTCTTCCAGCTGTGGAAAATCTCAAACAAATCACACAACACAAACTGTAACCCTAATTAATACGTCTGGAAAACTAAAATTTTGTATTAAGCAGTTGTGAGAGAAGCAAACACTCTAGTCTCGTAGTACATGTTCACCTAAGTCCATAAATATAAAGAACATCCAAAACAGAGTGTGTATGCAAAAGATACGACCGTTATAAGAAAACAAACAAGTATAACACTCATTTTCTTTAAACTGCATAAACATTTTCGATAAGTTGAGGCACTTGTACACCTCATATGCAAATTCCGAGAGTGTTTTTGGACTCAGAATATGATCTATTATTTTATTCCATGCTCGAAATATTTTTAGAAAAAATATTTGTAAAAGTATAAAATCGGACGTTTCGGGTCAATTAAATGTGAATCTTTCAACGTGATTTCCTAGAGTTCTACAACTCGAAAAATAGATTTGTCTGAGTTTTTGGAACACTAGTAACCAAGACAATCATTCTCCATTTTTATAAAAATTATGTTATATCTGGATCGTGATGGTTTTGTTGCATAAAATAAATAGTTTTTCACAAAAACCGGCAACGGAAGCTTTAAAGCTTTCTTATAAATTTTGAGTCTAGCAACAATATAAACCATCAAGGATCCTTTTAAAGAGGTTAGAATGATATTATAACAACCATAGGGTGTTTAGAAATTACAACCTTTGTAGCCTTTGGACCCTCTTGGATTTGGGGTGTTGAAGTAGATGGCAAGAACAAGGAGCTTGATCTTCTCTATAAGTAATCCACCAACAAGAGCAAGGTACCAAAATTGCTATATTTCTTCTTGAACCACTTTTTTCTTGTAACCTTAAGTGCTTAAACAATTAAGCACTAAAAGAAAGACCCAAAGCAAACACCAAAAGCTTGTAATGTTTTCAAAATATGAAAGAGCTTCAAGCTCTTACTAGCTAACAGTTTGGGAGAGAAAGAGAAGAGAAGTTTTTAGACCAAAAACTTGTGTGCTCTCCATGTAAAGACCTTTCTATTTATAACCCATGTAAAGAAAGCCCTTTTGATTATAATACTCTAAATTATTATAAAGCATAAAACAACAAGGGACATAATTTAAGCATGGGGGACAAGAATGTTGGAGGTTGACTTTTCAACCTCCTTGCCTTGATTTTCGGCCATGTCCCCTAAAGAGGACAAAAATTGTCTACTAGTCTTTTAACCATGGTAGAGTAAGCCTTTGATTTAATCATGGTTAACCAAAGTGTCCAAAACTTTGTACATGACTTATTTTATGATATCTTATCATATTAAGACTATTTTTCTACTTCTTAAATTATTGTTTTCATAGAACAATAATTTTTCTCTAATTAAATACAAGAGTTGAATTTATTTATTGATATCAAATATATAATAAATATTCAATAAGTACCAACTTGATTAAGGTGTGACCCTATAGGATCATATGTTATTAGCAATGTCACTCAATAATGATTCTTGGGCATATAGATCCAACAATCTCCCACTTGCACAAGATTCAATTAATGACTGACATAGACAGTAGCTGACGTCTAGCAACGGGATGCTGCCCCTAATAACTCACAAAGGGGTGCCATCAATCAACATCCAATTCTACAAGCTCACTAGCTACAATTGAATTATAAGGTAAGCGTATCAATATTCTCTTTGTTACGGACATCATGTTGGATATGAGACATGGAACATGATCATTCTCATTTAACATACAACTTTTAAGAAAGGTGCCTTAGATGTCTAACTCTCAACACATAATAAGAACAAATCCTATCCTGACTACATACATACTCTCATATAGTTCATGCTCTACCCAACGAAGGCTTTTATAACTGCACGGTTACGAACAGAGTTTAACCATGTCAAAGTATAACAATCCCCATACTTTAGTTCTCCAATATGCATCTCAGGTCAAAAGACATAAAGATATTTACCTGTGATCAAGATTCACTTATGATTTCGATCCATGAAGTGATTCTTGATGCGGGTCATATCCAATAGTTATTCTCTAACAAGTACATATGAATTTGGGTGCAACACTTTGCTATTTCATCTCTTGAAATCAACCAAGCCGATTCATATTAGTCTTAATTCACAGTTGCTCCCGCAACAGTGACTGACTATGGAAAATTTTTGAATAATTACATTATTCAAGGATTGAATAACATGCTAATAAAGAACACAATAATTTTCAACACAAAAGTGATGTCGCATATTCATAGGAGATTATATATTATTGATACATAGTTCTTAATATCCAGATATTAGTCAAGTACATATTTAAATCAAATCACTAGCTAATCGTAGACCGATTCCTTTTGCATGACTCTCAAACCTGCTTTGAGGTAGAGCCTTTATGAACGGATCTGCTAGATTATCATCTGTATGAATCTTTTCAATGCGTACATTTCCCAATTATAATTCCTGACGAATGAAATTGAATTTTCGTTGAATGTGTCTAGTCTTGTTGGTAACCATCGGGTCTCTTGCGATAGCGATGGCACCAGTGTTGTCACAAAGCATCTCAATGGCACTTTTGATGCTTGGAACAACACCCAGATCACCGATGAATTTCTTCATCCAATCAACTTCTTGAGCTACTTCACACGCAACTATGTACTCTGATTCAGTTGTAGAAACTGCAACCACTTCTTGCTTTGAACTCTTCCAGGCAATGGCTCCTCCATTAAGTGTGAACACTTATCCCGAATGTGATCGTGAGTTATCTCGATCAATTTTGAAACCAACGTCAGTGTAACATCTTACAGTGAGCTCTTCTTCAACTCCTCCATAGACCAGAAACATATCTTTAGTTCTTCTCAAGTACTTAAGTATGTTCTTAACAGCCACCCAATGCTTTTTGCCAGGATTAGCTTGATATCTACTAGTTATACTAATAGTATAAGCTACATCCGACCTTGTACATGTCATAGCATACATAATCGAACCTACTTCTGAATCATACGGTATGCGTCTCATTCTTTTGATCTCATCTTCAGTACTAAGGTTGTCAGCCTTATAAAGAATGGTACCAGGCAGTACAAGAATAATTCCTCGTTTCGAGTTATCCATTGAAAACCGTTTCAAGATTTTGTCAATGTATGTACTCTAACTCAAACCAATGAGTCTCTGGGATATATCTCTATAGATCATAATACAGAGTATGTATGCAGCATCCCCTAGATCTTTCATTTGAAAAGACTTACTAAGGTAGGCCTTATTCTCCTTCATTGTCGGGATATCTTTCCCGATCAGTAATATGTCATCAACATATAGAATTAGAAAAACAATATGGCTCCCACTTACTTTGATGTATACACATGGTTCATCAGGACTTTCTGAAAAACCAAACTTGTTGATGTTTTCATCAAAACGATGATACCAGGCCCTAGATGCTTGTTTCAATCCATAAATAGACTTCTTCAGTTTACACACCTTCTTTAGGTTATCTGGATTGACAAAACCTTCAGGTTGTTCCATATAAACATCTTCCTCAAGATATCCGTTGAGGAAAGCGGTTTTGACATCCATTTGCAATATCTCATAGTCATAATATGAAGCTATGGCCATGATAATCCTAATAGATTTAATCTTAGCAACCGGTGAGAAAGTATCTTCATAGTCAACACCTTGAATTTGAGTATATCCTTTCACGACAAGTCATGCTTTGAAAGTTTGTACATTTCCGTCCATGTCGATCTTCTTCTTGAATATCCACTTGCTTCCAACAGTCCTGCTGTTAGGATGTAAGTCAACCAAGTCCTATACTTGATTGTCATCCATGGATTGAATTTCAGTTATCATGGCTTCAAGCCATTTGTCAGACTCTGGGTCTGCAGTAGCAGTCTTATACTTGATGGGCTCACATTGATCCATCAAGAAGACTTCCTCTTCAGGAATGACAAATCCAAATCTGTCAGGTTCCTGACGAGTTCTACTGGAACATCGTACAGTTGATGTGGTTTCTGGCATCTAAACGATAACTTCAGGTTCAACAATGCTTTATTGATTATCATTCTCAACTAAAGGTTTTGTCTCTCGAATTTCTTCGAGGTCAATGGGGCTCCCACTTACTTTATGTGAGATAAAGTCAGTTTCAAGAAACATTGCTTTACAAGCTATGAACACTCGGTTTTCCTCTTTCTGAAAGAAGTAATAACCGACGGTTTCTTTTGGGTATCCCACAAAGATACACTTATGAGATCTAGGGTCAAGCTTGTCATAAGTTTCTCTTTTAGCATATGCTTCACAACCCGATATCCTTAAGAAAGACATTGATGGAACGTTTCCATGCCATAACTCGTAGGGAGTCTTATTAACCTTTTTAGTTGGGACCATGTTTACAATTTAAGCTGCAGTTTCAAGTGCATACCCCAAAATGAATGAGGAAGGGAAGTGTGACTCATCATCGATCGTACCATATAAAGTAGAGTATGATTTCTCCTTTCCGAGACACCATTATGCTGAGGTGTTCCTGGTGGAGTGAGTTGTGACACTATGCCACAATTCTTCAGATGTTCATCAAACTCATAGCTCAGATATTCACCACCATGATCTGATCGTATGGCTTTAATCTTTTTACCAACTTGATTCTGTACTTCATTTTGGAAAACCTTAAAGACATCGAATGCTTCATATTTGTGTTTCATGAGTTACACATATCCAAATCTGCTGGAATCATCATTAAATGTAATGAAGTATCTTTCACCGCTTCTGGTCATTGTTCTAAAAGGTCCACGTACATCAGTATGTATGAGTCCTAGTAGATCTGAAGCTCTTTCACCAACACCGGTAAAAGGAGCTTTGGTCATCTTGACACATAGACATGATTCACATACATCAAAAGACTCTGAGCCTGTTGACTCTAAGATCCCATCCTTTTGGAGCTTAGCAATGTGATTTTTACTTATGTGCCCAAGTCGACAATGCCATAAATAAGTTCTATTAGAGTCTAACTTTGTTTTCTTATTTAAGTTGAACATTGAATTGTCCTTTGTGTACGAACCATTTAAATCGATTTCATATATTCCATTTTCGGGACTAGTCTCAAAATATAACACATTATCTTTAAACACATAAATGTTTTCAGAATCAAAGTCAAAATTATAAAGAAAACCTTGTTCATACAAACGATAAGTAGAGATAATATTCCTAGTTATACTAGGTACATAACAACAATTGTTCAAAATAATATTAAGGCCATTTGGAAGCAAAAGGTGATATTGTCCTATGGCTTTCACAGCTACACGATTGCCATTGCCAACATGAAGTTCTAAATCGTCATCTCTTAATTCTCTAACATTCCTTAGTCCCTGCAAATCATTATAGATGTTGGTTTACAGTATCGAATACCCAAGAATTAGTACAGAATGCATGTAATTCAATCACATATATACCTGAGGTGCCAACCTGGTTGGCTTTGATCTTCTTAAGTTCCTCTAGGTATTTGGGACAGTTTCGCTTCCAGTGTCCCTTTTCATTGCAGTGAAAACAATCAGCGTCAGCAGCAGGTTTGGGTTTAGGAGTTGGGTTAGTGGAAGGAGGCTTCCCTTTACCCTTTCCCTTTCCCTTTCCTTTCTTGGCAACTTTGCCTTTCCCCTTACCAGTATTATTACCGGTTTTCTTCTTGGAGATTTGACCCTCATGGATCATCAACACTTGATTGTTCCCAGACTTCTTGATGTTTGCCTCAGCATTTTTAAGCATGTTATGAAGCTCATTAATGCTCCTCTCCCAGTCATTCATTGTGAAGTTCATCATAAATTGGTTGAACGACTTAGGCAATGAAGCAAGGATCACATCGGTCGCTAGCTCATCCCCAAATAGGAATCCGAGGTGGGAAAGTTGCTCAACATAAGCTTTCATTTTGAGTACATGTGCACTCACAGAAGATCCTTCGGCCATCTTGCAACCAATGAAAGCATTCAAGGTCTAAAACCTCTCTTGCTTAGCCTGAATTTGAAACATAACTCTCAGTTGTTCAATCATTTCGAATGCTTCATGAAACTCAAAAGTTTTTTGAAGTTCAGGATTCATAGTTGCAAGCATGATGCAAGCCACTTCGGTCGAATCATTAACATTTTTCGCCCGAGCATCTTTCGATGCTTTGGGAGCATTAGCTGGGAGCTCTTCTGGGATAGGTTCATCAAGGACATAATCTTTTTTCTCAAGCTTGAGGACAGTTCTTAGTTTTCTGGTCCAATCAAGAAAGTTAGGTCCACTTAGTTTTTCTTTTTTGAGGATGGATCAGATGGTGAGTGATGAGGTGGTTACAGTTGGGGTAGTCATCTACAAAATAATAAGATTCATTTTAATATCTTCGATATTAATTCTTTTCAAAAATATTACCCTTCAAATTAAATTTTGAAAAGCTAAGATCCACATCACCCAAAATAACTTGAGGAGGCGACTCACTACTCAAGTGATTTTGTATCATCAATATTTCATGCATAAAATATTACATGGTACATTTAAAGTGTTCCAAAAATCATAAAGTTGAATTTATTTCATATAAAATTTTACCGGTTAAAATTTATATTCAATTTCAATTCGACGTTATACGGATTGGAACCGGTTTCTTACTTTGTTAATAAAACAACATTTTATTATTAAGTTATGGAGTTTAGATTAAGTTTAATTTTTTTTTTAACTTTTTATATCTTTAAAAGTTTGGCTACTTTAGTGTTTTAAAATATTTAAACTCTTTTTAACAAAATCTCAATTTTGACATCTTATGTTGAAACTTTTATATAAAACTCTAAACTCCAAGTTTGATGTTAATTTTTATAAAAATGTTTTAGCATGGAAAACATATTTTCAACATTTTATAACAACAAAAATAAACATGACAAGCATGCATTTAAAATGTATAAACAAAGCCATTTTCTAGTAATATTTATTGTTAGTCATCACAACAAATATTAAATCATTTCCTAAAGGACTTATTAGGACACTTCAAGGTCTTCAAAAAGGCTTCATGTCTTCATAAGAACTTCATGCTCCATCTTGTTACATTTTATAAAAATAAAATACAACTAGTCTAAAACTAATTTCTTACATATTAAATGAACAAATGAAATAATACCTATTTATCTATTACATCATCATATGAATAAATAAATACCAACCACAAATGTCCTAATGGCTTGTTTATACATAACAAACATATCAAACAAAACAACACTTTGTTTTTTCAAAGGCAACATTTTATATAACCAAAATGCATGAAAAATGGTTATATAAAAAATAAACACTTTTAACAACAAGTTGCCAAAGAAAACAAATATGGACATTTCTTTAGCCAAAAAGAAATCCATGCTTGTTTTCCAAAAAACCAAAGATTATTATAACATAAAAATCATTCCTACATTTAAAAGATGGCACTGATACCACTGAAGGGTTTTGTTGCATAAAATAAATAGTTTTTCACAAAAACCGGCAATGGAAGCTTTAAAATTTTCTTATAAATTTCGAGTCTAGCAACAATATAAACCATCAAGGATCCTTTTAAAGAGGTTAGAATGTTGTGATTAGAAATTACAACATTTGTAGCTTTTGGACCCTCTTGGATTTGGGGTGTTGAAGTAGATGACAAGAACAAGGAGCTTGATCTTCTCTATAAGTAATCCACCAACAAGAGTAAGGTACCAAAATTCCTAGATTTCTTCTTGTACAACTTTGTTCTTGAAGCCTTAAGTGCTTAAACAATTAAGCACTAAAAGAAAGACCCAAAGCAAGCACCAAAAGCTTGTAATGTCTTCAAAAGATGAAAGATCTTCAAGTAAGAAGCTCTTACTAACTCACGGTTTGAAAGAGAAAGAGAAGAGAAGTTTTTAGACCAAAAACTTGTGTGCTCTCCATGTAAAGACCCTTCTATTTATAACCCATGTAAAGTAAGCCCTTTTTATTATAATACTCTAAAGTATTATAATGCATAAAGCAACAAGGGACATAATTTAAGCATGGGGGACACGAATGTTAGAGGTTGACTTTTCAAGCTCCTTGCCTTGATTTTCGGCCATATCCCCTAAAGAGGACAAAAATTGTCTACTAGTCTTTTAACCATGGTAGAGTAAGCCTTTGATTTAATCATGGTTAACCAAAGTGTCCAAAACTTTGTACATAACTTATTTATGATACCTTATCATATTAAGACTATTTTTCTACTTCTTAAATTATTGTTTTCATAGAACAATAATTTTTCTCTAATTAAATACAAGAGTTGAATTTATTTATTAATATCAAATATATAATAAATATTCAATAAGTACCAACTTGATTAAGATGTGACCCTATAGGATCATATGTTATTAGCAATGTAACTCAATAATGATTCTTGGGCATATAGATCCAACAGGTCGATGGCACACAAATCGAGAAAGTTAGAAAATATCACCATTTTAGATATTCCAAATATGACATCATATTTTGGCACTTTGAGTTAAGCATAATTTATCTTAAATTTACAGGAATTGACCAGTCTAGTTGTACTTGAAATAGATAGAACCCTCCCCTCTGCACGTCCCCTCGTGCATCTTGTCACACTTGCCACAACGGCTACGACCATGCTGGCCTCTTGGTCTAGAATCAGATACCTTGGGCCTCTTGCCCGAACCCTCAATACTCGCAGCAGAATCAGGCTTTCTCTTTGTCTCCATCTCCAATTCAATCTCCCTCTCCCTAGACCTCACTATCATGTCTTCCAGCGTCTTGCAGCTGGATCGGCTAACAAAATGCCGAATGTCACTCCTCAGCATCTCGTGGTACCGGACCTTCTTCATCGCCTTGTCCGCTACATACTGCAGAACCAGAAGTGCCCTCTCCCTGAACATAGCAGTGATCTCACTCACCGTCTCAGTAGTCTGGCGGAGATCCTGGAACTCTCGTGCCAGCTGCTACACCTCAATCACGGGTGCAAACTCGACTCGGAACCTGGTCGAGAAATAACTTCAGGTCATCGAATCAATAGCAACATCATATCCTATAGCATGCCCTACCTCCTCCCACCAATCACATGTCCTGTCCTTCAAGAGGCAGGAAGCTAGTCTAACCTTATCCCCCTCGGGACAATGGCTGGTACGAAAGGCGTTGGCAACATCTGCCAACCACCTGTTGCTCGCAATGGGATCCCTAGCCCCATGATAGTCTTGCGCTCCACATGCTCGAAACTCCCTGAAGGTCAGAGAGCGCGTCCCGATCAAAGACACCATCTCAACGTGAAAGGCGCTCAATATCAGAATCTCCAAAATACCCTCATTGACCGTGCCAAAGATCACAGGAGTCTGATCAAGGATACTGCATGTAATCTCAGACGAGATGAACTCCTTCGTCTGGTCATCAAGCTGTCCGACTCCAGAACCCGAGCCAGAGCCCCCCCCCTCCCCCAATACCGGAACTGCCCACTGGTCTGCCTCGCAGCACCACCATACTGAAAATAGACCATAAAACTATCAGATTAAGCATCAATTCACTCATCGGGGGAAACATAACTACACAAGCTCCCTGGATTCATTACAACTCTCCTTGAATCGAGTACGGGTCCTCTGCTTCCAGTAGTATGGGCCCATACTACCTTCCACATCTACCCGTACTTTCCTCAAGAAGTTCCTTAACTCAGCTAAGTCACCCTAAAACCGACACTTTCCTCAAAGATAAGGCTCCCAACACTAAATCCCATCCTAGGTTTTTCTAGGGAAAACTCCACACCACTATCCGCCATCAGTTGCAGAAGGAACTCATGCTAACCTTCCCTAACTAGCCCATGAATACAATTACATATTACAAAGACTAGATAATTCTTCGAATGAGATCTCTCTCCCTACAACGGTTGGACTCAAACAAGATCTGCATAATAGAGCTAAACCTAGCTTTCTGAAATTATTTAGTTTTCATAATATGTAACTTAGCATATTCGCTTACTAACTAGCTGAGATTCCTAAAAGCACTAAGCAAGCAGCATTCAAGCATCAAGTAATCAAAACAGAGCATAACCTAATCAGGTCATCCTATCACTGACTGATCAGTACTAGCATGCAAATCTATAAGCTCATATAACAAGCATACAAATGCATCTCTCCTAGATCCTTAGCCCTAATCTAGCATGCGATTCACAATCTCACAATTCATATCATATATAAACATGTATGGGTATTTTGGGATAACTTACTTGAGTTTGGCTGATTGCACGCACCATACCCTTTTCTCTTTTAGAAATTCTTTTTATAAAAATATTTTTCTTTTGAAATTTCTACCAAGTCTTTAGTTTGAGTTCAGTCACACCCGAGAGTGTGCCCGAATCCCTCAAAACACGACTCTGATACCAACTTGGAACGCCAAAAATATGGTCCCAAAAATTTCAATTTAATAATAAATAAAATAGTATTTTCCCATAACATCCAAACATTTGAATAAAACCAATGTATCAATTTGTCATAAATCAGAGTAAAACATCATAGCAGAATCTCAATGATGTGTGCAATGCATTCATCCCGAGCTCTTTCCTTTTCAACCGGAAGTACCTGAAACATAAACTAAAAATCGTAAGCACAAAGTTTAGTGAGTTCCTCCAAAATGCCACATACCATACAAACAATAAACATATATTGGGCCCCGCCCGACATTGGACCCCGTCCGGAATCGGGCCCCGCCCGGCATCAAGCTAAGCTCGGTAAAACGGGCCCCGCCCAACGTCCAATAACATATATCAAATAAACACATACACATGCAATAATCACAGAGATACATAGCATACAAATATCCATCAGGCCCCGCCCGACATCGGGCCTTAGCTTGGAAGACATATAAACACAAGCACATGCAAGAGTCACAAAGATAACTAGCATACTAACAACATAATATAAACATGGGCCGGCCTTGGTGCCTTCGACCCGCTAAACCCGGTAAGGAAACTCACCTCGAATACAGAAAGGTAGTTGAATGGATCCCGGCTCCGAATATCGACTCTACTCAACACCTAAACATAAAAGATTTCCTTAAGTACAACAAAAAATGCCTAAAAGCCACTTATAGGTCAAACTTGGTCAAAGACTAAAGTCAAAGTCAAAGTCAACCATCCGAGTTGTCCTTCAACTCGCCGAGTTCATCCATTAGTCTGCAAAGTCGGGAAGAAACCGATCCAACTCGTCGATTTCATCCATAAACTCGTCGAGTTCGCTAGAAATCCAACATCTTAATCCATTAAGCCGACCTTAACGGAACTAAGAGCTTCAAGACTCAGATCCTAACTGAAATGTCCTCAAGAAGGGTAAAGTTTCCAACTTTACCCCTCAGAACCACCAAAATGGGTTCAAAACCCAAACCCTAGGCTTAAAAGGGTAAGGACTTAATTATTAAGCACTAAATCACCAAAGGCATAACCCCAAGCTGTAGATCTGGCCTTAAAAGTTAAATGACTACGTAAAGTTTCCAACTTTACACTCATGTATGCTTAGAAGAAGCTCAAATGCTCAAAAGAGGCCATAATATGGAATTAATGAATGCATGAAGCCCTTAAGACCATAAAGTTGGCACCTTTATGCCAAAAGAGCTCTTGAGGATCATAGATCTGAAAGAATAATACTTGGTATGTCCTACAACCCCATCAACCACCCAAACATGGCTAAAAGCAAAAAGTCTAACCCAAAAAGAGATCTAAGCAAATATTAAGCAAGGTTAGAGTGTATACCCGAAATATGCTGGAAATGGTGCAAAGAATTAAGATCTGAAGGCTCCTTCTTGAATCTCCACCTTGCACCAAGCTTCTCTTCCTTCAATGGGCTTCAAACACACAAAAACACACCCACAATAAGCTCATAACACTCAAGGAGGTCTAGGGTTTTGAGATTAGGGTTAGGGGCTATGGAGGCTGGAAATGAGGCCAACACCTGGGCCTTAAGGTGTTTAATTAGGGTGCAAAACCCTAAAATTAGGGTTTCCTTCCCAGCTGCCAACTCGCCGAGTTGAGGCATCTCAACTCGTCGAGTTGACTCATTAAGTGTCCCTGCCAAAACAACTTCGACACGTCGAGTTGAGGCTTCCAACTCGACGAGTCCTACAAGAAAATGCAATATTTGGGAAATAAATTCATACCAGAACCCAAGCGTTACATTATAAAAATGACTGATTATCAGATTATGTGAAAAATGTACTCTTTATATGACCAACAAATATAAAAATGGAAAGCATGAGTATTTACCTTACTTATGTACACATGTGTGTGCTTGTAACCCCGCAGAAGTGTATGTGTATTGTTTATGTCATGTAACTAATTAAGTTTAAGTTCTTAAACAATAATAGTCTGTGTCATATATTATTAAGTATTTGTCTTACTCAGATAATATGTTGGTACTCACAAATCATCGTGCATGTATTCAAGGTACATACAGTCCTATTTCAACTCATATGAGTATCTGCTACGTATAAATCCTATTTTAACTCTATACGAGGAACAACAACATATAAATCCCATTTCAATTCTATAAGAGGAACAACATCGTATAAATCCTATTTCAATTCTATACAAGGAACAACATCATATAAATCCTATTTCAATTCAATATGAGGTTTCTAGCAACAGTTAAATTCTTGTGCAATTACATATAGGTGAATTTTAGAGTGTACTCTGGGATCTATCGTGAGCCTATAACCGAGCTATTTGACTAGATATAAGCCTATGTCCAACACTGCAATGTGTTGTGCCAAGAGTATCACTAACACTTCATTGATGTCGTGAAAAAGATATGGAAATTGAATGTTGTCGCCTGATTTTTTCTGTTGGGCAACGGTTGTAGCTAGCAACCACAGGCTGGGGTGTCAACCAGTGTAGATCTATAAACACCGTTCCTCGCTCATTTAATATTAACGATTATAGTTACAAAGGGTTTTACTACGTTTTTTTTCTTAGTTGATGAAGAGAAACCCCCACATATGAATCCCAAGTTTAGCGGGTCTAAAAGTAAGTGTGTGTGTGTTCGTGTCATAAACTTTACTTAAAAAATTTACTAAACCATTTTTTGTCGTTAAGTCCAACTCATTCCTATTGTTAGTTAATATCTTTAAACTTTATCTTTAAAAGTTTACTAGAGTTAATAATCGTTTTTTACATAAAACTTAATAAAAAATTTTAACAAAAATCAGACAACATAACGTCATCATTTTGACGAAAACTAGATTTCAACCAATATTAAATCATCAAAAATAGAGCAAAATATAAACCTATAAAGTAGTAAAAGTATCATTTATAACCCAAAAATATTATACAACTTTCTTGTTTTTAGGTTTATAAACAGTAAAGTGACAATTATTGTTTATAAATATAACACATACTATATTTTTAGTCGTTTTAAATCGCACGCGCGCGCATATATATATATATATATATATATATATATATATATATAATCATGAAAGTTTTTATATGCTTCAATCTAGTCGCTATTTACAAATTATAACTATAAACTTGAAGTAAATATGAAATATAAACTTTTAACAATTAATGAGAAGTTTATATAATTCAATCTAGTTCTTTAACAAATAGTAACAAGAAATTTAAACTGAAGGTAAATATAAACTTGAACGTTATTAAGACATATAAACTAATAACAAGTTTATATAAACGTAAATAAGAAATATAAATGATAATCTGAAACATAAACTATAACTAACTTATATAAACGTAAATATGAAATATAAACATTAACTAGTTTATTTAAGTGTAAATAAGAAATATAAATGGTAACGAGTTCATACAAACATAAATAGGAGTAATGCATGTATTCTTCCCCGAAAACGTAAAAAAGCTTAAAATGGGCCATAGAACTCATCCTTGAAGCTTGAAAAGTGTTTGTTTTGAGATCGGGTGTCGTTTGACATTTCTCGACTTTTGAACGGGAAACTTTTTAGACGAACCGACACCGTAGGCTTGTAGATATGCCCATCAGGAAGGCAGAAAAATCATTTTCAAAACAATCAGGACTCGCCATAATTTTAGCCGGAATTCGGCCGGAGCTCCGCCGCTTCATGGAGGCACGTGGCGATGGTGATGGCTGTTTAGTGACGTCGACAACAGCTCTTCGCCAGGATTGGGTCGTCAGCTAGTGGCTCTGGACCAGGAAGCGGGTGGCATGAGGCAGAGATGCGGCGGAGGAGGTGGCGGTTGGCGGTGGTCACCGGTGCCAGAAGATGTTCGGAAAAAAGGGAGGGCCGAGAGATTGGAGAGATAAGAAAAAAATTGATTTTTGGTAGAGAAATATGAAGCTTTTGCCTCATATTTATAAGCAAAATGTGATGTCATGTGGATGATGTCACAAGGGTGATGTCATCATCTCCTCTCCTAACGACATGTGTCGTCTCGAAATGCGTGTCCCGTAATCCGATTTCGTAAAACTTTTCCAAACATTCATGTCGATTGTCCCAAGTGTGCTGACTCCAAAAATGAAATTGAAATTCTCAAACGAAAGACGATGTTATGTTTTAACACGTCCGAAGTTACAATTCAGTTATATTTTATAATTTTCACAATTAATGTTTTTCGCGAAAGTGATATAAATCAGAGTGAAAAATATTCCAATAATGAAATCAAATATTATGGAATACTCTGAGTTCAAAAATGTGATCAAAAATAGTTAACTAGACGCATAGCTAACCCTACGAATCGAATAAGCTTATGTCGTACTGTCCGATTTTTTAGTTTTTCAGGGAAAATGAGTTAGCTTCATAATCAAGGGAATATTGTTCGGAGTTGAAGATTCAAAATTTAAGGAACCTAACGAAGCATTTTAAGTTTCGTAATTTTACATTTTTAGCCGACTGATTTTTCGTTTTCTTCAAAAGTCCGTAACTTTTGCATACGAACTCCGTTTTTAATGATCTTTATATGCATGAAGTCGTGTTAACAAGCACTATCCAATTAGAGTGTCAATTTCTCCTAAGTATACTTAATACACAAAATTTTATTTTTTATGTATTAATAACACTTATTTTTTAAAATAATTTTTCGTTTGTTAACGATCATAAACTTTTTGAGACACTTTGGGTATTGTGATCGAGGGAATATTGTTCGGAGTTGAAGATTCAAAATTTAAGGAACCTAACGAAGCATTTTAAGTTTCGTAATTTTACATTTTTAGCCGACTGATTTTTCGTTTTCTTCAAAAGTCCGTAACTTTTGCATACGAACTCCGTTTTTAATGATCTTTATATGCATGAAGTCGTGTTAACAAGCACTATCCAATTAGAGTGTCAATTTCTCCTAAGTATACTTAATACACAAAATTTTATTTTTTATGTATTAATAACACTTATTTTTTAAAATAATTTTTCGTTTGTTAACGATCATAAACTTTTTGAGACACTTTGGGTATTCTGCATGCAATTCTAAGTGTAATGACTTCAATTGCATTCAAAAACAAGGAATACTACACAATAGGTCCTATTACAATGGGGTTCGCAATGGTTTTACCGGCGAATGTTGACCTAGTTTTACCATTTGTTACAAAACTCCAGCCTCCCAACTTGTCGTCGTTGCTAGCCAATAAAAAGATCACTTTATACTTTAATAAATGTTTTAAATGAGTTGTCTGATCGTATATTCCCTTTGGTAAAGAGGTAGCAAGATTATGTTTTGTTATTGATATGAAATATCCTTAAAGCAATTGTTGTTGGTGATTTTAGCTTCACCAGACATTTGGTGTAATTGGAACTAATATGTGAGTTAAGGGGCTTATTATTTGTATTCTATATTATATGTTTGGTGAATGCAGAGTGCATGTGTATACAAGATTGAAATCTTAAGTTGGTATGACACAGTAGCGCGGGTCAAGGGGGCCTTTATGGAAAATCTGAATTCTAATGAGTGATTATGGTAAGAATGATAAAGGTTATCAATTTTGGAAATCATTAATTATGTCATTAATTTGTGAATCTCTTAACTAATTTAGAAGACAGAAACCTTAATCCGTCAAAGTATAAATACGACTCTTCTATTGACTCGTGACTAGACCCCTTCTTAGCTCTCTATCTTCAAAATGATCTTAGAACTCAGTTGCAATTTGGCTTACATTTCTATGCCTAGATTCGTGAGTGTCCCTTTGGATTATCTTAGACTGGATTTCTTGTAACCCGGGCATAGGGTGGAAATATCAGTTTGGAAAGGAAACTCACGCCATCCATTGGTAATCTAGTTCTCAACCATAACCCTACTATACCCCCCCCCCCCCAATAATTGGTGCATGACAGTCAAGATCAAATCCATGCAAGTTATTATTCTTTGTCTTCTTGTTAGTGGTCTTTTTAATCTTTAAATTAATCTCCTTGTTAGCTTTATTTACTTTACTTTCTACGGTTTTCAAAACTCACAGAGGAGGTTGCATTGATGAAAATAGGGAAAATTCGGATGTCTCTATGTTATTGGGACATTTGTTTAGGGATTTTGGTGTTTTAGTGTTTTAGACAACTGTTAGATCTTTACTATATAATTTCTAGACAAACAAAGTTTGGTCCGATGTATGCGTAATTTGGTGATCAATGGGTATTGTCTATTATGGTTTTTATCTAATTTTTTTTTCTGTAATGAAGTTTTTGATATAACTGTTTAACAACCATCCAAACCATAATAGACAATACCCATTGATGGTTGTTAGGTTTAAAAACATAAAAGGACCACAAAATCAGAGGAACGTCAACAAAGTGTATCTCACCATGACACACACAACGATGCATAAGAGAAACATAGAGAGTTTGAAGTTGTCAACAAGCAATATGAGGATACTTAGTCAACCTTTCCATTCTTCTAAATTAGCAACAACTGCATTTCTTTTGTTTAGAATAAAAATTATGTATTATGTTTCCAAATGATTTGTTAACAATATATATATATATATATATATATATATATATATATATATATATATATATATATATATATATTAGTTCAAGGGTAATCTTTAGAAAAATCTCAATTTTTTGTTATTGGTTAAAAATAACGTAATCTTCAGAAGAGTCTCAATATTTTGACCAAATTAACGTAAAAAACGGGAAGCCGGCTAAATCTATGAAACCGGAAAAAAACGATTATTTCAAAGTTTTGGCCGATATTCTGTTTTTTTTTTATAAACAAAATTCAATTTTTGTTTAAACTGTGATCTAACCCAAAATATTATAGCTTTATCGGAGATATCCCTAAAAAATAAAATGAAACCCTTCAAAAGTAGACCTGGAAATGGGGCGGGTTTGAAGCGAATCAATCTTGATCCAAACTCTTTTAACAAATTTCAAAATCCAATACAAACCTACTTTGTAACCCGAATGGTTTTGCATAATCAAACTCATATCCTTATCCATTGAATAAACAAATATCCAAACTCCCCCTGTAACCCGTAAGCTTTTTGAATAAATAAACACATTTACTTAAATTTTTAAAATAGCATTTCTTAAATAAAACAAATGTTGATTTAGAAAATGCATTACGTACTCGAGGACTTTCGATTGGAATTAAAATACTATCCTAGTAACTTTCGATTGACTTTTAACTGTCGATTGCAGTGATAGAGAATAACAATTGCAAAGTTTCTTCAGGTTGATAAATGACTTATTGATTTATAAATAAAATTGGTGATTACTTAATGAAATATAAATGAAATGACATCATGATTCTTGGTAGAAGATTGGAAGTCTTGAAGTTGACTCCCCAGTCATATGTTAAAACAGTTTGGTCTTTGACCTTTTCCCTTTGACTTTCGATTGAAATTAAAATTAAACTTTAGGCAACATAAAATATAAATGTATAATTCTAAAATCTATTCGATGCGGGTTATAAATAGAGCGGATCGGTGATGATCTATACCCGACCCTCGGATATGGGTCGTTAACAAGTAATCGAATAAAAAAATATGCTCCAACCTCATATAATTCTTAAGGGTTTGGATCAGATCACGGTCAAAACTCACTCCATTGTCAAGACTATTCAAAAGTATATGTATAAGCGGTTTTCTCAGTAATCACTTGACCTTTTTTAAGTATTTTAAAATTTAAAAAGTTGATCTAAATGTTGACCCTATGCAAATCTCACATTTCTTTTTTTCTAAATTGGACTGTTAAAAACATAAAATCTCACATTTCATTTTTCTAAATTGGACTCTTAAATAACAAGATTATGAAGCAATCAGAGCGGCGCTAGAAAATCGAATTGTATATTAGAGAAGATACAATAGGGTTAAATACCCAATTACAACAATGGAAAGGAGTAATCACAGGAGCTATCTAAGAAACTGAAATAGAAACAATATCTATGACTAAAAATAACCATTCATAGGTATTAAGGAAAGCAATTCAAATGGTTTGACTATTTGTGTTATCGATCCTAATAATCTACTATAATAAATAAAGATAATTTTGTCACATGTCAATCTCTAATAAGTTTCGATACTTGTCATTTTGTGATAATTTTTAAATAAATTATATCCAAATGTCAATTTATGGTTTTTTCTAATTTTTAAAATTAAAAAGCCACATAATACTTATAGTTATATATGTAAAGTATCAAATGTAATAAATATTATACTTATTATTTACATTTTCAAAATTTTATTTTAAAAAATATTTATTATTTACATTTTAATATTTTATTTTTTTTAATCATCTCATGTAATAGACGGGTTTTACACCTAGTGCTTAATATTGTCCCTAAAGATGGACAACCGTGAGGTTAGGCCAATCTTGGCAGTCAAGAGATTGAACCGTTGTTTAGGAAGAGCTTTCGTTAGAACATCCGCAAGTTGATCATCCCCGGAGATATGGGTAACCCGTAAGGAACCGGCCTGGATTTTTCCCTGACAAAGTGATCAAGCGCCAAATGTTTCATCTGGGAATGAAAAACAGGGTTGGTTGAGTAAGTTGTTGCACTTAAATTATTGCAATAGATGGTAGGAACCAGAGATGAGTGTAGTCCAAGTTCAGAAAGCATGGAGAGTAACCATTGAACTTCAGTGGTGGTGGAGGCTACATCACGAAACTCAGCTTCAGTCGAGCTTCAGGCCAAGGTATTTTGGCGTGTTGAGCTCCAAGATATGGGATTTGAACCCAAATAAACTACATAACCAGTAGTGCTCTGATAAATGTCTTTATCGCCCGCCCAATCCGCATCGGTGTAAGCGTGCAAGTGGAAAGGGGAATGCTTACCGATTAAATCCCATTTTGTGATGTTCCCTGGCTGCCCAATGTTGAGAAGTAGGCATGTGCATGAACTAGGACAATCCGTTGACAGTGAAAGCAATGTCCGGTCCGGTAAAGCTCCCACAAGGGTACGGTACCCAATTACAACAAGATTATGAAGAAATCAGAGAGGCCATAGAAAATTGAATTGTATATTAGAGAAAATGCAATAGGGTTAAATACCCAATTACAACAGTGGAAAGGAGTAATCACAGGAGCTATCTAATGAACTGAAATAGAAGGTCACACTCGATGACTTCATATTTTTCTTTGTTTTAAGGTGTATTTGGAAGTGTTTTTTTTTTTTAAATCATTATTTTGCCTAAACAATTAGTCTTGACTAAATATTTTTTTAACTTATTGGCTTTTTGAAAAACCAATAAATTAATAAATCATTTTAAAAAGCACTCTAAATACCCCTTTAACAACAATCCAATCAATGATTCCAAAGCAATCAATTTACGTTTATTGGTCAAAAAGAAATTATTTAAGCTAAGAAATATCGAGAGGTTTTCGACATATAAGAAGTTAATAGGGGGATTAATTTTAATAAGATTTCCATAATAAGATGTATTTTCTGATATTTATCTCAAATATATGAAACCCACCTAACATAAATTTAGTAACCTGTGACATAAGACCCCTTCTTTTTTCCTGCCCTAACAACACACATACACATTATACACCGATTGACTTCTACTCGTTTTTCTTCTCCATACGAACACTTTTAGGGACCATTAAGTCATGAAACATTTGGTTTCCTACAAACTCCGTCTTCATGAACATGTTAATGACGTCTCTAGCCTTCTCATGTCCACTTTCAACTGCAACTTGAAAGCTTAATTTCCCATTTTCGCTTGAAGCTCCTTGTTGTGGAGTTAATCTCCTCAAATCTGCCTCCAATCTGTCCACCTTTGCTTTCATTCCATCTTTTTGACTTTGTCCTTGAACTTCACGCATTGTATCAGAAACCAACTTAGTTGCCACAGTTGCACCTACGTATGTACACACATAATGTATACCAAATTACTTCAATGGCTATCACCAAGAATGCAACAAGACTCTCTCAAGAAATGGACATATATATAAAGAACCACAAGTGAAAGAGCAAATGGAATTCGGCACAAATTTATGAGCTGAACATCAAGCTATGGTGCAGGTTTAAATGTTTCAAAGTTTCCTACTGTTTCTTTTTATATAAGTTTGAGAATATCCTGAATATCAAGTAACTAAAGCTACAGTCAGCATAAAACTATCAATCATCTGAATCAGAGATGGGCACTAAAAAAACTGCTTGCATTACATTCCAACATCGAAATAGTTAGAAATTTAGTGGAATTGAAAACGTAACAACCAATATTTAATGGCATTAAAACCACTCATGACTTGTTTAAGCTCTGAATCAAGCCAGAAATTGTTCTACGAGTAGAATGGAAACCCTAAAGCTCCATATCTGTTACAGAATTAAGAGTGATTTCGAAAATTTCGTGAGCTTTAAGGAGTTATGCGAGTATCCATTGTGCCATTTTCTATAGCGAGACCATTATTTTGGAATAACATGTTGCTTTCTACTAAAGCGGATTAGAAAGGTTACAAACCCTTAACCTAACAGTGTTCCAAGCGAAATACGTCATCAGATGATCGACTCGATTTTAGGCTTAAAAATGGAGTAGAGAGAGGGAAGGAGCAAACCAGGAATGTGTTTGAAGCCTTCATAGACGGCATATTGAGCGGTGTTTTTAGCAAGCGTGGTGGTGAAAAGGGTGATCTGGGCCAGTACTGAGGCAACTTCTGGATACCGTCCACTCTAACCACCTGATCGATCTTCGTGACGGTGGCGGAAGTGTAACCGTAAGCTGTGCCGCCTGCGCGTTTCACCCTCGATAGATCCGGTGTTATTCCTTTAACTCCGTCGCCGATGGAATATATCACGTCCCAAATCCCCATCTCTCTCTGGTTTTTCTGTCTGTAGAGAAGAAAGACCCATCGATGACTTAAGACCTGAGAGTGTGTACCTTCCGGAAACTTGTTTTTTTGAGAGAAAAAAAAAAAAAAAAAAAATCATTTTTGGAATAGTTACAAAAAGTCAGGTTTTCCTAACTTTTTCAAAAAGTCAGTTTTCCTTCTATCTAAAATCCAAATGTCACTTTTAAAATGTTTTTACAAAACATCTTTTGCCCTTTCTCTTTTCCAAAAAGGACTTTTGTCTCTCAAAAAGACAAGCCAAACACCCCCTTACTATGTACAATTTAGAGTAAACTGCATCCTTTGGTTAGCTCAAAATTGCTGATCAAAAAAGTTTGGAAGGTCCAAACTTTTTCATTTTGTTGCGAGTTTGATGTAATTTACTTTGAACTTTTTTCAAATGACGATTTTGCCCATATTTTTTTTATTTTTCAGTTTTTTATTATTTCTATTAATTTCTTTTTCCATTTTCTTATTTATTTTTCTGATTTTCAGATTTAAAAACTAAATTAAGAAAAAAAAAACTCACCCATACTACTACACCCACTTACTATCTCTTTAACATACATATTACCTATCTCTCTCACTCCACTATGTCGCCGGAAACCATAGCCACCAAACGGAAAACACCACCATCTTCCGGAAAAAAATGCCACCCACCATAAATCGCCGCCACCTGTCGGAAACCATCACCACAACCACCACTCCCGGTGTCACTCTCTTTCTCTTTTTTCTGCTGCTTCGATCACCTTCTCTATACAATCGTCAAAGCAAATGTTCATCAGAAAGAGTGAGGGTTTCAAATCTACCGTCAGAAAACCCTAAATGGTCGGTGGTGATGGTTCTATTTAATGATTTGGGCAACAAAGATGACGAATGGCTCCCCTTCTTTCTCTCCCCCTCCGTCGTTCTTGGCATCGCCATCATCTTCGTCGTTTGGAATGGGGGACAGCGTCGTCGCCTCCTGTAACTCGATTTCACCGCAAACCACTTTGGATTCCTCCTCGATCGTTGGCCTCAGGTTCCGTTGCTGCCTCGAATCAGATCCTTTCGTCTCTGGAGATGTGGGGAGTTGGAGCTCAAAAGAAGATGGTCGTGTTTCAAATCGTCGGTGTTCCAGATCTACGACGAAAAGATCTTCAAAGAAGATCGGCAAGAAGGGTTTTCACAATAGATTAACTCCAACGAAATCAGACAGAGATGTTTCAACGTCGGGTAGGCAACACCGGAGAAGGAGAGAGACGGTGGAGAGAAAGAGAGACGGAGTAGAGAGAGAATGGTAGCTGTGGCGGCGGTTTCCGACTAGTGTTGGTGGTTTCGAATAGGTCGCGTTCCGGTGAGAAGAGGGAGGTCCGACGAGAAGGGCGATAGTCCGACGGTTCAACCTTTGTCAGAGTCGGAGGTTCGGTGATGTGCAGGTTTAGAGTTTCAGTGTTTTTCATATGTAATGTAGAGAGAGAAGGAATGGGATGGGAGATAAACATTCAATATTTTTTTTTCTTAGTTATTGTCATATAAAAATGGAAAAAGAAATTAATAAAAATAATAAAAAACAGAAAAATAAAAAATAGGCGTAAAATTGTCATTTGAAAAAAGTTCAAAGCATATTGGACCAAACTCGCAACAAAATGAAAAGTTTGGACCTATGGTGCTAGTCCAAACCTTTTTGGACCAAAGTGACAATTTTAAGCTAACCACAGGGACCATTTGTGCAGTTTAGTCTACAATTTACAATGTAAGCTCCCATTCATCTTCTGCCACCTTAAGTTTACAGTTTATCCTTTTTTTTATATTGTATCATAAATTTGGTCCATATTTTTCTTGTTTACAGTCCTCTCTCCGTCTCAAAATTATCGTCCACAAACAAAAAACATACAGATTAAAAAAACATTAATTATCACTAACTTTATATAATAAAATTGACAGTTTTGTCCTTACTTTGCATTTAATGTTCCATTAAATGCTTAATGCATTTAATGTTCCATTTAATGCATTTAATGTTTCATTAATTGCTTAGTTGGTTAAGTAATAATGTGATGATATTTTTGATAAAAATATTAGGGTAAATTACACGGATGGTCCTTGTGGTTTAGGGTAATTTACGTGCTTGGTCCCTAACAACCTTTTTTAACTCGGACCGTCCCTACTTTATATTTTTGTTGCACGCTTGGTCCCTTGATGACTTGAAATGACCACATTACCCTTTTTGATATCTTTAATCGGTTTTTATTAATATTTTAAATTAAAAAAAACATTAATAAAAAAAGAATATGGTCCCACCATCCCAATAGGTTATCACCAACCACCTGCAATACCACCAACACCGTCAGTTTCCTCAACCATCACCACTGGCAATTTTATTTGCAACCAAAAATCCACTCATCGGAAAACCTACTTACCAGAAAACCAATCGCCTTCCCCTTTATTTGGCAAGAATGCCTTCTTGCCCCAACTCCTTTATCTCACTTGGAACACATCCATGTTCATATTACCAAGCATTTATAAACAAGGAAACAAAAAAAAGAAGGAAATCAAAAATCAATGAACAATTCGAGACAGTTCCAACAATCACAACCTCATCTTTTCTCAAACCCAGAAAAAATACAAATTGAAAATCTGATGAAAATGAAATCGATTACACAATCTGAGATAGTTCAAATAGATTACAACACTATGGATGATTTAAACCATAAAAACCCTAACATGTTGGGTTGTTTCTTAATTTTGTTCACAATCTAATGTAACGTAAATGGATTTCGAATTACACAAAAATTAGAAAAACAGCAGATAACAACACATGCATAACCTTGATTTCAAACATTTGACCTAAAGTAAACCCATCCACCTGATTCGTAAGAAACTTGCATCAAATCTTGTTTCACCATACTCGAATCTACTTGATACAACTTTCCACAACTGTGAATCACTGATCGGAGATGATGAATCGACGAAGAAGATGATGAATCATTGATAACAGCTCTACACAAAGGGATTGGCGATGGCGGTGGGAGCTAGTGGCGAGAGCAGCGAATGCTAGGGACGACGACTCTACACTCGCCGGGAACGTTGGAGAGAGAAAGTGTTGATGTGTTGAAAGGGGAGGGAGAGACGATGGGGGAGTTAGCTGGAGGTGGAGGCGTGGTGTAGGAGAAACGCCGATGAAGAAAGTGGGAATGAAAAGTATTAGGTTTAGGTTTCTTTTTATTTTATTTTTGATATAAATAATAAATAAATAAATAAAAAAATAATTAAAAAAGAAATGAATAAGGGTATATTAGTCTTTTTAGAACGGACAGGGACCAAGCGTGCAACAAAAATATAAAATAAGGACGATCTGAGTTAAAAATAGTTGTTAGGGACTAAGCACGCAGATTACCCTAAACCATAGGGACCATCCGTGTAATTTACCCAAAATATTATTTATTTTTAAAAATGGACTATTATTTTGGGACAAACCAAAAAGGAAAGATGGACTATAATTTTGGGACGGAGGGAGTATAATTTTTTTGGAAACGAGAAATATATAAAAGAGTAAAACCAAACTTAGGGCATCCACAATGTATTGAACTCTTTAAAGTCCCTCTTTCAAAAAAAACTCTTTAAAGTTCAATGATTTGCCACATCATCATTTTACTCTCCATACAACTCTACCAAAATTTCTCTGCAATGCATTGAACTATACAAAATTAAATAGATCGTACATTTAATATTTAAAAAAACTTTCATTTTCCCATTGAAGAGTTCAATGGCCATGGAACTCCATATCCATTCAATGTCAACATAGCATCCTACAATGATAAATTTTAATCCATTAAATGTCAATTATGCATGACACCTCATTCAACTCTCCCATTAAGCTATGCATTGTGGATGCTCTTAGCAAGGAACTAAGACTTGGAAAGTACAAGAAGGTTTTAAACACAAAGGAAACTCAAAATGGATTACAACATAAATGCACCCAGTTTATATCGCCTAATCTATACCTCGATGTGAAGCAATAATTTATCGGTTAAATGTTTCCTTTTTCTATGGCAATTGCCCTAACTTGCAACAAAATCAAGGAAATCCACCAACCTGGAAAATTGTATAAACAAAAGGTCACACCAACTTAGAATCCAATAACGTGCAGTTGAGGTGAACCTACAATGAAAGAAAAAAAATGCTCCACTATCAAAAGAACCACATAATGGGTAGTTTTGATTGTCTACATGAACCCCTCGTTGTGCAAGAGTCTCCGCAACTGGAATCCTACCAAGTCGAGCACACCAAATAAAGCACAACTTTTAATAGGAACTATTTTAGTCCAAACATTTTTTGGCCCTTGATATACATTTAATTTTGAGTCTAAAAACTTACGCATAATGTTCACAGAAAAGTTGCCATCGAGGGCAATATTACAACAAAATTCATCTGCTTCTATATTGAATGTGTGAGAAGCGACAAGAGTGCATAGTTTGTTTAGTTCAGCAAGAACTTCAAGACTACTAGGATTACATTCCCATGACCATCGAAAGCGAACATTGGAGCATCTCTTAACGATTTGCAACATTTAAAAGACTCTAGGGCATATAATGAAGGAAATCGAGTCTGAAGATTAATTGTACCAATCCATACATCCTACCAAAAAAGACTAGAACTTCCATATTTGATTTTTAAGGAGAATAAATCTTCAAGATTGATATTCAGCGGTTCTAAGCTTGTAATGTCATTAACAATGTTGATCCGTACTCTTGTGGTCGATTTTCCCACAACACTATGTATAGGCCTCCTACTAATATTGTGTAGACTTCGAATTACTCTGCTCCAGAGTGAGTTTTCCCCTGATCTTAATTTCCACCGCCACTTGGCAAGTAAAGCATGATTTTGGGTTTTGAGCGAACCTACACCAAGGCATCATTGACATTTAGGAGCAATTACAATTTGACATGCCACCTAATGTATTTTAGATTTTCTTCCTTCCTTCTTCAAAGAAACGTGTGTCTTATTTTTTTTAGTTCTTCGATAATGTTTGCAAGAGCTTTAAATAGAGAAAAGAAATATGTTGGAACACTTTCAAGGACAACCTTAACCAAAGTTAGTTGACCACCAAAAGATAGGTTTTTTGATGAAAAGATCCCACCTTGCAGCCAAGAGCATGTGCCCATCTTGATAATTCAGAATCGGAAATACAAGTACCAATTGTGATTTATTAAAACTAACTTTGAGGCCGGATGAGATGTGAAAACATTTGAGAATATGAGCAAGGTCTTTGATGTAATAGTTGTCCCATTCACCTATAAAGATTACATCGTCCACATAAAAAGAGATGCGAGATAAATGGTCCATTATTCGGAATATGAATACCACGAAATAAAAAATTTCCCACATGCTTCTTGCATGGCTATGTTCAAGCCCTCCATAGCGATTATAAACAACAATGGAGAAAGAGGGTCACCTTGAAGTGCCCATTTAGTAACGATAAACTCAAAAGTAGGGGAAGCATTAATTAGGACCAAGGAAAGAGCTCAGAATAAACACCATTTGATCCAAGATCTCCATTTATTGTTAAATCTCGTTTGAAGCATCAATGAATCAAGGAAGTTCCAATTAATTGAATTGAATGCTTTCTTGAAGTCAATCTCGAAAGAAATAATTATTTTACTTTTTTTCTTTGCCCATGAACAAATTTAATTCACGATTAAATGTTCTCTTGAAGATTTAGACAATGGTCTTAAAATTTACTACGACATAATTTGATCCCTTATTTTCCTCTTTTATAGTTTTAACTTTTAACATAGTCATTTTAATATTTATAACGATTTTGGTCCATATTTTATTTAGATATTTTCTTTAATCTTTTTACAAATTATTTTTATATATTTTTAAAAACTAAGCTTCCATTTTTGAATTTGATTTTTAACAACGTACTTTTTTTATATGAACTCATTTTTATAAATTTAATTGTTTTTTAAGTTGTTTTTTAGTAAATAATTTTTATATCTATCTATATATGTTCTCTAAGATTTATTTATTCTTGTAATAGATTTATTTATAAATTATTTATTCTTATAATTGTTTATTAATTAATTCATTATTATTTTTATAATTAGTTTATCGAATCATCTTTACAAATTTTGTTTTCTCTATAAAATTATTTTCCAAAAAATATTTTTAAATCCTTATTGTAATGGATTTATTTCAAAATTTTTGTTTATATCTATGAATTAGATTATTTCGTTCTTTAATTTTTATATACTCCTACACAAATTGGCCAAATTTGTAAAAGGAAAAATTGATGAGTTCACATATATTTACAACTATGTTTCACAAAAAGAAAATACCAATTTTTTTTTTTTCAATTAGTATACATTTTGAACATGTCTAGCATTAGAATAGCATTTAAATAAAATTTAGAATCATTTTAATAGAATTTAATTAAATTATACTTAAATTGTTAATGTTAATATAATTTGAATTTTTTTAGAATTAATGTTTATAAGTTTATATTTTAAATTTAGAATTAATTTAGAAACCTATTTATCATATGGTTAATGTAATAAAATGATAACTAATATTACTCTCAATAGGTCAATAATGAAATTGCCGATGTTAGGATATTTTTGAAAATATTTATAAGATCATTTGATTTAAATCTAAAAGGTTTTTGAGTTCAAAACATACGATAATATGATCACAAGTCCATAACATATTTAATTTGTTTAAGACTGAGCTATAATCAATTAACATCATTAAATAGCCAAAGTAAAACCACTACAAGTTGTAGCCTTGCAATAATATCATCGTTATCTTCTACCTGACTTCTCTAAGGTCTTTGGTCATTATCATTTTTTTTTTGGAACGACATTATGTATTCCACAGGGAACAAAAAACAATCAGTGCATATGAGAGGATTATGCATCCACTTATTCTAGTTTTTTTTAGCTTTATACTTCTTATTACAAAAAATATTAAAAGAAAAGGAAACAATATAACTAAAAAGTAAATCTTTTCTGTAATCGTTCCCAAAAACAGCGTATTCTAATATTTCCACAACACCCATATTAAAGTACCACAAACTGAATCCATAATCAATCTACGATAATTAACAACACTTTGATCACCAATCCACTCGAATAAGTCACATATGTCAATGAACTCAGGCACCGAAATACCCAACCACAACGCATTCTTTTACCAAAGTTGGATAGCCAACGAATATTTTAAGAACAAATGAGCAATGTCTTGATGCTTATCAACATAACACTAACTCCACAAAAATTTCCATCCTAATAAGATTACATATAATCGACAATTTGTTCTGCAACACTCTCTAAATAAATAAATTAACTTTGATAGGAAAACAGTTATTCCGTCTAGTATGATCGCCACCTATAGGTAACAAGCTTGAACTCTAAGACTTTTAACCGTGAACTCCACTTCCAATCCAATCTTTCAACTCTAAGAATCCACCCCGTCCATTAGATGCGCTGACATAAATAAGCATATCCATCAGTTGCTGCAACTATGATTGAAGATCTCCTCCACCAATAGGCCGAAGCCAAGCAATCTCCCACCTATTGTCTATCCAATAATCACTAACCATACTCTTGCCATTGACTGGCAAGGCGAAAAGTCTAGGAAATCGAGACCTCAAAATCACATCACCACACCAAAAATCCAACCAAAACCTAATAGAGGCACCATTCCCCACTTTCATAGTAATAGAATCAAACGAAAGTAATCCATCAAGGTCAGACACGAGCTTCACAACACCTAACCAAACCCCTAGTTTTGATCTGTACATATCAGCCATTGAAAAGCCCCCATCATTACCATAGATACTTTTAAGTTTTAACAATCCAGACCCACAACAGATTCTCACCATTAAAGTCATGCAAACTATGAACTGACATACCACAAAGATCTTTATCATTCGAGAGCATTGTCATTTGATTTTTTTTTTTTTTTTTTGTCTTTATATATTCGATTTTGCATGAACCCAAGATAGTAGTTTCTTGGATTATTCAAATTCCGTGTAAACCTAGGCATATAAGGTTGGCATTATATATTTAGGAAAGTGTGATAATGCAATCTAAGAAATATTTGAGTCTTGTTTGATATTCGTTAAAACCAAATTCTAACATTTGAGACAATTTTACTTATAAGCATTGTACAAACTAAAAATTCATATATTTATCCAAATAAATATTCCATCCACACAAAATGCTTAGAAATGAATGTATATGTGATCATATTACTTTCATTCGTTAGGATATGACCATTGCTGTTTTTAATCAAAATATAGAGTTGTTCTATGCTCCATCGAATTTTTAATCAAATCACAAAAGAAATCTCAATCTCTTGCTGGAATACATTTTTCTTCATAAGTTGCATTATTATTTCAACTGTTGTAAATCCTAATTGTGCCATTTAGTAAAATAAAATTGCCTCTCTTTTTTCTCTCGATTTCTTTGTCCCTGACTTCTCTTTGTGTTTCCTCAATAGACATTCTTCGATAATCATTCCTTACATTGTCTAATAAATATGATGATAACATGAAGCAAAATAATAATATCAATAACATAAATATATATCGAAGCCCTAATATATGGAAAACCACGAGACACAATTTCATGTATATTAATGGACTTAACTGTAGAGGAGAAGGTCATATGGCTAAAAACTGTCAAAGAGAATGAGAACAAAAGAAATGAATAAATAAAAACCGATATCTTTGTATAATAGTCATATAAAGCCTTCTAATAATACTCAAATAATCCTTAATAATAAGAAGCACATAAAAACAAAAAGAATTACCAACATCAACAGGTCTTATTTTATTTATAAAGAATTAGTTGGTTTTAGGAAACTTACAATTGAAAACTCTCTACAAAAAACCACTCAACACTCTACAACTAATCCTCACTACAAAACACTCTCTAATCTACACTCAACTAAACCTAAAACACGAATGAATTATATGAACAATGAAGAACTCACAGAAGAACCCTAATTTACAGATGAACGCTAGAGAACAAGAGAGTCTATGAGTTGAGTGTGTGTGATATGAATCTCAGTTATGAGAGAAATATACACACATTCACCCTTTATACTTCAGGTTGATCTTCAGATCAAATATTGCATCTGGATCCAAGTAAAACCATCCAAACCCGATCCACAAAAGATCCGCATGTCCAACAATCCTGTAAGTTTAGAAAAAACGAGGCGCAATCCAATACTTCACTAGATATACATAATTGGCCCCTAAACGACAATTGTTATCAAATAACATACCAAGAACATTTATATAATGTAACATTCTGTTTGAAATTAAATAAATAATAAACTTTAAAAACCTCGAGATGTAAATTTTCAATATTATTTTATATTATTGTAGCCAAAATCGATAATAATTTAGCAAGGTGTTGGCTTCGAGGAGTTAAAAGTCATAATTTTGGATTTTGGAGGTTAAAAGTGTAAGTTCTGGATTGGTTTTGTAACGATTTTTAGAAGTCGGGGGGTATTGGGTAAATATTGGACTTAAATTGAAAAGATTTTTGAAAGTTGGGGGCTGAATGGTACTATATGGATTAAAGTTGAAAGGAATTGTCATGGAGGGGCTGAAAGTGGATTATGGACAAAGATTACATGTGATCGGGTATAAACCCGTCACCTTCTCCAAACCCTAACCCTAGGTCATTCAGCCGCCACCCTCTCATCAACCACCTCCGGCGCCGCCACCCTTATCTCTCCCATACAGTCGCCGCCTCCGTGACACCCTAGTGAACCACCGACGATCCCTTGCGACTCCGACGACGAGCCTAAAGGCCGGTACTGAGGCTGATGTTGCATTCTTTCCTTCCTTCGAGACGTCCGTCGCGCCGTTGTGATCACCGTGGCTTACGTCGCCATCGCTGAACGTCACCTATTGGCGTCGTCGCTGCCGCTGCTGCCGTTGCACGTTCAACAACTCCGTTCGTCGCCCCTCCATCGTCATTCTCCTCCTCCAAGACCGAAGTCCGGCGTGGTGGGTGATCGTGCTTCGCGCGTGTGTGTGTGTCACTGCTGCAATCATGATTGTTTGTGCGTTTTTGGCTTGCCGGAAGTTGCAGAGAGCCACCATGGCAACCAACCATGGTGGCTGCCGCCATTTTTGCTTTTCTGCCACCGTGTGAGGGTGGCTGTAGGTATATATTGGTGCAGGTGTGTGTTTTTTTTATGGGAAATGTAGTATGGATGATTTTGGCCGGAGGAACTAAAGAAAAACCCGTCACCACCACCGTGAGATGTTGGCTGCCACCTCACGCCGCCATATTGCTGCCACCAGCCGCCATGTTGGGTGGCGGTGTACATTCATGTGTGATTGAATTGCTTTTTAGATGTTTGTTCAGGTTTTGGTTTAGAATCATAACCACCATTACCACGAGGTGGTGGTTTCCCCCATGAGCCGCCGTCGACCACCACCGCCCGAGGTGGCAATGGGTGGTGTCCGACCTAATGAAACCCTAATCAACTTAAAACCTAATTTGGAATTTTGTTGGCTGGTAATTGGGTTGGAAGCCTAATTAGGGTTTAGAAAACCCTAATTATGAATATGTTAGTTTGGAATTATCGAGACCCGCGTGTTGGGTCATTGGAATTGAATAATGAATTACGCCCGACCACACCGTCTGAGTTACGTAGTAGAATGATGGACTTAATGGATTAAGTCCTTAATGGGTTAAGTGTTTCTAATTAACCCTAATCATCATTTTATGTGAAAACTCTAATTTCATTTGGGCCTTGAGTTGGGCCTTTCTGTTGGGTTTTGGTGATTGGGCTATTGATGGGCCATCCAAGAACAAGTATGTGGACTGGAATATTTGGATGGACTTTAGGGGAAGGCCCATGTGAGGGGTTTGGGCCCAATTTGGAAAACTGGGCCGTAGATGGACCATAATTGGGCCTTGATGATTATGAGACATTGGACCAGCGGAATGTCAAATGTTTGGACTAGAATAAAGGGTTGGGCCTTAAGGTAAGACCGTGTAGAGGTTTCGGCCAAATTTTGAAAATGGGGGCATATGTTGTGCCTTGTTGATTATATGGCTTTTGGGTCTTCAAGTGTGAGTTTGGGCCTTGGTCTTGGACCAAGCTAGGTTAGGGGTAAAATGGTCCTTTTATCCTATGTGTGTACTTATGGTTATTTATTAGAACCCAATTATTAATCAAGTGTTGTTTTGATGATTGACAGTTTGGGGATCTTTCAGCCAGCAGTCACGGATTTATTCACGGGACTTCAGAAGTGCGAGGTGAGTCTCCTCACTGTTTGTATGGGTCGAAGGCACCAATGTCGGCCCATTTGTTTGATGCACGTAGAAAGACCCGGGGATTAGCCCTAGGCATTATGTATGAAAGACCAAAAGGTGACTCCTGGCACACTCTATGTTATTATGTATGGTAGGAAGACCTGGGGTTAGCCCTAGGCATTATGTTTGAAAGACCAGGAGGTGGCTCCTGGCACACTATATGCTAATTGGCTAAGTAGAGTAGTATGTATGCTAGTTGTCTTTGTGATGCTTGGATGGAAGACCAGGAGGTAGCTCTTGGCACTTGTTTGTAAGACTGAGGGGGTGGCCTCCAGCTTGGCAAGAAAGACCACGTAGCGGCCTGTGGCATAATGGAAAGACTATGTATTGGCACATAACACCTTTATTGATTATGATATATGTATGGTTCATGGTTATGTATGACATCATGTGATTTATGTGCTTATATGCTAGACAGTATCCGGTTGAAAGAGACTGAATGGGTAGGCCAGCACCCAGATATGCTAGGCAGTATGTTGATATGTATGGTATGTGGTATTTATGGAATTCACTAAGCTTCGTGCTTACGATTTTCAGTTTTGGTTTCAGGTACTTCTTCTTTAAAAGGAAAGGATCCGGCACGATCGCAGTGCATCACACTATGATTTCCGCATTATGACATCTTTGGGAGTTGTACTTTGATATTACTTTTCTATGACATGTTTTGGTTATTGGAAATATTAGTTTTTGATTACGAAATGAGTTGACACTATGGATGTTTTTATACTATCGGTTTTTATATTAACTTAATTAAAATGAAATTTTTGGCCTTGAATTTTGGGATGTTACATATACTAACCCTTGAATCTTTAGAAAGCACACACAAACAACCCAAGACATTATAAGTTTCAATGATAAGTTTGAAATAGGAAAAATGTTCATATTTTTAACACCCCCCCCCCCCCCACCCACATACACATACACAAATTAATAATTAAAAAAACATTACTTATTTTGAAAAGCATCCATAAGACCTACTTTTTTACATAAAAAATTATGTTGACTGGAAATCAAAGCTTTAGTGAAAATATCAGCCACATTTTGATCTGAATCAATTTTGCAATCTTGAACTAGACCTTTAGATACATTTTCTCTAATAAAGTGAGTATCAATATCCAAATATTTTTTTTATGAAATACCGAATTCAAGCCAATTTTATTGCAGAATCATTATCACATAAAATCTTAACCATGAGCAAAGCTTTAGTCCTAAGATCAAACACAACTTTGAATCCAAATAACATTACAAGTAATAGTACTAAGAGCATGGTATTCAGACTCAAGGGATGAACGTGAGACTGTATCTTGCTTCTTGCTTTTCCAAGAAATAAGAGAATCTCCCAAAAACACAGAAAAACCAGTTATAGATCTCCTAGACAATAAGCACTTTGCCCGGTCAACATCCGCAAATTGTTTTAAGGTGAGATTTCCTAGGATTGTGCATAAACCGACTAAAAACTTGCACAACATAGGAAATGGGTAATCGTTAAGTATATATGTTTCCCAATAAATTTCTAAAATTCAGTAACATTTTGCAATAAAGAAATCATTTTCATCAATTTTATCACTCCTAATAACAACATTGGAATCTAAAGGAATTTTGATAGGCTTAGACCCTAACATACCAAATCATGCAAAAGTTCTAAGCATTATTTTCTTTGAGTCAAACAAATTCTCAACATCAATAACTTCAATATTATGGAAAATTTTAAGTTTTCCCAAATCCTTAATTAAAAACATAGATTTTAAAAAGTTTAACATTATCAATAATTTCAACTAAATCATTTTCAACTAATATAATGTCATCCACATATACTAAGAGAATAACAACTATTCTTAAATTTCACAAATAAGGACAAACCATTTATACTTTGCACAAACCCAAATTCAAGAAGAGATGAACATAATTTTTAATTCCACTTCCTAGGTGTCTGTTTAAGGCTATACATAGATTTTAAGAGTTTGCAAACCCTATTATCACCTTTACTGTGATAACTAGGTGGAAGACTCATATAACACTTTCATCAAGTTCACAATATAGAAAATCATTATTGATATCTAGTTGAAACAAATCCCAATTATAATTAATAGCTCCATACATATCAAGAAACAAGGCCAATCAAGAACAAACATCGAAACAAATCTGGGGCCTAAGAACATAGGAGACCCTTGATCAACACTAAAATTGATCTGAACAATGATCTAGATCTAAACACACTAGAAACTTTAGATCAAACAAGACCAGATGAGATACAACAGAACCCTATCCCAAAGAAGACAAAACTCACAAACTAGTCGAAAATTGCTCCAAAGAATTCCCCAACATCAACAACTCTTATTTTATTTAGAAAGAACCAGTTGGTTTTACAAAACTTACAACTGAAAACTTTCTACAACAAATCACTCAACACTCTACAACCAATCCTCACTACAAAACACTCTTTAATCTACAATCAACTAAACCTAAAACACAAAAGAACTCTATGAACAATGAAGAACTCAAAGAATAACCCTAATCTACCGATGAAGACGAGAGAACAAGAGAGTCTGTGAGTTTAGTGTGTGATATGAATCACAGTTATGAGAGAAACAAACACATTCACCGTTTATACTTCGAGCTGATTATCAGATCAAATATTGCACCAGATCCAAGTAAACCCATCCAAACCCAATCCACGAAAGATCCGTGTGTCCAACAATCCTGTAAGTTTAGACAAAACGAGGCACAATCCAAAACTTCACGAGATCTACATAAATAACCCCTAAACAAACAATTATTAAGAATCCTATGAAGAGTACAAGGAAAATCGATTATAAGATGCATTAGTTTGAAAAAGATCGTTAGTTTTAACAAAACTTGTTACCCAACATTCTATATTTGAGGCGATGAAATTCGAACATAATAGGGTTAAAATAATCTATTCTCGTCGTTGATGATAAAAACGTTTACCTTTATCATTCTCATCTTTGATGAGAACATTTTCCCTTTCATGAAATCTTCATTCCTACTTTCCAATATTCGTGATCAGGATTCTTGACTTCTGGACATCTCACTATCCGCCTCCACTAATTCCTCTCTGTTCTTGATATATCCTCTTCCTTTAGACTCCATTTGGATCCCAACATATACATTTTGAATGCTTATATATTTTTTTTCCTAAATAGAAGTCTAAAAAGAAAAGGATTTATCCGGAACAGAGAAGAACCAATACAGGTGGATCGGAATAGCAAAGATGGGAGTCGTTGTCCTGAAATGTAGAAAAGTAGAAGAAATCATAATGCATGAATATTAATGGCAATGCATGAGAAATTTAGCAAAGATACAAACTTAAAATGAAGAACAGTTCATAAACATGATTTCCATCTGCAGACTAAGATGTCTAATCCAGTTATCGTAACTTTCCACAAACGTTCGACCATATAAAGAAGCAATAAAATCAGCTCATATGAGATTATGGAATACACCAATCAATAAGCCCTCAACATGATCGGCCTAAACTCAGCATATACGAACCAAATACCAATAAATTCAATTGTATTTGCGTGTGCGTGAGAGAGAGAGAGAGAGAGAGAGAGAGAGGTTGCTTACAAGCAACGATGGCAGATCTGAGTGTGTTTTCAGGAGGTGTTTCTCAAGTAATCGGAGGAAGAGTCATGCCATCAGAAGCAAAACTTGTTGGCTTTTAAAGAAGCCATTGAAGGTTCTAGACAAACACAAGAAACCCTAGAGAACATTTGGCGATGGGGATTTTTGAAATCTGATGATAATTTATGGACAGGCCTGAAGAACACAATCCCGTAATCTACGTGAAGAATCCAACCCACCGTAGTCATTGATGTCGGAAATAAGAAAAATGTTGTTTGGATATGGATCTTTTTTGTGTTAAAAAATATGTTTGTTTTGAATTGGTGAGATATAAATTATATGTTGAAAGTTGAAAGTATAAGAAGAGAAATCGCAAGAGCATGAACTCTAATCAAATGTTATACAATAAAGCCATAAATCTGCTATTGCACGAGCATGAACATGGACTAACAAATAAGTGATCCATACAATAAACTTTTATTTTTAACTTTTAGGGATTAATATCATACATAACAATAATTTTTTTTTTAAATTCTTAATTTTTGTAATGGTTTCTAATTCTACTAATAGTCGCAAATTAGTATAGGTAGTAATTGATTCCGTTTATGGTTTCTTAGGGTTTTTGTTTGGTTTAGTTTCCACAATATAAATTTATTTCAGTCCAAACCAAACCAAACAAATTTATAGCAACTCAGACCAAATAAAAAACCAAATTACACTTCAGTTTGGTTAGTTTTGAAAATTGAAAAAAACAAATTCTAAGTTTAATACAAAATGCAAAATTTAAAATTTACAAACTCCAAAGTTTAAACATATAATATAAAGTTTCAAATAAAACTTGGGTTACAGGAAGTAACTTTTGAGATTTTGGAATTCAGAAATTGATGTATAATGTATCCACGAAATATGAAATATCAAAAAATATTTTTAGTTTTTCAACTATTTTTAAAGTATAAAAAATATACTATTTAATTAATATAATTAATTAATTATGTAATTTGATAATTCGGTTTTGTTTAGTTCGAATTCTACCAGACAAGAAAACTAAATTTGAAATTTGGCTTGGTCTGAATTTGTTTTCGGTTTCCTCAAATGCAAACCAAGTAATGACCACCCTTACAAATTAGTTTAATTTCTTTTTTAGTATATGAACATATCTAAAAATTATTCATAATATCAATCTACCGATAAAAACTTAGGAAAAATAGTACTTATTTCTATTCTTGGTTGCTTAAAAATTTAGCATAGAATCTTATAAGAGATTCTCAAACTAACTAATCCAGACAAAGGTATTCATAAAGGTAAAAAGATTGAAAACTTCAAGTTCAAGTTCTCTATATGTCAAATATAAAACAACATGAAATATCAAAATAACAATCTCTTATGTCTTCCTATGCCAATAGCTACAACACTAAAAGCAAAACCTTTAAAGTTTATAACTAAAACTCCATCTGCAACAAAATACCATATCAAGATTCTTCAAAACCCTAGCCACTTTTCCTCACATCCATCACAATCTTTCTATCTGACTCCCTTGCATAAAAAGCCACTGAAAAAAAAATTACTCTTAGTTGAAGTTAAATCATAAGCATTCAAGAAACAACAACTTAACAAAAGAATCAAGAGTCACCTGTATCTCCTGCTTGCAAATTGTTTAAAATTATGAAAGTTCTAAGCCCTTTTAAAACATACATTTTGCTGTTTACATGTACCCAATAACGCAAGGAAAGATCCCATTCGTTTCCTGCTGTATCCAATACACTCACTGGGATCCCTTGAGGATCATTAACTTCTGGGAAATGAGCCTGTTTGAAAATCAAAATCATGCATATTTATTAATATTACTACATTCTAAATCTACTCAATTAGAATCCAAATATTGTAAATTCTTTGCCTTTCTTCACCTCTGCATGTTTCTTTGGAATTATAAACCGGGCTAACTTGGAACCGGTATCACTAGCAGTCAGTACTTTCTCAAACAATGGAATCAATGATTCCGATTCCGGGCTAATACATTCAGTCCTTGAACAGTCCATGCATATCACCCCATGGAAATCCTGCAGCGAATACTCACCAAGTGACATAATACATCCACAATGGACAAGCTGCAAAATGCAAATGAATTAATATTGGTTTGCATATTCAAAAATACATGTTTCCTAATAAAAAACTACCCTTGAGTTAAGAAGAAATCGAAGGGGCAAATTCGGAATTTTACTCACCTTCCCACAAGAGTCACAGTCCCTCCAACCGTCTTCTTTTGAATGAAATGTTACACAGAAACGTCCCGTATTGTATAAATAGCTATAAGGATTCAAGATACAAATTGGGTTAGAAAAGATTTTACATTTTTAAAGATTATGGTCATCAAATTTTGCATCCCTACAAAACTTTATGCACAAAAAAGAAAAGATAGCTAGAATCGTTTTCTTTCCTCTCTTGTTTGAGTTTGAATCCTCAAAGATTGTCAATTGGATGTTTTCTCCATATGATCAGACGAAATAAAGGGTAAATCGTATTGAAAATCATTCTAATTTCGTTGGATTTTAAATCGGGGTTTGTATAAATGAAGTATGAATTCAACATGCAAGTTATGAACTATTGCGAGACTACTACAAATCACAATTTCCCAGAGAATCGACCATAATTAATCAATTGAACTAACACATATAAGATCGGCATGGAGATTACAGAATACACTGATCGAATCGGAATTAAACTAAAGTAGTTACGAACGATGTATAGGAAATTCAACTGTATCGAAGTGTGAGATAGGCGAGAGGAGGCTTACGAGCAGCGATTGCAGAGTTGGGCGAATTCACCGTTGCGGAGTTTCCATCCATTACTCAAGCAATCGGAGGAAGAGTTCTTGCAATAGAGGCAAGACTTATTCGATGATGAAGAAGCCATATAGGTTCCAGAAGAAATCAAGAAACCCTACTAGCCTAGTGATTGTTCGGTGATGGGGTTTGATTTAGAACCCCTTTTCTCGAAAACATCGAAGAAGGGAAATTTGGAATGTAATTTATGACAGACCCGAAGAACACAAACCAACAATCCGGGCAAATGATCCAGCTCATCATAATAGTTGTTCGTCGGAAATGTTGATTGATTATCTCTTGTGTGATAACACATGATTGTTTTGGATTCATGGGATATCATTGCATACGTAGAAAGTATAGAAGTAACTACAACTCTACAAGAGCATTAACTCGTTGGATAAGAGGAGGAACTCTGATGATCATATGGTGATGAAGACTGAATAGGAACCCTACGTACTCACTCAAATATGTGGAGGCAACCAGTTTTTTGAAAATTGATAATTTGATATAAATATATATTATTTTTAATTATATAAATGGTAAGCTAAATAATAATTTTAAAATGAATTAAATTAGAGATCATTTGCAAATTTGGTTTAGGTCATAGATTTTCAAATATGTGTAGCCTACATGTGACAATGAAAGATTAAAAACGAAAAGAAATCCGGTTAAGGACGTTTAGTTTGACTAGTTTTTGATATAATGATTCTCTTCTCATAAATCATGGTATTTTTCAGGGTTGTGGTGGTTATTTATAGTTTATGCTTTGTATAACCTCTTTCGCCACATCATATGGCTTATTAGCATCGGGTGGGGGTATCCATGGTTAATGGTTTGGATTCCCTCTTTTGCCATTACTGCTAAATCTAATAAGAAAAATTTTTGTATTTTTTAATTGGGGATTCTTGTATGATATATAAATATCATTGGTTAACCCTATTATAATTGTACGATAATCTCATAACTTCAAAGTATCATCACATCGTGAACATTTCCCGACCTTTTATGAGATTGCGTTGACATGCAACATGTCACTTCGATATTAAGAAAATGGATAAAGATTTAATGGTAGATTTGAAATTCAAGTCATGTGGTTTTCATGGTATATCGAACCCAAGGAGTTTCGTTGTAATCAAACCAACTTACAGAAAAAACATGTACACATATATATATATATATATATATATATATATATATATATATATATATATATATATATATATATATATATATATATATATATATATATATGTATAAATAGTCATGTTATATACCGATAAATCATTATTCTATTAATATTTCTAGTAAGAAAATTATTAATTACGTTTATAATTAGCATTTGATAATATCATAAACTTAACAAAAATCAAAATGGAGCTAAAAAAATTAGAGTTCTAGATCTAAATTGGTAAAACTAATAGTCACTTGAATGTTGTTGATTTTGATTTAATAAACTTTATCTTGTATGTGATATAGGGTTTGTTGTGTTTGAATTAAGGTAATATCTACGTCAAGCTATATTTTGTGTATGTGGCGTATTAGGGGTGTGTTGGCGTTGGCGTATTTATGGTTTACGTTTTAGATACCCTCTCTTGCCTAATTAATGTTGCTAAATCTAATAAACAATTTTTTTTTCATTTTCTATGATGATTTCTTATATAACACAATAATATCATTGGTTAACCCTATTACAAAGAGTAAGATAATCTCATACTTTCAAAAGTTGTCTCATTTTGAAAATCTGCTTAACTTCTATGATGTTGTTTTGATATGCGGAATGTCTCGTCATGGTTTAAAAAGTATATAAAGTTATGAAATTTTAAAATCAAATCATGTGGTTTTTATGATACATCGAGCTCCATGAAGTTTCATGGGAATCAAATCATCATAGACAAATGTTTTTCATGATGACAATGTAAAAAAACATGTACATACATAAAATACATACATACGTATATACATATATACACAAATACATACATACATACAAATATCACATATACCAAGAACAACATATAATGGGTCCAATCAACCATCGGGTTGGAATGCCAACATACTTTGGGTCAAGTCAACCAACGGGTTGGAATACCCCAGGCCCCTCAACCATCAGGTTGGAATGCCACATATTATGGGTCGAATCAGCCTCGAGATAGAATACCCTCGGGCCCGTTCAATCATCGGGTTGGAATGCCCCGGTCTGTTGGCTCACACACAAAGCAGTAAAGCCTCAACCATCAACCAAACATGTGCACATATAACAGATAATCATAAAACCGGCTACAGACAGTCAGACAGATCTACAAATCACATAACATCATCCTATATACCAGGATACTGACCTAACAGGTCTCTACAATACAATAACATGCATAGCAGGTCATCAAACCAAAGGATTGGCCTTGGTGCTTTAAACCCTGTTAGCACAGTGAGGAAAACTCACCTCACAAGTTGAACATAAATGATATGGCCCGACTCGAATTTCAGTTCTCTACTCAATGCCTACATCCACCAAGTGACCAATTCCATCAAAATCCCAAAATACCCTCAATAGTCCAACTTGGTCAAACATGGTCAAAATGAGTCAAACATGGTCAAACTCAATAAACCCACTGAGTCAACACAGCCGAGTTAACTCAACATGGGCTGAACCACGCAAGTACGCGGGGCGTTCCCAAAAGAATGCTTAGTATACGCAAGGCCTCGCATTGACCAAGTTATGGGGTGGCTGGACCGAGTACGCGGGGCGTGCCCTCGCAAAACCCACAACTTCATTAAGTGTTTAGTGGCTTAAGCACTTAAGCCCAAACTTTAGATCTATGGTCCAAATGCACCCTAGAGTCATATAGTCTCCAACTTTATGACTTTACACGTCCAATAAGTCCTTAATACATGGTCTTAATTCATTAAGACACTCCTCAAGATGCATACACTTCTAGCCATATATTAGGACCTCATTTTTATGACTAAGGACCCCTCCAATGTTCTGAATGGACAACTCAAAACATCCAGAACATGCCATGCTCAAAATGGAGCATTTGGGACCAAAAAGAAGCATAAAAACACCCAATAAAGAGATCTAGCAAATAAGACATCAAGGTATAAACTTTATACCTTGAAATGATGGAGAAAAAGGCAAAACTTCCAGATCCAAGCCATGCTTCAAGCTTACAATCTCCTTGATGCAACTCCTTCTTCCTTTAACACAACAAAAACACACTCTTGAGCTCAAAACACACTCACTAAGGGTTAAGGTTTGCCAAGAACGACTCAAAGGGTATGGAGGCTGAAAAGGTGGGGAGAAATGAGCCATAACGGTGTTTAAATACCCCTCAAACACTAAACCTCAGGGTTTCTTCCAGATGTGAGTACGCCCAACGTACTAGGGCGCACCCTAGTATGCTCAGCGTACCCACATGTACTTACCGTACTCCTCCTGTCCCTAAAATTACAAACTTGCCACTAGGGCATCTCATGGCTATTTCCATTCAATCCAATGGCCAAAATGACATAAATTAATACCAAGGGATGAATTTGAAAATGCCTAAAAACTGAGGTGTTACAACTCTCCGCCACTTGAACTAGATTTCGTCCTCGAAGTCTGTTGTAGAGAACAAATCCGGATAATACTCTGGCATCTCAGCCTCTGGCTCTCAAGTCTACTCGGAGCCCCTCCGGTGCTACCACTGTACCTTTACCAAAGGTACCTCATTGTTATGCAAAACCTTCACCTTTCTTTCCAGAATAGCCATCGGCCTCCACATAGTTCAGGTACTCATCAACCTGAATGTCATCCTGCAGGTCAAACATGCGGCCCCTGATGCTCAGCCTTGACCATCCTGCAGGTCATGCACCTCACCACGTACCGGGAGATCTCCCTCTTCATACATGCCCACCAATAGCTCAACCTCAGATCCAGATACATCTTCGTGGCCCCCGGATTGATAGAAAAACGAGACTTATGAGCCTACTCCAATACAATCTGCCTGACCTCACCAGACATCGGAACTTAGAGCTGACCACATCGGGTCAATAACTCACAACCGTCCGGCACAAATCTGGTAATCTCACCTCTAATCCTCTCTTTCTTCCAATTCTCTTCCCAAACATCGGGTCAACAACCCATGACCATCAAGGCATCCGCCACCACATTCGCTATACCCGGATGGTAAAGGATCCCGCAGTCATAATCCATGACTACGTCCAGCCATCTACGCTGCCTCATGTTCAGGTTCAGCTGATCCATAATATGGCTCAAACTCTTATGATCTGTGTAGATAGTACAGCGGACCCCATAAAGGTAATGCCTCCAAATTTTGAGGCAAAAACCACTGCCCCCAACTCCAGATCATGCGTGGGATATCGCGTCTCGTGCGACTTTAGCTGCCACGAAGCATAAGCTATCACTCGTCCTCTCTGCATGAGGACCGCCCCCAACCCAGTGATGGATGCATCACAAAAAACCACAAAATCCTCAATTCCCTCTGGGAGGGTCAAAACCGAGGCCCACATAATCTCTGCCGAAGGGTCTCAAATATTGTCTGCTGCTTAGGGCTCATTTAAAAATCCACCCCCTTCCTCGTCAGACGAGTGAGGGGTACTATAATTTTGGAGAAATCATGAATGAATCTCCGAAAGTACCCTGCCAACCGTAAGAAACTCCTGATATCCGAGGGAGATTTCGGAACCTCCCACTGCATCACATCCTCGATCTTGGCCGGATTGACCAATATCCCATCCTGGTTAATGAGGTGTCCAAGGAACTGAACCTCTAGTAACCAAAACTCGCACTTCGAGAACTTAGCATAAAGTCATTCTTTCCACAGGACCCCTAAAAGCCCACGAATATGCTCCTCATGTTGCTCCCTGGTCTTGGAATATACCAATATATCATCAATGAACACAATAAACGAACGATCTAGCATCGGCCTGCAAACTCGATTCATCAAATCCATGAATACTGCAGGCGTACGGGTGAGCTCAAATGGCATCACCACGAAATCGTAATACCCATAACGAGTCCGGAACGCGGTCTTCTCCACGTCCTTCTCTCTCACCCTGACCTGATAATATCCAGACCTCAGATCTATCTTGGGAAACCAAGATGCACCCTGCAACTGATCAAAGAGGTCATCAATATGCGGAAGGGGATAACGGATCTTCACCGTTAACTTGTTTAAATCCTGGTAATCAATGCACATCCGGTGTGAACCATCCTGCTTCTTGACGAACAAAATCGACGCTCCCCATGGAGAACTGCTCGGTCTGATGAAATGCTTGCCAACCAGTTCCTGTAGCTGAGATGACAGCTCCTGCATCTCAGGCGGTGCCAAGTGGTACGGTGTCTTGGCAATAGGGGACGCACCTGACACGAGATCAAACCTGAACTCGACCTGCCTCTCCGGAGGCACTCTGGGTAACTCCTCCGGAAACACATCTGCAAATTCCCTCACAACTGGGACCTCTGAAACAGAAGTCGGATCCCCAACATCATACAAATTTAATTCCAAAGTAAGAGACTTCGACCCCCAAATCAAGCCAATAGAAATTACATTCAACCATAGACAACACGAACTACTCCAAGACATGCGTTAGACTTCCAAATACAAAATCGACCCCAAAATTTCGACTCTAATCCAAATATGATGACTTTCAACCGATGATTACCAATTTCTCAAAACTCTTTTGATTCAAACAGCAAACGGCCAATTGAATCTACGTGCGACTCTCAATCGACTCAAACCAAGTACAATTTCAGTCAAAATCGAAATCGTTTCCAGATTCATCAAAAACCCATTCGATTTCACCTTCTGTCCATTCACCATTCGACTTAACTAATTCCAAATCGAAATCAACATCTATCGATGATAGATACTATTTGAAATCGATATCGAAAATCTTACATCAAGTTTCGATTCAAGCAATTTTACAATATTCGAATACAAATAGCGAACAACAGTCAAACGTTGACTTTTATACTTTCTCATGTTACAGAATTCGAACAGTAGCCGATGATTTTGGCTAAAAATAGTTTTCGATTATAGGCTCAAGGAACCATGGATCAAACAAATAGAGAAAGATTGAGTTATATGGGCTTAATATGGATTGATGAATAGTATCAATTCGATATTTTGGTTTGGGATCAATGTTTGTGTAAATTAAAGTAACAAAACAAAAAGAATTTTGATTTTGATTTTGGTTATGATCTAAACAAAAATAATTGGATCAATCAATGGGGTTGAAACGGATTTGATCCAATAAGGCAAATCGATCAAAAATGAAAAACGAAAAATACGAATCGAAATTCATGAACGTTTTGGAATCCATTTGAGAATTTGAGATACCTTTTTGACGAATCGAGTTCCATTTGCAACGAACGAATCAAATTTAGAAGATATTGGTTCTTTTGTTGGAATGAGAAAATCTTCAATTTGAACATTGTACCACCCACTATGCGTGACGTACAACTCGTTCTTCGTGTTCTTCAACGATCCAAGAACATCTTCAAAAGAACCACCAACACTTTTGGGTTTTGACTTCAAATTCAATGCGACCTTTGGAGATTGTTGCTTTGGAACCCAAATTTGTTTCACGAATTTTGGCTTCACGACAACATTTGAATAAACCCGCATGTTTTTCCGTTTAATCTTCTTCTTCTTTTTCTTTCTCCTCTTTTTGCATCTTGAAGACTTGATTTCATGAACAAACCCACTTTCCACAACTTCAACATTGTGAATTTGAATCAAATCTTTTGGAGTTTGATACTTGTGAATTTCTTGGATCACCGGCTTTCGATAAGGAATCATTCCTTCAAACGAATCACAATAACACAAAATATCATCAGTTTGAACTCTAATTGAGCAAAAAAACTTTTTCATCTTCATGAGAATCAACTTGAATCTTCTTATCATGAACTTCAAGAACATCAAGAACATCATATTGAACTCCATTGTCTTGAACTTCAACAAACTTAAGAGCACATAGATCATTTGGGTTTTCAATTAGAGAAATGTATTTCTTATTAAACAAATCTCTTTCTTCTCCTTCGTTTTGATTTCTACTACGAACTAATATGGACAAGGCGATTTTATTCAACCATACAATCTTACAAAGTGGTTGAAAAATCAAGCTTCCATTATCATCCTTCAAATCTCCATAAGAAACCATATTACCCCATGAAATCAATTTGCTTAACACCAACCCATAAAATTGATCATCATTTACTTTGTATTTGATATTTTCAATGATCACAATCCAAGAATCATATGGAAAATCCACCATGATCACAAGAACATGAAAATTTCTAGAGAGAGAAAGTGATTTTAAATGGGTTTTCTAGAGAGAGAAAGTAAAAATCACTTGAATTCTAGTGAAGAAAATCGAATTATGAATAGAATCAAAGATGAATTCGATTTCTAAAATCCAAAAACTCTCTAAAACACAAAGATCAAAGATCAAAAAATGAATCACCAAATCTAGATTGCCACCATGGGTCAATTCTTGATCAAATCAAGAACACCCGCTCTAATACCAATTGTAGTTGTTTTGATTATGATGGCATGTGCGGAATAAGAAAAGATCTAGTGAATCATCATACAAACTCAAGAACACAAGGAGTAAATAATTCTTTTTAAGCTCATATTAGATCTAGAAAGGATATACAAATGGGTTTGTACAAATTTTCTCTCTCTAGTCTAACACTCTAAACATGATCCTTACATAATGGGAGTCACTCACTTCCTATTTATAGGAAAGACTCAACCCATTTACACATATAAGAGGGTAAGCCTAAAACACTACATCCAAGAGTGACTTTGCACCCTAACATTCTCCCCCTCAAAGTTAGGATTGGATGTCCCGACCTCAGTCTCCAACGAGCTAGCGCAATCAAGACCAAACTCTCCCTCGAAGTAACACCGGTCTTCAAATCCGGAAATGAATATTCGACAAACCCGAGAAGCTTGGAATACCATTCATTCTCCCCTTTTTATAATCAAAAAATGATTATAAAACCCATTAAGGGTGAGAAGCGCCCGAGGAATAAACTTCACAATATTCCCCCTTGATGTGTACCAAAAATGAATCACCAAAAATCTTGCACGGAAAAACAATCACGAAAAAGCCTCAAAAAATTTCCAATTTGTGAAAATTTTTGACTTTTTGGATGAAAGTTGCAAGATTTTCCAAAATCCGGGTAAAAAGTGTCACTTTCTGAACTCTGCAGGGACCCATTGCGCCAAAAACAGCTAAAGATGCGAAACACTCCCCCATTTGCGAAACTGGGCATAAAGTGTATGTTCGCACCAACTGCAGGGACCAGAAATGAATATTCTTCAATTTCTCAGCTTTAATACTCCAATTTCGAAAGTTGGTAATTTCTGCCAAAATTTCGATACTTCAGGTACTACTTTCGAAAGTTCTGCACACTTCTTCAAACTGTCGAAAATTTGATCCAAATTTCGAAGGTGGGTAAAAGCTGTCAAACTTTCGAAACTTTAAGGTTCAATTTTGAAACATTTGTATCTTCTTCTTCACTTCGTTAACCAAGTAACCAAGTTTCAACAGACTTTGCTTTTATCGGGAGGGATTTGTTCACGAATCGTGTATGATACATGATAACGAAGCGCGAATCCACACCCTTCGTTAATCGACATCAAAATACATACTTCGCACATCTACTCCAAAAACCTTCGCTTTTTCCTCACTGTTTCCCAATCCATACAAAACAACAAACCCAGACTCAAAGAATTCGTTAATTAAGGCCATCGACTCAAAATCTTCGACATCAACAACAAATACCAAAGCTTCGTTACTTGATCAAACACACCCATATAACGAATTCACAGCTTTAATTTGTTCTCATCATAAAAATCGTATTCCCAATCGAATCTAATTTAGACATCGACACAATCCCGAAATATGAACAGCTAGTTTGATCGTAAGTCAAAATCGATTTCGACTTCACCTCCTGCAAATCGAGACTGGTGCTCAGGAACGATCTTACAATAACCATCGACTCTCGATTCCACGTCATCAATCCAAAACACCAACTGAAACCATCGAACTATCGACTCTAAAATCCAACTTATATCCACCAACAGGAAGTCAAACCCACTCGACAGTTAGATAAACCCAGTCGACCATTCATGATTCGTTCCCAATTCAAGATTTGTTTGTCCCCAAACCATCGAATCCAGTTTAGATATCCCTTAACATCAACGACTTATATCGATCGATATCAACGAATCCAAAATTCACTACCAACATCAGTCTTCGCTTTTTCAATCAAACATCAAAAATCTCATCTGCTTTCGAAATCGATTCTATCCTCAATGTTCTACTTCTTTCGTGAGAGGCAGTCGTAAAAACCACCATCATACAAATTTAATTCCAAAGTAAGAGACTTCGACCCCCAAATCAAGCCAATAGAAATTACATTCAACCATAGACAACACGAACTACTCCAAGACATGCGTTAGACTTCCAAATACAAAATCGACCCCAAAATTTCGACTCTAATCCAAATATGATGACTTTCAACCGATGATTACCAATTTCTCAAAACTCTTTTGATTCAAACAGCAAACGGCCAATTGAATCTACGTGCGACTCTCAATCGACTCAAACCAAGTACAATTTCAGTCAAAATCGAAATCGTTTCCAGATTCATCAAAAACCCATTCGATTTCACCTTCTGTCCATTCACCATTCGACTTAACTAATTCCAAATCGAAATCAACATCTATCGATGATAGATACTATTTGAAATCGATATCGAAAATCTTACATCAAGTTTCGATTCAAGCAATTTTACAATATTCGAATACAAATAGCGAACAACAGTCAAACGTTGACTTTTATACTTTCTCATGTTACAGAATTCGAACAGTAGCCGATGATTTTGGCTAAAAATAGTTTTCGATTATAGGCTCAAGGAACCATGGATCAAACAAATAGAGAAAGATTGAGTTATATGGGCTTAATATGGATTGATGAATAGTATCAATTCGATATTTTGGTTTGGGATCAATGTTTGTGTAAATTAAAGTAACAAAACAAAAAGAATTTTGATTTTGATTTTGGTTATGATCTAAACAAAAATAATTGGATCAATCAATGGGGTTGAAACGGATTTGATCCAATAAGGCAAATCGATCAAAAATGAAAAACGAAAAATACGAATCGAAATTCATGAACGTTTTGGAATCCATTTGAGAATTTGAGATACCTTTTTGACGAATCGAGTTCCATTTGCAACGAACGAATCAAATTTAGAAGATATTGGTTCTTTTGTTGGAATGAGAAAATCTTCAATTTGAACATTGTACCACCCACTATGCGTGACGTACAACTCGTTCTTCGTGTTCTTCAACGATCCAAGAACATCTTCAAAAGAACCACCAACACTTTTGGGTTTTGACTTCAAATTCAATGCGACCTTTGGAGATTGTTGCTTTGGAACCCAAATTTGTTTCACGAATTTTGGCTTCACGACAACATTTGAATAAACCCGCATGTTTTTCCGTTTAATCTTCTTCTTCTTTTTCTTTCTCCTCTTTTTGCATCTTGAAGACTTGATTTCATGAACAAACCCACTTTCCACAACTTCAACATTGTGAATTTGAATCAAATCTTTTGGAGTTTGATACTTGTGAATTTCTTGGATCACCGGCTTTCGATAAGGAATCATTCCTTCAAACGAATCACAATAACACAAAATATCATCAGTTTGAACTCTAATTGAGCAAAAAAACTTTTTCATCTTCATGAGAATCAACTTGAATCTTCTTATCATGAACTTCAAGAACATCAAGAACATCATATTGAACTCCATTGTCTTGAACTTCAACAAACTTAAGAGCACATAGATCATTTGGGTTTTCAATTAGAGAAATGTATTTCTTATTAAACAAATCTCTTTCTTCTCCTTCGTTTTGATTTCTACTACGAACTAATATGGACAAGGCGATTTTATTCAACCATACAATCTTACAAAGTGGTTGAAAAATCAAGCTTCCATTATCATCCTTCAAATCTCCATAAGAAACCATATTACCCCATGAAATCAATTTGCTTAACACCAACCCATAAAATTGATCATCATTTACTTTGTATTTGATATTTTCAATGATCACAATCCAAGAATCATATGGAAAATCCACCATGATCACAAGAACATGAAAATTTCTAGAGAGAGAAAGTGATTTTAAATGGGTTTTCTAGAGAGAGAAAGTAAAAATCACTTGAATTCTAGTGAAGAAAATCGAATTATGAATAGAATCAAAGATGAATTCGATTTCTAAAATCCAAAAACTCTCTAAAACACAAAGATCAAAGATCAAAAAATGAATCACCAAATCTAGATTGCCACCATGGGTCAATTCTTGATCAAATCAAGAACACCCGCTCTAATACCAATTGTAGTTGTTTTGATTATGATGGCATGTGCGGAATAAGAAAAGATCTAGTGAATCATCATACAAACTCAAGAACACAAGGAGTAAATAATTCTTTTTAAGCTCATATTAGATCTAGAAAGGATATACAAATGGGTTTGTACAAATTTTCTCTCTCTAGTCTAACACTCTAAACATGATCCTTACATAATGGGAGTCACTCACTTCCTATTTATAGGAAAGACTCAACCCATTTACACATATAAGAGGGTAAGCCTAAAACACTACATCCAAGAGTGACTTTGCACCCTAACATTCTCCCCCTCAAAGTTAGGATTGGATGTCCCGACCTCAGTCTCCAACGAGCTAGCGCAATCAAGACCAAACTCTCCCTCGAAGTAACACCGGTCTTCAAATCCGGAAATGAATATTCGACAAACCCGAGAAGCTTGGAATACCATTCATTCTCCCCTTTTTATAATCAAAAAATGATTATAAAACCCATTAAGGGTGAGAAGCGCCCGAGGAATAAACTTCACAATATTCCCCCTTGATGTGTACCAAAAATGAATCACCAAAAATCTTGCACGGAAAAACAATCACGAAAAAGCCTCAAAAAATTTCCAATTTGTGAAAATTTTTGACTTTTTGGATGAAAGTTGCAAGATTTTCCAAAATCCGGGTAAAAAGTGTCACTTTCTGAACTCTGCAGGGACCCATTGCGCCAAAAACAGCTAAAGATGCGAAACACTCCCCCATTTGCGAAACTGGGCATAAAGTGTATGTTCGCACCAACTGCAGGGACCAGAAATGAATATTCTTCAATTTCTCAGCTTTAATACTCCAATTTCGAAAGTTGGTAATTTCTGCCAAAATTTCGATACTTCAGGTACTACTTTCGAAAGTTCTGCACACTTCTTCAAACTGTCGAAAATTTGATCCAAATTTCGAAGGTGGGTAAAAGCTGTCAAACTTTCGAAACTTTAAGGTTCAATTTTGAAACATTTGTATCTTCTTCTTCACTTCGTTAACCAAGTAACCAAGTTTCAACAGACTTTGCTTTTATCGGGAGGGATTTGTTCACGAATCGTGTATGATACATGATAACGAAGCGCGAATCCACACCCTTCGTTAATCGACATCAAAATACATACTTCGCACATCTACTCCAAAAACCTTCGCTTTTTCCTCACTGTTTCCCAATCCATACAAAACAACAAACCCAGACTCAAAGAATTCGTTAATTAAGGCCATCGACTCAAAATCTTCGACATCAACAGCAAATACCAAAGCTTCGTTACTTGATCAAACACACCCATATAACGAATTCACAGCTTTAATTTGTTCTCATCATAAAAATCGTATTCCCAATCGAATCTAATTTAGACATCGACACAATCCCGAAATATGAACAGCTAGTTTGATCGTAAGTCAAAATCGATTTCGACTTCACCTCCTGCAAATCGAGACTGGTGCTCAGGAACGATCTTACAATAACCATCGACTCTCGATTCCACGTCATCAATCCAAAACACCAACTGAAACCATCGAACTATCGACTCTAAAATCCAACTTATATCCACCAACAGGAAGTCAAACCCACTCGACAGTTAGATAAACCCAGTCGACCATTCATGATTCGTTCCCAATTCAAGATTTGTTTGTCCCCAAACCATCGAATCCAGTTTAGATATCCCTTAACATCAACGACTTATATCGATCGATATCAACGAATCCAAAATTCACTACCAACATCAGTCTTCGCTTTTTCAATCAAACATCAAAAATCTCATCTGCTTTCGAAATCGATTCTATCCTCAATGTTCTACTTCTTTCGTGAGAGGCAGTCGTAAAAACCACCATCATACAAATTTAATTCCAAAGTAAGAGACTTCGACCCCCAAATCAAGCCAATAGAAATTACATTCAACCATAGACAACACGAACTACTCCAAGACATGCGTTAGACTTCCAAATACAAAATCGACCCCAAAATTTCGACTCTAATCCAAATATGATGACTTTCAACCGATGATTACCAATTTCTCAAAACTCTTTTGATTCAAACAGCAAACGGCCAATTGAATCTACGTGCGACTCTCAATCGACTCAAACCAAGTACAATTTCAGTCAAAATCGAAATCGTTTCCAGATTCATCAAAAACCCATTCGATTTCACCTTCTGTCCATTCACCATTCGACTTAACTAATTCCAAATCGAAATCAACATCTATCGATGATAGATACTATTTGAAATCGATATCGAAAATCTTACATCAAGTTTCGATTCAAGCAATTTTACAATATTCGAATACAAATAGCGAACAACAGTCAAACGTTGACTTTTATACTTTCTCATGTTACAGAATTCGAACAGTAGCCGATGATTTTGGCTAAAAATAGTTTTCGATTATAGGCTCAAGGAACCATGGATCAAACAAATAGAGAAAGATTGAGTTATATGGGCTTAATATGGATTGATGAATAGTATCAATTCGATATTTTGGTTTGGGATCAATGTTTGTGTAAATTAAAGTAACAAAACAAAAAGAATTTTGATTTTGATTTTGGTTATGATCTAAACAAAAATAATTGGATCAATCAATGGGGTTGAAACGGATTTGATCCAATAAGGCAAATCGATCAAAAATGAAAAACGAAAAATACGAATCGAAATTCATGAACGTTTTGGAATCCATTTGAGAATTTGAGATACCTTTTTGACGAATCGAGTTCCATTTGCAACGAACGAATCAAATTTAGAAGATATTGGTTCTTTTGTTGGAATGAGAAAATCTTCAATTTGAACATTGTACCACCCACTATGCGTGACGTACAACTCGTTCTTCGTGTTCTTCAACGATCCAAGAACATCTTCAAAAGAACCACCAACACTTTTGGGTTTTGACTTCAAATTCAATGCGACCTTTGGAGATTGTTGCTTTGGAACCCAAATTTGTTTCACGAATTTTGGCTTCACGACAACATTTGAATAAACCCGCATGTTTTTCCGTTTAATCTTCTTCTTCTTTTTCTTTCTCCTCTTTTTGCATCTTGAAGACTTGATTTCATGAACAAACCCACTTTCCACAACTTCAACATTGTGAATTTGAATCAAATCTTTTGGAGTTTGATACTTGTGAATTTCTTGGATCACCGGCTTTCGATAAGGAATCATTCCTTCAAACGAATCACAATAACACAAAATATCATCAGTTTGAACTCTAATTGAGCAAAAAAACTTTTTCATCTTCATGAGAATCAACTTGAATCTTCTTATCATGAACTTCAAGAACATCAAGAACATCATATTGAACTCCATTGTCTTGAACTTCAACAAACTTAAGAGCACATAGATCATTTGGGTTTTCAATTAGAGAAATGTATTTCTTATTAAACAAATCTCTTTCTTCTCCTTCGTTTTGATTTCTACTACGAACTAATATGGACAAGGCGATTTTATTCAACCATACAATCTTACAAAGTGGTTGAAAAATCAAGCTTCCATTATCATCCTTCAAATCTCCATAAGAAACCATATTACCCCATGAAATCAATTTGCTTAACACCAACCCATAAAATTGATCTTCATTTACTTTGTATTTGATATTTTCAATGATCACAATCCAAGAATCATATGGAAAATCCACCATGATCACAAGAACTTGAAAATTTCTAGAGAGAGAAAGTGATTTTAAATGGGTTTTCTAGAGAGAGAAAGTAAAAATCACTTGAATTCTAGTGAAGAAAATCGAATTATGAATAGAATCAAAGATGAATTCGATTTCTAGAATCCAAAAACTCTCTAAAACACAAAGATCAAAGATCAAAAAATGAATCACCAAATCTAGATTGCCACCATGGGTCAATTCTTGATCAAATCAAGAACACCCGCTCTAATACCAATTGTAGTTGTTTTGATTATGATGACATGTGCGGAATAAGAAAAGATCTAGTGAATCATCATACAAACTCAAGAACACAAGGAGTAAATAATTCTTTTTAAGCTCATATTAGATCTAGAAAGGATATACAAATGGGTTTGTACAAATTTTCTCTCTCTAGTCTAACACTCTAAACATGATCCTTACATAATGGGAGTCACTCACTTCCTATTTATAGGAAAGACTCAACCCATTTACACATACAAGAGGGTAAGCCTAAAACACTACATCCAAGAGTGACTTTACACCCTAACAGGTATGCCCTCTCCGGCCCTCAGCTCATGACTGGAATGCTCCCGATAACCTATCGACACCGCTGTCGTCACTTCAGATGTCCAGCACTCCATCCTGGAGGTACTCACCTCCTCCATTACCCAAGAAGGGCTAATCAATGTCCTTCACAACACCAACAAGTGTCACAGTGCTGAAACCTCACCCTACACTATCCACTTGCAGAACAAGTTGCTACCCCATAACACATATATACTCAGAATCTGATTATATAACTAACAAAACCCATACAAAGTCTTCAACATACTCCATCAGCATGTTCAACACTTGGGGACAAAGCTATTGATTGCTATAGCATAGTAGCATACTCAATACCCGCACATAGATCTACAAACACATACAGAGTCTTCAGAATGACTAGACCACCTCACCAGGCCTTCAGCCTGTCTGGACAGTTCTCCGAACCTTCAACCTGACTGGTACACCCCACCGGCCTTCAGTCTATCTGGACCGCTCTAAACTGTTAAGCATCTCCCTGGAGCACCCCTCCTGGTAATATTTCCTATGCAGACTGTTCTCACCCACTTGGGGTTCCGAACTCCTGATCCATTCCGTGGACTCTAACCCCGGCCTAACCCTAGGCCTCATGTCGATCGTCCACCCTGTCGGAAATCCGTGGTTTGTTCCCTGACCCGCGTGTCTACCACATACGCTAAATAACTCGTACACCCGTGCTGAAAGTACTGTCGAGCCCTGGCAGCTAACAAAACCCTCAATCTATCAATCCAAAAACCCTCAGAGTCGAGCACACCCTCGACCGAATACTCGAACTGAACTCAATTCATGACTAGAAATCCAAACTGGTTCCCCAACTTCTGCTATCAAGCACCAAGAAGACGTGTTTCTTATGCTGGGGAGTTTTACCAAACCCCCAACCAACACAACCCTCAAAACAAGCAGCCACTAGGGCCTCCATTCTCCCTGTCGGGTTGTGAAACTTATCCCCGTTTCAAAACCTCTCCCGCTTCTGCATCCCGAAGTAACTCTCCCCCACTTAGATTCGACTAAGCCTTCACAACACATGAAAATTGGAGGATTCCCAATCCTTCTCACTTCCCAATGATCGATCCGATGACAATCAACTATTTACAACTAGTGCTCCATTACTAGCCAATCCCAATGGATCGCACACTTCTAAGAACCAGATGAACACTTCCTGAATCCCAGTGAAGCCGACAGTCACTAATGCTTGAACGACCCCACACTCAAGTCCTGAAGACCAAAAGATAGATGCTCCAACTAATACCTCAGCGACGAGCTACTTCCCTTGGTGCTTTCGTCCGTCAATCACGAACGGTTTCTAAAATCATTGAATTTTGATAATGCTGAATAACCTTTCTGTGGGACCCTATCCGCAGACCTCCCATATAATACCCCTTTTTCCAAAGGTGTGCCAAACAAGTTTCCCGCTCTCGAGCTCTAGAAATCATTCTATTCAGGGTTCGCACCCTGACTCACTTACCTGCTCAAACATCCACAGCTGAACTGCAGTAGGTGAAGCAACCTCTGCCCTAAACCGAGCTACAAACTACTCCCAAGACATAGTCTACAATCCCAAAATTGCAATAGGCCGCACAATCAATCCTTACCGCCTGATACAAGAGATCCAAGGCAAACCAGACCTCACAAATAATGTCGCCAATCCGTGCAACCAACTGACCCCGAGCTGGAATACAACCTGATCCTGGGGTCACAAGCCTGCTCACTCCTTCGAGCTCGAAAACTGAAAGGGCACAATCCTTGCCCTATAAAACGACAGTCCAATCCATCAATTAACCATTCCACTTCCAGCTGCAAACCCCAACTGAACATAATCATCACTCCTTTCTGGAGTCCCCGCGACTCACATTCCGGCCTCGAGCAAACCCCCGAGCCTCAAATCTAGAAACTTATGTGCCATCCTCTCCCGCTCAACCCGCAGAATGCAACGAGTACAGAATATCTCCCTGATCTCAAGTAACTGCAGTCCTTTGCTCATCATAATATGTCCCAGAAACAAGTCCCGACACTGGAAAGCTCGACCAACTCCTCCCCCTGCCGTCGTTACAGCTGTTGCGGCAGCCGTCTCAGCAAGGGCTGCATAGCGCTCGTAGAAATACTCAACCGTGGAGGTCTTAATAGACCCGAACATCTCTAGCAAACTATCCCCACACAATCTTGATCACCTCCTCCCGGATGATCTCACTGACACGATCCTATGAAAATGCTGGCCTATCCTAGCTGCCAGCTCCCGACCCTAACCTGGATTCGGTCTCAAGACGTCTCGTAACCACCATTCTGGTAAGACACCAGAAAGAACTCTGATAATCCATATAATGACAGGGGACCAACTCCCAACCCAACCCTAGGGGTTGTGACTTCCTTGCTACGCGTATGGGTGTTGTGCTTTTAGTAGTACGGGCCCATACTACCTTCCACACCTACCCATATTTGTCTCAAGTATCATCATAATGCCCTAACAATATACATAAACATAGCGAGCGCTCAATCCTCACTCCTAGAGGAATGCTAAATATCTCGTAACTGGCCTCCCGACCTCACACAACCCACCCATCCATGAAACTTCCACCAACCCTGCAGCACTAGTGTATGCTAGCCATACATAACGCTGGATCCTATAGACTTTCGAATATCTGATCCTACCCTAAGCCCCTAATCAACAAGAACAGAACATAAGGCCAAATCAAACATTCTCAGGCTATAAGATCTTAATTATGTACAGTTGTGATACATACACAAGCAACTACAGTAATGATGTCAATCTCATATAAGGAAAACCCTAGGCTAGCAGGCATCATGTAATCAGGCAATTCTATCATACATTTCTTGAAGATCCCTAGCCTAGTATTAGCATGTTGTTCTAACATATCACAATATCAAATAATTGTATGGTATTTTGGAGTCTACTTACTGGCTCCGGCTGATCGTACACTCTGCATCCTCTTTTACTTATTTTGAAAACTATTTAAAATTCATTTTGAAAATCTTTTTCCTTAGTTTGAAACTGGATTCAGACGAATGTTCCTCCAATTCACTCAAACCAAGGCTCTGATACCAACTTGTAACATCCATAAAATTCGAGCCAATTTAAAACTTTTAAAATCATTTAAAGCCATTTAGTTATTACAATTTGTTTTCAAAATAGTTTAAACATCAGAGTTCCCAGAAATCATAATCATCAATCGAGGAAGTGTACGGGCACACCTTCGCCTTCCCGCGGTCATCCGCTGAACCTGAAACAATAAACCGAAACTGTAAGCTCGAAGGCTTAGTGAGTTACTCCCAAAATACCTATACACACAACAATACACATACAATAACAAACAACATACTATGGGTCCAATCATCCATCGGGGATGGAATACCCCAGGCCCTCAACCATCGGGTTGGAATGCCCACATACTACGAGTCCTATCATCCTCGGGATGGAATACTCTCGGCCCATAACCATCGGGTTGGAATGCCCACACACAATACATATATAACAGATACTATGGGTCCAATCATCAATCGGGATGGAATACCCCAGGCCCTCAACCATCGAGTTGGAATGCCAACATACTATGGGTCCAATCAATCATCGGGTTGGAATACCCTCAACTACCAATCAATCATTTGCACATATAACATGTAATCTCCTACCAGCATACATACAGTCAGACCAAACTATAGGCCACTAAGCATAACCACATCCGATCTACCAGGATACCGATCTAACAGATCATACTAGCATATAACCCTCCTATCTACCAGGATACTGATCTAACAGATCATACTAGCATATAACCATCCTATATACCAGGATACCGATCTAATAGATCATACTAGCATATAACAATCCTATCTACCAGGATACCGATCTAATAGATCATACTAGCATATAACCATCCTATCTACCAGGATACCGATCTAACAGATCATACTAGCATATAACCGTCCTATCTACCAGGATACCGATCTAAAAGATCATACTAGCATGTAACCATCCGATCTACCAGGATACCGATCTAACAGATCATACTAGCATATAACCATCCTATCTACCAGGATACCGATCTAACACATCATACTAGCATATAACCATCCTATCTACCAGGATACCGATCTAACAGATCATACTAGCATATAACCATCCTATCTACCAGGATACCGATCTAACAGATCATACTAGCATGTAACCATCCTATCTACCAGGATACCGATCTAACATATCACAACAGTAACAATCCCAAATAGAAAATCAAAGGGTCGGCCTTGGTGCCTTAGACCCTTGAGTACAGTGAGGATAACTCAGCTCGCAATGCCGATCTGAACTGAAGAATCGAACTCCCGAATCGCTATCTCACCAGAAATCCCGAACTATCACATAATAAATATCAAGTAATTACATAACATAACAATCTTGACTAAGGATCCACACAATCCATCATGTCCATTCTATTTATTGGGCCAAGGCCCAGTGCCAAGTCCATAACCTTGAAAGTCCTTATGCAAAGCCCATTATTGGCCCAATTTACCAAATTGGGCCCAACTCCCTAATTGGGCCTCATTCCAATATCCATTATCAAAACTTGGCCCAAAACATTATATTCATAAAGTCCAGCAAAGGCCCAAATCCAACTAGTCCATAAACAGCCCAAAACCCGAAGCCCAAATGCCAAAGGCCCAACAGAGGACATACGTGGGGCGTACTCCTCTGGTACGCGGGGCGTACTCATCCTGATGTTGACCACCATCGGGGTGGTTGGCCCAGTATGCTGGGCGTACTGGATTTATGTTGGGCGTACGCGGGGTTTCAACAAAACCCTAATAAGTGCTTAATGGCTTAAGCACTTAAGCCCAAACTCCAGATCCATCGACCAAATGTGCCATAGGACTATAAAGTCTCGAACTTTATCACTTTGGATGTCCAGAAAATTCTTAACACATGGTCTTAATCCATTAAGACCTTCCTACTTCATGCATGAAACAAATCTAGCTATTGGGACACCATTTTTATCACTTAGGACCTCTTCTAAGGTCTGAAAGGACAACTCATTTGTCCAAATCATAACATGCACCATTTTGGGACTTTTGGGACAAGAATGCTTCCATAAAGCTAAAACGACTAGATCTATCTCATACAAGTATAAAGTTCCAAGCTTTTTACCTTCTGGAGCTTCTAGGGCACAACCCAACTTCAGATCTACAAGCTTGATCTTCTTCTCCAACTCCTTGATGCCACACCTTCTTCTTAAAACACTCAAGAACACTCAAAAAGCTTAACCACTCAAGGAAATGGCTAAGGTTTGGGGAGAACGACTCTAAGCAGTGGAGGTTGGGGTAAGGGAGGGTCTTGTGCTCATAATGTTGCTTATATAGTCCCCAAACCCTAAATATTAGGGTTTCCTTCTGCCATGATTGCGCCCAATGTACACAAGTGTACGCCCAACGTACTAGGGCGCGCCTAGGACGCTCAGTGTACCCTTATATACGCGTAGCGTACTCTTTCTGATCCCAATAATTGCAATTTAGCCCTTAGAATTTCATGGATTCACCCTTCTATCCCCAGGGACTATAAATAACAAATCTTGGGATGTTACAAACTATCCACAATCGATGATACTTTGGAAGTAAGTTATGTTAGTAGACTGTCATGAAGGGTTTGTAAGATTGTCTAAGGTGTTAGACATAGCAAAAGTTTGCTACAACATTCATGAGTACTCTTGAAATAAGATTTGAGTATTGGATCAACCCACACTCATATGAATCACTTCATGGAATTTATCACAGGTGATTGTGAGATGATAATATCGTATAATCTTCAAACCAAGATATATGAGTTGGCAATTATCAGTTGGTTGTGCATTGATAGTGCGAAAACGCATCAGTAACTCGATGTTATAAAATATGCTGTTGTGTATGATTTAACTAATAGTTAGTACAAGCATATAAGAAAGTTTATATGTTCCTTTTATCCTAAGAGGGTTAAAAGCGATATCTTGGTCCCCTCGATGATTTGGTTTTGACTTATGTGTCGGGCCCGGTCAGAACTCTATTGATGTGTTCAATTAAGTTCTATGTCAAACAAATCAGAAATCGGGAAACAAACTGCTGGACAATAATTATGACTATGTTCCATGTATTTGTCTGCATGATATCTTAAAGAACAGAGGATTATATGATCCCTTATCTAAATGGCGCGTCAGGATTCGACACTGGCTTTTAGAGAGCTACGATTGCTACTCAGGTTTTGAAGAACATTGGCAATTATAGTTATTAGACTTATCCAAGTGGGAGACTGTTGGATTAGGTGTCTAATCCCATAACTATAATTGGTATGTACTTGACCCGATAATAGCATGGTCCATTTGGGTTGTAACACTCTGGAACAATTTGATAGGATGGGTACTTGAAGAAGAGGTTATTGTGATTTATTAATATATTATAAGTATAATATATTAATTGAGGAATCACATTATTTAATTAGTATTGATCAAGAATTAATTTGGTATTAATTTAGTGATCAAAAGAAACTAATTAAAGTTACGGGGACTGATTAAGTAAATCAGTAATTCTTGTAGTTGGACTCATGACCCATGTTGATTAGAGTTGGACTAAACCTATATGCAAGTCCATAAAGGTTTAGCCCAAAGGGCCTATGAAATATGAAGGGTCATGGAGGGTTAGGGTTTGCATGGATGTAAACCTAGACTATATAAGAAACCCCTAACACCTAAAATCGGTTACTCCATGCACACTAATAGTTGCTAGCCGATTGTGAGCTCCCACGCCTCTCTCTCAAGTCTATTCTCTTGTTCTTGGTTTGTTATAAGACATTTGAGGCATCACATTGTGAGGTGCTAGGCTCCTAAAGGTCAAAGACAAGCAAGCTACTTCACAGGGTACTCTTGTAACTATTTATGATTTAAATTGTTACCTTGCATGCTAGTTTAGGCTTTATGCTTTGGAAAAACAATGTTGCATGTATAATTAGAGAAAACTTAGATCCAAAGCATTAGGGTTGTATGTGCACCATAGGAATGTTTGAGTACATAAAACCCATCAAAAACAGCATGTTATAGGTCCAATCAACCATCGGGTTGGAATACCCTAGGCCCCTCAACCATCGGGTTGGAATGCCAACATACTTTGGGTCCAGTCAACCATCGAGTTGGAATACCCAGGCCCCTCAACCATTGGGTTGGAATGCCAACATACTTTGGGTCCAGTCAATCATCGGGTTGGAATACCCCAGACCCCTTAACCATCAGGTTGGAATGCCACATACTTTAGGTTCAATCATCCTCGGGATGGAATACCCTCGGGCCCATTCAAACATCGGGTTAGAATGCCCTAGTCTGCCGGCTCATGCACAAAGCAGTAAAGCCTCAACCATCAACCAAACATGTGCACATATAACAGATAATCATAAAACATGCTACAGACACTCAAACAAATCTACAGATCACATAACATCATTCTATATACCAGGATACTGACCTAACAGGTCTCTAAAATACAATAGCATGCATAACATGTTATCAAACCAAAGGGTCGGCCTTGGTGCCTTAGACCCTGTTAGTACAGTAAGGAAAACTCACCTCACAAGTTGAACAAAACTGATAAGGCCTGACTCTGAATCTCAGCTCTCTGCTTAATGCCTACATCCACCAAGTGACCAATTCCATCAAAATCCGAAAATATCCAAAATACCCTCAATAGTCCAACTTGGTCAAACATGGTCAAACTTGGTCAAACATGGTCAAACTCAATAAACCCATTGAGTCAACCCAGTCGAGTTAACTCAACATGGGCTGAACTATGCGAGTACGTGGGGCATTCCAAGAAGTACGCTTAGCGTACGCCCAAACTTCAGATCTATGGTCCAAATGCACCCTAAAGTCATAAAGTCTCCAACTTTATGACTTTACACGTCCAAAAAGTCCTTAATACATGGTCTTAATTCATTTAGTCACTCCTCAAGATGCATGAGACACTTCTAACCATTGGGACCTCATTTTTATGACTAAGGACCCCTCCAAGGGTCTGAATGGACAACTCAAAACATCCAGAACATGTCATGCTCAAGATGGAGCATTTGGGACCAAAAAGAAGCATAAAAACACCCAATAAAGAGATCTAGCAAATAAGCCATCAAGGTATGAACTTTATTCCTAGAAATGATGGAGAAAAGGGCAAAACTTCCATATCCAAGCCTTGCTTCAAGCTTCCAAGCTCCTTGATTCAACTCCTTCTTCCTTTAACACACGAAAAACACACTCTTGAGCTCAAAACACACTCACTAAGGGTTAGGGTTTGCCAAAAATGACTCAAAGGGTATGGAGGATGAAAAAGTGGGGAGAAATGAGCCATAAGGGTGTTAAATACCCCTCAAACTCTAAAACTTAGGGTTTCTTCCAAACGTGAGTATGCCCACTGTACACACGTGTACGCCCAGCATACTAGGGCGCGCCCTAGTACGCTCAGCGTACCCACATGTACACTTAGTGTAGTCCTCCTGCCCCCAAAATTACAAACTTGCCACTAGGGCATCTCATGGCTATTTCCATTCAATCCATGGTCCACAATGACAAAAATTAATACCAATGGATGAATTTGAAAATATCTGAAAACCAAGGTGTTACAATTAATGCAAATCACCTCCACCAACACTCGGTGTGATTATGTGACCGGGACTAGGAAATATATCAATCCGAGAATCAAAAACAAGAAAAAAATATTTATAATCAAAGGTATTGTTTAGATAAAAACGGGTTTGTATGCATTACAAACCTTTTAAGAATCCCAAAACCATTTGATATATTAATGGTGTCCACACACAATCTAACTTCTCTACCTCATCTCTTATTTTTTATTCGATCGTTGTGCCACCCTCTTTCTAACTAAAGGTTAGATGTGGTTGATGTTATAGACAACATCTTCAACATCATCAGTTTGGATTAGGGATGTGTTGTTTAACCAAAAACTAAATCAAACCAGAACCGGAACCGGTTGGAACATAATAGTGGTATTTGGTCTGATTTTCGGTTCTTAGTTTTACGATTATTCGGTTTCAGTTTCTTCATAGATAGCACATTTCTTAGTAGAACCAAACTGAGCTGGAACAGGTTGGAACCAAATAGTGGTATTCGGTCCGGTTTTTGGTTCTTAGTTTGAGGTTTATTTGGTTTCAGTTTATTCTGTTTCGGTCCTGTTCCGGTTCCAGACCGAATAACATCCTTACATTGGATAAATCTAATAAGCATGATAACTTGTGAGAGTAACCTACTTTTGTAGTTGTACATATTTAGTTATTTTTCTATACACATTTGACTGATAAGTATTTAAAAGGAGCATAATGATTGTAGTTAAAGATTGTTTATATTACATTTAGTATGTTTCCTTTTTTACATATTTATTTAATGAATTACATGAAGTGTTCAAAAAAGACCATTACGACCACTAATAAAGTTTTCCTGATTTTTAGGTTATCTTTTTCCGATCAACATAAAGTTTTTAGAGACAGCATCGCCCCAAACAAAAAAAAAGACAGAGAAAAAAAACATATACCCAAACAAACTTTATTTTTTAGGTTTGATGTTGATTATAAATGAAATATTGGAATGAACCTTGAATCTTGATTGAGATTTCTTCCGAACAAAACTTGGGGAAAACTCATTTGCTATGGCTTATGATTTAAATTTCTACCACCCGAGTAGAAATAAATAAATTATTGTACTACTAATTATGTGTGAGACTATGAGGCCACACACTAAAAGTCATAAAAGATCCAGGACAAATAATAACTATTTATTTTATAATTTTGTATTATTTATTAAATAAATAAATAATAATAATAGGTATTTAATTTTTATTTATTATATAATTGAATTAATAAATATTTAATTTAATAATTAACAAAAAGTTCATGGATTCTTTGTTTTTCTTGATAGGCTTACATAATTGGATGGACCTTAAAAGGCTTTGGAAGCCTTGTCGAAACAACGAGTTATGAGATTATGGTTAACTAGGCAAAAACTCACGTGTTGCATAAGAATAAAACTATGACAATTAAAATTATGACATTAGAAATACCTATATCTTTGTTATTAATTTAGAGTCAAGGATTTTTTATATTATTCTTTATATGTTACTAATTTCATCTATCACTTCCTAGCAAACATTTTGATTATTTTGAAAGTTAATTTTATTGGTAAATTATAAAACAATAAAATATATGTTTCAAGTCGAAAATAGAAAATTAAAAAACAATACTAAAATGACAAATAGAATAATAAACATTAATAATAAAAACAACAACAAACAATAAGTTTCATATGAAAATTGGAGAATTTAAAAACAATATTAAAACAAAAAAACAATTGTAATAATAGAAAACAATACGTAAAAAAGCTAATATGTTGTTTGGTTCGCAAAATATTTCTGAAGAAATTGCAATTGGAATTGGAAAATTAATCTGTCAGGAATTTGAATCAAATTTCATATCATGTTTGGTTGGTAGGAAATGGAATTGGAATTAATTCCAGATTCTGTTTGATTCGTAGGAAATGGAATTGGAATCCAAGTAAAATGACATAATTATCCTTTTTGTTTGTTTTACTTAATTTTACTTTGTTTTCTTACTTATATGTTCAGATACATTATATCAATTATATAAATAGTAAAATTTTGGCGGTGGTCACAGTTGCGGTGGGGGTGTGGGTGGTGGTGTGGCGGTTGGTAGTCGCAACCGCGGTGGTGGTAGAAACGGTTGTGTTTGACTGGTTATTGTGGAAGGTGGTGGTTTGTGGTGGTGGTATTGGTGGTGGTTGCGACCATGGAAGTCAATAAAAGTCAAAGTCCAAGGCAGTTGAGTACGTCCAACGTACTCAACATACACCCAGCATACGCAGCCTGATCCCACTCCTTCATTAAGTGCTTAATCCGTTAAGGACTTTTCACCCAAACTTAGATCTAGCTTCAAAACATTGTCTTAAGTCATAAAGTTTCCATCTTTATGACTTTCCATGGCTAGGGAAGGTCCAAAAGCTAAAACCTTAACTTATTGATCCATTAAGACATCACAACTCTTGCATGGAAGGGATAAAAGGACCAAGATCGCATTTTTATGGTTCCTAATAGCTTCATAATGGATAAAGTTTCCAACTTTATACATTGGAATGGTCCCAATAAACAAGATCTAGATGTTAAGTCTCAAAGGGACCAAAAATGCATCTTTTTTCAACTTAATCCATTATGTCCAAGTTTCCAACCTTTAGATCTAAATCAAAATGATGTGTATGCACTAAAGTAACCAAAATCTCATAACATCCAAAACTAGCTAGCTCTAACAAATGCATCATCAAGATTTAAGCTTTATACCTCCAAAAGAAAGATCAAGGTGAACAAAGTATGGATCTACAAGTTTCAATGCAGCCAACGCTTCTTCAATGAGTTCCTTATTCTCCAACGTGTACCAAGAACACTCCAAATCACTTAAAAACACCTTCTTTTTGCTCATAAGGATCAAACTATGGTTAGGGTTTCAAAGGAGGGTGTTGGAGAGGTGGAGGTTGAGAATGGAATGGGTTTGGGTAAGTTAAGGAGCTTAAATAGGGCTCAAACCACGAAAATAGGGTTTGGGCACTGATCGCGTATGTCCAACATACTCCTGCTATGCACTACATACAAGGGATGCCTATTATGCCCGGCGTACTCCCCGTACGCCCAACTTATGCAGCTAACCCAAAATTGTCCTAACTTCACATGGTCATAACTTCTTCGTTCCAACTCCATTTTCGATGATCCTTATATCAACGGAAAGGTATTGAGGAGATTTACAATTCTATATAAATATCTTGGACTAAAAACTTCTCGAACAAAAATCCATATTTTATGCAAGAACCCGGCCTATGACTTTTCTCTTAACTAACATTACCTCCTTCCACGGCTTAGAAATGGCAGGAAACAGGATGTTACGAACTCTCATCCTATTAAGATTACATCTAGTTGGCAATTTGTTCTGCAACACTCTCCAAATAAAGAAATTAACTTTGATAGGAAAACTATTATTCCATCTAGTATGATCCGCACCTATACGTAACAAGCTTGAACTCTAACACTTTTAACCGTGAACTCCTCTTCCAATCCAATCTTTCAACTCCAAGAATCCACCTCGTGCATGAGATGCACTGATATAAATAAGCATATCCATCAGTTGCAACAACTATGATTGAAGAGATCCTCCACCAATAAGCTGAATCCAAGCAATCTCCCACCTATTGTCTATCTAATAATCACTAACCATATTCTTGTCATTGACTGCCAGGGCGAAAAGTCTAGGAAATCAAAACCTCAAAATCATATCACCACACCAAAAATCCAACCAAAACCTAATAGAGGCACCATTCCCCACTTTCCTAGTAATGGAATAAAACGAAAGTAATCCATCAGAATGAAGGTCAGACACAAGCTTCAGAACACCTAACCAAACCCCTATTTTTGATCTGTCCGTATCAGCCATTGAAAAGCCCCCATCATTACCATAGATACTTTTAATTTTTAACAATCCAAACCCACAACAGATTCTCGCCATTAAAGGCATGCAGACTACCAATTGACAAACCACTAAGCTCTTTATCCTTTAAGAGCATTGTCATTTAATTTTAATCCAAAATGTTTTTTTGTCTTTCTATATTTGATTTTCGATGAACCCAAGATAGTAGTTTCTTGGATTATTTCAATTGTTGCAAATCCTAATTGTGCCATTTATTAATAAAAATTGCCTCTCTTTTTGCTCTCGAGTTCTTCGTCCTTGACTTCTCTTTGTATTTTCTCAGTAGACATTCTGCGATAATCATTCCTTACATGGTCTATTAAATATGATGATAAAATGAAGCAAAATAATAATATCAATAAGATAAATCTATATCGAACCCCTAATATATAGAAAACCATGAGACAAAATTTCATGTATATTAACATAATTGACTTTAAAGGAGAAGGTTATAAGGCTAAAAATTACCAAAGAGAAGGAAAACAAAAGAAATGAATAAATAAAAACTGATATCTTTGTATAATAGTCGTATAAATCCTTATAATAATACTCAAATAATCCTTAATAATAAGAAGCACATAAAAACAAAAAGAATTACCAACATCAACAGTTCTTATTTTATTTATAAAGAATCAGTTGGTTTTACGAAACTTACAACTGAACACTCTCTACAAAAGATCACTCAACACTCTACAACCAATCCTCACTACAAAGCACTCTCGCATCTACGCTCACCTAAACCTAACACACAAATGAATTCTATGAACAATGAAGAACCCTAATCTATAGATGAAGGCAAGAGAACAAGAGAGTCTGTGAGTTGAGTGTGTGTGTGATATGAATCTTAGTTATGAGAGAAATATGCACACATTCACCCTTTATACTTCGGGCTGATCTTCGGATCAAATATTGCACCTGGATCCAAGTAAAACCATCTAAACCCGATCCACAAAAGATGCGTGTGTCCAACAATCCTGTAAGTTTAGACAAAACAAGGCGCAATCCAATACTTCACTAGATATACATAATTAGCCCCTAAACAACAATTTTTATCAAATAACATACCAATAACATTTACATACTAACCCTTGAATCTTTAGAAAACAAACACAAACAACCCAAGACATTATAAGTTTCAATGATAAGTTTGAAATAGGAAAATTGTTCATATTTTTAACACCCCCCCCCCACACACACACACACACACAAATTGATCATTAAAAAAACATTACTTATTTTGAAAAGCATCCATAAGACCTACTTTTCTACACAATAAATTATGTTGACCAGAAACGAAAGCTTTAGTGAAAATATCGGCCACATTTTGATCTGAATCAATTTTGCAAACTTGAACTAGACCTTTAGACTCATTCTCTCTAATAAATAAAGGTTTTTTTGCCACTTGTCACACTTACATTCAATTTTCCAAATGTCATTTTATGGTTATTTTGAATTAAATTTTTTTTCCACATGTCATTTTATGATGTTTTCTATTTTATTAAATTTCACATAATATTTTAATGTAATAATTGCAATAAATGTAGTAATAAATAGGTATCAATTTCATTAATGAACTTACCTTTTAATTTCAAAATTCTCAAAATTAAAGCTCATTAGTTTATTTTATTTATTTAAATTATTTGTTTAAATTTAAAAGATAAAATAAATTTCCATTATAATAATTCATTATTTTTCTTATTTTCTTATAAATTCAAAGTTCTAAATTTTTTTTGACTTTTATATTTAACTTTTTTTAAAATTAACCCATGTAATACATGAGTCTCACAACTAGTTTTCTCTAATAAAATGAGTATCAATATCCAAATGCTTTTTTTTCATGAAATACCGAATTCAAACCAATTTTATTGCAGAATCATTATCATAAAAAAATAAGAACCAGAAGCAAATCGTTAATCCTAAGATCAAACAAAACTTTTAAGGAAAATTAAATATCCTCCTACCTTTTGTTCCTACTTTTCTTCCTACCTATTTAAGATGATGACAAGTGTACAAATTTAACATTTCAATCAAATTTAAATTAAATTTAATGACACTTGTCACAATCTAAAATAGGTAGGAGGATAGTAGGGACAAAAATTAGGAGGATATTTAATTTCTCAACTTTTAATATCCAAATAACATCACAAGTAATAGTACCAAGAGCATGGTATTCAGACTAAGTGGATGAACGTGAGACTGTATCTTGTTTCTCGCTTTACCAAGAAATAAGAGAATCTCCCAAAAACACAGAAAAACCAGTTACAAATCTCCTAGACAATAAGCACTTTATCCAGTTAGCATTAACAAATTCTTTTAATGAAAAACAACTAGACCTCCTTATAATAATTTCCTTGTTACAAATGTCCTAGACAATAAGCACTTTATCCGGTCAGCATCAACAAATTCTTTTAATGAAAAACAACTAGACCTGCTTATAATAATTCCCATACAAGGATTGGACTTTAAAAACCATAACGATCTCATAACAATATTAAGGTGAGATTTTCTAGGACTGTGCATGAATTGACTCAAAACTTACACAATATAGGAAGTGTCAAGTCTGGTATTCATTAAGTATATATGTTTCCCAATAAATTTCTGAAATTCAGTAACATTTTGCAATAAAGAAATCATTTTATCAATTCTATCACTTCTAATAACAACATTGGAATCTAAAGTAATTTTGATAGGATTAGACCCTACCATACCAAAATCATGCAAAAGTTCTAAGCATTATTTTCTTTGAGACAAACAAATTCTCAACATCAATAACTTCAAGCCCAAGGATAATTTTAAGTTCTCCTAAATCCTTAATTAAAAACTTAGATTTTAAAATAGTTTAAGATTATCAATTTCAACTAAATCATTGTCAATTAAAATAATGTCATCTACGTATAAAAACAAACAGAATAACAACAATTATTCTTAAATTTCACAAATAAGGACAAACCATTTATTCTTTGCACAAACCCAAATTCAAGAAGAGAGGAATACAACTTTTCATTCCACTTCCTAGGTGTCTGCTTAAGGCCATACAAAGATTTTAAGAGTCTTTCAAACCCTATCATCACCTTTAGTGTGATAATAAGGTGGAAGACTCATATAAACACTTTCATCAAGTTCACCAGAAAAGCATTATTGATATCTAGTTGAAACAAATCCCAATTAGAATTAATAGCTATCAAGAAACAAGCCCGATCAAGAACAAACATTAAAATAAATCTAAGCACCTATCTAGGCCTAAGAAGAACATAGGAAACCCTTGGTTGACACCAAAATTGATCTGAACAAAGATCTAGACCTAAACACACTAGAGACTTTAGATCAAACAAGACCAAATGAGGTACAACAAAAACCTAGACCAAATAAAGCAAAACTCATAAACTAGTCGAAAATGGCTCCAAAGAATTCCCAACATCAACTTATTTTATTTATAAAGAACCAGTTGGTTTTACAAAGCTTACAACTGAAAACTCTCTACAACGAATCACTCAACACTCTACAACCAATCCTCACTACAGAACACTCTTTAATCTACACTCACCTAAACCTAAGACACAAAAGAATTCTATGAACAATGAAGAACTCAAAGAAGAACCCTAATCTACAGATGAAGAGTCTGTAAGTTGAGTGTGTGATATGAATCTCAGTTATGAGAGAAACAAACACATTCACTCTATATACTTTGGGCTGAGCTTCATATAAAACATTGCACCGGATCCAAGTAAAACCATCCGAACCCAATCCACAAAAGATCCAAGTAAAACCATCCAAACCCAATCCACAAAAGATTCGTGTGTCCAACAATCCTGTAAGTTTAGACAAAACAAGGCACAATCCAATATTTCACCAGGTATACATAAATAACCCCTAAATAAACGATTATTCAGAATTCTATGAAGGGTACAAGGAAAATCGATTATAAGATGCATTAGTTTGAAAAAGAACGTTAGTTTTAACAAAACTTGTTACCCAACATCCTATATTTGAGGGATGAAAGTCGAACTTAATAGGGTTACAATGATTCATTCTCGTCGAGGACAAAAAAAACGTTTACCTTTATCATTCTCATCTTTGATGACAACATTTTCCCTTTCATGAAATCTTCATTCCTACTTTCCAATATTCGTAAATCCAGATTATTGACTTCTGGACATCTCAGTATCCGCCTCCAATAATTCCTCTATGTTCCTAATATATCCTCTTCTTTTAGACTCCATTTGGATCCCGACATATATATTTTGAATGCTTATATTTTTTCCAAGATAGAAGTCTAAAAAGAAAAGGATTTATCCGGAACAGAGAAGAACCAATACAGGTGGTTCGGAATAGCAAAGATGCGAGCCGTTGTCCTAAAATGTAGTAAAGTAGAAGAAATCATAATGCATGAATATTAATGGCAATTCATGAGAAATTTAGCAAAGATGCAAACTTAAAATGGAATAACAGTTCATAAACATGATTTTCATCTGTAGACTAAGATGTCTAATCCAGTTATCGTAACTTTCTACAAAGGTTTGTGTAATGCCCGTGTTTCTGGGCTACGCATTAGTATAATGATGTAGTAGTCAAGGCCAACCATTGTAACCTATTTTGAAGTAATAAAGATGAATTATTTGAATATTATGTGAGTTGTTTTATTTTATGTGCTTATATATTGGCTTATAAAGACATAATAAAAATAAGCGTCAAAAACAAAGTGTTAGATAAACCTAATATCTATACATAAAGTTTTAGTGTTCGAAACAAGGATTCCGGATATATAAAGAACGCCGAAATCCGAATTATAACGAAGAAGTTATCGCCTGTCGAACTTTTAGGAGTTCTCACACCTTCCAACTTCACTTTCTCTCTCTAAACTCTCTCTCTAACCCCCCCTAAAGCCTAGGAAAACCCTCTAGCACCAGAAGGAAGCCCCGAGGCTCCCGAAGGCTCCGAGAAAAGAGCTTTTCGGATCAGAAACGCTGTTCCAGCGAAGCCCGATTTTTAATAAAAACCTGTTGTAAGTGAGATACGCCTACCGTACTTTGAATATAGCTTATATTTAAATATAATATCGTTATTATGAACCTATAAATATGATTTATCAGTGATTCAAATTCGTTATACTGATTGATCTACTTACGGGAATGATGTCTAGGCTGTGATTTAGTGAGGTGTTTAAAGTGGGATTTTCAAACAGTATACTTCGTATACCAAACAGACCCTACCTCCGATATGATCCTACCTGGTTGTTCCTTACTTGATAGATCATGAAGTAGACTTTGATTTAATGATGAATCTAGACTAATAATTAGTCGCAATAAATATTAGACTAAAATCTAGTGATAATAAAACTAGGTTTCATCGAAGCAAATCATATTGTTAAGAAGTGAAGCGCTGCTCAAATTTCGAGTCGTCATTTTAACAAGTGAGTGCATAGTCACTTTCAACTTATACATAGATATGAAGTATTTTATATAAATTATGTGCTATGTGTGCATATTATCTGAATACTTGTTGTCTATGATGGATGAAAGATTTTATATATGTTTTAAATGATTTAAACCGTATATGTATTTTATATCTACAAAATGTGTTGGGTAAAACATGGTTAGATGTAATATTTGGGTGTGATGAAATAAAATGATGAGAGGCCTCGATGTTGACGATGTTTCCAGTCATCTAGCGGAGTATAAATGATGACCACGGACTTTTCTAGACAGTCCAGTGAAACGCTATCAGGCTCGCAACCTATAGGTGTTTGTGAACGATGTGTTCACCGGTATACTCCATCCCCCTCATGGTTGCCTTAAGGACATTTATTGCTGAGGAACCCCCTTAGCAGTAGTGTCCGTCCCGATGATGATCCTTAGGCTAGGTCCCTTATGATAGATGTTTTAGGGACGTAAAGTGAGGATAACGGGAACGGGTAATCGGGTTATTGTTGGTTGATGAAATTAATAAACTTATTTATTGTGGGTTGAAAACCCAATGTGCTCACCAGGCTCCCAAGCCTGACCCACTCAGTTTCTTGTATTACAGGTAGTGGCAATCGAGCATAGATGTGATGTTTGGCTGAGGGATTATGGATTATAGGTCTGTAGTTATGAATAAATGTTGTAAGGCTTATATTGTACTGTTTATGCTTTTGATCTGTAGCGAACATGACATCCCGTGGTTTTTAATGAAATACATTTCTTCGAAAATGCTTTGGTAAATCTTTATCATATTTTATTTTGGGAACAAATTCCGCAACACTTTTATTTAAAATGTTACTCTGATTTTCAAACAAAGCATAAACAAAATCGGTCTTTTCTGGCCGTGAAAATGGGGATGTCACAGTTGGTATTAGAGCATTAGTGTAAGCGAACTAGGAATTTCTAGGATTTCTAGACTTAAACTTAGGATGCTAAGCGATGATTTTGAGATGAGTGTCTACTATATTTTAGACACAAGCACTAGTTTATTTTAGGAAAGATGCCTAAAATGCTTTTATGTGCTATATGCTATTATTTGTTTGAATCTATGGTCTGTTGCCGACCGGATCTGGAAACCTTATGTGTTCAGGATTCTAAACGTACGACTACGATATTAGAACTAACATGTAAACGTTTCGGAGGGATACAGATGATTTAAAGGTCTATCCTAAATAAAGATCTAAATTCGCCCTATTCGGTGTATAGATCAAAATGGAAAGAACCCAAAGTGGAGTCGGGAACGCGAATGGAAACAGGAATCAACAGCCTCAACCACCAGTGATTGAGTAAATACCTGTTGTAGCAGCCACTCCTGAGCTAATCACGATGGTCGGAGTACAAGCGATGATCCAAATGATGTTGGATCGTTAAATGGAAGAGACCAAACGGATACTTCAACAGAATCGAGAGGAAGCTACAATACCTGTCGAACAGCCATAATTGAATGATGGGCAGTCAGAGGAGGGAAACTACAGCAGGACCGTTGGTCAAGATGATCCGCCAGTGATTAGGAGGAACGACCCAGATGACGGAGTCGAGAGGAATGGCTGCAAGTACAAAGATTTTCTAACTTGCAAGCCATCGACTTTCATTGGGAAGGAAGATCCAATCGGAGTTATGGATTGGATCTCGGAGATGGAGTTGGCCTTCATGACATGTGGATGCAGAGGCAAGTTACAAACCACATTTGCAGTATGCCAGTTCAGAGGAGGCGCGGTTCGTTGGTGGAACACCTTGGGGAAGACTTTGAGCCCTAATAAGCCCCTGCAACTAACGTGGGCAGAGTTTTTGGTGCAATTCAAGTGCAAGTACTGCTCAGCCCAAAACCTGCTCGAGCTAGAGAACCAATTCCTGACCTTGAAGAAAGGAAGCATGTCGATTGATGAATACACCAACAACTTCACAGAGAAGATGAAGTTTGCCTTGCGTCTTGTCCCAGACGAGCTGACAAAAATTGACAAGTATGCAAAGGGACTTCCGTGGGAGTATGCGGTGCCAGTACATCAGGCACCTACTCTAGAGGCAACTATCTGGGTTGCCAAGTTTGTTGAGGAGATGATCAAGGGAAGAGCCGCCATCAAGGTTGAGGTTGGCGAAAAGAGGAAATTTGAAGGGTCTGCAAGGCCCAATAAGAAGAGCAAGTCCAGTTCAAGGAAGTTTGGAGGAGGAGGAGCCGAAGCGAAGTGGTGCGACAAGTGCAAGAAGAAACACTCTGGGAAATGGAGGTGTAGAGTATACCAGTGGTGTGTGATTATCCGGAAGTATTTCCCGAAGATCTTCCTGGATTACCACCTTATAGACAAGTAGAGTTCTAAATAGACTTGTTACCAGGAACGACACCAATAGCAAAAGCACCGTACCGATTAGCACCAAAGGAGAAAAAGGAGCTCATGACGCAACTTCAGGAGTTGTTGGACAACGGTTTCATTCGACCTAGTTCATCACCCTGGGGAGCTCCGGTGTTATTCGTGAAAAAGAAGGACGGAAGCATGAGAATGTGTATAGACTACCGAGAGCTGAACAAGGCAACGGTGAAAAAAAAGTATCCATTGCCAAGGATTTATGATCTATTCGATCAGTTGCAAGGTTCGAGATATTTCTCAAAGATCGATCTTAGGTCAGGATATCATCAGCTGAAGGTGAGAGAGCAGGATATTGAGAAAACTGCGTTCAAAACTAGATATGGACACTATGAGTTCTTGGTTATGTCCTTTGGACTAACCAATGCTCCAGCATCATTCATGGATTTGATGAACAGGGTTTGTAAACCATTCCTCGATAAATCTGTGATAGTGTTCGTAGATGACATTTTGATTTACTCGAAAAATCCAGGAGGAGCATGGCAGACAGTTGCAAGAAGTGTTAAAAGTATTGAAGAAGGATAAGTTGTATGCAAAGTTCTCCAAATTTGATTTTTGGATCTGAGAAGTCCAATTCTTGGGTCATGTGGTTAACCAAGAAGGGATAATGGTTGACCAACAAAGATCGAAGCTGTGATGAAGTGGGAAGATCGAAAAGTCCCACGGAGATTCGAAGCTTTCTGGGATTAGCTGGATATTACTGAAGGTTTATCAAAGGCTTTTCTTCGATAGCTGCTCCATTAACAGTTTTGACCCATAAGGGAGCTACTTATACATGGAGTGAGTAGCACGAAGAAGCATTCGAGAAGTTAAAGAAAAAATTATGTGAAACACCGATTCTTTCTCTACCCGATGGAGTTGAAGACATCACAGTCTATAGTGACGCATCTGGAGTCGGGTTTGGTTGTGTTCTGACCCAAAGAGAGAAGGTGATAGCATATGCATCTCGACAATTGAAAGAGCATGAAAAGAACTACCCCACTCATGATTTAGAGTTGGCAGCGGTAGTATTTGCCCTAAAGATATGGATGCATTATCTCTATGGCACGAAATGCAAACTTTTCACTGATCATAAGAGTCTAGTATCTTTTTAATCACTACTAGAAAAACAGCCTTTTACGACGTGCAATTAATGACACACACTGATAGAGGACGCGCATTTGTGCGTGCCCTAAAAATTAATGTCAGTTTTCCAAATTTTGAAGGATAGAGGACACGCATTTTTGCGCGCCCTATAATTAGTGTCCAACAAAAAAAATAATAAAAATACGGAGGGCACCTATCATAAAAAGCGTGTTGTGTAAATGTGTGGTTTTATATTTTTTAGAAAGGCGCGGTTCTCCGTTGTTTTAATAATCTATGGTGGGAAATGAAATCCCAAAAAATTAAACAGCCGCCTGATTCATCTCCTTCTTCTCCTTCTAAAATCCTCTAACAAAAACCATAATAATCTTTCTTCGCCTGATTCATCTCCTTATTCTCCTTATAAAATTCTCAAACAAAAAACCCCAATAATCCTTTTGAAGCAGCCCTCTTCCTCTACCTATGCATTCTCTCTCTCTCTTTGGAAAACCCTAATCACCCTTCTGGTTTTCTGAACCAGGTTCCTCCGCTACTATCAGACCACCACAGTCCCCCGCCGGATCGCTAAAACAATAGTCATCGATGCACCACTTCACCCTTCTGGTTCGTTATCCCCCTCCTTTAATGTCTGCGATCGACAATGGAGATGATGGCCACCACTACTACTCCATTTCTCACATGTCCGCCTCGTTCCCGAGTTTAACAAAAGAAAAGAAGAGAGGAGAAAAGAAAGTCATGAGAGAAAAGAAGAGAAATGAAAGGAAAACAATTTTTTTTTTATGTTCCCGAGTTGGAGAGAAGTGGAAGGAAAATGAATCATTTTGTTCTTTCTTTCCAAATCCTCCCAAATCGGAAGGAAAATTAGAAGGGAAAGTGATCCTCCCATTTCTCTCAACTTCCTTCCATTTCCCTCCTTTAATGAAACTTGGAAACACCAATTTAATTTCTTTTATTTTGTTCTCATTTCCACCCATTTCCTTTCCTTTCTCTAGTTTAAGTTCAACTGGGGAACGGGGTGGTCGATCTGTCTTCATACACATACCACCACAACGCACAATCGTTTCAAAATACCCTAGCTAAACAAGCCCCTTCCTCTATAGAGATTTTTGGGTCCGATTTTTAGGGATTACCATATCACTCATCTCTCCTTTCCGCCACCGTCGCCGACCCACGTGCCGCCCGTCAACGATACCCATCTGATCCTGCTCCTTCTTGGTTCAGTCCCAAAAGGTACATTCGTTATGTTTCTTCTCTGTTCGTATTTTCACTTCTTGATCAATTGAGAAGAAATCCAGCACTATTAATGTTCTTTATACCTTCTTTTCTACAGGGGGCGAATTTGACTTAAACCATTTTAAAGATGGTAAAGCAGCAAAAAAGGAACGAATCCTGAAAAGGGCTCAAGCTGAATCTGAAGGAAAGACAGTTGAAGCCAAGAAGCCGATGGTTGTCAAATATGGTCTTAATCATATCACGTATCTTATCGAGCAGGTTTTTCATTTCCACCATTTAAATATACAATCTTTATAATCTTTCGGAAACAAAATAGCTTATGTTACTTATTTTCACTCCTTTTAGAACAAGGCTCAATTGGTGATCATTGCTCATGACGTAGACCCCATTGAATTGGTTGTCTGGCTTCCTGCTTTGTGCAGAAAGATGGAAGGGTAACCTTGCTCATGTGCTTTACATTATTTGAGGAAATGAAAGGAAAAACATAAATGAGGGAAAATTTGTAAAATTTAGGACTTAATGGGAAAACACTCATATATATAACTTAAATGATTCACTTATGTCTTATAATTTTTCAGGTGCTACGTATTCTCCCCTATAGTGCAGTCCAACTATTTGCTTATGAGTCTTACAAGGTAAGCAAAAACTTTTTCTTGGAAAAGGTGATTTGACCATTTTGCCCTTGTAAAAATAAGGGCAAGATTTTTTTTTTATGATTATTGCATTATAAATTGATGTTGAGTTTTGCAGAAACTTTATAGGGGGAAAGATGGTGAGCTTTCTGTTATTGGGAGATTAGCTGCAGGTGCTTCTGCTGGAATGACTTCCACTTTTGTAAGATTTCTCTCTCTTTTTTCATATTTTATTTATTTTTATTTATTTATTGTTTTAAATTAAAATTCCTTAATATGTTTTTTTAGGTGACATATCCATTAGATGTCCTTCGATTACGAATGGCAGTTGATCCTGGATATCAAACAATCACAAATGTAAGATTTATGTCTACTTATTAATGATTTATTTATTTATAAAAACATATAACTTTTTTTTAATAAATAAATAAACCATAATTTTAATCAGGTTGTTGTAAGGATGCTAAAAGAGGAAGGAATCGGATCTTTCTACAGAGGACTTGTACCTTCTCTCATTGGAATAGCCCCTTATGTTGCAGTCAAATTTTGTGTGTTTGACTTGTGAGCTTCCTATTAAATATATTTACATTTAACCCCCTCAACTATTGGTTTTTACTGATTTATCCACTTAACTATTTTCTTTACTGATTAAACCATTAATCACTATAGAAAATCCATAAGCAAATGCTCTACTCCAACATATTTGATTTTGGATCCTAAACATGACTTGTTTGACCAATAGCTGAGGGTATTTTGGTAATTAACAATGAATGTATATAAATAGGGTGAAAAAGTCTTTGCCAGAAAAGTTCAAAAACAAAACTGAAGCATTACTAGTGACAGCTTTTGTAGCAGCCACTATTGCCACTGTTACATGCTACCCTTTGGATACTATAAGAAGACAAATGCAAATGAGGGGTACTCCTTATAAGACAGTTTTGGAGGCTTTTCTAGGTAATTTCTTACTATAAATAGCAACCTACTTTCATTTATTTATTTACAATATACACCCTTCTACTTGTTTCTACTAAATTTCACAAATAAAAAAAAACATAATTAATTATATAATTGGATTATTTTGTGTAGGTATTATTGCTCATGATGGTGTTGCTGGATTATATAGAGGTATTGTGCCAAATGCATTAAAAATGTTACCAAACAGCAGGTTTAATTTTAACTTTTTGTGCCCTTAAAATTTAAATCCTTGTCTATTTTCCTTCTTTTTCTTTATTAAGTTTTGTCTGGATATTAGAAAAAAAAATATGAAAGGAAAAAAGTTGAGGGTAAATTTGTAAGAAGTTAGGAGTTGATAAGGAAAGCTTCCTTTTCTTGACTTTCTATATTAGGTTATTTTGTCTGGATTAAGTAAAAAAGAAACATGCATATATATTTTATAGGATTAAGTAAAAAAAAAAGGAAATGACCAATTTGACCTCTCATTTTGTTTGGTTCTTGTAGCATTAGGCTCACAACCTTTGATGCTTTGAAACGGTTGATTTCAGCAAGTGAGAAAGAGTACCAAAGAATCTTGGAGGAAAATAGTAATGAACAAAAGCAAGGTTCATGTAGTTCCACAAGCTGAGTTATTTATTTAATTTGTTGTAAATCTTTTGGCCATTATAATATTTATTGTGAAGGGAAAATCTTGTTTGGGAACTGTAAGTATTTTTACTTAAATACCCTTTGATTGTTTTGCTTGAGTTAACATGTTTATTGTGGATGTTATGCCAGATTGTTCATCAGAAAACTGCAGCAGCTCTGTGCTTGACTACAGTCAAGAATGAAGATAAGATGGAGTTCAGCAGAATCTTGGAAGTAGAATGTCCTAATAAGAATTAATTTTAAAAGTATAAATTATATTCTTTGAAAAATTTGCTAGATTGGTAGGTTTAAAAGTAGAATGTCCTAATAAGAGTTAATTTTAAAAGTAGAATGAAAATGACAAGTGATTTTGTGTTGTGTTTACAGGGTTGATGAAAACGAATAGCTCTGGAGTTAGAAGAGGAAAAGAAAGCTCAAGCTGAAAGAGATAAGATGCTGCAAATGCAAATGTTGCATTCTTCATTTCAATTGTTAGTATGAAACACAGAGTAGATTAGATGAATGCAAATTTATATATTGTAAGAAATAGAATTGTATGACATTAAATTTTATGCAATGGATTGTATTTTTTGTATATGGTATTTTACTTCTATTATGAGACATTAAATGCAAATTTAATTTAAAAATTAATAAATATATCAATATATTTTTTTTAAACATTTAAATTTACGATACGCATTGTGTGTCATAAATGCGCGTCGTAAATGTGTGTCGTCTATAGACGACGCGCAAAAGCGTGTCGTCTCTCGTTATGACAGGGCCTTCCTTGACGTGCATTTGCGCGTCGTCTGAGCGTTTTACGACACACATTGCGCGTCGTAAAAGGCTGTTTTCTAGTAGTGAATCAAAAGGAATTGAATATGAGGCAACGACGCTGGCTAGAGTTACTCAATGACTACGACTGTGAGATACTTTACCACCCTGGTAAAGCGAATGTTGTAGTTGATGCTCTGAGTCGAAAAGTGAGCCTTGAGAGAAAAAGGCCAAGAGCGTTGAGAATATAATCAAGAAAGCTCAGGAAGAAGCTTCATAGAAAAATGATCGAAAGGAAAAACGTTTAGGCAAAACGTTAGTGTTCAGTACAAACAATCAAGGATTGAAGGTATTCCAAGATAGGATTTGGGTACCTAAGACGGGAGGAGTAAGAGATCTTCTGATGGAAGAAGCTCCCAAGACCATGTACTCGATTCATCTCGGTAGCACTAAAATGTATAAGGATCTGAAACCCTACTACTGGTGGCCGACGATGAAGCTCGATGTTGCAAAGTATGTGGCCGAGTGTGTAAACTTGTGCAAGGGTTAAGGCACAACGTCAGAAACCATATGGGAGTTTAAAACCTTTACCTGTACCCATAGGTAAATGGGAAGACATCACCATGGATTTTGTGACTAAACTACCCATGACGAAGAACGGTCATGACATGATTTGGGTAGTCGTTGATCGTTTCACCAAAAGTGCACACTTCATAGCAGCCAACGAGAGTTGGTCTATGGATAAGCTCGCAAATGCTTATGTGAAGGAGGTAGTAAGACTGCACAGTGTTCCTTTAATGATAGTATCAGATCGTGATAGTCGTTTCACGTCAAGATTTTGGAGAAGTCTACAAGAGGAATTGGGTACGAAGTTGTGTTTAAGTACAGCTTACCATCCACAGACTGATGGTCAGAGCGAAAGAATGATTCAAACACTTGAAGATATGCTAAGAGCATGTACCCTGGAATTCCAAGGTAACTGGGATGAGCACTTACCTCTGGTAGAATTTTCCTATAATAACAGTTTCCCCTAGAGCATCAAGATGGCACCTTATCAAGCCTTGTACGGACATAAGTGTCGTACGCCGTCTTGTTGGCTTGAGGCTGGGGAGAAGCAGTTTATTGGCCCCGAGATAGTCCATCAGACTGCTGAGAAGTTAAAGGTGATCAGGGAAAGGATGTTAGCCACTCAGGATCATCAGAAGCGCTATGCTGATAAGAAGAGACGGCCGATGACATTCGAAGTAGGAGATTCAGTTTCGCTTAAAGTCTCACTGTGGAAGAGACTTATAAGATTTGGGAAACGAGGAAAGTTGAGTCCAAGGTTTATTGGACCGTTCATAAGTATTTCAGAGGATTGGGAACCAAGCTTACAAACTTGAACTACCAGAAGAACTAGATGGTATTCATAACACATTCCATGTGTGTTATTTGAGGAAATTTACGGGAGAAGTTCCCGACATAATTCCAATCTCAGAGTTAAGGATGGAGGAGAATAAGAGGCTAATCGAAGAGCCCGAGGCAATTGTTGACCGTAAGACTAAGATTTTACAATGCAAGATAGTCGACTTAGTGCTTGTGCGCTGGACACATACGAATGGGCCGAATCTCACTTGGAAACAGAGAGTGACATGATGAGTCGCTACCCACATCTGTTTGTTGATGCATAATTCCAGGACGGAATCATCCTAAGGGGGGAGAGAATTGTAACGCCCGTGTTTCTGGGCTACGCATTAGAATAATGATGTAGTAGTCAAGTTCAACCATCGTAACCTATTTTGAAGTAATAAAGATGAATTATTTGAATATTATGTGAGTTGTGTGATTTTATGTGCTTATATATTGGCTTATAAAGACATAATAAAAATAAGCGTAAAACATAAAGTGTTAGAATAACCCAATATCTATACATAAAGTTGTAGTGCTCGAAACAAGGATTCCGGATATATAAAGAACGCCGAAATCCGAGTTATAGCGAAGAAGTTATCGCATGTCGAACTTTTACGGCAAAACCGGCACAACATCGGGAATCGTAAAAAGTGATTTTTTTGATAAACTACTTTTTAGCCTTAGAGATCTAAATGAAAGTTGTAGTATACATTAAACCGAGAACATACATCAAAAGAACGCCCAAATCTGACTTCGTATGAGGAAGTTATGATTTTCTAAGATTTGGAATAGCAGTGCACAGCCCGGAATTCAAATTTTTGATCGAGCGGTTTTTGGCCCGTGCGACCTAAATGAGAATTGAAGATTAATAGGAGCTCGACGATAAAAAGACAGACGAAAACGGAGTCCGTATGTAGAAGTTATGAATTTTATGTGGTCATTTAACAATATAATCTTCTCGTACTGTCGAATTTAAAATCGGTCAAGAATTAGCCGACGGAGTCAAAAGGAAAGTGTAGATCTTGTCTTTACCTACGCGTGGATATAAAGAATGTCAAAAACGGAGCTCTTACGCAATAGTTATGATTTTTCTAAGTCGGGAATGAGCTGTGCGAAATCGGGTGACGTGGCGAAATCCTGGCCGTTGCATTCTCCCCAAGGCTAGCCACCAGATGGTGACACCTGGCCATGGACTCGACAAGTAGGTCCTCCTACTCGATGAGTAGAGTTGCCAGCCAACCTATAAATAGAGGTGTCGGGTGAAGCATTCTTCTCACACCTTCCAACTTCACTTTCTCTCTCTAAACTCTCTCTCTAACCCCCCCCTAAAGCCTAGGAAAACCCCCTAGCACCCGAAGGCTCCGAGAAAAGAGCTTTTCGGCTCAAAAACTCTGCTCCAGCGAAGCCCAGTTTTTAATAAAAACCCGCTGTAAGTGAGATACGCCTACCGTACTTTAAATATAGCTTATATTTAAATATAATATCGTTATTATGAACCTATAAATAAGATTTATCAGTGATTCAAAGTCGTTATCTGATTGATCTACTTACGGTAATGATGTCTAAGCTGTGATTTAGTGAGGTGTTTAAAGTGAGATTTCCATACAGTATACTTTGTATACCAAACGGACCCTACCTCCGATATGATCCTAACTGGTTGTTCCTTACTTGATAGATCATGAAGTAGACTTTGAGTTAATGATGGATCTAGACTAATAATTAGTCGCAATAAATATTAGACTAAAATCTAGTGATAATAATACTAGGTTTCGTCGAAGGAAATCATATTGTTAAGAAGTGAAGCGTTGCTCGAATTTCGAGTCGTCATTTTAACAAGTGAGTGCATAGTCACTTTCATCTTACACATAGATATGAAGTATTTTATATAAATTACGTGTTATGTGTGCATATTGTCTGAATACTTGTTGTCTATGCTGGATGAAAGATTTTATACATGTTTTAAATGATTTAAACTGTATATGTATTTTCTATCTACAAATGTGTTGGGTAAAACATGGGTAGATGTAATAGTTGAGTGTGATGAAATAAAATGATGAGAGACCTCGATGTTGACGATGTTTCCAGTCATCTAGCGGAGTATAGATGATGACCACAGACTTTTCTAGACAGTCCAGTGGAACGCTATCAGGCTCGCAACCTGTAGGTGTTTGTGAACAATGTGTTCACCAGTGTACTCCATCCCCCTCATGGTTGCCTTAAGGACATTTATTGCTGAGGAACCCCCTTAGCAGTAGTGTCCATCCCGATGATGATCCTTAGGCTAGGTCCCTTATGATAGATGTTTTAAGGACGTAAAGTGAGCATAACGGGAACGGGTAATCGGGTTATTGTTGGTTGATGAAATTAATAAACTTATTTATTATGGGTTGAAAACCCTATCTGCTCACCAAGCTCCCAAGCCTGACCCACTCAGTTTCTTGTATTACAGGTAGTGGCAATCGAGCATAGATGTTATGTTTGGCTGAGGGATTACGGATTATAGGCATGTAGTTATGAATAAATGTTGTAAGGCTTATATTGTATTGTTTATGCTTTTGATCTGTATCGAACATGACATCTCGTGGTTTTTAATGAAATACATTTCTTCGGAAATGCTTTGATAAATCTTTATCATATTTTATTTTGGGAACAAATACCGCAACACTTTTATTTAAAATGTTACTCTGATTTTCAAACAAAGCATAAACAAAATCGGTCTTTTCTGGCCGTGAAAATGAGGATGTCACAGTTTGGCCATATAAGAAGCAACAAAATCAGCTCATATGAGATTATGGGATACATCGATCAATAAGCCCTCAACATGATCGGCCTAAACTCAGCATATACAAACCAAATACCAATAAATTCAATTGTATTTTTTTTGTGTGTGTGTGTGAGAGAGAGAGAGAGAGAGAGAGAGAGACAGAGAGGATGCTTACAAGCAGCGATGACAGATGTGAGTGTGTTTTCAAGAGGCGTTTCTCAAGAAATCGGAGGAAGAACCATGCCATTGGAAGCAAAACTTGTTGGCTTAGAAAGAAGCCATTGAAGGTTCTAGACGAACACAAGAAACCCTAGAGAACATTTGGCGATCGACATTTTTGAAATCTGATGATAATTTATGGACAGGCCCGAAGAACACAAGCCCGTAATCTAGGCGAACAATCCAACCCACCATAGTTGTTGATCTCTGAAATGGGAAAAATGTCGTTTTGATATGGATCTTTTTTGTGTTAAATTTTTTTTTTGAATTGGTGAGATAGAAAGTTCATATGTTGAAACTTGAAAGTAAGAGAAGAGAAATCACAAGAGCATGAACTCTAATCAAATGTTATACAATAAAGCCATAAATCTGCTATTGCATTAGCATGAGCAAGAACTCCAATAAATAAGTGATGCATTCAACAAACTTTAATTTTGAACTTCTAGGGATTAATATCATACATAACAATATTTTTTTTTTCAAAATTGTGAATTTTTGTAATGGTTTCTAAATTTTACTAATAGTGGCAAATTAGTAGTGGTAGTAATAGATTCCGTTTATGGTTTTTTAGACCGGTCGTAGTGGGCAACACCGTTTATGGTTTTTGTTTGGTTTATGGTGGGATGTCAAGTCCACCAAGCAAATTACACCCTTTGTTTGCAAATAAAACGTAATATACTGGTAAAAAGGGGTATCGATCCTCGGGGAAATGGTTGTATTCAATCACCAATGCAATCTAATAGAATTAATGTAAATAAACTAACTAACTACAATTAAACTAAAAGGGGGGGGGGGTGTTGTGATTGCTTGAAAACTAAAAGACTTGAATAACTAAAAAGCTTGCAATTAAGCAAGATGGTGAGATGCTCAAATGTTGGGAACAATTGGTTAACCAAGGCAATTCAACACAATGAACATTTGTGTGTTTATCATTAGGATTCAATACAAAGCTTATCATTCATCCCAAATTGGTTATAGCAATCATGAAGCATGATATGCCAAGATTCCTCATAGGTAGTATGGAGGTTGGGGAAGCCCACAACACACCTTCTTAATCAAGATCAAGGGTCAATTGAAGCAATTGAACCCAAGAAGTCAATTAGCCTTAAGAATAAAGGAATCCCCAATTCCTAGAGGATGTCAATTCTTACACACCCATAAAGGAGCTATGATTCATAAGCTAGAGATGATTTCTACCATCATAAAGCTCTTGTTCTAAGTAGATTCAATGATTCAATGCAAAACCAAAGAAATTAACCAACAATTACTCATTCAAGTACCAAGCTCATGATCAAAGTATCAAACAAGCATAAGAATTATAAAATAGAATCATAAACATAAGATAAATTGATAATCAACATGAATCCTTCAAAAACCCACAAACATTTAAGGGTTTTTTAGCCAAAGTTAACCAAATTAGAGAGTTTAGCCACTCATGGAAATAGAATAACAATCACAAAAGTCTAATTGCATAAAGAAACTACCAATAATTTGGAAAGATGAAAAGAGATGAGTCTTGAGTTTCAAAATCGCCTCCTACAGGTCTCCAATGGTGTAAAATCGAGAGTATGGCTACTAGATCTGATCCCCCAAGGTTATGGTGTGCCAAATGACCAAAATGCCCAAACTGGGCAGTTGCGCGGGTACCCGCGCGACGAAAATTCCACCCGCGCAAATGTTGCTGTAATGCTATTGGTCCTTCATTTCTCCACTCCACCCTTCCACTACCAAAGATTCCTTTGGTCCCCTCCATATCCATGTGATTTAAACCAACCAATCATCATTTAGCTACAAAAATGGATGCTCCAAGCCCAAACATAGAAGTTTATGACCCATCTTCACAAGTCCAAAATATCCAAGTCTTCAACTCTTTAAGGCTCAAGTCTTCTTTTATGTATCCGCCAAGCCCAATAGCGCCTCGAGAGCCCACAAGTCCGTCTTCACTCTAATCCACAATCGCGATAAGCTCCAAAACCCTATAAAATTCCTCATGCAAAATAAAAAGTCCCCGATACGATCCATGATGAAGAAAATATAGAATATACAATGCAATACTAATAAAAAGAGCTAAAAATCTAAAATAAACTAATAAAAAATAAGGAAATAAAATAAGCTATTAGTTTAGTTACAATAGTATGAATTTATTTCGGTCCAAACCAAACCAAACCAAACAGCAACTCAGACCAAACAAAAAACCAAATTATACTTCAGTTTGGATTGTTTTGAAAATTGAAAAACCAAATTTTAAGTTTAAAAGAAAATGCAAATTTTAAAATTTTCGAACATAAAATCCAAAGTTTCAACATCAAATATAAAGTTTCAAATAGAACATGGGTTAAAGGAAGTAACTTTTGAGATTTTGTAACATAGAGTTTCAAATAGAACATGGGTTAAAGGAAGTAACTTTTGAGATTTCGTAATTCAGAAGTTGATGTATAATGTATCCATGAAATATGAAAATATATTTTTAGTTTTTCTATTTTATTTTTAAAGTATAAAAAAATATAATATTTAATTAATAAAATAATTAGTTAATTAATTTTGTAATTCGATTTTGTTTGGTTGGAACTCTACCAGACAAGAAAACTAAAATTGAAATTTTGTTTGGTCTGAATTTGTTTTCGGTTTCTTCGGTTGCAAACAAAATAATGACCACCCCTACAAATTAGTTTAATTTCTTTTTTAGTATATGAACATATCTAAACATTATTCATAATATCAATCTATTGATAATAATATACTTTAATAAAAATCCCTATTATAACACTCTTTCACATCATGGTTGCTATAATCATGAAATGTAAGTTGTTATGGCCAGTAAAACTTTGGAAAAATAGTACTTATTTCTATTCTTGGTTGCTTAAAGATTTAGCATAGAATCTTATAAGAGATTCTCAAACTAATTAATCAGGCCAGACAAAGGTATTCATAAACGTAATATTAGGTATTCATAAACGTAAAAATATTGAAACTTTTTCATACATATGTAATGAGCTAATACTCATCAAGTTCTAAACTTCAAGTTCAAGTTATCTATATACGTCAAATATAAAACAACAAGAAATATCAAAACAACAATCTCTTATGTTTTCCTATGCCAATAGCTATAACTGTTGGATTAGGTGTCTAAGCCCATAACTATAATTGGTATGTACTTGAATTGATAGCAGCACAGTCCTTTTGGGTTGCCCTCAACCTAGCAACTGGACAAGGAAATTATGAAAGGAGAGATATTAATTTATAAGATTAATGAATTAATATAAATGATTTATTAATATGTTAAAAGATTAATATATTAATAAGAAATCATTATGTTTAATTAATTGTTAGCCAGAAATTAATCAGAATTGATTTTGGGGTTAAAAGAATTAATTATAAGGTGCAGGGACTAGTTTGCAATTATCTAATAGTTGAGTGGAAGGCTCTAGAACCCCCTTGGAAGAGGGTGGACGAAATCTTTAGGGGAAACCCTAATAATTTCGTCCATAGGGGCTTGGATAAGGCCCTTGGGTTTGCTTAGGCCCTAAGCAAAGGATAACTAGGGTTTCCCTTAAACCCTAGATCCCTCAGCTATATAAGGAGCCTCCTGGTTCATGTTTTTGGTCACTGATTTCTTTGGAAGAAACCCTAAGGCCGAAATTGCATACTCTCTCCATCCTCTCTCCTCCAAGTTTCCTTCTTGCTAGTTCTTGGGTGTGATTCCATTAGAGGCATTACATTTGTGGTGCTAAGCTTCCAAGAAGATCAAGATCAAGATCAAGAGGATTATCAATTGTTTGCTATAACAATTGAAAGGTATGTAACTCCTAAACCCTAGTTTGTTAATTTCGAAATTAGCCTCTCTCCTCTAGGGTTCTTGTTTTGCAATTCAAAGTTGTATGTTCAATAGTTAAAACATAGATCCAAAGTAGGTTGCATGTGAACTTAGGAATTGTTTTCTAGTTTATTTGTTTTACCTAAAACCCATCAGTGGTATCAGAGCCATTGTTGTTTTAAATTGAATTGCTACAATTGTTGAATTGCAAATTAGGGTTTATAGCTATTAAACCCTAAAGGCCAAAATTTTCGATTTCTAGGGTTTTGGATCAAAGGGTTTTTTCGAAAACCCTAGCCTCCAAAGAACCCTAATCGAAATTAGGGTTAGGGTTTTGAAAACCCTAGCCTCCTCCCTTGTAAATTTCGAAATATGCTAGAGGATAACCAGGGTTTCTTGTTTTGGATAATTGTTACTTAATTAGATTAATTGGATAATTATCCTTACCCTAATTTTCGAAATTTAGAGGGATAAGGATTAAGATTAAATTAATGGATTAATTTAATTAGATAATCCTTACAAGATTTAATAATTTGATTAATAGTTAATTAAAAGATAAATATTAAATCTAGTTAATTGGTTTATTTAAATTTAAATTTAATAGCTTAAATTTCGAAATTTATAAACCCTTGAAGTTTTAAAATGTTTTAAAACACACCTTATATATATATTATAATTAAAAGTTTAATATTATATATGTATAAGAATATGGTCAGTCAAATCGCTAGTATGCCTCATTCACGAAGCTAATCTATAAGGGGGGTATAAGGAAACTGCCTATAAAATGGTAGTTGAATGGGTGTCCACTCTCACCCACCGCTTCCTTGATTAGTGGAGGGTCGTTAGCAGAACAGATTTGATAGGACAACTACTTCTCATTAAAAGTATAATGATATTAAAAGTACTAGAACATTATTTTCAAAAATCCCAACTCTAGTTACTTTAGGAAAAATGTGAAAAGTATGCTAATCCATGAAATTGCACATTATGCTTTATTGGTCGTTAGTGGAGCGTGTGTGGTTAACCAGCACACTAAAAGGCACTAATAAAGAGTAGTAATGGGTATCTCATAATTGTCATTTTGATGGAGCGTGTGTGGTTTACCAGCACATCAATAGTTAATGATAAAGACAATGAGGTTACCAAGCACATTTGCATGGTTATTCACATCTTGTTTGTGATCCTCGGCATCCCAGTCACAAATAGAAGAGCATAATCTGAGATTAAAACATGCCATTGAATAGTTTCAATGTATCTCAAAAGAATTAGGAATTTCACTTCGTTTGTTTCGTCTAATGGTGGAATTGGTGAATCGTCATTCGCCTACCTTTATGAAATTTGCACTTGGATCTCGGCATCCCATTTCTGAGTTGTGAATCTTCATAGTTGGATCCTAACCTTGATATTATATCTTTGGGTTATTCTATTAAGGTATCTTGAAATCTAACTAAAACTTTCTTTCTTTGAAGATGTCTACTCCTGGAAACACTTCTACTTCATCCTCCTCCAACCAAAACTTCTCTTTGCTCAATATCTGCTCCAAAGTCGTTATGGATGGCTCAAACTATAACGATTGGATGCGCAACATCAAGATGGCTCTTCGTTTCGAGAACAAAGAATATGTTCTTGAAAAGGAGCTCAAAGAGCTTGATGAGAATGAAGCTACTCCTGAAGATCTTGCTGCCTACAAGAAACATTACGATGATGCTACCAAAGTGGCATGCATCATGGTGGCAACTATGTCCCCAGAACTGCAGAGGTACTATGAGGACTACTGGCCTTTCGAGATGAACAAGGACCTTATGGAAAAGTACCATAAGCGAGCTCGTCAAGAAAAGTTCGAAGTAGTCAAGTCACTCATGGCTTGCAAGATGAAGGATGGGGAGTCGGTAGTGTCACATGTGCAAAGAATGCAACGCTACATAGAGCGTTTGGTCAAGCTCAATATTCACTTTGATGAGGAATTGGCCATTGACATGGTCTTGAACTCACTTCCTGAATGTTATGGTCAGTTTATTCTAACTTACCATTTGAACAATACTGAGCAGACCTTGGCCCAATTGCACAACTTGTTGCAGACAGCTGAGGCAGGGATGAAGGGTAAAAGTATACCCTCCACACCTACGAGTGCCCCTGTTTTGGCTATTGGACAGGGAAAGGGGAAAAAGAGGAAAGGTCCTCCCAAGCAAAACTGGAAGAGCAAGGCTCAAGCTGGGTCATCTAGTAATGGCCCAAAGGCTAAGCCCAATTCCACTCCCCATGTTTCTGATCCAAAAGAGGCAGTTTGCTTTTACTGCAACCAAAAGGGGCATTGGAAGAGATCTTGCCCACAATATCTGCAAGATATCAAGGATGGCAAAGTGAAGCCATCTTCGGCAGGTATTTACACTATTTCTGCTAATAACTCATTATCTTCTCGTTCATGGGTCCTTGATACAGGATGTGGTTTTCATATCTGTTCTGATTTGCAGGGTCTAAAGGAAAGTGAGGAGATAGAGCGAGGAAGGATAAACCTGATCATGGGAAACAGAAAGTCTTCACCAGTAACCAAGATCGGAGTTTATCAGCTTCTGCTTAGTAATGATGTTAGATTAGATTTAATAAATTGTTGCTATTCGTCTGAGATGACGAGAAACATTATTTCATTTCATGCATTGTTCAGACAAGGTTTTACATATTCTTTTAATGATTTGAATGGTTCAATTTCTGTTTATAAGAATGGTGTTTTTATGTTTGAAGCTTTGCCTTGTAATGGTGTGTATGAAACAGTGACTTGTGTTGATAGCCTAGGAAATAGTGTACTTAACATTGACTTGTCTAATAGTGTAGACAAGGCATGCTTGTGGCATTGTCGTCTTGGACACATCAACAAGAAACGCATAGCCCAACTCCAAAAGGATGGAGTGTTGGAATCATTTGACCTAAAGTCAGATGACATGTGTGAATCTTGTCTTTTGGGAAAGATGACAAAATCACCATTCACAGGGTCTTGTGAAAGAGGTGAAGGTCTGTTGGATCTCATACACACGGATGTGTGTGGGCCCTTCAGATCAACTACAAGAGATGCTAATCGATTCTATGTGACTTTCACTGACGATTATAGCAGATATGGATATATCTACTTGATCAAGCATAAGTCAGAAACTTTTGAAAAGTTCAAAGAGTTTAAGCATGAAGTCGAAAATCAATTGGGCAGAAAGATAAAGATACTTAGATCCGATAGAGGCGGGGAGTATCTTAGTATCGAGTTTAACGACTATCTGAAAGAATGTGGGATAGTCTCACAATTGACTCCTCCTAGGACACCACAGTTAAATGGTGTAGCTGAGAGGCGTAATCGAACCTTGTTAGACATGGTTCGTTCTATGATGAGTCGGGCTTCGCTTCCCATTCACTTCTGGGGGTATGCCTTAGAGACAGCCGCCCACATCCTCAATCTTGTCCCTACAAAGAAGGTTGCCAAAACACCTCACGAAATGTGGACAGGGAAAGTTCCCTCGTTAGCACACATTAAAGTCTGGGGTTGTGAAGCTTTCGTAAGACGAGAGACTCACGACAAGCTAGCAGCTAGAAGTGAGAAATGTGTTTTCATTGGTTACCCAAAGCAGTCTTTTGGATATTTGTTCTACAGGCCTAGTGAGAATGTGGTCTTTGTAGCACGAAGAGGAGTCTTTCTTGAAAGAGAGCTCATATTCAAAGAGGACAGTGGGAGCACTATTGACCTTGAAGAAATTCAAGAGTCATCCAATGAAGGAACCTTAGATGACACTAGCACTCAACCAGAGGAAACAGTTCCTGTTGAACCAATCGATAACTCATTACCTCTTAGAAGATCCACTAGGATGAGTGTGCCACCTGAGTTGTATGGTTTTCATATTACTTCAGATGGTGACACATTCATAAGTGACAGAACACTGGTAAACTTAGATGAACCAGTCACTTATAAGGAAGCAATGGCAGGCCCAGAGGCTTCCAAGTGGAAAGAGGCAATGGACAGCGAGATTAAGTCCATGTATGACAACCAAGTTTGGAATTTGGTTGATAGTGCACCAGGTCGTAAGACAGTTGGGTGCAAATGGATCTTCAAGAAGAAGACAGACATGGATGGAAATGTGCACACATTCAAGGCTCGACTGGTTGCAAAAGGTTTCACTCAAACCCCAGGGGTTGACTATGATGAAACCTTCTCGCCAGTGGCTAAGATTAAATCTATTAGGATATTGCTCGCCATAGCTGCCTTTCATGATTATGAAATCTGGCAGATGGATGTCAAAACTGCTTTCCTTAATGGGAAGTTGGCTGAAGATGTTTACATGAGTCAGCCAGAGGGTTTTGTTGATGCAAAGTTCCCTAATAGAGTGTGCAAGCTTGAGAAATCCATTTATGGATTGAAACAAGCATCTCGCAGTTGGAATCTTTGCTTCCATGAGAAAGTCAAAGAATTTGGTTTCTCTAGAAGTGAAGATGAGTTCTGTGTGTATATCAAAGCTAGTGGGAGTATAGTAACTTTTCTGGTGTTGTATGTCGATGACATATTACTCATTGGTAACGACGTTCCAACCTTGAAAGAAGTTAAGTCTTGGCTTGGAAAGTGTTTTGCCATGAAAGACCTTGGAGAAGCTGCCTATATTCTTGGGATTAGAATATTGAGAGATAGAAAGAAAAGACTAATTGGACTTAGTCAGAGCACATACTTGGATAAGGTACTAAAGAGGTTTAGTATGGAAAATTCCAAGAAGGGAGAGCTACCTATCCAGAGCAATACCAAATTGAGTAAGACTCAATGCCCAAGTACAGATGTTGAAATAGATGACATGAGTCATGTACCTTATGCTTCCGCTGTCGGATCGATCATGTACGCTATGACATGTACTCGCCCTGATGTGGCATTTGCTTTGAGCATGGTCAGTCGCTATCAGGGAAACCCAGGTAGAGCTCATTGGATAGCAGTTAAGAATATACTCAAGTATTTGCGAAGGACAAAGGACTGGGTCCTTGTGCTTGGTGGCAGTGATACTTTGAGAGTAGATGGTTACAGTGATGCCAGCTTTCAGACGGATAGAGATAACTTCCGTTCTCAGTCAGGCTGGGTGTTTTTACTGAATGGAGGAGCAGTTACTTGGAAGAGTTCCAAGCAAAATACGGTGGCTGATTCTACTTGTGAATCAGAGTACATAGCAGCAAGTGAAGCGTCGAAAGAAGCAGCTTGGTTGAGGAACTTCATCGGAGATCTCGGAGTTGTTCCAACCATCCAGGAGCCTATGGAACTGTTCTGCGATAATGAAGGAGCGGTTGCCTTGACAAAGGAACCGAGAGATCATGGTAAGACCAGACATATCGACAGAAAGTACCATTTCATCAGACATAGAGTAGAAGAAGGCCATCTTATAGTAAAGAGGGTGTCATCTGAAGATAACCCAGCAGATCCTCTCACAAAGGGTCTGAGTAGGGCTAAGCATATTCAGCATGCTCGGAGCATAGGACTGAAAGATGATATTAGTTTTAGTAGTTAGATTAGTTTTTGAAACTTGTAACAAAGTAAATGTAATTGACTTTTGGTGATTAAATAATAAAGTATTATTTATAAGTTTGGCTACTACCTTTTGTCAATTGTTTATTATTGTGTTTCATTTTTGCATGTTTTACTTCCTGAATAATGAGATTATTCAAACTCCACAGTCGCTCGTACTCTTGGAAGTAAGTAGTGAATTAAGACTGTCATGAATTGGATTGCAGATTGTCTAAGGATAGACATGGCAATAGAATTGCTGCAATGTTCATGAGTACTCAGAAATTGAGATTTGAGTATTGGATAAACCCTCGCTCAGAGTATTACTTCATGGAATTCATCACGAGTAATACTGAGACGATAATATCTTATAATCTTGAAACGAAGATATATGAGTTGTAATTTACAAGTCGGTTGTGCATTGGTGATACGAAAACGCATCAGTAACTTGGTGTTATAAAACGTATTGTCATGCATAATTTGATGAGTAAAAGATACAAGCATATGAGTCAACGTTTATTCGTTCCTTTTGCCCTAACAGGAAAAGCGATATCTGTGGGCCCCTCGATGATTTGGTGTTGACTTATGTGCTGGGCCCAGCCAGGACTAAATTGATGTGTTCAATTAGAAGTCCTACATCATCACAAATCAGGAATCGGGAAACATAGATTCTGGACAAAGAGATTGATTACATTCCATGTCTTATGTCTAGGGATATCTAGCAGAACGAAGGATTATATGATCACTTATCTTAGGACACGTAACTGACTGGGTCAGAGTTCGGCAGCAGCTTTTTGGAAGCTACAATTTGTTGGTCAAATTTAGAAGGCATACTAGCAATTATAGTTACAGACTTATCCAAGTGGGAGACTGTTGGATTAGGTGTCTAAGCCCATAACTATAATTGGTATGTACTTGAATTGATAGCAGCACAGTCCTTTTGGGTTGCCCTCAACCTAGCAACTGGACAAGGAAATTATGAAAGGAGAGATATTAATTTATAAGATTAATGAATTAATATAAATGATTTATTAATATGTTAAAAGATTAATATATTAATAAGAAATCATTATGTTTAATTAATTGTTAGCCAGAAATTAATCAGAATTGATTTTGGGGTTAAAAGAATTAATTATAAGGTGCAGGGACTAGTTTGCAATTATCTAATAGTTGAGTGGAAGGCTCTAGAACCCCCTTGGAAGAGGGTGGACGAAATCTTTAGGGGAAACCCTAATAATTTCGTCCATAGGGGCTTGGATAAGGCCCTTGGGTTTGCTTAGGCCCTAAGCAAAGGATAACTAGGGTTTCCCTTAAACCCTAGATCCCTCAGCTATATAAGGAGCCTCCTGGTTCATGTTTTTGGTCACTGATTTCTTTGGAAGAAACCCTAAGGCCGAAATTGCATACTCTCTCCATCCTCTCTCCTCCAAGTTTCCTTCTTGCTAGTTCTTGGGTGTGATTCCATTAGAGGCATTACATTTGTGGTGCTAAGCTTCCAAGAAGATCAAGATCAAGATCAAGAGGATTATCAATTGTTTGCTATAACAATTGAAAGGTATGTAACTCCTAAACCCTAGTTTGTTAATTTCGAAATTAGCCTCTCTCCTCTAGGGTTCTTGTTTTGCAATTCAAAGTTGTATGTTCAATAGTTAAAACATAGATCCAAAGTAGGTTGCATGTGAACTTAGGAATTGTTTTCTAGTTTATTTGTTTTACCTAAAACCCATCAATAACACTAAAAGCAAAACCTTTAAACTTTATAACTAAAACTCCATTTGCAACAAAATACCATATCAAGATTCTTCAAAACCGTAGCACTACAAGAAAAAAGGGTATCAAAGACTGACATAATCAGTCTTTGATAGTCAACAATCAGTCTCTGATGAGAATCAGTCCCCAGCTAGTCCCTGAAGCCTAGTCCTAGATAGTCGATTTTTAATCTATCCGGAACTGAAAATCAGTCTCTAATACATCTAAGTATCAAAGACAGAAAACCGGTCTTTGATGATATCTCATTCAATCTCTAAATTGTATTCTTCAAATTCTCGATTTAATGCCAAATCAGTCCCTGATACTATCTTTTAGGGACTGAATATTAGCCCTTTATGATATATCATTCGGTCTCCAATATGTTTCAATGAAATCTATATTCTATGTCGATTCAATCTCTGATACTATCTTTCAAGGACTAAATATTAGTCTTTGATACTATCATGTTCAGTAGTTATGATTTTGGAACTGAATATCACTCTTTTACATTATCATATTTAGTCTCTAATATTATTTTCCAGTTACTAAATATTAGTTTCGGATGCAAGTTTATTTAGTCCCTAAACCTGATTTTTCAAGCACTAAATATCAATCTCATATATATTTTCATTCAATCTCTAAGCTGATTTTTCAGGGAATGGATATAAAGTGCTTTACATATCAAATCAATTACACAAAATATTATGCCAACATTAAATATAAACTTTCAATCATTTAGATATGTAAAAAATCACACTAACACATGAGCATTCTATCTAATCAAGCTTTTCTTAAGATCTTTTTGTTGTCTACAAATATTATCACTATTTAACCTGAGCATCACGGTCGGGGTCATAATCAACTTCCACAATGACATCATTTGCTATAAAAGGCACATAGCCATTCACGTCCAACTATTTCAAAGTGAGCAAATGCTCACATTACCTACAAAGAACACAAAGTGTGCAATAAGTTAATTGTATGTTCACTAATCATCGGTTTAAATTTTCCTATTCAACTTTTTATGTTTAGTTGTCTTCGTTATACAAAAAAATACATGTGTCCCGTATACGCCTCTAAATCCTCTTCGAAATCCAAGCAACATGTTTGACATAGAGAACTTATTTGTAGTATAGATTAGAAGGCTCTGAATATATAAAAAGAATGAATAGGTAAGGAAGTTTCAAATAGGATCATACATCATTGAGAAAGGCAACACCATTACTATAAATCAAGTGTGGGGCATTTCCATCATTGTTACCTACAAATATCAACCTTGGCAACAACAATAATGTGAATACATTTAGTTCAAATACATAATCATTAAACAATTGATCAATATCAAATCAAGAGTAAATAATTGTTAAAAGGATCACATACCAAGTGACTTACATGAACCATAAAAAATAATCAAATATGCTTTAGCAACTGCTTCATCGTCCAATTCATCAAAACCATTCATATCATCTTTGAGACCTTTAATTCCATATCAGGCTACTGCAAGTATTTAACTATGAATCCAATTTTCTGATGGATGAATCCTAGATACAACAAGATGTTAAGATAGGTCTATACCCAAAGTACAAAAAAATAAGAAAAAAAACTTTACCAGCCAAGATCATCATGTAAGCCTACACAAAGAGGGATAACGAAATATAGGTTAATTAGTGAAAAAAAGTTTATAGTAAATAACCAACAGAACTTCAAAATGAACCTTATTTAACCTAAGATTCAAACAAGTAAGTACAAACTAGAATAATTGAAAAAACTTACATAGACAAATAAATGAAAACCCAAAAGAATTGGCTTTTTTCTTGGTTTTAGATAAAACACCGGTTAAAGTCAAAGAAATCTCACTTACAAAGACATGTCAAGTAGTTCAGTACCTGTTTACATATTTTAAATAGAAATTGTTTGTTCAAGTGGTCTTTATGTATAATTGAACTAATAAGTGACTAAATTGATACATGGAGCTATCAAATGTGACTTTTAGGAATGAATCTTTTTGTTATATGCTATCAAATACGTCACTTACCTAAAACCAAAACTTCTACTCTTACAATGGCATAAACCCTCATTCTATATTAGAATATTTAACATTGGGATTTTAATTACGATGAGGTTTTTATAAGTACAATGACATAGGTAAAATGAGATATTCACATAAAGAAATGACATTAGAAAAAACATCCATAAAATCAAAACGTTCATATAAATCAGAACCCATGATATTAGATAATAATATTCAAATAATATTAAATTGGAATATATTATATCGGAAGTAGAAACATAAAACAGATGTTATCATAACTCACAACAATCTTGAAACGGATGATGATGAAAGCGACAAAGAGTATGTGTTAGAGAAGAAACGAAAGAAAAGAGACCAGACCTAACCTGAATCGAGAAAAAGAGAGTTGACCGTGTCGACAAAGGCGCAACACGAGGACGAAGGGTGATGATAAATGCAACTTTTGGTGACTGGTTTCGAAGAAGACGGAGTAGAAATGAGCAACGAGGGTCGTTAGGTTTTGGAATAGAAGGCCACCGTAGATTGATTCTAAATCAACGTCAATTAGGGATAAATTAATTTGGGGGAGATAAAAATATTAGGCGGTATCTAAAATTGTGTGATTTTAGGATTTTGGAAGATAATCAAATTATTTAAAAATATTATGTTGTGTTTTTGGCGGCATCGAAATCGCGGCGAGTTTTAATCCAAAACTTAAACTTTATAAGTATTTTATAATATTAAACTGAATGTATCAATTACAGAATTATTTTAATATTAGATTAGATATATATTTATATCAAACTAAAACGAATTTAATATATTTAATAGATTAATTTATTCTTTGTTTATAAAATAATACCTTAATACAGTAGTAATTTAACAATTAGAAATTTATTTTGGGATTCAATCGTTCCCCATATGTATAAGTGCACTAAAAAATACAATTAAATAAGCTGAAATTTAAAATTATAATTAAAACTATAATTTTGAGTTTGTAATACTAATTTGTATATGAGTGTCTAACTACAAAAGGCTAATTATGTATGTTTATGTATAAAATTAATTATACAACATGTCTATTAGGGACTAAAATTCTGTCTTTAATAAGCTTCCCAATTAATGAATAATTTAGTGCAATCGTATAAAAGATTGAAATTCCGTCTGTAATATTATTACACAGTCAAAACTAGCATATGTCTATCATGGGTTAAAATCCCTCATAACTTCCCTTCCAAATTCAAAATTGGTGATAGAATATCTATGACTAAAATTCAGTCCCTAAAATGATGTAATCAAAATAGCATATGTCATTGATTCATCCATCTCTGATATATGGTATACATTTAATTAAATAACAAGTCATGATTTTATCAAAATAGTATATGCGATTGATTCATCCGTCTCTGATATATGGTATATATTTAACTACATAACAAGTCTCAAAGACTAAAATTCTAATGATTCTCACCAAAGTCAAACATGGATAGTCTATCTAAGACTCGGTCCCTAATACATGTTCTTTAAAATAATATTCGTGATTGATTTAATCAGTCTCTAATATATGACATCTATGACTAAATAATCTGTCTTAGATACTAAAACTCAGTCGGTTATAAGTGTTCATTTGAATGTTGAATAGTGTATGTCTATTAGGGACTGAAATTCAGTTTTCAAAAAATTCACATCCAAAAGAAAAATTGGTGCAGTTGTATTAATGACTGGAATTTAGTCCCTAAAAAGTTACATACACAATCAAAACTAAAACAGGACTATTAGGGACTGAAATTCAGTCCCACGTAACTTTCTCTCCAAAGTCTAAGTTGGCACTAAACTATTCGAGACTGAAATTCAGTCCCAGTGTGTTTCCACCCAAACCTAAATTGGCACAAACATATTAGGGACTAATTTTAGTCTTGAATAAGTTTGGTCAGTCTCTAAAGATTCATACATTAAAATCAGTCCTATATGGTATTTAAGACTAATTCATCGGTCCTAGATACATGATATCCAAGACTAATTAATCAGTCTCTAATATCTTGTGGTGTAGCCACTTTTCCTCACATCCATCACAATCTTTCTATCCGATTCCCTTGCATAAAAAGCCACCGAAAAAAAATTACTCTTAGTTTAAGTTAAATCATTAGCATTCAAGAAACAACTTAACAAAAGAATCAAGAATCACCTAAATCTCCTGCTTGCAAGTTCTTTAACGTTATGAAATCTCTAAGGCCTTTTAAAACATACATTTTGCTGTTAAAATGTGGCCAATAACGCAGGGAAAGATCCCATTCAATAACTTCTGGGAAATGATTTTGTTTAAAAATCAAAATCATGCATATTTATTAATATTACTACATTCTAAATCTACGCAATTAGAATCCAAATATTGTAAATTCTTTGCCTTTCTTCACCTCTGCATGTACCTTTGGAATTATAAACCGGCCTAACTTCGATCCAGTATCACTAGCAGTCGGTACTTTCTCAAACAATGGAATCAATGATTCCGATTCCGGGCTAATGCATTCAGTCCTTGAACAGTCCATGCATATCACCCCATGGAAATCCAGCAGCGAATACTTACCAAGTGACATAATACATCCACAATGGACAAGCTGCAAAATGCAAATGAATAAATATTGGTTTGCATATTCAAAAATACATGTTTACTAATAAAAAAAGTACCCTTGATTTAAGAAGAAATCGAAGGGGCAAATTGGAATTTTACTCACCTTCCCACAAGAGTCACAGTCCCTCCTCCTACTAGGGGTGAGCAAAAACCGCACCGCAACTAAAATTAACCGCAAAAACCGCATAAACCGCAATCGAAAAACCGCAACCGCAATAAAAACCGATGGTGAGGTTCTCTGTTTTTCAAAAACCGCAAATTTGCGGTGCGGTGTGGTTATTAGTTTTCAGAAACCGTAAAAAAACCGCACCGCACCGCATAGATTATATACAATTTTTTATCAATTATTAGTTTATTAAATATTAAAAATAAGACAAGTTTCATGAATGAAAGACGGATAAAATACTAGAAGACAAAAGTGTTGGTTTTTTCTTATGTTTAACTTTGAAAAATGATGAAATTAGACAATTTTAAGATATTTATTGTTAATTACTATTGATTTGACGTTTTTAAGATATTAGTTGTTTTTTGTTTAAGTTAAATAGTTAATTGTCTTATACCTTATGGTTTTTTTTATTATTATTACAGGTAATATGTTTGAACGCTTAAAACTATTTGAGCTCTAAACTGTGGTTAAAAACCACACAAAATAACCGCACCAAATCCATGCGGTTAATAACCACAACACAAAAAAAAAAAAAAAAACCGCACCGCAAAAATAACCGCACCATGCGGTTTTGAAAATGGATTAACCGCATTTGCGGTTAGTGGTGAGGTTTTGGCTAATAACCGCACCGCGCTCACCCCTACCTTTAACCATTTTCTTTTGAATGAAATGTTTCACAGAATCGTCCCATATTGTATAAATAGCTATAAGGATTCAAGATACAAATTGGGTTAGAAAAGATTTTACATTTTTAAAGATTATGGTCATCAAATCTTGCATCCCTACAAAACTTTATGCACAAAAAAGAAAAGATAGCTAGAATCGTTTTCTTTCCTTTCTTGTTTGAGTTTGAATCCTCAAACATTGTCAATTGGATGTTTTAAATCGTATTGAAAACCATTCTAATTTCGTTGGATTTTAAATCGGGGTTTGTATAAATGAAGTATGAATTCAACATGCAAGTTATGAACTATTGCAAGAGTACTACAAATCACAATTTCCCACAGAGAATCGACGATAAATAATCATAGAACTAACACATATAAGATCGGCATGGAGATGGCATGGAGATTACAGAATACACTGATCCAATCGGAATTAAACTAAAGTAGTTATGAACGATGTATAGGAAATTCAACTGTATCGAAGTGTGAGATAGGAGAGAGGAGGCTTACGAGCAGCGATTGCAGAGCTGGGCGAATTCACTGTTGCGGAGTTTCCATCCATTGCTCAAGCAATCGGAGGAAGAGTCCTTGCAATAGAAGCAAGAATTGTTCGATGATGAAGAAGCCATATAGGTTCCAGAAGAAATCAAGAAACCCTACTAGCCTAGTGATTGTTCGGTGATGGGGTTTGATTTAGAACCCCTTTTCTCGAAAACATCGAAGAAGGGAAATTTGGAATGTAATTTATGACAGACCCGAAGAACACAAACCCACAATCCGGGCAAATGATCCAGCTCATCATAATAGTCGTCCGTCGGAAATGTGGATTGATTATCTCTTGTGTGATAAAAGATAATTGTTTTGGATTGATGGGATATCATTGCATATGTAGAAATTATAGAAGGAACTACAACTCTACAAGAGCATGAACTCGTTGGATAAGAGGAGGAACTCTGATGATCATATGGTGAAGACTGAAGAAGAACCCTACTCACTCAAATATGTAGAGGCAACCAGTTTTTTCAAAATTGATAAATTGATATAAATATATATATTTTTTTAATTATATAAATGGTAAGCTAAATAATAATTTTAAAATGAATTAAATTAGAGATGATTTGCAAATTTCGTTTAGGTGATAGATTTTCTAACATTGAGAACGGACAATGTTTTCGCAGCTATAGGTGACAATGAAAGATGAAAAATGAAAAGAAATCTGGTTAAGAACGTTTAGTTTGACTTGTTTTTGATATAATGTCTCTCTGCTCACAAATTGTGGTATTTTTCGGGGTTCGGGTGGTTATTTATAGTTTATGCTTTGTATAACCTCCTTCACCGCATCATATGGCTTATTAGGGTCGGATGGGGGTATCCATGGTTAATGCTTTGGATACCCTTTTTTGCCATTACTGCTAGGGGTGAGCATGGTGCGGTTTGGTGCGGTTTTAGGGCCAAACCAAACCGCAAACCGCAAGGTGCGGTTTTTGAATTCTAAAAACCGTTGGGTGCGGTTTTTCAATGGTTCGGTTTTGCGGTTTTTGAGTGCGGTTTAGGTTTGTACCGGTTTGGTGTCAGTTTTAAACCGAGTCAAACATATGGTGCGGTTTTTTATGTTCACCGATATGATTTTTTTTAACCATGGTGTTCATGTGAAGATTTATGATTGTATGATATGATGTCATTTCGTTTCCTCACATTTAGAAGCTGTAATTTTGAGTTTTTTATGTTGTTTACTTGATCACTTCATTCGCAACCCATATCCCAAGCTCATTTTTTTTATTCAATTTGTGCTTAGAAGTTACAAGCTTGCAAGTTGTAGCCCACATAGTATTTACACTTTACAGATAATCATTAAGTCACAAACACAAAGTGTCAAACTCACATATTAAACCTAATACCTAATTACTAATTACCTTCAAGTTCAATATATAATATATGTATAAATTATAATTTATTAGTTTTTTAAATAACATGTATAATTGTATAATATAAATTAGTGATTTATTTTATTGTTAATAAGCTTGCGGTGTGGTTCGGTTTTGGTGGTACGGTTTCTAGATAAAAACCGCACCGCACCAATAAATTCGGTTTTTCAAAAAAATGAAATTCGCACCATCGGTTTTTGCGTCGGTTTTGATTTTTCGGTGGCGGTTTATTACGGTTTTTGCGGTTTTTCTTTTACCGGTTCGGTTTTTGCTCACCCCTAATTGCTGCTAAATATAATAAGCAAAAATTTTGCATTTTTAAAATGGGGGATTCTTGTATAATGAAATAATATCATTCGTTAACCATATTAGAACAATACGATAATCTCAATACTTCATAATATCATCACATCGTGAACATTTCTTGACCTCCTATGAAATTGCGTTGACATGCAACATGTCCCTTCGATGTTAACAAAATAGATAAAGATTTGATAGTAGATTTGAAATTCAAGTCATGTGGTTTTCATGGTATTTCGAACCCAATGAGTTTCGTTCTAATCAAATCAACTTATATAAGGGGTTAACACCAATAAAACAAGTAAACACACACACATACACATACATGTGTGTATATGAAGAGTCATGTTATATACTGATAAATAATTATTCTACTAATATTTCTATTAAGAAAATTATTAATGCCGTTTATAATTAACATTTGATAATATCATGAATTTAACAAAAACCAAAACAGAGCTAAAAAAATTGGAGTTCTATATCTAAATTGGTAAAAGTAATAGTCACTTGAATGTTGTTGATTTTGAGTTAATAAACTTTATCTTGTAAGTCAGATAGGGTTTGATGTGTTTGAATTAAGGTAATATGTATGTCAAGCTATATTTTGTGCATGTGGAGTATTAAGGGCGTGTTGGCATTGGAGTATTTATGGTTTACGTTTTGGATACCCTCTCTTGCCTCATTAATGTTGCTAAATCTAATAAGCAAAAGAAAATTTGCATTTTTTATGATTATTTCTTGTAGAACACAATAATATATTTGGTTAGCCCTATTACAAAGAGTAAGATAATCTCATACTTTAAAACGTTATCTCATCGTTAAAATCTGCTTAACTTCTATGATGGGCGTGTTCGGCAAAATTAGCTGGTAGCGGGTAGCTTGTAGCTTATAGCGTTTTGTTAAACGCTACATGAAGTAGCATTTAGATTTGGAATGTTTTGTTTAAATTAAACGCTAAAAGCTTGTAGTGCCAAACGAGGCTTTCTGTTCAAAACGGGGCGTTTTGTCAAACACTAGAAGCTAGAAGCTCTTAACCGCTCCCAAATGCTACGTGCCGAACACGCCCGATGTTGTTTTAACGAAAAAAGTGGTGGGTTTTTTGTAAATGGTGGATTTTTTGGTATAATCCGGTGTGTGTGCGTCAAATGTAAAAGTGTACATCTATTTCCTTGGCCGTTGATCGTTATGATTTCCGACGCTCACGATTGGTTCCTTGGTTCCTTGGTTCCTTTGTTAATTATGATTCTCTATTGAACGTCACCCTATATATATATATATATATATATATATATATATATATATATATATATATATATATATATATATATATATATAGTTAAGTTATAAGGAGATCGCTAACTTTTTCAGGTTTAATAAGATCAGTTTGTCAACGCTTATTTTACAACTTATCTTATATATATATATATATATATATATATATATATATATATATATATATATATATATATATATATATATATATTGAAACAACAAATATATTAAAAAAAGTCCCCCAAAATAGACAGAAACTAGAAGAGGACGGAACAGAACAACACAACGAGAGAAGTAAAGAGAAAACAAGAACAAAACAAAGCAAAATAAAAAACATAACAGGACAATGCTACAAATTAACGAAAGGGGAAGTTTGCCATTCTAGCCATGAGCCTACTCCTGAATTTCCCCTACATTTGGTCCAGAAATACACCATAGATTTGATAAGTTTCATCCCGGTTGTAGGATTGATAAACATTGCTTTGAATACACGATCGTTACGGTATTTCCATACATTCCATAGTAATCCATAGCATATTGTGAGGAACCGATTACGTTTTTTCAAACTACCAACCCATGACTCCGCGTAATTCAATAATTCATTGATCGAGTTATATGATGTATGCTGTATTCCGCACCATTGGAACAATTTCTCTCTAATCACCTGGGCAAACGGACACTGCACCAGAATATGGTTTGCATTCTCCTCCCCGCTAATGCATGCGCTACAATACGTTGAGTTTACAACAACTCCTTTTGATAAATAAAGCAACTGCCGAGGGGATTCTGTCTTGTTTTGCATGCTAGATGAAGCAGTTTACTTTACCTGGCGCATCTTTACCCCAGTTAAAAGGCGGAAGGATTTGTTGTGGGCCCACTATTTGTTCTATTTTCTTTCTCATGAGACTTACAGTGTAGTTACCTCCCGGATCAAATGTGTATCGCCGTCTGTCATCCCCACTATCCAGTTGTATAGGGGATAATTCATCATTTAATGCGGCTAGCTCAGAAGAAAGACCAACTTCTATTGGGCATGATTTCCAATGTGCCACAATTCCTCCGTCATCTATTCGCTCGGCCACCGTACATCTATTCCTGGATTTGAGTTCGTATAGTGCTGGAAATTTGTTTTTTAGATTTTCTGAGCCTAACCATTTATCAATCCAGAATTGTGTATTCACACCATATTTGACCTGCAGTTTGTATACATCTCCAATTCCTAGTCCATATTTGAGTAAATCTTTCTTCATCGAGACAGTGTTGTTCCATACACCATTGAAATTCTTGTTGGACAAATAATCATGAGGTTTGTTGTGAAGATTATGTATACCTTTAATGACCAGACCCCATAACGATTCTTTTTCCTCCTTTAAACGCCACCAGCACTTCACAATTAAGCTCATGTTCAGTGCTCGGATGGATCCTACTCCGAGACCTCCTTCCGATTTGGGTGCTACCACTTTGTCCCAAGATACCCAATGAATTTTCTTTTTATTTTCATCTCCTCCCCATTAAAATCTTCTCCTTATTTGTTCTAGATTCTCAGTAACTGTCACAGGAGCCATGAATAATGAGATGAAGTATATTGGGAGATTGCCAAGCACCGATTTCAGTAACGTTAGCCTCCCGCCAAAGAATAGAGTTTTCGATTTCCAAGCAGACAATTTGGAGTTAAACTTGTCTATGATTGGCTTCCAGTTTTTTGATTGATTCATATTTGCACCACCGACGGGAACTCCCAAGTAATTGAATGGAAATGATCCTGCTTCACATCCGAGAATATTAGCCTAATTTGCAGTTTCACGTTCCGTAGCACCAATTCCAAATACTTTAGATTTGTGAAAATTGACTTTAAGACCCGATGAGATGTGGAAGCATTTTAAGATTCTAGCAAGGCTTTTGAGATTGGGGCGTGTCCATTCACCTACGAATAATGCATCGTCGGCATAGAATAAGTGTAAAATCATAGGTCCATTGTTGGGGATTTGGATTCCTTTAAAGATTCCTTCTTCTCTAGCTGCTAACATAGCCGCATTTAGACCTTCCATTGCTATGATAAAGAGAACAGGGGATAATGGGTTTCCTTGTCTAACACCTTTGGATATATCGAACTCATCCGTTGGAGATCCATTTATTATTACCGATGCCCTTGATGAGTTGAGACATCCACGTATCCATGATCGCCATTTACTGCCAAATCCCATCTGAGATTGAATAGAATCAAGAAACTCCCAATTTACTGAGTCAAATGCTTTATCGAAGTCGACTTTGAACATCAGAATTGTCTTTTTCACTTTCTTTGCCCACGAGTAAAGGTCATTTATCATCAAGGGCACATCCAGTATATTCCTATCTTGGACGTATGCTGATTGTACATCTCCAATAACACCGCCTATGACAGTTTTGATCCGAATGGCAAGGATCTTTGAAATAATTTTGTACATGCAGCCGATAAAACTAATTGGGTGGTACTCTGAGAGGGATAATGGATCTTTGACTTTTGGGGCGAGTGTGATGAAAGAAGAATTGCAACCCCGAGCGATGGTGCCGAATTTATCAAAATGCAGGACAAAATTCATCACGTCATTTTTGATGTTATCCCAGTAGGTTTTGATGAATTTGAATGTGAATCCATCCGAACCCGGGGCTTTTTCGCTACCACAAGCCCAGCCTCTTTTACTTCGGCCGGACTAAATGGAGCTTCCAGTTTTATTGCCTCCATCATGGATAGGGACTTGAAATGAGGACTGATAAGTTTGGGTCTTGAGACCCAATTTTCTTTGAATTTATACCGGAAGAAGCGGTAAATTTCCTCCTTGATCTCACGAGTCACGAGAGTCGTTGGTCCATCTTCTGTTTATTGTCAACCCGTAAATCATGTTTCTCCTATTCTTGTTGTTTATATAACCATGAAAGAATTTGGTGTTCTCGTCTCCTTCCACAGTCCATTTGACCTGTGATTTTTGTTTCAAGTCTAACACCGCCAGTTTTTCTAGTTCTAGTATTCTTTCCAGACCTTGGCTACGACGTTCCAACTCATGCTCAGTCAAGGGTCTTGAATCTGCCAATTCCTCTAGTTGTGCCACCGTGTGTTTGACACTAGAGATCTCCTGTGCTTCTATTTTGTCTATTTGTCTTTTCCAATTTCTAATCTGTTGAGGAATTTAAGTTTTGCAGCTAAGTGCTTGGGCACTGGCTGGGCAAAACTGTGAATTGAATCTCTCTTCCGCCCTTCTTACCACATTAAAATCTTCGAATACCATCCAATTCCCAGGTTTTGAATTTTTTATCACAAGCAGATCATTCCAGAGGTTCTTTTGATCTTCGATGTTATGAGGGTCGTATACATTTACTAAAACCGTATCTCCATTTATTCCAATCCAACTACCAATAAAAATTAAGTAATGTCTTGATTTGATAACCTCCTTTTTCTAAAAACAGTTGGTGTTCCATATGGATAAAAGTCCACCAGATCTACCATACGAGTTCGTTCCTTCATATTCAAAGTCTTGATTCCCCCAACATCCTTGTACATCAATATTATCGGACTCCACCAGTTGTGTTTCCTGTATTCCTAAGAAGCTAACTTTATGTAATTCTTTCAATCTTCGGACCCAATTGACCTTTACGGACTCCCCTATTCCCCTTACGTTCAGAGACATACAATTCATTAGAGAAGATTTTGCACACCATTTTCGCCCACTACATCAGCAAGAATCGGGTTCTCTGCCCCAATTTGAAAACCTATCGCCATTCCAATCTTGGCCGTTTCCACAATTTCGTTTGACTTCCGTATCTCAGGTATGTCCACAGTTTTTTCCAAGGGGTGAGTCTTTTCCATGTCTGGATTTTGCTAAACAGTGAAGGTCGTTTCCTTCTCACCAGGAGCATCGTTTGGTTGAATCGTTGATAAGGGAGGAGTATTTGGAGGTTTGTGTATTTGGGGCTGATATGAGATAGAACCCACTTTTTCCCTCTTTCTCTTTTTTGGCTTTGGACCACCGCTTCTTGTATTATCTTCGTTACTGACGTCGTTATATTTAGCAACCTGAGAATCATCATCATCATCATCATCATCATCATCATCATCCCTATCCCTAATAAATAAATAATTTTTTGCCACTTGTCAATTTTTTATGCATTTGGACACATGTAATTTTGTAGTTTATTCTTACAAATTAATTTTCACTTGTCATTTTGTGGTAATTTTTGATTTTTTTCTTAATTAACTATCTAATTTTTAGATTATAAAAAGTAATTAATGTGTCATTAATTTGTTTCCTTATATTTTCAAATTTTAATATGTTTCCTTCAATATATATAATTCAAAATTGACATATTTCTTTTAAAGTACATTGTCATTTTAGGCAAAATGATATGTATAAAAAAAATAATCAAACTTTGTTGCATTTTATTGACAAACTAAAAAAATGTTATATGGTCAAAATATAATTATTTTTCTGTAGTTTGTTTTATTAATATAAATTGAATTATTTATTTATTCATCATTTTGTTTGTATATATATTTTGAAATTTTATTTCAAAAAATACTTAATGTTTACATTTTAATATTTAATGTTTTCTTTAAAAAAATATTTAAAGCTTATATCTTCATATATAATTTTTTTTAATCAACCCGTGTAATACACGGGTTTCACACCTAGTTAAATATAAAGATGGGCGAGTTGGGGTTGTTTGGGAATGGCCCAAAACATCCTAAAGGTACCAAGTTCTCTATAGGCCCAAAGTCAATATTTTTGGCAGGCCCACATGTGATGGACGTGTCCGTTTCTTGAGAAGTGAAATCTGCTAGTGTTGGGAGTATAGGAGTATGCGTTGTAGGCATGTGAGGAATTCCGAACGTCGCTTATACATTATTAATACTATTGATATTGACGACGGTGAGTCTAACCGTCGTCCTCAAAATCACAGCCGTCTAAACTCCACGTTCTTTTAATCTCGTCCGCATAAACTCGATTTTGGCGGTTTTTGCAGTTCTTCGCCTCCTGGTTCTTCTCCCCCACGATTCCGTCTCTACCCACGTTGTACACAATTGACTGTTGTTTCCTCAAGAAGCAATTGATTTGGAAACGCGTCGGACTTTTACCCTTAACCGCAAATTGGTTTTAATCAACAACTGCACCACACGATTCCATGATTGCTAGAAATCAGATGGTTTTGATTAACTGTCTTGCCTATATAAAGAGTTGAATTTCACTGTAATTGCTTCAATCATAGTTGTCGATTGACAATTGTTGGAATAAATAGTTGCTTCTGTTGCTTCAATCATTTGTTTACTCGATTTCGATTGTTTGTATCTCATTGCATTTGTTTGTTTCAATTGGTAAAACTAATTGATTCGTTTGATTTAATGTTTTTGCCAATTCGTATATTCTTTCTTCACGTAAGGTTAGCTTAGCTTATTGTCTCGATTCATTTGATATTTAGTCGATTGTATAATCAAGTTCGATATATAATTGAAGCTAATGTCCATTAATGTTTAAAATTTCGATTTCATATGTATTAACAATTGTGTTACGTATACTTTTTATATAGAACGTTGAAGTTGTTGCTGGAAAAGTGAATCCACCGACAGATGTATCAAAATCGACAGTTGATCCTAATGGTTCCAATTCGTCTAACATACCTTCACCTGAGGTATCACAATCCAAGATGTTCTCATGACAGATGCCTCACCTATTCAATTATGGATTATTGGTGATTATTTGGAGTAATTAGTTTGATATGTGTATGTTTGTAATACAATTATGTTTCTTTTCTCCTTAAATTATCACTTCACTTCTGTCTAGGTTTAAATGCTACTTCTAATTTGGGTGTTAATCTCTTCTTCAGGGTCAAGAATGGGTCAAGACTGATATGAAAACATGGCAGATCCCGATTAAGATTTGTTTAGTCTTGAATCGGAAAAACTCATCCAGAAACCAAATGAGTGTTCAACTCATACTGGTTTAAGGTAAAAACACTACCATTTGTTGATTTATGCCTAATTTTATTCAACTATATTGTTTTCAATTTCATATTAAGTTTGTATTTTGGAGCTTTTCCTAAAATCTTACATGGATTCAACATCTGTGGGTCGAATTTGGTATAGGATCTTAGTTAAACTTGAAAATCTTAGAAAGGTACTAAGAGATCAGCAACTACATTGCTTATCTCTTTGACCTGCAAGATATATTTTCACAAAAGATGATCCTGCCCTTTAATTTCCCATCAACTTTTAGGCTAACCTTCTAACATAAATAAAAACCTAAAATGGCCAAATTGCCCTTGCACTACCACAAATGCTATTTATTTGGTAGAATTTCCCTTTTACCCCCTTCTGAAATACTTAGACTTAAATCTGAAGCATAGCAAAATTTCAATTCCACTGTTCCCGTGTTTTATTGCAAATGAAGTATGGAATTCAATCCCATCATAATTCGCAACATCCTTTGATCAATGCATTTAAACATTCCACCCTAAAACCATGGAATTCATTTTTTTGGAGTAAATTACATTTTTAGTCCCTGAATAGAGCATATAAGTTCCTTCTTTATTTATAGCTTTTATCTGTTTTGGGTGTCTACATTAACATATCTCATTGTAAATAATTATTTATTGTTATCAGTTTTACATATCACTATTATTCATGTTCAGGGACAAATATATGGATAGGGGCAATTACCTCCACCTCATAATATCTCCTTCTCTCTTGTGGTGATTTACTGATTGTTTAAGTCAAATAGGTATAAAGATGTTGTAATTAGCTTTTTACATATCATAGCATGTTTCCCTTTTGAGGAAAGTAGTATGTGGACATTTTTTATTGAACTGGTCACTTTATATTTTAAGAATTTTCACAGTTGATATGTTAACTTATGAGTATTTTATTTGATCCAATTCATAATTTTCAGGTACTATTGGAATTGCAAGATTAAATATTAATCATTTTTGTTTTGAGAATATAAAGAATAGGACAGTTGAAGTGTTAACGTAATGACATGCCTAAAATTAGGATTCAGGAAGGCATATGAGCAGGTCATGCATCATCAGACATGTTGCTAGATTTTGTGATTGGCTTCTTCAGCAATTAGGTTTGATTCTTACATGTTTACATATTGTTATAATAAATAGTGATGCTTTTTACTTCAAGAAACCCTGTTGGCTGTTTGTTTTTGCAATGTATAGTGGTAATTGCTAACCACATTCGATTTTTCTTCTTATAGCAAGTTGAAAATCAAAGTTAGGAGAAAAAGGGAGTAAATAAACAAGTTTAGCAAGTTATCAAGCATTAATCTTCAAGTGTGAGGTAAAATTTATCTTCTGTTGTAGAATAGTAATTTTTGTAAATTTAGTGAGATATATGCAAAAAAAATTATAGAATCTGATTTGTAGAGAGTTATATAACATGTTTATAGTTTGTTATGGAAAGATTTCCATTTTCATAACATATTTTGAATACTTCTCTCCTTCGGCTTCTACACGTCTCTGCTTCCTTTTCTTTCTTTTTCTCAAAACATTCAACTTCAATCATGAACACACTTAAAAATTTTGTAGAAGAGGGTTTCAACATAAAGGCTGTAGAAATGAGCACATATATGAGTTTTCTCTCAAAAGAAAATATTTCCTGGTGGTATCTCCTTGATGCTTTTCTTTGTTGTAAGTTTAGCTTAGTTTCTTGTACTTGCTTCTTATCTATAAATGTGAATTTTTTTTTAACTTTTTTGTTATTAGGGGAAATTGATATATGATATGGATCCATTTAAACTATTATAAACCAAGAACCCCTTTGAGTAGTGCCCCAGATTAGTTTAGATTAACCTACATAAATTTTATAGCTTCATGATATCTGTGGTGTTAATAGTTTTTGGTGTTTTTAGGCACCCATATAATCATCACTTTATGTCATTTTTCAAAGTCATAAATAGCTGGACTTGGTCAAATCGATTTCCCTACTTGTCCCCATCCAACCCCTTTAATGGAGTGTTTGGAAATGCAATTTGAAAGTGATGATGTGATATAAAGTGCTCAAAATATATTGTCTTTTTTTTAGAACGGCCAAAAAAAATTGGGTGGTAGAGTTCGATTATTGGTTGCTCAAAAACAGATAACCAACTACAACATATTGCATGGCAGAGTTTGAAGTTATATTAGTAATATAATTAGTTGTTTGATTATTTCAAATTCTTATTATTTAAAAGACTAATAGATAAAAGAGAAAATTACTAATCTAGCCATTTTCCTAATGACTTTTCTAATTTTAGCCAAAATTTAGGACTTAGCTAAAAATAGTCATCAAAACCATACTCTTTCAAATAAATGGTCTACGGTTTCGGGTTTCATATAAAAAAAAATCATTAGTGAACCTATCATTCATGTTTTTCCCATATTTCTTTTATAACTGTTAAATAGTGAAGCTTTTGTTTTTTTAAAGTCTTTTTTTAATAATACTTATTTGTACCTTCTAAATGTTTAACCCCATTAATATAACGTTATGGATTTACTCATATCTTTTTAGGTGTGCTTTATGAAAAAATCACGACAAATGGAAATTGCAATTCTAATGGGAATGCTGATGCCTATTCTGGTAAAGGTATACTTGTAGATCTGCAAACCAAAGTATGCCTAATAACCTAGCATCTAAATTTTAAAACTTTTTAATCAAGTTTTTGAGGTTCTATAAACAAAAAAAATCTAATGACATGGTAATCCAAGTATGTGTATTTTTATGATTGATTTAATGTATCAGGATACAAAACTCCAAAAATATGTACATCTCCTTAAAGGGCCCATCTGGAATAGAAAAAACGATGGTAAACAAAAGTACATTGCTATTTTCAATGATCACCATCTTCTAACTATACTTTTATGATCAAAGTTCTATTTTTACTCTAATGATCAAAAAAAATTCTTTAACGTAAATAAGTAACCTTTTATATTTCATAAAGTACATAATTATACCTTACCTTTAAAAAAAAAAAAAACAATGAAATTTTACATAAAAACTCTTTAATTTTCACTTTTATAGATACTAACATTTCAAAATTAGTTTTTTATGTGTTATTGTTTCGTGAATTAGATGGAAGAATCCAAATTCTTGTCATCTAGGTGTGGCTTTTTCCATATATACCATTTGCCATATCCGTTGAGTTTACTTGGTTCTGAATCAGTATGTGTCATTTCCTCTTTGTAGCGAAAACATGAGGATACTGATATTCAATTGTATTATCGGCCACTTGAGTCTTGCGAAACAGGGACAACTAGCAAAAAATTCCCAAATTACCCCTGATTAGCTTCATAATGGTGGAATGTATTATCTTATGTAACTTTTATTCTGATTAATAAATTGGAACTTGATGGTCAACTATTGATCCATGTTTGTATGTTCAGGTGTTCACCATGATTAATTCTATGAAGACTTTGGATCTTCTGAATACCCTATAAGACCTTGATGATCAGTTACTTTCGTAGAATATGATTAGAATGTGATAGATATTCTTCGATCTTCTAGAACCTTTTGAATTTTGATGATGATCAGTTACAAAGTTGCCATGCAGATTTCGAAGAGATGGTCCGGGAAGATTGGCTTTTATGTACTTACAAATTTACCCTTCCAAAAGAGCAAAATGGTGATCTACCCAATAGTTGGTCAATTCCCCAATAGATGCTAAACGATGTTGGCATCTGTTAAACACATGATGATAGGAAACGATAGATTTGTAGTTATGCAAAATGGACAAATAATATATGTTGAGCATATGATGTTGTAGTGATCCCTGTTTAGTTTCGTTTTACACTTGCTTAGTGGATTCTACATTTTTATAGATTTGTTGTTTGGTGTATTAAGGTCCTATTCTAGCCACCGATAATAAATTGTAAATCCTTATTGCAAATGAGTTAATAGCCCGAGGTAGTAATTTTTTACCATTTGCATGCTAATACTTCTCTTGACAGGACTATTCTTTGACCTGCAGATTATATTGATAAGATAACAAAAATGGATATCCAAGATTGCATAAGTCTTCTATGTCACTCATAGAATGGTACCCAACACAAATTATCAACTTTATGTCATTTGAAGACATTATTTGTTGAAATGTTAAAGGTTAGGTGTCTATATTAGTCTCCCCCCTTTTATGATCAACTGTTTAAGTAATTTCTGAGCTGTTAACCATGAGGATTTTGTTGAGCAAGTAAAGAAAATATTAACTAAGATTTTTTCAAATACGAAAACACCACATATAGTAGAAAAGAAGCGTGTATTAAACATTTTTTTAAGTTCAAACAAGCCCCTTTTTATGAAAATTGATAGAAGTATGTTGTTTTTTGCATTAAATCCTTTTCTTAAAAAATATTAACAAAAATCATCTGAGTTACTGGATGCCCAAACTTTAAAGTAACAATACATTTTCTTATTAGCACGATGTAGTTTGCAAATTTTAACCAATCATAACATTGTACTTTCATTTCTTTATTTCCTAATATAACAATGAGTTACCTATTACTGTTTTCATGTTTTAAGTACAAATCCAATCATTGGAATTCATCGGCATGATTGAAGCAACATTTGTTTTACTTACACATTTCAAGGGTACATCATGTAATGTATCATCAACTGTATAGACAAGGACATTATAAACAATGAATGATAATTCATTTATCGGGTTAGGTCAACCCGTTAATGTGTTTTATGACATTATTTTGTATCTTGCATTTCTTTCCCAGTTTTCAGTGTATTTCTATTAATCGATATGTTTTGTATCTTTGCATAAGAAATGTTCTTATTGTAACTTATCAAATTGTTTTAGTAAGTTAAAAACTACAATCATTTCATAATTTTTTTTGTAAGTACTATCCGTAAGTTCAAATTTCTATAAACATAGCAATGTACTTGAAAGTATTGGTTAAAAAGTATAAGTAGGTGGCTATTTATGGTATATAAATGACGTACATTGCTTTTTTTGGATAATAATGAAAAAGTAAATGGCTATTTATGTTTACCAATAGAAGTAAGTTGTGTTTTTCAAAAAGTTTTAAGTACAATGCTAATATAGAAACAAATTACATAATGATGATATAGAAGAAAGTAAAGTCAATTTTGTTATTACAACGGTCATTCGACAACTGTCATATTTTAAACAAATGTATAAATGGGGCTGGGGCAAAATGGTAATTCGTCTTTGAAAATAATAGCATTGTACTTATTTTCAATAAACATTTTGTTATTTTTCTTATTTAAGCATTGTACTTTCAAATATAGCATCATACATTAATTTTTAGTTCTTATTTTAAAGAAAATTATGTTATTTTCTTATTTAAGCATTTACTTTCAAATATAGCATCATACTTTCATTTTTAATTAATATTTTCAAAAAAAAATTATGTTTTTTCTTATTAAGCCATTGTACTTTCAAAATACAATCGTTAAATAAGAAAACAAAACAAATAATTAAAAAAATGAAGATTTAGAAATGAATGTTAAATATATAATTAGACAAACAAAAAAAAAGTACATTTCACAAATCAAACGAGGGGATAATGGTCATTCGACAATTATCATATTTTAAACAAATGTAACATGTCCACCGGACGGGTATGACACTAGTTGGAATTGTTATCGCCTAAGTTAATTCCTGACTTTTGGTTTTCCTCCACCACCGTCATAATGACCGGCGACTCTTTATTTTTAACCTCTTTCCATATTGATATTTGAAGAAAAAAATTTGTAACATGTACATCACATGTGTTTAACTTCTTTCCATATATATATATATATATATATATATATATATATATATATATATATATATATATATATATATATATATATATATATAACCTTATTTTTCGAATAGCGCGTACAGCACGTGAATATGCCTTAAAGAAGAGCGTATGTCAGCGGTTGAAGATGGTCAATCGTCGCTCTAGACACCACGTTTCAAAGAGAGAGGTACATCGGTCCTCAACCACCGCTTTCTTTCAGGCTCCCGTTTCTCCAAAAGAAACCCTTCAATGGACACGTTGCTTCTATCCTCACACATATATCGTCACATCTGTTTCCTTACCGGAATACAACTGCTCCTTATCTTCTATTTATCGTCGCCACCACTGCCCCCATCGACGCACCAACAGTGCTTTAGAACTCCAGTATCGTTTTCAACCTTCATCACCAGTTGCTAGCATTATTGCCCGGTAGACAACCGCTCATGTTTTAAAAAGTTCGATCATTAGACCTATAACTTGGTTGTATCTCTTGTTTGTTGGTGGATTTTAGTGGAGGTTATCTGCAAAAGTGTAAAGCACTGTTCAAACTGACAACAAATATGATGGATTAAATCCTGGAGCATCACGTATAGTGGATTTTAGGCGAATCGAAATGTTTTATGGGTCGTATTTAAGGTGAACACATATTTCTCTGATTCTTAAGAAACCACTCTTCCTTCTCATTGTTCCCTGTTTTTTCTCTATCTTTTTTTTTTTGCGGCCCTTTGATCCTCAACGTCGGCCAATAATCTGGTTAGTTATGTCAATCAAAATCTCTTTAGTGTTTTGTAGAAATTAAATTGCGGTTTTTTAATCCAATAATATTGGTTTCTCCATTCGTTTGAAGATTGATTGATCTTCTTGAATTCTTCAACAGAGAACACCGACGACATCATCCACAAAAAAACACTAATTTATTCTCTTATTCGAGACAGGTAATAAGTTTAAAATAAACCCCTGTCAAATTATTGGCTTAATATTACATCAGTGCAAAATCAATGGGTTTTCATTTTTAATTAAGGATCCTAAAGATTTTTATTTTATGTATGTAGTGGGAGTGCCTCTTTCTTCTTCGGGTCATGGGAGGTCCGCTATCTTGATGTACTTTCATGATTTTTTTTATTTTCTGTACAAGGTTTTTGTGCTTTGATCGTTTTCTCAAGTATTTTCAATATGAATCGATGATGTTCAACCTAGGTAGGTTCTCAATCACATATAGAACGATTCCCACAATGTGCCAAATCATTTAAAAAGACCTGCTTTACTTCTTGTAACATCTTCAAGTTGATGGTTGTAATGAGCTGATGATGTCCATTTACTGATGGGGTTGGTTGCAAGATTCGGTTATTGATGAACAAATAGAAGAGAATTTGTTCCACTTGCTAGATGAGGAAACATATAACAACCAAACCAGAATCGGATTTCCTTCAACAGTTTATGTGATGTTAACGTTTGGTTTCTAATTTCTACATATAACCATTTTTGTTCATTTAATTTGATTATTAACTCTTTTAGAACTCAATTTCTTGACTTATTATGTATATGGTTAGTAAATTTATTCCGGTGTCTACTTCTTGGTTTATTTATTTATTTTTGGTTTTTTGGAGCAATATTAATACAATGATGGTTATAAGAACTTGACACAGATCTTTCATCATAAGAAGAAAAAATGGAAAGATGTTGGAATCTGCAAAAAAGAATTTCTAATGAGTTAAAAGGAATCGAATTTAAATTTAAAAGGAAGAGGAATTGAATTAAGTAATCATGGAAAGATGAATCATATAAATTGGTAAGATTTGGATTTTGGAAAATAATGTTCATGAAAAATAGCTTGAGAGGATTAAATGCCAGAAATAACATTATTTATGCTTCTACTTTATGCAATTTATCATTGGCCGGTAGAATTAATATAATTTACGCAATTGCCATTAACTGACTTTTCGTTATTGCTGGAAGATGCGAGTGTTCAAAGGCCACTCTAATGCACCACCAACACCAAGGGAGACTTTAAATGACAAAGATATCTTTCTAGAAAATTTCCTTTTCTTTTAATTAGTTTTGATGCATTTTGATGGCAATATCTGTTGGGTCTGTTTTTTTCCTTCATTTAAAACCCAAATGCTCATTTTTTTTTTTTTCATTTTTTAAAGCTTTTAACTTTTTTTCCGGGTTGTTAAAGCAACTTATCAAGCCTCGAGCTCTCTGGTAAATTGGATAGCACTTACAAATATTTTGTCATTAAGAAAAAAACCTATATTTAAAGTTTTTTTTTTCAACATAGTAGAAATTAAACCTTACAAATTAAATTATAACTTAATTTTGTTTTATGTTTGTGATCTATCTCTACAGATTCTGGATAGTGGTCATTTTTAGGTATAGAAAGGGCTGTCAAAGCTATGTTAATGCAGAAAATGCAATGTACTTTTAACTATTTGACTATTATAGCAATTGACTTTCATTTTTATAATTAAGGTGTAATGGATTGAAAGCTTATTGATTATAAAATTGTACTGCAATGAGTTAGTGATGACACAAAACTTTTGCTCATTATTAAAACTTAAGCAAAGGAAATATAAGTTTGGCTACTATTCTTTTCTGTTGGTTAAACTTGTGCTTCAAATAGTAGTATAATTTTCAATTTATGGCAAATGTATAGTATTTATAACAGGGAAATTTTGGCTAAAACCTTTTAACATTAATTTTGATAATATAAGCATTTTTTTTATTTAAGACATACTTCTAAAACCTTACGTGTTATAGAATTAGTCTTTCAATCATGCAATCTCTTTTATGAAATACCAAAATTACCCTTCATGTGTCGTGCTTAGCACGGGCCTTAAACGTGTATATATATATATATAAAAGGTCCATGCTTAGACTACAAGGTATGTATGGGAAAGATCTTTCATTTTTTGAATGTCACGTCAAATTTCTTTCACTCACATTTATGTCACCAAAAGGCAAAAAAATGGTTACTTTTCACTACCTTTTAAAGGGAATTAAATATAACACCGTAAATTTTCAAACAAAATTTTCATTATAAAATCACATAATTTTCATTAACACATTTCACAAAAACCCCAAAGTGTCAAATTATCAAAAACACATATCCATAATTGTTTGAATAAAAATCCAGGATCCTCAAATACATAACTCCATCTCGTGTGTACAATCAACCCGGTGCCTTCCCGCGATTCTGAAAAGTACCTGAAACACATATCACATAACACGGTAAGCACGAAGCTTAGTGAGTTCCCCAAAATACCACACACATCTCATTAGCCTCTCATGGCTATATCTCGAATAACACCCTCCGTTCAATGTGTCTCGGTGGAACCCTCCGGTCCCACAACTCGGGTGGACCCTCCGGTCCTAACTCAGTAAAGCTCAGAATAATACACAACATAAATCACAAAGACATAATGCATGATATCACAATACTCAATATAAACATACAAGACCATCCGGTCACACAAAGTTACCACTCATGGTAAGTATATTGAGAAGACTCGTCTCGTAAGCAAACAAATAAACCTCGTACTCGAATCACCGGTCTAGCCTCCGCCTAACACATACCATAATTATCTCTAATTAATAAACGACCCTCAAAGAAGCCAGGCTAAACCCACTACAAATTCACATAAGGATAAAAGACCATTCTACCCTTCTCTGGCCTCTATAGTCCATAACTTGACCAAACCCTAAAAGTCAACAAAAGTCAACCGCAGCGCGTACGCTGGGCGTACAACCCCTTTACACTGGGCGTACTATCTCGCCATGCATGCATCGGGGATCCTCGACGCTACGATGCGCGTACCTGGGAGTACGATCGGCGTACGTCCCAGACTTGTTTTTCCCACTCTCTTGGTCTTAATCCGTTAAGACCATAGCTATACTCTCAGATCTGGACTCCCTAAAGACTCATTCTCTATAAAGTTCGTGACTTTAAGCCTGTGCATGGCTGAGAAAGTCCCAAACCCAAAAACTCTCACTCTTTACTCCCAAAAATGCTCATATCTCATGCATGGGGTGGTTTTGACGTCCAAGACCCCATTTTTATGAGTCCACTCGACTAAAGACACTTAAAGGGACATATATTAGGCTCTGGAGTTCAAAAAACTCATAAAGCTTCAAGCTTTTGGACAAGAACCCTAAAATGAACCATAATATGAACAAATCAAAAAGGATGAGAAAGCTTTGAACTTTATACCTTCAAATGATGCTCCAACCACAGAAAAGCTTAGATCCAAAGCCTAGACTCCAACTCTATTCTCTTCAATGCTCCTTCTTCACGCAAAGAATCCCACAAGAACACTTAGAAGCCCACAAATGGTCACTCAAGCTAAAGGAATGGAAATTAGGGTTTTGAGAGGGTTGAAGGCTGGAAATAGTGGCCAGAAATGAGGCCATCATGTTCCTTAAATAGGGACACACCCCACAATTAGGGTTTTCACTCTGAGCCTAGTACGCCCAACGTACTAGGTGGTCTCCGCGTCCAAATCACGCACATGAGTACGCTGAGCGTACACACGTGTACGCCCTGCGTACTCAACTACCACCTTTTCTCACTTAAAGGGCCAAACTTGACATTTATAATAAAACAAGAGTTTATGATATATACCTGGTCTTGGGATGTTACAATCCCCCCCCCCCCCACTAAAATCAGACTTCGTCCTCGAAGTCATCTTCTGGAAATAACTCTGGGTACTGCTCCCGCATCTCGGACTCCGGCTCCCAAGTCCACTCGGATCCCTTCCGATGTTGCCACTGGACCTGAACCAGGGGCACCTCTTTATTCCTCAAGACCTTCACCTTCGTATGCAAGATCGCTATCGGCCTCTCAATATAGTTCAGGCTTTCATCAACCTGAATGTCCTCTAAAGGTACCACCGTCGTCTCATCGGCTACACACTTCCTCAGTTGGGACACGTGGAAGGTGTTATGAATCTGGCTCAACTCTACAGGCAGCTCCAACCGACAAGCTACCTCACCCACTCGGGCGATCACCCTGAAAGGACCAATGTATCTAGGGCCCAGCTTGCCTCGTTTCCTGAATCGGATCACCCCTTTCCATGGGGATACCTTCAGGAGGACAAAATCTCCGACCTGAAACTCTACTTCTGAACGGCGTCGGTCGACGTAACTCTTCTGACGACTCTGGGTTGTCAATAATCTCTGCCTGACCCGTTGGATCTGCTCTGTCGTCTTGAGCACTATCTCAGTGCCCCCCATCACTCTCTGCCATACCTCTCCCCAACATATGGGAGTCCGACACCTCCTCCCATATAAGAGCTCAAAGGGAGGCATACCAATACTGGAATGATGGTTGTTGTTGTATGAAAACCCAGCCAAGGGAAAATAAGTGTCCCAACTTCCACCGAAGTCCATAACACATGTATGTAGCATGTCCTCGAGCGTCTGAATCGTCAGTTCACTCTGCCCCGTTTGTATGTGGGTGGTACGCGGTACTGAAGTGCAACCAGGTACCCAGCTCCTCATGAAATTTCTTCCAGAACCTGGAAGTAAAACGCATATCTCGATCTGACACTATCGATGTCGGCACTCCATGCCGTGCAACCACCTCTCACACGTAGATCTCAGCCAACTTCTCTGCAGAAGAGCTCTCACTGATAGCTAGGAAGTGAGCACTCTTCGTCAACCGGTCTACAATCACCCAAATCGCGTCGACACCTTGCGCAATCCTCGGTAAGGTGATAAAATCCATGGAAATCTACTCCCACTTCCACTGGGGAATCTCTAGAGGCTGCAACGGGCCATGTGGATGCTGATGCTCTGCCTTAACTTGGCGACAGGTCAAGCATCTCTCAACTACCCATGCCACATCTCTCTTCATACAGGGCCACCGGTAATCCCTCTTCAGATCCAAATACATCTTAGTGCCCCCCGGGTGGATCGAGAATCTCGATCTATGTGCCTCCTCCATCAGTATACGCCAAGCTCCAGCTGTATAGGGCACCCATATCCGCCCACAGAAAGTCAGAAGTCCCCGAATATCCGTCTCAAACTCGTAAATGTGTCCGATCACCCGCTCCTTACGGTTCTCCGGTCTCACGGCCTCCGCGTGGGCCTCTCGGATGGTATCTAAGACTGGAGTCATCACCGTCATCCTCATGCACACATCTCGGATCGAAGCACTCGCTGCTCTGCGGCTCAAGGCATCGGCTACCACGTTAGCCATGCTCGGATGATACAAGATCTCACAGTCGTAGTCTTTCACTACATCTAACCACCTCCTCTGTCTCATATTCCGGTTGGGCTGATCCGTGAGGTACTTCAAGCTCTTATGGTCTGTGTGTATGGTACACCGGACTCCATACAGATAGTGGCGCCAGATCTTGAGGGCGAACACCACCGCCCCCAACTCCAAATCATGGGTGGGATATCTCGTCTCGTGAGGCTTCAACTGTCTCGATGCATATGCTATCATGTGCCCTCTCTGCATCAATATCGTACCCATCCTTGATATAGATGCATCACAGTAAACTACGAAGTCCTCCACTCCCTCGGGAAGGGCTAACACTGGAGCTTCGCACAATCTCTGGCGAAGAGTCTCGAATGAGGCCTGCTGCTCGGGCCCCCAGGCAAAAGTAACACCCTTCCTGGTCAATCTGGTAAGAGGAACAACAATCTTGGAGAAATCTATGATAAATCTCCGGTAGTAGCCCGCCAGGCCAAGGAAACTCCTAATCTCGGATGCGGATCTCGGCACCTCCCATCTCATAACTGCCTCAATTTTGGTCGGGTCGACCAAAATCCCATTCTGATTAACATGGTACCCCAGGAACTGGACCTCTCGTAACCAGAAATCACACTTGGAGAATTTGGCATAAAGTCTCTTCGTCCTCAATACTCCAAGAATCTCCCGAAGATGCTCCTCGTGCTGCTCTCTGGACCTCGAGTATACCTGAATATCGTCGATGAACACGATCACCGACCGATCCAACATGGGCCTGCACACCCGGTTCATGAGATCCATGAACGTTGTCGGTGCGTTGGTGAGTCCGAAAGGCATCACCACAAACTCGTAGTGCTCATAACGAGTCCTAAAGGCCGTCTTCTGGATATCCTCCTCGCAAACTCTCATCTGATGATATCCAGATCTCAAATTAATCTTGGAAAACCAAGATGCCCCCTGCAACTGATCGAATAAATCGTCGATCCTCGGTAGTGGGTAACGGTTCTTAACCGTCAACTTGTTCAACTCCCGGTAATCGATGCACATCCGGTGTGAACCATCCTTTTTCTTGACAAAAAGGATCGGTGCTCCCCACGGTGAGCTACTCGGTCTGATAAAACCCTTCCCCATCTCACTCCCGATACCCTCTCTAGCCCTCTTGAAGCACCCCCGAAGCCCCGGTATCATCACGACGCTCCGAAGATCCAGAGAAAAAAAGAGTTTTCGAGCCGAAGCTCTGCCCACGAGAAGCTCGGTGTGTGAAGATATCCCGGATTCATCGAAGAATTACTACTTGAAGAGCCGTAGTGCTGTCCGAGCATCGTCTTATCAAGTGAGTGCATAGTCTCTTTCATAAACACGATTTTAATACAAGTATTGTTTGAATGTATTAAGTATACATTTTAAGAGAGTGTATAATCCCTTTCTTCTAACACATAGTTATGAAGTATCTTCTATAGAATACGTGCTATGTGTATATATATTATCTATGTATTTGGAGTGAGTATTGATTAATATTTTATACAGGTTTTAAGTTGTATATGAATGTATAAGTATATTGTTATCTACTAAAATGTTGGGTAAAACATGGGTAGATAGTTGACGTGTGATAAAATGATGAGAGGCCTCGATGTTATTGTGATCTAGTCATCTAGCGGAGTTTAGATGACGACCACGGACTTTTCTAGACAGTCTAGTGGAACACTGGCAGGCTCGCCACCTGTAGGTGTTAATGAACTTGGGTGTTCATTTGCTGTACTCCATCCCCCACATGGCTGCCTTATTTGATATATATTGTTGAGGAAACCCTGAAGCATGTGTTGTCACCCCGATGAAAATCCTTAGGCTAGGTCCCTTGTGATAGTTGTTTTAGGGACGTAAAGTGAGGATAACGGGAATGGGTAATTGGGTTATTTTTGGTTGATGAAATTAATATAATTATTTATTGTGGGTTGAAAACCCTATATGCTCACTAGGCTCCCAAGCCTGACCCACTCAGTTTTCTTTGTATTACAGGTAGTGGTGCGAGAGCATAAGTTGGACGACTTATCAAGATATTTTTATTATAGGCCTGTAGTGTATATAACTATTGTAAGGCTTATAATGTGTCGTTTATGCTTTTGTCTGTATCGGAACATGACATCCCGAGTTTTGTTATATAATGAAAATACATTTCTTTAAGAAATGCTTTGGTAAATCGTATTTTATCATATTTCGTTTTGGGAACAAATTCCGCAACTCTTCTAATCAAAGGATTACTCTGAAATTATTTTAAAAAGCATAAATTAAACCGGTCTTTTCTGGCCGTGAATTTGGGGATGTCACAGTTAGTATCAGAGCATCAGTTTAAGCGAACTAGGAATTTATAGGATTTCTAGACTTAAACTTAGGATGCTAAGTAAAGATTGTGAGATGAGTGTCTGTTGTATTTTAGACACGAGCACTAGTATATTTTAGGAAAGATGCCTAAAATGCTTTTATGTGCTAAATGTTATATGATTGCCATATATGATGTTATTTGTTCGGATCTACGGTTTATTGCCAACCGGATCTGGAAACCTTATGTGTTTAGGATTCTAAGCGTAGGATTACGGTATTAGAACTAGCATGTAAACGTTTCGGAGTAATTTGGATAATTTAAATATCTATCATGAATGAGGATCTAAATTCACCTTATTCGGTGTATAGATCAACAATGGCAAGAACAACAATTGGATCTCGGAGATGGAACTAGCCTTCATGACGTGTGGTTGCAGAGGCAAGTTGCATACCACGTTCGCAGTACGTCAGTTCAGAGGTGGCGCTGTTCGTTGGTGGAACACTCTGGGGAAGACCCTAAGCCCTAATGAGCCACTGCAACTGACTTAGGCAGAGTTCTTGGTGCAATTCAAGCGCAAGTTCTACTCGGCCCAAAATCTGCTGGAGTTGGAGAACAAATTTCTGACATCGAAGAAAGACAGCATGTCAGTTGATGAATACACCAATTCCTTTACAGACAAAATAGAGTTTGCTTTGCGCATCGTCCCAGACGAGCTGACAAAAGTTGACCAGTACGCAAAAGGACTCACATGGGAGTACACAGTGCCAGTACGTCAGGCACCTACTCTGGAGACAGCTATTTTGGCTGCCAAGTCTGTTGAGGATATGATCAAGGGGAGAACCGTCAGCAAGGTTGAAGTTGGCGAAAAGAGAAAGTTTGAAGGAACTTCAGGTTCCAACAAGAAAAGCAAATTTTCGAAGTCTAATTCGAAGAAGTTTGGAGGAGGAGGAAAAGGCGAAGGGAAATGGTGTGAAAAGTGCAAGAAAAAGCACTCTGGGAAGTGTAGTGAGGAGGTGACCTGCTACAAATGTGGAAAAACTGGGCATTATGCCAACAAGTTTCCGTCCAACAAGAGGATGTACTTTGGATGTAACGAAGAAGGGCACATTTTGAAAGACTGTTCGAAAAAGAAGGAGGCAGCAAAACCCAACATTCCACCAAAGCCGAAGGCGAGAGCCTTTCAGATGACACTTGAAGCTGCGAAGGAAGAAGTTGATGTCGCTTCAGGTACCTTTCTCGTAAACGAATTGTCTGCCCAAATTTTATTTGATTCTGGAGCCAACTACTCCTTTATTTCGCATGAATTTGGTAGAAAACTAGCTTTGCCTGTCGATAGACTAGATAATGCTTTATTAGTCGAAGTTGCTAGTGGCAAGTTTGTACCTGTTGGCCATATTATGAAAAACATCCTCATCGACTTGAATGGGAATAAGTTCCATGAGGAATTATTTCCTATCGAACTAAACGCTTTCGACATCGTGTTGGGAATGGATTGGCTTAGCGCCAATGATGTCGAAATATTATGCAGGAAGAAGATAGTAAAAGTAAACCCGCCAGGGAATGAGTCATTTATGGTGTATGGGGACAACGCAGGGTAAATTCTGGAATCATTTCTCTTATGAAAGCCAGAAAGTGTTTGGCCAAAGGATGTACATCATATTTGGCATTCGTGATTGATGCAAAGAAGGAGAAAAAGGAGATGCAGAGCATTCCCGTGGTGTGTGATTATCCGGAAGTATTTCCCGAAGATCTTCCTGGATTACCGCGTGATCGACAAGTAGAATTCTGTATCGACTTGTTTCTAGGAACCACGCCAATAGCAAAAGCACCGTACCGATTAGCACCAACAGAGATGAAGGAGCTGATGATGCAACTTCAGGAGTTATTGGACAAAGGTTTCATTAGACCTAGTTCATCACCCTGGGGAGCTCCGGTGTTATTCGTAAAGAAAAAGGATGGGAGTATGAGGATGTGCACTGATTACAGAGAGCTGAATAAGGCAACGATAAAGAATAGATATCCATTGCCAAGGATTGATGACCTGTTCGATCAACTACAAGGTTCAAGTTATATTTCAAAGATTGACCTAAGGTCAGGATATCATCAGCTGAAGGTGAGACAGCAGGATATCGAGAAGACTGCATTTAGAACACGATATGGACACTACGAGTTTTTGGTTATGTCGTTTGGACTAACCAATGCTCCAGCAGCATTCATGGATTTAATGAACATGGTTTGTAAACCGTTCCTTGATAAATTTATAATAGTGTTCATAGATGACATTCTGATTTACTCGAAAAGCCAAGAGGATCATGACAGACACTTGCGAGAAGTGTTAGAAGTCTTGAAGAAGGAGAAGTTGTATGCTAAGTTCTCCAAATGTGATTTTAGGATTCGAGAAGTCCAATTCTTGGGTCACGTGGTCAACCAAGAAGGGATAATGGTTGATCCAGCAAAGATTGAAGCTGTGATGAAGTGGGAACAACCAAAAAGTCCCACAGAGATCCGAAGCTTTCTGGGATTAGCCGGATATTACCGAAGGTTTATCCAAGGCTTTTCTTCGATCGCTACTCCATTGACAGCTTTGACCCACAAAGGAGCTACTTATGCTTGGAGTGATAAGCACAAAGAATCATTCGAGTTGCTAAAGAAGAAGCTATGTGAAGCACCGATTCTTTCTCTACCCGATGGAGATGAGGACTTCGCTGTCTATAGTGATGCGTCTGGGGTTGGGTTGGGTTGTGTTTTAACCCAAAGAGAAAAGGTGATAGCATATGCGTCTCGACAGCTGAAAGAGCATGAAAAAAACTACCCCACTCATGATCTGGAGTTTGCAGCGGTAGTATTTGCTCTAAAAATATGGAGGCATTACCTCTATGGCACGAAGTGCAAACTTTTCATTGATCATAAGAGTCTCCAATATCTCTTTAATCAGAAAGAATTGAATATGAGGCAAAGACGCTGGCTAGAGTTACTTAAGGACTACGACTGTAAGATACTTTACCACCCCGGTAAAGCCAATGTTGTTGTTGATGCTCTCAGTCGGAAAGTCAATCTTGAGAGAAAAAGGCCAAGAGCGTTGAGAATAGAAGTTGTCTCGACAATTGTGAAGAGTATAAAGAAAGCTCAAGAAGAAGCTTCTGAGAAGAATGACCAAAAGGAAGAACGTTTGGGCAAAACGTTAGTGTTCGGTATAAACAGTCACGGACTGAAGGTATTCCAAGATCAAATTTGGGTGCCTAAGTCAGGAGGAATAAGAGATCTTCTAATGGAATAAGCTCACAAAACCATGTACTCGATTCATCCTGGCAGCACTAAAATGTATAGGGACCTAAAACCCTACTACTGGTGGCCGACGATGAAGCTTGATGTTGCAAAGTATGTGGCCGAGTGTGTGACATGTGCTAGAGTTAAGGCACAACATCAGAAACCATATGGGAGTTAAGAACCTTTACCTGTACCGATGGGTAAGTGGGAAGACATTGCCATGGATTTTGTCACTAAACTGCCCAGAACAAAGAATAGTCACGACATGATGTGGGTGGTCGTTGATCGCTTCACTAAGAGTGCGCACTTCATAGCAGCCAATGAGAAATGGTCTATGGATAAACTTGCGAATTCTTACGTGAAGGAAATTTTGAGGCTTCACGGTGTTCCCTTAACGATTGTATTGGATCGTGACAGTCGTTTCACCTCAAGGTTTTGGAAAAGTCTACAAGAGGAATTGGGTACGAAGTTGTGTTTGAGTACAGCTTACCATCCACAGACTGATGGTCAGAGCGAACGGACGATACAAACACTTGAAGATATGTTGAGAGAATGTACCCTGGAATTCCAAGGCAACTGGGATGAACATTTGCCTTTGGTAGAATTTTCCTACAATAATAGTCTCCACTCGAGCATTAAGATGGCACCTTATCAAGCTTTGTACGGACAGAAGTGTCGTACGCCATCTTGTTGGCTTGAGGCTGGGGAAAAGCAGTTTATGGGACCCGAGATAGTCCATCAGACTGCTGAAAAGCTGAAAATAATTAGGGAGAGAATGTTAGCGGCTCAGGATCGTCAAAAGAGCTATGCTGACAAGAAAAGACGACCGATGACATTTGAAGTTGGAGATTCAGTTTTGCTTAAAGTCTCTCCGTGGAAGGGACTTATAAGATTTGGTAAAAGAGGAAAGTTAAGTCCAAGGTTTATTGGACCGTTTAAAGTTCTTCAAAGGATTGGGAACCAAGCTTACAAGCTCGAATTACCCGAAGAACTGAATGGAATTCATAACACTTTCCATGTGTGTTATTTGAGGAAGTTCACGGGAGAAGTTCCCGACATAATTCCAATTTTTGAGTTAAGAATTGATGAGAAAAAAAGGTTAATTGAAGAACCAGAGGCAATCGTTGACCGAAAGACTAAGAAGTTACGACGCAAGATGGTCGAATTAGTGCTTGTCCGTTGGAAACATACAAATGGGCCAAATCTCACCTGGGAGACGGAGAGTGACATGATGAGTCGCCATCCACATTTGTTTGTTGATGTGTGATTCCGGGGACGGAATCATCCTAAGGGGGAGAGAATTGTAACGCCTGTGTTTCTAGGCTAGGCATTAATGATGATTTAATAGTCTAGGTTAACCTTTGTAACTCGTTTTGAAATAATAAAAATGTATTATTTGAGTATTATATGTTTATTGCTTAATTATGTGATTTAAATGAATTAAGGATAAAAATAAGCGATAAAGTAAAATATTAGATAAACCCTATATCTACGAAGGAAGTTGTAGTGGTCGTGACAAGGGTTCCGGATATATATAAATAATGCCGAAATCCCAGTTATAACGAAGAAGTTATGACCTGTCGAAGTTTCGCGACAGAACCGGTACGACACTGCGTGACGTAAATAGTAAATTTATGATAGAGCGATATTTAGCCTTAGTGATCTAAACGAAAGTCGTAGAATATGTTAAACCGAGAGCGTGCATAAAAAGAACGTCTAAATCTGACTTCGTATGAGGAAGTTATGATTTTTCGAAGTTTCGTTTTAGCGATATGCAGCCCAAAGTTCGAATATGAGATCGAGTGATTTCTAGCCGAAACAATCTAAACGAGAATCGAAGATCTCGTCGATAGTAGTCCAATGGTAAAAAGACAGATGAAAACGGACGTCAGATGAAGGAGTTGTGAATTTTTAACGGAGTTTTCCTGTCCCGGCCTACTAAAAATAATATAATAAAAAAATAAAGTCAAAATTAGCCGAAGAAGTCTTAACGAGAGTTGTAGAGCATAATCTCACCTACGCGTGGATATAAAGAACGTCGAAAACGGAGCTCGTATGCGAAAGATATGAATTTCTGAAGTTCGGGGCGCAAACCCCGACACTGTGTCAGAGTTCACGACGTGAACACAGTGTTCACGGCGTGAACTTAGTATTAATGACTTCTGGAGCCTGATAAACCCAAGTTGCGATGACGCACCTGATGACTACTGCTCACGACGTGAATTTTGAGACTCACGACGTGAATCCAGAAAAATGGCCCTATAAATAGAAACCGAAGGGCAGCCGGTCATGGTTGCTAATTCACTTACTCTCTCACTCCCGATACCCTCTCTAGCCCTCTTGAAGCACCCCCGAAGCCCCGATATCATCTCGACACCCGAAGCAAGTCCCGACGCTCCGAAGTTCCCGTGAAGAAAAGAGTTTTCGAGCCAAAGCTCTGCCCGCGAGAAGCTCGGTGTGTGAAGATATCCCGGATTCATCGAAGAATTACTACTTGAAGAGCCGTAGTGCTGTCCGAGCATCGTCTTATCAAGTGAGTGCATAGTCTCTTCCATAAACACGATTTTAATACAAGTATTTCTTGAATGTATTAAGTATACGTTTTAAGAGAGTGTATAATCCCTTTCTTCTAACACATAGTTATGAAGTATCTTCTATAGAGTACATGTTATGTGTATGTATATATTATCTGTGTATTTGGAGTGAGTATTGATGAATATTTTATACAGGTTTTAAGTTGTATAGGAATGTATAAGTATATTATTATCTACTAAAATGTTGGGTAAAACATGGGTAGATAGTTGACGTGTGATAAAATGATGAGAGGCCTCGATGTTATTATGATCCAGTCATCTACCGGAGTTTAGATGACGACCACGGACTTTTCTAGACAGTCTAGTGGAACACTGGCAGGCTCGCCACCTGTAGGTGTTAATGAACTTGGGTGTTCATTTGCTGTACTCCATCCCCCACACAGTTGCCTTATTTGATATATATTGCTAAGGAAACCCTGAAGCATTTGTTGTCACCCCGATGAAAATCCTTAGGCTAGGTCTCTTGTGATAGTTGTTTTAGGGACGTAAAGTGAGGATAACGGGAATGGGTAATTGGGTTATTGTTGGTTGATGAAATTAATATAATTATTTATTGTGGGTTGATAACCCTATATGCTCACCAGGCTCCCAAGCCTGACCCACTCAGTTTTCTTTGTATTACAGGTAGTGGCGCGAGAGCATAAGTTGGACGACTTATCAAGATATTTTTATTATAGGCCTGTAGTGTATATAACTGTTGTAAGGCTTATAATGTGTCGTTTATGCTTTTGTCTGTATCGGAATATGACATCCCGAGTTTTGTTATATAATGAAAATACATTTCTTTAAGAAATGCTTTGGTAAATCTTATTTTATCATATTTCGTTTTGGGAACAAATTCCGCAACTCTTCTAATCAAAGGATTACTCTAAAATTATGTTAAAAAGCATAAATTAAACCGGTTTTTTCTGGCCGTGAATTTGGGGATGTCACACATCACCCATTGCTATCGGCACCAGATCTATTGGGAACTCAACACCAAAAATCTCTAGTACACATCCCCGAAATACATCAGTGGAAAAAATCGCATGCTCGTCGGCTATAGAAACCCTTAGAGGTCGACTCAACGCCTCACGTGTGATACTGATGTGACAACTAAAAGCTAAAGACACGAAGGATAGACTCGCACCCAAGTCAAATAACACCAAAGCAGATACAGAACTCACAAGAAAAGTACCTATATACAACACAGTATAAGCACAACAAATCTTAAAATAATAAAAATAAGGAAATACGTACCAGCCACGACATCAAGTGTTGCGCGGACCTCCTCCGCTGTCAGCTGAAAAGCTCTCCCACGAGCTCTCGGTGTCTCGACCTTCGCTGGCCGACTATCAGTAGCACGTAAAGCAACAAGAGCAGAACCCTGAGCTGATCCCTGAATGAGCTGAGGGCACTCGGCCTTCTGATGGCCGGTCTGGTTACAGTGAAAGCAAACTGCAAACCCCTTAGGGCAATCCTTCGCCATGTGCCCATCTTTGCCACATTTGTAGCAAATCCCTTCCCGACATGATCCCTCGTGACTCTTGCCGCACTTGCCACAAGTGCGGCCCTTCTGGACCCATCTCTCGTATCAGCAGGCTTGGCCCGCTCCGTCGCCGGCTGCGACTGCACTGGTCTCCGGTCCCTCACCTGGGACTCTCCCTCCTCCGTGGCCTCTAACTATAGCTCAATCTCCCTCCGCCTGGAATTGGTCTGAAGCTCAGCCAATGTCCGGTATGACAAGTTCACTACGAACTCTTGTATATCCCTCCTCAGTATGCTCAGATATTGGCTCACACATGCCTGCTCAGTAGACACGTGCTCAGGGAAAAACAACACCCTCTCATGGAACATCCTCGTGATCTCAGTCACAGTTTCTATCTTCTGCTTGAGAGACAGAAACTCCTGGGCTAATCTTTCCCTCTCCACCGGGGGAACATACTGGTCTCTGAACAACTGCATAAACCTCTCCCATGTCACTGCAGCATGATCTGCAGGAGTAAATCTGGCGGTCACGAACTTCCACAGTCCTTCGCTCCCAAGAGAAGCTTGTTCAGTGCAAACCGAACCCTCAGGTGCTCGGGGCATGAACCCGTGTAAAAACACCCCTATATGTCGGAGATCCATCTCATAGCAGCAATCGGATCCTGTGTCCCATCAAACTATGGTGGCTTCGTGTTGCTGAACTCCTGTAGCAACAACGAGTCACCTCCCTGTGGCCTAGCAACGGCGATGGCTGCAGCAGCAGCAGCCTAAGTAACGGCAACATATCGCTCATCGATAGTCTCAATCAGTGTGGTCTTAATAGACCCAAACATCTCCGGTTTCACCTCCCGAATGGCTGCGGCCACCTCCTCCGCAATGATCATGCGGATCTCCTCATCACTGGTCCTACTGCTCCCGGGGTTGTAGCGTGTACCCACATAATGTCTTTGAAACACAACACGAAAATCATCAGAGACTAGCTCGAGCATACTCACAATCGATTACCCGTCCCTACATCCTCCTTAGCATCCTCAGGATTCTTACTTGGGTTGCATATAGATCTGGTGCTTTCAGTAGTACGGGCCGAATACTACCTTCCACACCAACCTGTATTCACCCCAAGTCCTCCTCCTAGGATCCCAATTCACAAGTACTCTATCTCTCACAAATATCAGACTACTCTCTCAGTAGGCTCCTCATATGCTCTTCTAGGTATCTCTCCTAGATTATCCCTCGACTAAGAACTTTTTCTAAGTGATTCCTGCTGGATACTCTTACTCAGCTCATACTCAAGGCAAATAACAGATAACATCGATCAATAGCATCTCCTAAGCTAAAGGCATCACAAATCAGGCAACTCTAGCCCTAAAATATGAAATACCTAGCCTATCCTCTAGCATGCATCCCTAATATCTCATGAATATCTCATAACACAAACAAGTAAGGGTATTTTGGGAAATCACCGTTCGGGCTCTGGCAGATTGTACACACCGCTCCATCTCGTTTTTCTCTTAAAACTCTTACTAGTTTTAGAAAAATCATTTCCTTTGAAATTTTTTCTCAAATCCTCAGTTTGAGTCCAGACATACCCGAAGGTACATCCAAATCGCTCAAACAAAGACTTTGATACCAACTTGTAACACCATAAACTTTCAAACAAATTTTTCATTTTAAAATCACATATTTCTCATTAACACATTTCACAAAAACCCCAAAGTGTCAAATTATCAAAAACACATATCCATAATGTTTGAATAAAAATCCAGGATCCTCAAAAACATAACTCCATCTCGTGTGTACAATCAAGCCGGCGCCTTCCCGCGATCCTGAGAAGTACCTGAAACACATATCACATAACGCGGTAAGCACGAAGCTTAGTGAGTTCCCCAAAATACCACACACATATCATTAGCCTCTCATGGCTATATCTCGAATAAGACCCTCCGGTCAATGTGTCTCGGTGGAACCCTCCGGTCCCACAACTCGGGTGGACCCTTCGGTCCTAACTCAGTAAATCTCAGAATAATACACAACATAAATCACAAAGACATAATGCATGATATCACAATACTCAATATAAACATACAAGACCCTCCGGTCACACAAAGTTACCACTCATGGTAAGTATATTGAGAAGACTCGCCTCGTAAGCAAGCAAATAAACCTCGTACTCGAATCACCGGTCTAGCCTCTGCCTAACACATACCATAATTATCTCTAATTAATAAACGACCCTCAAAGAAGCCAGGCTAAACCCACTACAAATTCACATAAGGATAAAAGACCATTCTACCCTTCTCTGGCCTCTATAGTCCATAACTTGACCAAACCCTAAAAGTCAACAAAAGTCAACCGCAGCGCGTACGCTGGGCGTACAACCCCTTTACACTGGGCGTACTATCTCGCCATGCATGCATCGGGGATCCTCGACGCTACGATGCGCGTACCTGGGAGTACGATCGGCGTACGTCCCAGACTTGTTTTTCCCACTCTCTTGGTCTTAATCCGTTAAGACCATAGCTATACTCTCAGATCTGGACTCCCTAAAGGCTCATTCTCTATAAAGTTCGTGACTTTAAGCCTGTGCATGGCTGAGAAAGTCCCAAACCCAAAAACTCTCACTCTTTACTCCCAAAAATGCTCATATCTCATGCATGGGGTGGTTTTGACGTCCAAGACCCCATTTTTATGAGTCCACTCGACTAAAGACACTTAAAGGGACGTATATTAGGCTTTGGAGTTCAACAACTCATAAAGCTTCAAGATTTGGGACAAAAACCCTAAAATGAACCATAATATGCACAAATCAAAAAGGATAAGAAAGCTTTGAGCTTTATACCTTCAAATGATGCTCCAACCACAGAAAAGCTCAGATCTAAAGCCTGGACTCCAACTTTATTCTCTTCAGTGCTCTTTCTTCACTCAAAGAATCCCACAAGAATACTTAGAAGCCCACAAATGGTCACTTAAGCTAAAGGAACGAAAATTAGGGTTTTGAGATGGTTGAAGGCTAGAAATGGTGGCCATAAATGAGGCCATCATGTTCCTTAAATAGGGACACACCCCACAATTAGAGTTTTCACTCTGAGCCTAGTACGCCCAGCGTACTAGGTGGCCTCTGTGTCCAAATCACGCACATGAGTACGCTGAGTGTACACATGCGTACGCCCTGCATACTCAGCTACTACCTTTTCTCACTTAAAGGGTCAAACTTGACATTTATAATAAAACAAGAGTTTATGAGATATACTTGGTCTTGGGATGTTACATTAAAAACCATGAATTTTGATATATATATTTTTATAATTTTATAAGTAGGTATATAATTTAATAAATATTAAAGAAAACCAAAAAAAAAAGACTGATCAATCACACGAGGAGAGAGAGTGGGGGATAGGCTCTCCTCACTCTTTTCCCGCACTCATCTTCCCTAGCCCTCGGTATGGTGTTCTGAGTTGAGGGATGTTGGATTAAGGTGTCTAAGCGAGTAACTAAATTGGTATATTTTTGTAACTAGAAGCTAAGTCCTTTTTGGGTTGTCCTCATAACTAGAACTTGATTAGAATGTCATTTATAGAGAGATGATGATTTATTAGATTATTATATGATTAATAAGCTAATTGTAAATTATGAGGAAATAATTTGTGAATATATTATATAGTTAATATGTTAATTAGAAATAAAGAGTTGGTTTATTAATTTATTATGTGATTAATAAGTTAATTTAAGATAAATTGTTAAAATAATTTATTTGTTTATGTATATTGCTAATAAATTAATATGACATCAATTAGAAATGATTAATTATTAATCAAAATTAATCTGGAATTAATTCGGGATTAATAGAAATTAATTGAAGGTGCAAGGGGTGAATTGTAATTGTTTAATAATTGAACCAAAGAGACAATTCTAGAAGCATCCATATCATGGACGGTTTTGTGGAGTTCCTTAGGCACTACTACAAAAATACCATTTAATAATATGCATTGCATGTCGTAAAAGCCACACATGACATACAAATGTGTGTCAAGGAAGGCCCTGTCATAAAGAAAGACGACACGCGTTTGCTTGTCGTAAACTTACGACGCACATTTACGACACACATTGCTTGTCAAGGAAAGCCCTGTCATAAAAAAAGACAACGCGCATTTGCATGTCGTAACCTAACGACACGCATTTATGACACGCTAATACGTATCATTAAAGCCTCTGTCATAAATGAAGATGACACACACTTTTACGTATCGTAATTTTAAATGTTTAAAAAATATATTATGTATAGATTTACTAATTTTCAAATTAAATTAGAATTTAAAGTCTAATAATACAAAATAAAATATCATATACAATAAATACAACCCATTGCACAAAATTTAAAGTCATACAAATAATCGTTCCAATAATAGATAAATGTAATACATCAAATATGTAGGAGATGAAAGTCATCAACAAATGGTAGTAGAACCACAAGAACAATGTTGACCACCTTCACAACATTTGAGCTACTTTGCTTGACACTACACACATCAACAAGACCTGCAAATTTGAATCATGCAACCACTTGATTCACATATTTAGAAATCAAAGTATAATATGTTACCCAAGTAAGAATAAAGATGCTCTATTTACTGAAAAGCAAGTGCAATGTTGTATTAAGAAATGAAGGTAGGATAATATAACATACAATATATGAAAGTACATTGTTATTTCTTACATTTAACCTTCTTTTGTGTAATAAGATAAAATAAAACTTGGATGCTATAGTAAACACTCATATATAACTTAGCAGATTAAGTCTTGTCCATATTTAGTCTATTAAGTAAAAATAAATAAACAATACTTGCCTCAAGGCCAATTAAATGGAGGGTGATTCTCTTTAATCACCAATCTTGATGGGATTATGTCATATCTGTTACACGGACTATTTTCAATTATGAGGATGAGAAGGGTATTTATGTCTTTTGCATAGATGATAGATTAGAACTAGTCCCTGTTCACCTTGTTCCATCTTTTGGGTGGAACAAAAAATAACATTTTTGTCCCATTGACAACTAGTCCCTATTCAATGACATTATTATCCCCATCCCTACGTAACCTTCTTGTCGTTTTACTTCTACTGATCTACACATAAAGCCTGTTGGTGATTTTAGTGTCACCATGTCATTTTAAGTAACTGGAACTAACATGTGAGCTAAGGGGCTTCATGATTGTACTCTAATATATGTGCCGGGTTGTGCGGAGTGGACGCATGTATAAGATCGAATCAGAAGCCGTTTCGACGACTAGTCGAAGGTCCGGGGGCAGCGCCCCCGGGTCCGGGGTTTCCAAGGGGCAGAGCCCCTGGCTGGGGTCCCGCTGCCAGGTCAGCGGGCAGGGTCGAGGGGCATCGCCCCCCCGGGGTTTGGGGCAGCGCCCCAAAACCTCACCGAATTTTGCATGTGGGAACATAATGGAAAACTCAATTTCTTGAGGGTGATTATGGTAAAACTAACGAAACTCGTTAGTTTTGGTATCCCTAATCCGGATTAATATTACTTGCTTCCAAAGCAACTAATGACGGCCCAACCCTAATGAAACCCTAATCGTGTTTAATATATAAACAACTCTTCCTTTACAGAAGGGAGACGTTCTTTAGCTCTCGTTTTTCATCACACATTTACAGAACCCTTTAGCATATTGGCTTACGTTTTGTTGTGCCTAGAAACGTAAGTGTCCACTTGGATTATCCTAGGCTGAATTTCTTGTAACCCAGGCATAGGGTAGAAATATCAGTTCGGAAAGTGATATCACGATCCAAGTTGGTATCCAGATCTCCACCATAAACCCTAAATTTCCCAACAATCGAACTGATATTCACTGTTTCTGGAGATGGGTGACTCAATCCGCGAGATGACCACTAAGTTTGCCAAGTTGGAGAAGTTTGAAGGCGTCGATTTCAGGCGCTGGAAGAAAAAGATGCACTTCATGCTGACCACTCTGAAAGCAGCATACGTGCTGACCATTCCAATACCAGCAGAGCCTGAGGAAGGTGTTGTTGAGACGACTGAAGAGACAAGAAAGAGACAGAAGTGGGACAATGATGACTACATCTGCAAAGGTCACATTCTGAACGGTATGTCTGATGCTTTATTTGATATCCATAGTGAAGCCTTGTGTGCCAAGGAGTTGTGGGATACCCTTGAACTGAAATACATTACTGAGGATGCTTCTAGCAAGAAGTTTCTGGCTAGTGACTTTAATAATTATAAAATGGAAGATTCAAGGTCTGTCACTGAACAGTACAATGAACTCCTTGGCATATACGGACAGTTTAAACTGTACAAAATGAATATGGATGAATCCATAGCTGTGTCCACTATCATTGACAAACTGCCTCCGTCCTGGAAAGACTTGAAACATAACTTGAAACATCAAAAGGAGGAACTGTCATTGGTTCAACTTGCTAGTCACATTCGTATTAAAGAATCTCTTCGTGCGAAGGAAAGTGACAAATCTGAAAAACCCAAAGGAAAAGTTGAACCTGGACAGCCCTCGGTTCATATGGTTGAAAACAAACCAAGGAACCAGAACCACAAAGGACATGGCAAACGTAAGCAGGAACATGTCCCAAGCAACTCCAACAAAAGGAGAAAGGATCTGGTTTGTTGGAGGTGCAATCAAGTTGGGCATTGCAAGCGTGATTGTCATGTGAATTTGGGCAACAATGGTGCTGGAAACAGTGGAGCCAATGGGAAAGTGAACGGGTCTTCGGCCCAAGTTAAAGGAGGTCAGTTTTTGACTAACTTTGATAATTCTAATCAGAATTATGTTTATTATGTTTCATTTATCCCTGAATCATTCTATGTGCAGGATGATGATGTTGCTTGGTGGATCGACTCCGGAGCAACGAACCATGTATGAAAGGATAAACGGATGTTTGAAACATTAACTCCGCTTGAGGATGGCTCGGTGCTGAAAATGGGATACGATTCTTTTATTCCTATTTGTGGTTTAGGTGTCGTGTGTCTTGAATTTACTTCTGGAAAGACAATTAGGTTATTTGATGTTTTGTTTGTTCCCAAGATTCGCAAGAATCTTGTTAGCTCTAGTTGTTTGAATTCTGATGGTTTTAAACAAGTTATTGAGTCGGATAAGTTTGTTTTGTCTAAGGGTGGAATGTTTGTTGGCTTTGGATATTTAAATAATAGAATGTTTCGTTTGAATATTGTTGACAAATTATTACCTGTTCAGAATTCTGCATTTGTATCTTCTGCTTCTAATGTTGATAAATCTATGCTTTGGCATGTAAGATTAGGTCATGTCAACTTTAGAAGGATGCATGAGATGTCAAAAGATGGATTAATTCCAGCCTTTGATATGACATCTGATAAATGTAAAACATGCATGCTTACAAAAGTGACAAAACAGCCCTTTCCTAGTGTCACTAGAAATTCAGCTGTTTTGGAACTTGTACACAGTGACCTGTGTGATTTTCATTCCACTCCTTCTTTAGGGAATAAAAAGTATGTAGTCACTTTTATTTATGACTGCACTCGGTTTTGCTATGTATATTTGTTGCACTCTAAGGATGAAGCCTTAGATAAATTCAAAATATACAAAACCGAGGTGGAATTGTAATTAGGCATTCCGGTTAAATGTCTCAGGACTGATAGGGGAGGTGAATATATGGATCCCATATACTTCCAATCAGTGGGTATCATTCATGAGACCACGGCACCTTACACGCCTCAACATAATGGCATTGTTGAACGCAAAAATCGAGTTTTAAAGGAAATGGTAAACTCGATGCTATCTTACTCGGGATTGAGTGAAGGATTCTGGGGAGAGGCCATGTTAACGGCCTGCTATTTGTTAAATAGGGTTCCAAATAAAAGGAACAAAACAGTCCCATATGAACTTTGGTTCAAGAAAAAGCCGAATTTGAGTTATTTTCGGGTTTGGGGATGTCGGGCAGTTGTAAAACTTACCGAGCCCAAAAAGAAAAATTTGGGAGAACGTGGAATTGATTGCATATTCATTGGATATGTTGAACATTCCAAGGCATATAGGTTTTATGTAATAGAACCTAATGATTTGGTTTCAATTAACACTGTTATCGAATCGCGGGACGCAATTTTTGATGAGATGAGGTTTTCATCGATTCAAAGGCCTAAGGATCTGACTTTTGATGCTAATAAAGAGCAAAATTCAGAAAGTCAAGATGGTGGTATCATGCAAGAACCACAAGATATTCGTAGAAGAAAAAGAGGTCAAGTTGTGAAAAATTTCGGATCCGACTTCCAACTATACTTGGTGGAAGGTTCAAGGGATGAAATTAATCTTGAATACTCTTATTGCTATAGTATTGAAGATGATCCTAAGACTTATCAAGAGGCCATGGAGTCTCGTGATAGTGCCTTTTGGAAGGAAGCAATTGATGATGAAATGTCATCAATTCTTGAGAACAATACATGGGTGTTGTCTGATTTGCCTCCGGGTTCTAAACCTCTTGGTTGCAAATGGATTTTCAAAAAGAAAATGAATGTTAATGGGACTATTGACAAATTCAAAGCCAGGTTAGTCATTCAAGGTTTTAGACAAAAAGCCGGTATTGACTATTTTGATATGTATGCTCCAGGTGCACGTATTTCTACTATTAGATTATTGGTTGCCTTGGCAAGTATCCACAATCTGGTTATTCACCAAATGGATGTGAAAACAGCCTTTTTAAATGGTGATCTTGATGAGGAAGTTTACATGAAACAACCAGAAGGTTTCATTATGCCCAGTAAAGAGCATATGGTTTGTAAACTTGTCAAATCTTTGTATGGGCTGAAACAAGCGCCTAAACAATGACATCAAAAATTTGATGAGGTGATTTTGTCTTTTGGTTTCAAAACAAACCAATGTGACAAATGTGTTTATAGTAGATTTGATGATGCTACTAGAGCTGGAGTGATCATTTGCTTATATGTAGATGACATGTTGATTTTTGGTACCGACCAAAATCAAGTGGATAAAACAAAGAAATTGTTGTCATCCAAGTTTTCCATGAAAGATTTGGGAGAGGCTGATGTAATTCTTGGAATAAGAATTAAGAGGATGAACAATGGATTGGTAATGACTCAAAGTCATTATATTGAGAAAATTCTCAAGCGGTTTAATTTTACCGAGTGTTCTCCTGTGAGTACTCCTATGGACCCAAGTGTGAAATTAATGCCAAATAATGGTATTCCCATTTCACAGTTGGAATACTCTAAGGCTATTGGCAGCTTGATGTATGCCATGACAAGTACCAGACATGATATTGTGTTTCCTGTGGGTAAGTTGAGCAGGTACACTAGCAATCCTAGTGCTCAACATTGGCAAGCAGTGAATAGAGTGTTTAAGTATCTCAAGGGAACCATGAATTATGGTTTGAGTTACTTGGGGAGTCCTTCGGTTTTAGAAGGTCATTCAGATGCAAGTTGGATTACCAACATGGAGGACCATTCCTCAACTTCTGGTTGGGTATTCTTGCTTGGGGGAGGTGCCATTTCTTGGGCTTCCAAGAAGCAATCTTGCATTACAAACTCGACAATGGAATCTGAGTTTGTTGCGTTAGCAGCTGCTGGTAAAGAAGCAGAGTGGCTAAGGAATTTGGTCTATGAGATTCCTTTGTGGTCTAAACCGATAGCACCTATTTCTATCCTTTGTGATAGTGTTGCCGCTTTGGCTAAGGCATATAGCCAGGTTTATAATGGCAAGTCTAGACACCTAGGTGTTAGACATAGTATGATTAGAGCACTAATCATGAATGGTGTGATTTTGGTTGAGTTTGTGAAATCGCAACAAAATTTGGCAGATCACTTGACTAAAGGTCTGACAAGAGACTTAGTGCACAAGTCTGTGGGATGAAAGTCCATTTAATTCTATAATGATGAGACACCCAATTCCCTCCTAATATAATGTTAGGAGTTGAATTCAATGTGGAAAGCTCATACTTATAGATTGGAACACATGAAGTATTCATCCCAGGTATGTGTTCGGTTCTGCAAGTTAGCCAGGTTGAAGTTTAACTTCTTAATAATTCCTTTGATAAATGTATGTGCAGATACATGGAAAGGAGTTACCTACGTGATTGTGAAGTGTAGCCGCATTTCAAGAGGTTGTGGACTTGACCTTGATACGATCATGAGAGGATTGGGACACACGGCTTTATAATAGTGTCAAGTTGTATTATGCTAGAAATTCAATAAACTAGTATGTATTTTACTTTCTGGTATTCAAATGGGTTGATGGGTTCAATTCTTAGAACACCCTGATTCTCGAGTATTTGCAAGTGTATGATACTAAGTGGAAATTCAATCGTTTCGATATTTTCATTATGTACTAGTTTGGTTTGTTGTTGATAAGGTTATGTTTGTTCAAGGGTTACACTAAAATGGGGGAGGATTGTTGGTGATTTTAGTGTCACTATGTCATTTTAAGTAACTGGAACTAACATGTGAGCTAAGGGGCTTCATGATTTGTACTCTAATATATGTACGGGGTTGTGCGGAGTGCACACATGTATGAGATCGAATCAGAAGCCGGTTCGACGACTAGTAGGGGGTCCGGGGGCAGCGCCCCCGGGTCCGGGGTTTCCAAGGGGCAGAGCCCCTGGCTGGGGTCCTGCTGGTCCCTAATCCGGATTAATATTACTTGCTTCCAAAGCAACTAATGACGGCCCAACCCTAATGAAACCCTAATCGTGTTTAATATATAAACAACTCTTCCTTTCCAGAAGGGAGACGTTCTTTAGCTCTCGTTTTTCATCACACATTCACAGAACCCTTTAGCATATTGGCTTACGTTTTCTGTGCCTAGAAACGTAAGTGTCCACTTGGATTATCCTAGGCTGAATTTCTTGTAACCCAGGCATATGGTAGAAATATCAGTTCGGAAAGTGATATCACGATCCAAGTTGGTATCCAGATCTCCACCACAAACCCTAAATTTCCCAACAAAGCCCATGGAAAATATCAATTATTTTCAAGGAACACTTACCAATTAGACGTGGACCCAACAACATCTATCTGATCAATAAAGATGATGCATGGAGCCTGAATAAATTAGCAACACATTAAGTCTAAAACAGCACCAATACCATCATCAGATGCATCCAGGTATATCAGAATTAAAACTTTTGTTTTAGCTTAATTAATCAATCAATGTATCTTCTAATATACCTAATTTTTATTGTGAATTTTAGGTCTGTTTCTTCCTGCATTTGTGAGGCCTATGTTGGATTCCTTTGAATCATCCAAACACATTCCTTAACCTGCTTTAAGCGATGTAACTAATTTCATCATTTTATTAATTCAACCACTTAACTCTTTTCTGTAGTGATTAAATCATACTTTTTGTTACCATTAAAAAAACATTTCTTCTAAGTTACCTGGTTTTAAAAATAGCAAAATACATATCAATGATTGTATATCAATGGCAAAGAACCCATTCACAACATTATCAATGATTGAGAGAGGTTTTCGTGGCCTTTTAAGATATCCAAATTTAGATGGAGATGCCCAAGCAGTATACAGGACCAAAACCACTAGATATGTCTCCCATGCCCTAAAAGGTGAAAATTCGAGTTTAGTTTCAGTGAATAATTGGACACGTGTAAAGTAAATGTGAAATTGTGTAGGAATATAATCCAATAAATGGATGTTAAATCAGTATTTAGTTATCTTGCTATATAGAAACCAAGGAGAAAGAAAGAACAAAAATGTTATAGCGTGGAATTAGTCAGATTTTAGATTTCTAGATTATTCAAGTTTTTATGTCGTATTCATCAGATTCTGCTTCCTGAATTCAAAAGGAGTCAACTATTCTTGGAGAGTCCATCTGGAGCATTAGAATTATCTATAGAAAGTCAATTAGCAGAACAACATATATTAAATTCATCCAATCGGCGCAAAATTTTCATTCAAAAAGTAATAAAAAATCCAATTGGAGGCATGCATATGGAGTATTAACAGGGTGATGTATTGTATATGTTTTAATAAATAAAAGGTGTATTACTCGAGGACTAAATTAATTAGTTAAATATGCAGCATGATTGAAGCAACATTAAGAGTGATCACATAAATCAATAAGCTAAGCTGTTATGAATAAATAGAGGTTACGCTATTGTCGGAGAAAACCGTTTCCTTATAATTATTTCTTCATCTTCTTCTCTCCCATGTTTATCGTTTTTTCTTTCGATGTACTGAAAATATACATTAATGGCTTCGGATTGTTCTTGGTGTTTGTTGCAGGTTATTGGAAAACCTTTTTTCTGCTTCGTGGCTTCTGATTGATTGGTTTCGTCCATAAATGGCTTCTGATTGTTTTCAAGTAAGTTTAATTTTATTTTCTCATCTAAATTCATGTTATTTATCTTATTTCCTTTCTGTCACAAATCCCCTTCAATCACTGGTCAATCGACAATGTGCAAGGTTAGATTTTCTTTTGGTGTTCAATTTATTCATGTATTTTTTGTTGGATTCAATTCATGTATCTCTTTTTGGTTCGTGATTGTTGTGTGTTTTTGTTCCTGTATCACTATTTGATACTCAATTTTTTGTTTATTTGTTTACCGATCACTCTACTGATAAATCAATCTCAAGATTTGCTCATGTATTTTGTATTTTTTTTGTTTGTTTGTTTGTTTGGTTAGGTTGCTGAATTTCTAATTGCATTACACAGAGCATTCTTGGAATTCATAAGCTTCTAAAAATGGAAGTATCTTTGATTTAGGTCATGTCTTCTTAGTCGTATGTTCCTTTCTACACACTGACACAACACACTTTGTATACCCAAATAGGTCTAGATCATTTTCTTAGCATTTGTCTCATTTTCTTACAAATTTTTATCCTTACAGGTTACAGCTAAGCATTATCTAACTGAAGTGAAAAAGGGGCAAGGAAAGTGAACTCTTACCATTTACAGGTAGCATCTAAACATTTCTGTAACATGTTTTTTTTTCTTTACACCTGATTTTAAGGCTGCTTATCACTGATTTGTTTTGTTTTGTTTTTTTTGTTATGTTGCAGAAACATATTTTTAATCTTCTAGAATTAGGGAAGTCTAGGTTTAAAATCAAAAATTGTGTGTTATTGTAAGCTGCTAAATTGTATTCTTATAATTTCTTTGTTTTATAATACAAGAGTATTTGAAAATAAGATGCTATGTTAGTATGTTACACACTTAAATGAAACTGTGGCTGTGTTTTGCTGTTTGTGTGTGTGAGTTTGTCGGTTGTGTGGCGATTTTTAAAATTTTTGTCAATTTTTAGTTGATTGTCAATGATATGTACATTTGTGGTTGTCTAAAACATGGGAGACAATATAGGGTATTAGTATTTGTTACACTTAACACGATTAGGGGCGAAATGCATCAAGTAGCAATGTGATTTCCTTATTTTTACAAGTTTTTTTTTGACAAATCAATGCTCTAAGTGTATGCAATTGTGTGTGTATTAGTATATGTGTGTGTTTGCATGTGACTCTCTTTGTGTGTATTATTAACAATTATTGGAAGTATGTAACTGTTTTTTGTGTATGTATCTTTGCTTAACTGTGTGTAGTTATAGATTGTAAACTTTATTTTTTAAGTTGATTTTAAAGATTTTGGTGCTTTACATTGAAACACCATTAATTAGGAACTTTCATTTCTTAATTTGTTTCAAGTAGATGTAGTGATTTTTCTTTTTATGGATTTGGGGGATAACAAACCCAATTTAACTTGCGACAACATCAATATTTGTTTATTGGGTAGTATAACTTGATGTCTAGGTTTCATTTCTCTGGATGTTGGTAGGGCTTTTTTTATGAACCCACCCTTATTTTGTTTCTTTTTGCAAGTGTTTAACTTGCTTTAAGGTTATAATAAATTGTTGTTTAAAGATAAGGGCGGGATCATCCATGATTATTATAATGTCGGTCAAACTTTGTTGAAAAAATATTATGTTGTCTTATAAAATGCATCATGTTAAAAAAATTGAAATACAAATACACGATTATTCTAATTGTGCGTTTTAAGTGTATATTCAATTACCATAGAAGCTATAAAAAAAACTTGATGATAAACTTGAAATGAAAAAAAACACGATGTTTATATTTATAATTATTATTAATACTAACCGCTTTGCATTTAGCATCGTTCGATTGCTTCAACATTTCATCACAACCGCTCTAAATCCCTATTTACAGGTTTTTGTTTGTGGTTACCGATCTCAGCCAAACCTTCATCTTCAACCTCTCATTTCCTCCTCCCACTTCAATTAGTTTTCTTCTTTCCCCACATCCTAGCGATTCCTTACCCCCCACAATTGTATAAACAGAGGGGTGCAGACGTGGACAATTGAACGAGAGACTACTGAGGGAATGACGACAAATACCGGTTACATGAACATTACATAACTTATGAAGGTTTCAGATATTTGAAGATCTTTTTTTAGTTATATACTTTATTTATCATCTTGTAGATGTAAGTTATTGTTATATAGTGGTATAAGATAACAAAAGTGATGGCATAACCTGTTAATGATATCCGAAAAATGCAGAAGATGAAGAAGGAAATGAGAGTGTCACACCCCCAAACCGGAACGGCGGAAACGTTCGGGGGTGGATGACGTCATATGTAGTATCACAACAACTGCATCATAGTAATCAAAGTAAACACAACCATTACATTGAATATATAAAAAGGTATTTACATATGTTTGCTTCATATTTATATATATCAAAAGTAGCAAAAATAAAGACGAGACCCTATACGCTCCGTCTTCTCAAAAGTCTGCCGAGGTACCTGTCTACTGATTTCCTGAGAATACAAGCGGTTTTGAAAAGAGAGTATCAGCATAAAAGTTGGTAAGTTCATAAGCGTGTTTTTGTAATGAAAACCTGTCATTGAATCTGTAAAATTTTTGTATGCTTCCCAAGAAATTCCAATATTTTCTAACATATATGATTATTAATGTGTTCTGTAGTAGTGTATAATGTATTAGTTTATATGTCTGATTACCACCAGCTGTATTGTATCACGTTGTTTTAAATGAAAATCCCTTTGTATGAAAATCCTGGCTATCACCAGTAATGTATAGAATGTTCTGTTTGAAAACCCAGGTTACCACCAGTATGTAAAGTAGTTTCATTACTTAAAATAAAACTATGAGTTGAAATCCCTGGAATCCTTTTATTAATGAAAATAAAACTTAAGAATAATGAAATCCCATAAACAATAAGGTTAGTTTATACTATTGTGAGTCGTATAACCATGCTTGATATGATCTAGTGACCTTTACGACGTTCTTCAAGTGTCGGATATATGACATTTGTCACCCCAGACATGCCTGCCTAACTGTAGCTAGCAGTTCAGGTGTGGGATTGTCAGTCCCGAATAGATCTATTCATAAATCTCACGCTCTCCCTCCAGGAGACTCTGGTTATACTATGATAGGATTTAACCTGTACCCCGAAACGTACAATTGAAGAGTTGTCTCACAATCCTGTATTAACTAGTTTACGTGTAGCTCTGTATGGTTCTTTTGTATTTGAATCCGTGTGTATACTTTATAGGGTAATAATTATACTTAAATAATTATTTAATGTTGTACTCTTGAAGTCCGAATGTAGTAATGTATATCACAAACTAAATCTGTCATAGTTTATATGTTTTGCAATGTATAACTCTGAATTCATAACACTGTGTATTGAAAATCCCAAATTATACCTATCATAGTTTGCATGTATGTTGTGTACTTGGTTCGTGTATTGATCTGAAAACTATGCAATTATGGTCGTACGTTGAAAACGTCCCATATGCTCAGCATGTTACAAAAGGGATAAAATATCTAAATATTTTATAAAACATGGAAATCTTTTGGTTGTATCAATTGCATAAGTTTTAAACTTGTTGAAATTCTTTTGTATAAGTTCACAAAATCATTTGTGTTTGGCTTGTATTCCCCCTGAAAACATTAATAATAGTAAAAGCATAGGGGTATGAACTCACTGTTGGTCGTGTGATTAGTCGGATAGCGAGACTGGGAGTGGAAACCCTTGGTTGGATGCACGCGGTACTCAACGGGGTCCTAATCAACAATTAATTACATAATTGTATTTTATTAGCGAAACCATTATTTATAGTGTTGGAAAAACACTTGTTATTGGTTTAGGAATGTTACCGAGACTCGATCGAGGTGGAAAAGTGGATTTTGCGGCCAAGATTAACGGTGTGAAGGAGTTTGCGGCCGTGAAGGGTTTCCGGCCGTGAACTGCCCCTTGAAGGGTTTACGGCCGTGAAGGGTTTCCGGCCGTGAACTGCCCCTTGAAGGGTTTACGGCCGTGAACAGTGTTCTTGAAGGATTTATGAATCTTTGAAGGGTTTACGGCCGTAAACGGGTTTACGGCCTTTGAAGATTTGAAGGTTTGAAGGGTGTACGGTCGTAAACTGAAGAACAATGATGTTGGATTCGATGAAAAACACGTTCTAGATGCTCCAAAACAACCCCCAAAGGTGATTCTTAATGATTTTCGGAAGAAAAGAGGGTGTTTTTTGTGTTTACGGTTGAGAGGTTAGAGAGAGAATGAGAGAGTTTTCCGCCAGAAAAGTGTAAATGAGGGGTAGATGCTCATATTTATAGGGGGGTCCATGGTCGGTGGTGGGGGCTAGTTGTCGCTGGCCGTAAACGGGTGTACGGCCGTAAACGGGTTTACGGCCGTGAACATCACTCAGGCCGAAAACTATTGAAAAGGAAACTTGGGTTTTTCGCGTGATTTTGGTTCCGACTCATATATATATATAATTCAATTATATAACTAAATGATTTTCCAAACCAAAGGAATTTGACGGAACTCAATAAAATTCAAATTTTATTAACGGAAATTGGCTGGTTCGGGTTGTCACATCATCCCCCCGTTAGAGGGAATTTCATCCCGAAATTCAAACACAGAATACAAAACACGAACTCGGAAAAAGATGAGGGTATTTCTGTTTCATGGAATCTTCTCGCTCCCAAGTGAATTCAGGTGCCCGCTTGGCATTCCAGCGGACCTTCACTATCGGGATGCGACTTTGTTTTGTTCGCTTGACTTCCCGATCCATGATTTCGACTGGTTCTTCCACGAAATTGAGGTTCTCGTTGATCTCGATCTCATCAAGAGGGATCACAAGGGTTTCGTCGGATAGACACTTTTTAACATTCGAGACGTGGAAGACAGGATGAATGTTGCTAAGTCCTAGCGAGGATCTCGAATGGTCCTATGTATCTCAGATTCAGCTTTCCACGCTTTCCAAAGCGTATCATGCCTTTCCAGGGTGAGACCTTCAAAAGAACACGGTCACCAACCTGGAACTCCAAAGGTTTTTGTCTCTTATCAGCGTAGCTCTTTTGTCTATCTCTTGAAGCTTTTAGTCGTTCCCGGATTTGTATGATCTTATCAGTGGGCGGATTTAGTCAGTCGATCGACAATTACCCAGATGGTATCATAACCACTCGGAGACTTGGGCAACTTATTGATGAAATCCATTGTGATCCTTTCCCACTTCCACTCAGGTATTTCTGGCTGCTGAAGTAGACCTGAGGGCTTTTCATATTCCACCTTCACCTTGGTGCAAGTCAGGCACTTACCTACGAAGGTAGCTATCTCTGCTTTCATGTTTGGCCACCAATAAAGCTTTTTGAGATCCAGGTACATCTTATCCGAACCTGTGTGAACGGAGTATCTAGTCTTGTGAGCTTCGTTCATGTCAACCTCCATGTAACCGCCGAACGTTGGGGTCCAGATCCGGTCCATGAAATAGTAAACCCCGTCTCCTCTGATCTCCAAGTTCTTTTCCATCCCCCTCAAGGCTTCATCCGACAAGTTCTCTGGTTTTAAGGCTTCCAGCTGAGCCTCTCTAATTTGTGCGGACAGATGGGAATGGATGGTCATTGTCAGTGCCTTCACTCTACGACCTGAATACTCTTTCCGGCTGAGGGCATCCGCTACCACATTGTCCTTGTCGGGATGGTAGCGTATTTCGCACTCATAATCATGAGTTGTATAGTTGACCTCGTGTGGTTTCAGCTGTCTCGAGGGATAGGCAATAACCTTTCCACGCTGCATGAGCACACAGCCTAGGCCCTGATTGGATGCATCACAGTAGACCACGAAGTCCTCCGTCCCTTCAGGCAGAGACAAGATAGGTGCGTTGCATAGGGCCTGCTTTAATGTTTGAAACGCAGTGTCTTGCTTTTCTCCCCAACAATAGGGTACACCTTTCTGATTCAAGGTGGTTAAAGGCTTAGCAATCCTGGAGAAATTCTGGATAAATCTGCGATAGTAGCCAGCGAGACCCAAGAATTGACGGATTTCTGTGGGCATCTCCGGTGCTGACCAATTCTCAATCACTTTGATTTTGGAATGGTCCACGTGTATGCCTTCCTCGCTAACCACGTGACCAAGGAAAGTTACTTTTCTGATCCAGAATTCACACTTTGAAAATTTTGCATAAAGTTTCTCCGCCCTTAGTGTTTCTAACACTAGCCTCAAGTGTTGTCTATGATCTTCCTCACTCCGAGAGTAGACAAGTATATCATCAATGAACATGATTACGAACTTGTCTAGGAAAGGGCGGCACACCCGATTCATCAGATCCATGAATACCGCCGGTGCGTTGGTTAGACCAAAGGGCATTACTACAAACTCGTAGTGACCATACCGAGTCCGAAATGCTGTCTTAGGAACATCACTCTCATGGACTCGTAGTTGATGTTACCCTGATCTTAGGTCTATCTTTGAGAAGTAGCCGACTACTTGAAGTTGATCGAAAAGGTCGTCAATTCTGGGTAGGGGATAACGGTTCTTGATGGTAAGCTTGTTCAGTTCACGATAATCTATGCACATCCGAAAGGATCCATCTTTCTTCTTCACAAACAAGATCGGGGCTCCCCAGGGTGAGGAACTTGGTCTGATGAATCCCTTGTTGAGTAGTTCATTGAGCTGGCTGGATAACTCTTGCATTTCTGCCGGTGCTAGACGGTATGGGGATTTAGCTACGGGCGTAGCTCCGGGAATTAAGTCGATACGGAAATCGACTTGGCGCTCGAGAGGGATTCCGAGAAGATCTTCGGGGAAGACATCTGGAAAGTTGCAGACTTCGGGGATGCTCTCGAGGTCTTTAACTTTTTGCTTGTCATCAATGACATAGGCTAGGAATGCATGGCACTCCTTTTGCAGATATTTCTGGGCTTCGATGCATGAATTGATACGAAGGTTTGAGCTGAGTTTATCACCGTAGACTATGAGGGCTTCGCCCGAGGACAGATTGAGACGGATGGCTTTTTCGTAGCAAAGGATATCAGCACGATTGGGGCTCAACCAATCCATGACGATGATGACGTCGAAGCTTTTTATGGAAACTGGCATAAGATCGATTGGGAAGGAATGGTCGTTTAGGGTAAGGGTACAGCCTATGAATATGTCGTTAGTGCGTTCTTTCTTTCTGTTAGCCATCTCAACGGTAAATGTTTCGGTCAAAGATTGGGGTTTATGTTGGAGCAGATGCTTAAATGCATGACTAACAAAACTTCTCTCTGCACCAGAATCGAAAAGAATGCATGCATAAGAGTTGTCGAGGAGGAACGTACCCGTAACAACGGTGGGATCAGCAATTGCCTCCTCCTGGCCCATTGCCAGCACTCTCCCTGTGTTGCCAGCTGTTGTTGCCTTGGGGCAATTCCTCTTGAAGTGCCCGATCTCCCCACAGCCATAACAGGCTTGACCAACGCCCGCTCCAGGAGCCTAATTGGTTGGTTGGGCTGGTGTCTTGCAAAATGGAGTCGTGTGCCCCTTCTTGCCACAACTATTGCATAACATCTCGCGGCACTGCCCATGATGATGAAAGTTGCACTTGTCACACCTCGGAAGGGTACCAGCATATCTACTGGCAGGTGCTTGAGCTGTAGGAACAGCGGCAGGAGTGGTAGCAGCATGAACTGCCACTACCTGTTGTTTCTTGGAGGGCTCCTGTGAAGACTGGCCCTTTCGCTTGTTCCAGAACTTTTTCTTCCCACCACTCGCCTTTGGTGGTTCGGGAGCGGCTGTTACTTCATCAAGATCAACCCCGCGATCTATCAGGGTCTGCATGTAACACCCAAAAATTCAAACCAATTTAAACTTTTAAAAACATTTCAAACCATTAAAAATCATTACAACTTTGTTTTCAATATGTATAATATCAGAGTTTTCCCAGAACATAAACAAAACATGAGGAGTTGTACGATCACACCTTCGCCTTGCCGCGATCCTCTGATGTACCTGAAACAATAAACTGAAAATGTAAGCCTGAGAGCTTAGTGAGTTCCCCCAAAATATCGATACACATACAGTCCACATAAACATATCATAACAAACTGAACAGCATGCAATGGGTCCACAGCTTTACAAGCTGGATTACCCCTGGGCCCTCAGTACGAGTCTGGAATGCCTACCGGTCCCTCAGCTCGTATATGGAATACCATCGAGCCCTCAGTATGAGTCTGGAATGCCTTCTGGGCCCTCAGCTCGTATCTGGAATGCTCCCGAGTCCCCAGTATGAGTCTGGAATGCCTATCGGGCCCTCAACTCATATCTGGAATACTCCCGAGTCCTCAGTATGAGTCTGGAATACCTACCGGGCCCTCAGCTCATATCTGGAATACTCCCGGGTTTTTTGGTTACCGCACGGAGCAGTATCACCTCAACCCATCCCACATAACATATCAACATATAACATAACTATTGAGCATGCAAATATTCATATAACAACACAGGTAGTCCTACAGATCTACCTAACTGACATAACCACTAGCATGCAACGCTAACTCATACTCGACATAACCACTGCTAGGATAACATATCCAATGGGCCGGCCTTGGTGCCTTAGACCCCTTAGTATAGTGAGGATAACTCACCTCGCAACTGTCGTCTGAAACTAGAAAGCTCGACTCCCGGATCACCAACACGAACTCCACCACCTATAGTTACCATAACACCCTTTTCATAAATCTCCAAATTACCAGAATACCCTCAGAAGTCAACTGGTCAACTCTTGGTCAAAGTCAAAGTCCACAGTCAAAGTCAACAGTCCATGTTGACTCGACTCATCGAGTGTAGTTCACCGACTCGTCGAGTCCTTCCTGAACTCGAGAAGTCGTGAAATCCTTGATTGGCTCGTCGAGTTCCCTTTTAACTCGCCGAGTTCATACGTGTCCAAGAATTGGGAGAAACCCTAGCCGACTCGCCGAGTCTTCGAACGACTCGTCGAGTTCAAGGCAATCTTCAACAGACTCGCCGAGTTTGTTCATCAACTCGACGAGTTCATGACCATCTTCATATGACTCGCCGAGTTGACTATGCAACTCGTCGAGTCCTTGCAGACCTTCATCCATGCAGACACTTTTTAAGCCATGCCAAGGTTCCAGATTACAGATCCAAGCTTCTAAGGCATGTTTATCACGTAAAGTTGCAAACTTTACACGCATGCAAGGCCCTAAAGGCTCCAAATGACCAATCTAAGCTTCTAATGGAGCTTTAAACCTTAGGAGAGTCTCATCCTTTCAAGAGCTGGAAACTTTATGGACTTAGGACTCAAAAGAGGTTCAGATCTGAAGTTTCAACTTCAGATCTAGCTCCCATATCCAAAATCCCTTCATGAACAATTAAAGAAAGCCCTAGATTTCACATATAAATGATTCTAGAAGAAAAGAGATTAAGGTAACAGCTTATTACCTTCAAGATGTGCCCAAACTGAAATAGACTATGGATCCACACAAAATCCTTGATGCTAGCCTCTTGATCTACAAGTTCCCTTCACAAAAGTCACCTCTCAAAGCTCCAAAACACTCTCCAAGCTCTCACTCACGGGAATTAGGGTTTCTGGCTCTCAAGGGGTGATAGAGGGCAGTAGGAGGCGCTAATGGTCCAATATATAGGGTGCAAAAACCCTGAAACTTAGGGTTTCCACTGCCAGCTCCTACTCGTCGAGTCCCCAATGCCGAATCGACGAGTCATTCATTAATTGACGTGTCCTGGCCCGCTGCTACTCGATGAGTCGTAGCGTCAACTCGTCGAGTAGACCTTAAACATGAAATATAAATGGAAATTTAATGATACCTGATGGTTGGGATGTTACACTGCGCCAAGCACTTGGCGCTGTCAAAAGTGGAAGGCTTAGCAGCCAAGACATTTCCTTGAGTTGGGGGCGTCAATCCCCAAATGTATCTCTCTATTTTCTTGCTTTCTGGGGTAACCATTCCGGGACAGAGAAGAGACAGATCACAGAATCTAGCTGTATAAGTAGCGATGTCGGAACCCTTCATCTTTAGGTTTCAGAGCTCGTGCTCCAACTTCTGCATCTCGCCCTGATAGTTTCGTTTTTATCACTTCTTTTCATAGTTTATTTTTAGTTAAAATCATCTCATTTTAGTTAATCCTCATGCATATTTTCTCTTTTTGTTATTTTTCTCCTTTACCAGGTGCTTTCCAGTCTTTTGAGCTTATTTGCAGGATTTATCGAAGACTATTTTTCATTGGAGGTATGGAAGGAGTGCTGGACTTTTGGAGGCTTGCGGTTTGCCGGTGGACTTGAAGTGTTGCGATTGAGCTTGGTGTCAGCATAAACAAGAAATCAAGTTGGATTTAATTTCTGAGCGAGAATAATGATGAGGCGACACAGACTCGAGCTATGGAAGATTGAATGAGCATTGGACCAATCATTGGAGGCTTTGGAATAACACAATTGGGTTCTCAAGAGTTATACATGTGGGCTGAAGTGTGAATGAGAAGATTGGGCTAGGTTGTATTTTAAATGGCCCAAGTCCCACAATCAGCGAGACCCACACGGTCCGCGTGGACCCATACGCGGTCCGCGTGAATTGTGCTGACTTGATCCCGAGTTTTGACTTGTTGACTCTACTTGTGGAAAGTTGGTCGGTAGCTTTTGTGCAACTTTTTGAATCCGGAATGAGCCTTATCTGCTGGAGTTTTGGAGCATTTTTTCAACATCACCTCTTGGAGAAAACCACTTTTTGGCTCTCAAGAACATTGGAGAAGAAGTTTAAGAATTGAAGATTGGTGTTATTTTCTTTCCATCTTGCAACTAGAAAATGTTTGGTATCACTAAACTATATTTCATTTCTTTTACTTTGACCATGCTTGGCTAAACTTTCATTTGGTTGATTAGGGTTTAACCCATGGATGATTAGTTTCTTGGAAGACTTATCATTATCTTGTGTTTGAAGTTTATCGAAATGTTTTCTAGTTAAACATCTTTTTGTGTTTATTTGTCTTTGATCATGAGCTTAGATGAATGAATGCTTATTTTTGTTGACTAATTTCTTGGTTAAGTAATGGACCCTCAAATTAGTAAGCAACAAATGGTTTATATGTTTGTTTTCATTTCATTTAGACCATGGAAATGTTTCCTCCATAATTATAATGTAAGCATTTGATTATCTTATGGATTTGGTGACTCTTAGAACTCAAAGCTAATTGATTTTCACAAGATTATATGCTTCATTGATTTTGTGACTTTAATTAAGGGAATGTGTTAGAGCTTCTCTAATCATTTTAATATCTAAGAAGAGTTGAGGTAATTTGTGCTTATGAATTGCTATAGCCAAGTTAAACCAATTCACAAGTGTTATTATATTTAGTCTAATGATAAGTCAACCATGTCATCCATGTGGTGTATCCCAAAATCAACCAATTTCACTTCATTGAATTTAATCAAATCTTTTACTTGTTTACTTGTCTTATTTACATTCTAGCTAGTTTTAATTTTGTCAAACAATCAAAAAGAATTACCCCCCCCCCCTCATTTTACTTTTACTTTTGTTTTACAAGTACTTGAACAAGTGATTTACATAGAGATTTAAATTTAACCAATCTCCGTGGATACGATCCCTTTACCACTATACACTAATTTAGTGTGTAAAATTTTGGGTATATATTTTGTTGGCCTCGACAACCACCACGCCCCTTGGGCAGTACTCAGCAAGCATAAGCTCTTTTAAGCTTTCCCAACCCATGGAATTCGCTACTGGCAGAGTTAGGGATTTGACCCGGCTATTCCACCAAGTCAATGCTCTATCAGTGAAAGTGCAGGCTGCAAACTTCACCTTGTTTGCCTTAGAACCTGCGCAAATTTCGAAAATGGATTCAATCTTCTCGAACCATTGGGTTAGGGCAATGACTCCTCCATTACCATCGAAAGATTTAGGTTTGGCATTCATGAAGTCTTTATAGGAACACTCCTTCGGGTGTCCCTGATTGCCGTCAAGATTTTGGGAATGGGTACCACTTTTTGATCCGCTAGCACCACCAGGGTTTATTTGCATCATCGCGGCAGCCACAACGGCTGTAACTGCTGCCTGGAACATGGCAGGATCGAACTGAGGAGGTGGTGGCGGCGGAGGGTCGTTGTTCTTCCTGTTGGGTCTCTTTCTGGGAGGCATCTTTTTCTAAAAGATACAAGGGGAAAATGACGATAAGCCTCCTAGATGATCATGAATTGAACATTTTCGAGCAAGATATACAATAATAAAGACCTATAATGATAGCTAATGACAATAACAAAAAATTTCAGGTCTTTCGTTTATAAGAATTTATACTACTAGTGATGAATCTGTGCAGTGTTATAGAACCATAAAATACTCCTATAGTATTTTAACTATGTAATTTCATTAGCATAAGATTTGGTGAGTTTTAGACTTGTCGCGACACCACAGTCACTCCCAAACACATGTAGGTCATATCTCGGACAAATATAGTTGATCAGGTTATATTGGCCCTACATACGACTACATAAATATCCAGATTTAACTGCAGTGTTCAACTCGCCCTAAATACTTTTATGTAGTTCTTACTATGTTAGCTTCTTGCACGTATGTATACTTGTATACTTTTGTAAAATATTTAAAAATTTTAAAGTATACTTTTAGTTTCAGAGCGCTTTGGCCATTTAGTGTTTATAGTTGTATACCATGTAAGGTTCGGTATACTTAGTTCACTATAAACAATAGCTCTCATACCAATCTGTCACACCCCCAAACCGGAACGGCGGAAACGTTCGGGGGTGGATGACGTCATATGTAGTATCACAACAATTGCATCATAGTAATCAAAGTAAACACAACCATTACATTGAATATATAAAAAGGTATTTACATCTGTTTGCTTCATATTTATATATATCAAAAGTAGCAAAAATAAAGACGAGACCATATACGCTCCGTCTTCTCAAAATTCTGCCGAGGTACCTGTCTACTGATTTCCTGAGAATACAAGCGGTTTTGAAAAGAGAGTATCAGCATAAAAGCTGGTGAGTTCATAAGCGTGTTTTTGTAATGAAAACCTGTCATTGAATCTGTAAAATGTTTGTTTGCTTCCCAAGAAATTCCAATATTTTCTAACATATATGATTATTAATGTGTTCTGTAGTAGTGTATAATGTATTAGTTTGTATGTCTGATTACCACCAGCTGTATTGTATCACATTGTTTTAAATGAAAATCTCTTTGTATGAAAACCCTGGCTATCACCAGTAATGTATAGAATGTACTGTTTGAAAACCCTGGTTACCACCAGTATGTAAAGTAGTATCATTACTTAAAATAAAACTATGAGTTGAAATCCATGGAATCCTCTAGTTGTATTATGAACTAGTTTTATTAACGAAAATAAAACTTAAGAAGAATGAAATCCCATAAACAATAAGGTTAGTTTATACTATTGAGAGTCGTATAACCATGCTTGATATGACCTAGTGACCTTTACGACGTTCTTCAAGTGTCGGATATATGACATTTGTCACCCCAGGCATGCCTGCCTAACTGTAGCTAGCAGTTCAGGTGTGGGATTGTCAATCCCGAATAGATCTATTCACAAATCTCATGCTCTCCCTCCAGGAGACTCTGGTTATACTATGATAGGATTTAACCTGTACCCCGAAACGTACAATTGAAGAGTTGTCTCACAATCATGTATTAACTAGTTTACGTGTAGCTCTGTATGGTTCTTTTGTATTTGAATCCGTGTGTATACTTTATAGGGTAATAATTATACTTAAATAATTATTTAATGTTGTACTCTTGAAGTCCGAATGTAGTAATGTATATCATAAACTAAATATGTCATAGTTTATATGTTTTGCAATGTATAACTCTGAATTCATAAAACTGTGTATTGAAAATCCCAAATTATACTTATTATAGTTTGCATGTATGTTGTGTACTTGGTTCGTGTATTGATCTGAAAACTATGCAATTATGGTTGTACGTTGAAAACGTCCCTTATGCTCAGCATGTTACAAAAGGGATAAAATATCTAAATATTTTATAAAACATGGAAATCTTTTGGTTGTATCAATTGCATAAGTTTTAAACTTGTTGAAATTCTTTTGTATAAGTTCACAAAATCATTTGTGTTTGGCTTGTATTCCCCCCTGAAAACATTAATAATAGTAAAAGCATAGGGGTATGAACTCACTGTTGGTCGTGTGATTAGTCGGATATCGAGACTGGGAGTGGAAACCCTTGGTTGGATGCACGCGGTACTCAACGGGGTCCTAATCAACAATTAATTACATAATTGTATTTTATTAGCGAAACCATTATTTATAGTGTTGGAAAAACACTTGTTATTGGTTTAGGAATGTTACCGAGACTCGATCGAGGTGGAAAAGTGGATTTTACAGCCAAGATTCACGATGTGAAGGAGTTTGCGGCCGTGAAGGGTTTCCGGCCGTGAACTGCCCCTTGAAGGGTTTACGGCCGTGAACAGTGTTCTTGAAGGATTTATGAATCTTTGAAGGGTTTACGGCCGTAAACGGGTTTACGGCCTTTGAAGATTTGAAGGTTTGAAGGGTGTACGGTCGTAAATTGAAGAACAATGATGTTGGATTCGATGAAAAACACGTTTTAGATGCTCCAAAACAACCCCCAAAGGTGATTCTTAATGATTTTCGGAAGAAAAGAGGGTGTTTTTGGAGTTTACGGTTGAGAGGTTAGAGAGAGAATGAGAGAGTTTTCGGCCAGAAAAGTGTAAATGAGGGGTAGATGCTCATATTTATAGGGGGGTCCATGGTCGGTGGTGGGGGCCACCTGTCGGTGGCGGTAAACGGGTGTACGGCCGTAAACGGGTTTACGGCCGTGAACATCACTCAGGCCGAAAACTATTGAAAAGGAAACTCGGGTTTTTCGCGTGATTTTGGTTCCGACTCATATATATAAAATTCAATTGTATAACTAAATGATTTTCCAAACCAAAGGAATTTGACGGAACCTAATAAAATTCAAATTTTATTAACGGAAATTGGCTAACGGTAACGGAGAAAAGGTTCGGGTTGTCACATCATCCCCCCGTTAGAGGGAATTTCGTACCGAAATTCAAACACAGAATACAAAACACGAACTCGGAAAAAGATGAGGGTATTTCTTTTTCATGGAATCTTCTCGCTCCCAAGTGAATTCAGGTGCCCGCTTGGCATTCCAGCGGACCTTCACTATCGGTATGCGACTTTGTTTTGTTCGCTTGACTTCCCGATCCATGATTTCGACTGGTTCTTCCACGAAATTGAGGTTCTAGTTGATCTCGATCTCATCAAGAGGGATCACAAGGGTTTCGTCGGATAGACACTTTTTAACGTTCGATATGTGGAAGACAGGATTAATGTTGCTAAGTTCTTGGGGTAACTGAAGTTTGTATGCTACGGGACCGATCCTAGCGAGGATCTCGAATGGTCCAATGTATCTCGGATTCAGCTTTCCACGCTTTCCAAAGCGTATAATGCCTTTCCAGGGTGATACCTTCAAAATAACACAGTCACCAACCTGGAACTCCAAAGGTTTTCGTCTCTTATCAGCGTAGCTCTTTTGTCTATCTCTTGAAGCTTTTAGTCGTTCCCGGATTTGTATGATATTTTCTGTAGTTTCTCGGATGATTTTTGGGCGTGTGAGATTGTGATCGGGGACTTAACCTTTAACTAGCTGCGTGTCACCCACCTCAGCCCAACACAGACGGGATCTGCACTTACGACCATAGAGGGCTTCAAATGGCGCAGCCTTGATGCTGGTATGGTAGATATTGTTGTAGGAGAACTAGACCAAGGGAAAATGGGTGTCCCACGACTTACCAAAGTCTATGACACATGCTCTCAACGTGTCTTCCAATGTATGAATGGTCCTCTCACTCTGCCCGTCTGTCTGTGGATGGTAAGTTATGCTCATATCCAGCTTAGTTCCAAGAGCCTTCTGCAGTTACTGCCAAAATCTCGAGGTGAATCTGCTATCCTGATCGGAGATAATAGACACAGGTACACCATGCAGACGAACTATCTCTTGGATGTAGATTCGTGTAAGTCTCTCCATCTTGAATGTCTCTTTGATTGGCAGGAAGTGGGCGGATTTAGTCAGTCGATCGACAATTACCCAGAAGGTATCGTAGCCACTCGGAGACTTGGGCAACTTAGTGATGAAATCCATCGTGATCCTTTCCCACTTCCACTCAGGTATTTCTGGCTGTTGAAGTAGACCTGAGGGCTTTTGATATTCCACTTTCACCTTGGCACAAGTCAGGCACTTGCCCACGAAGGTAGCTATCTCTGCTTTCATGTTTGGCCACCAATAAAGCTTTTTGAGATCCAGGTACATCTTATCTGAACCTGTGTGAACGGAGTATCTAGTCTTGTGATAAGTCTAAAACTATTATTGTGTATGACTTCAAGAACCAACTGGCAATCGTAGCTCTCAAAAGCCTCCGTCGAACTCTGACCTTGCCGATAATCTCTGACCTTTGTCAATGACTTGTCCATTAGATAAGTGATCATATATTCCTCCATTCTAGATATCATATGGACTGAGACATGGATTATAATCTTTCTCTCTGTCCATTTGTTGTTTCCCGATTTCCGATTTATGACGATTGACTGACTGAACAAATCAAATCAGTCCTGGCTTGGCCAAGCACTCACATGTGTCATCACTAAATCATCAAGGGGCCCACAGATATCGCTTTTATCCCGAAGGTAAAAGGAATGGATAAACTTCGACTCATATGGCTTGTTCTGCTACTTGTTGAATCATACACAAAGGCACGTTTTATAACTTCGAGTTACCAATGCGTTTTCGTGCAATCAATGTACTATCAACTCATACTAACGACTCATATCTCTAGGTTTGAAGAATATAAGATATTATCGTCTCATGATCACTCGTGATAAAATCCATGAAGTGATTCAAATGAGCGCGGGTTGAATCCAATACTCAGAACTTATAAGCACTCATGAGTGTTGTAGCACCACTTTGTCCACCAACTTGGACCTCTACAAGCCAACTCATGACAGTCTTGATTCATATCTACTTCCAACATATGACCGACTGTGGATGGTTTGAATAACTTAATCATTCAGGAAGAGCGAATTAGTTATTCTGGAAATCAAAACATGCAAAGTGAAACACAAGAATAAATGAATCAAATATGGTATCAAACCCTATGAATATAAATAGACCACTTTTATTTATCACCATACTGATTACTGATTATTCGTTGTTTCGGTTTTATCAACTTTATACTTGAATTCAAACACTAGGTGTCCCATGCTCCAAGCATGTACACTATGTTTTTCTAAACAATAGCTTTGCAATACATCAAGTATGCACTCTATGTTTGTCTATGATCCTTACTTTGTGAAATAGATCGATTGAACGTACTTTCAATGATTCTAATTTCACACTCCCAAATCCTTATCGAAATGTAAGAATTCCAAATTCCTAACATTTACCAAAATCTGTTTAGATTTTAAACTTATATGCACAGTCCCTCTTGTAATGAATATGTACAAAGTCACAAAGACTTGTCATCAGTCATTACAGGTTATTCCAATGGAGATCAATTCCATGGAAACGAAGTCTCAAAGCACATTGCTTTGAATATCCTTCTTGCATTAAGTCTTCTAATCTTACACATATAACTTCCACCTATGGAGACAACTCCATATTCTCATTTTGACTATCACTTCTGAACGAGAGATGCCTCTTTTCAGAATATGTCAATATGGTCCTTCCAATATTAACAGTATACTTCCAACTGTCCTTGAGCAACCAATCTTTGGTAAACCTTAGATTGTCCTCGACAATTGCTTAATCCTTTTAGTCATATCCAATTCTAGACCTTTTCCCTTCTTAATGCCCCAGGCATTCAGAAATTTTAGAAAGGACAAATATTATAGCACATGCAATCGATCCTGTACCCAAAGCAAATGGGACACGATTCATGATGTCTCACATAAAGACATGATTCTAGACCAGTCTTTTGCTACAATAATTTTTGTTTGCCATGTTTTCAAAATTTGACTATGAAGAGGAATGCCGTAATCATAACCGAATTTTGAGAACGCAATATATAGAATTTCCTTAAGTTGAATCAATATAACATGAAATTCATATATATATTCTTGACTAAAATGATTAAAATCTCAATCTAAGCCTTTTAGAATTGAAATGAAGTATAATTTCCTCTCCCTTAATTATAGTAAAACAACTTTTTCAACCCTTGCAACCTTACGAGTTGAACTTTTGTTTTCTATAATTAACATTGCTAGCTTGCAATACTTATCATAATTATCATGCTCCCACTAACATGATGATTATCAGCATAATACTTATGCTCCCACTAGCTTTGACATGTATTCAGAAATTAGTGGACTTCTAGAAATCAATACTTTATTGACTTTCTTACCAAACTTCAAATTTCTGATACTAGATTGCTTTGATGAGACTTTATCAAAATCATACACCTTATTGTAAATATCTCACTAGAGTGTCTAAACAATTTAAGAACTATGAAAAGGGATGGCGTAATCATAGTCTCAATTGGTTAGACCTTTGCTATTTCTCATAAGTCCATGTTAGTGTGCTCTACTAACGACTTTGAGAATGCAAAGATTACTATCTACTTAAAAATCTACTTAGTGAAAGTGTTTCCTCACCATCATTTTAATGAATCGGAGAGAAACCTTATAACACTTAGATTTTTATGGTGTATGAGTTCCTACCCATATGAATTTGTCAAAACCATAATCACAAGACAAGGTTAGTGACAAATCCAAACTCATATGGATTGAACTTGTGCAATCTTAAGTTCTTGCCACCTGGCAGCACAAGGGCCTGCTATAGCTTCCAAGTAGCTGTGCAACCAATTGAGAACTTTCAGAACTCCTATGCAAAGTCAACTTGAATAGGCACAGAAATGTCAACACGATAGGTTATACACCTCAAGTCGTGTGCTAGTGAAGAATTCCAGGTTTTATTCTTGATTAGGTCTTGAAACTTTTAAGAGCTTTAGGGCTCCCACTGTCCTCTTGACATATAAGACTCACTTGCCAAATATACAAGAGATAGTGTGGATTCTTTATCAAGACAAACAATTCACACACTTGGCCTAAGTTGGTCTTTGTTTAACCCAAAACATCACAACTTACCAATTTCTAATGTACAAGAGTAGGACACTTTTACTCTTACATTTGACAAGTGTTTTGAACCTTTCTTTAAGATATGTCACTCAACTTACAGTCTTGGAGTATGACTCTAAGACTTGTTTTGAAACGAAGTATGACTCATCTTCTTGATTTAACCATTTCAACAATTCATGACTCCCATTCTTAGTCATAAGAATGCACTAAGATGTACTTAGAAGACCAATTTTGATGTGGTTCTTTAATCATTAAGATGATCACAAAACATTATACTAAAGTACTCTCCCATCTTTTCAGATTTGAGAAACTTTAATCTTTCTTCCTAATTTGATTATTCTCATTCGTTCTGCCATACATCGAGACTTTTCCAATGCTTCAGAATTATACTTAAACTTATAAGTATAACCATATTTACTAAACTTTAGTAAATCATGACGAATAGTCTTAATGAGCTTTGTGGTGGACATGACCAGTGCACAAGAATGTGTACTCGATCCCTTTAGTCCTTCACTTGATTCACACATCCATGTGAACAAGTCTTAATTTTCCAATGCTTGAAAGTTCTCATTCATCATACTATGCAACTTGCATGATTCCAAGTTTCTATCCAACTGAAGCCTTGGGAATGAGAATCTTTCCTTATTTGGTAAATTATGACACTACCACAAACGAAAGAATCAAGTCCATTTTTTTTCAAATATTGCTATCAATGGAATCATATAAACAACCATTTTTCACAGATGCCACTTGTAAGGATATTTAAAATAAATATAAAATTAAAACCTTTTATTTTATTTCAAAACTTTGCGGAAAAAATTTATCCTTACAGTGCAAATGCATATGAAAACTTGTTGTTATCTATTCCTAAGCAATATATCATAACTCCTAAGTAACAGCTCAAAAATTCTGATGCGATCGAAATCCATCTTCGTGATCAGAATCAGCATGTACTTCCTTTAAGTTTCTTCACTTTTATTTGATTCTTAAAGCATCAACATGTGACCCAGTCACATCATGTAATGAGAATCTCATAACATAAACTTAACAGAGTTAGATAGTGGACTTTTACCTGAAGAAGAGTCAAACTTCTTGACTTGATCAACCTTTTGATCTTTCAGGTAAATAGGCAGCTTCGCAATCAATACCCCTTCCTTTGGCAAGGTAAACATATGGACTCTTTGGTAATGGGACTATCTCAGACTTAGCCATGGCCAATCCCTTTCTATTGGGAAGAGAATGTTTTTTCTGGGTATCCAATGTTACCATTGTCAATGTCCATTGAAGGTTTTGGGGGTTGATCTACTAATCAGATTTGCTCTGCCAGTGCTCCAAATCATTGCTGATTAAGCACCCCAAAGCAAATAGATAAGATCATTAAGGGTCATGTCATAGTCCTTTACATGGTAGTCCATAAGGAACTTACTATGTGACTTAGAAAGTGATTGAACATCCAACCTTCTTAAGACTTTGACACCCAACTCTCCCAACTTGTCAATATGTGACTTCATCTCCAAGATGCGATCACACATAGAACTTGCTTGCCAATAGGGATTGAGTGACCTTTGAACTTGTGGGTTAGGGAGAATAATTGGAGGAGGTGGAGGAAGTAAAGTTCCAAGAGATTTGGGAAGATCATAGATGTCTGAACTTAGACATCTTTTGGGAGATATTCAAGATAGTTGATCTAAAGTCCTTAATATGACACCCAATATGAAATATTAAGGCTAGGACCCAACAAACTATTTTATAACTTAGAAGAGGGATGCCGTAATCCAAGCTATAAAATATTTGAAGGTAGGTGAATGACGATTCACCAATTTCCACCAAGATAAACGAAATGTATTATTAGGTTTTAATTGGATTTGAAACTCCTAGATCTTTTGAGATTCATTGAACTTTTCAATGGCATGTTTCACTCTCGAGTGTGCCCTTCAGGTTTTGTGACTGGGATGCCGAGGATCACAAAAAAAGGTGTGAAGTAACCATGCAAATTACTTGGTATCCTTAAGTGTTTACCCCTCAATCGATGTGCTGGTTAACCACACACGCTCCATCGATACTATGATAAACATTAAGTTACCCTTTGCCTACCTTGTTAAGTCCAGGTTAGTGTGCCGGTTAACCACACACGCTCCACTAACGGCTTAAACAAAGTGCAAAGTGTAATTTCATGGATTAGCAACTTATTCACATTTTCCTAAGTAACTAATATTGGGAATTTATAAGTGTTTAGTTACTTAGTATTTATCATTAATACTTTTAATGAAGGGAGAATTATAGTCTTTGTCCTACCCGTTCGGCTAACGACCCTCCACCAGTCAAGGAAGCGGTGGGTGAGAGTAGACACCCATTAAACTGTCATTTTATAGGCAGTAACCTTATACCCTCCTTATAGACCGGCTTCGTGAATGAGGCCTACTAATGGTAAGAATGACTTTACTCTTATACACATATATATAAATATTATTAACTTATAATATTATAAAGTATAAGGGTTGAATTTTAACTTTTAAAATTCTAAGGGCTAACTTGGAATTAAAGTATTCATAAGTGAAAACTTTTCAAATTCCAAAACTTGAGGGCAAGTTTTGAAACTATTTAAAACTAATTAATTCCATAACTTATGTGTTTAAAGTAGTTTTAATTAAAAGACTCTTCAAGTTCCATAACTTGAGGACAAATTATGGAAGACTTTAAACTAATAAAAGAATGTAACTTTTCTTTATTTTGTAACTTATGGAATTAATTAAGGTTACATATTTTATTACTTAATGAAGTGACTCTTGAACCTCCATAACTTGAGGACAAGTTATGGAGTCATAAAACCATTCAATGAAGACAAGACTCTTCATTTTGTAACCTTTGCCAACTTTTATGAGTTTTAAGAAACTTTAATGTGACTTTTCATGTAACTTGAGGACAAGTTACACAAACACATTTTAGAATCCACTCTTAGATTAAAATGGATCAACAACACATAATCAATCAAACTTTTCTATTAATCTAAGCAACTCATATGAACAAGATAATTGGAATCAAATTTTTTCATGTAATTAGCATAACACTTAAACTAATACAAAACATGAATCTATTGACAATTATCTTTGAAATTGGATTAGCATGAACATTACCACATCAAAAACAAGTTTATAAGTTCAAAAACAACTTATGGTAATGTTCCTAGTCCAATTCCAGCCAAAACAGTCAAAGATATGCTGTCTGGGACACAAACTCGTCGAGTTCTTATAGGAAACTCGTCGAGTTCATGCCTTAACACATGAACTCGTCGAGTTTATGGCCAGAACTCGTCGAGTTTTCTGTCTGGACAGATTCTCAGCCTTGAAAAATAAGTTGCATCAAGTATAATTGAAAACAGCCCTAGGCTCTGATACCACTGTTGGGTTTTGAGCATTCTAACACTCCTATGGTGTACATGCAACCCTAAATACCTTGGATCTATGTTTTCTCTAATATACATGCAAATGCTAATATTCCAAGGTATTACCCTATCTAGCATACAATCATAGATACTTGGGTAATAATATAGATAGAATACATACCTTTTGTAGTGTAGCTTGACTCCATGGGGCTTGAGTGCCTAGTGCCTCAAATGTGACACCTCAAATGGCTCACACAACATCAAATGCTCTTGGAATAACTTAGAGAGAAATCCACACTTCAAGAAATCGGCTAGCCCTTCTTTTTCACACATAGTGGCCGATTTTGGTGAATAATATGATGCTTATATAGTATGTTACAATTAGGGTTACACCATGTAAACCCTAATTGTCATAACCTTTCATTTCCATGACCCATGGGCTAAGTAACCTCCATGGAGCATCCATGGAGTATCCTATGGGTTTAACCCAACTTGATTATCCATGTAGCTTTGGCCCACTATATAAGTTATGGATGATTTACACAATCAACCCATATATTTAATTAGTCTTCTTTTGATCACATAATTAATTCTAAATTAATTCTTGATCAATACTAATTAAATATTATTATTCTTATTATTAATATATTAGAACTTATAATATATTAATAACCATAAGTGTCTTATTTCTCTCATTTAGTCTATCCAAGTGCATGATGTCATGCAACCCAAATGGACCATGCCTGGTCGGGTCAAGTACATACCAAATATAGTTATGACTTAGACACTAATCCAACAATAATCACTGAGTAGCTCTATCCACCATCGTTGCCTCATGTTCAATTCTTTCTGATCAGATATATGTTGTAGGCTCTTATGGTCGGTGAAGATAGTACACTGGGTTCCGTAGAGATAATGTCTCCAAATCTTTAACGCAAAGACCACTGCTCCCAACTCCAAATCATGAGTTGTATAGTTGACCTTGTGTGCTTTCAGCTGTCTCGAGGCATAGACAATAACCTTTCCTCGCTGCATGAGCACACAGCCTAGGCCCTGATTGGATGCATCACAGTAGACCACGAAGTCCTCCGTCCCTTTAGGCAGAGACAAGATAGGTGCGCTGCATAGGGCCTGCTTTAATGTTTGAAACGCAGTGTCTTGCTTTTCTCCCCAACAATAGGGTACACCTTTCTGAGTCAGGGTGGTTAAAGGCTTAGCAATCCTGGAGAAATTCTGGATAAATCTGCGATAGTAGCCAGCGAGACCCAAGAATTGAAGGATTTCTGTGGGCATCTCCGGTGCTGACCAATTCTCAATCGCTTTGATTTTGGAATGGTCCACGTGTATGCCTTCCTCGCTTACCACGTGACCAAGGAAAGTTACTTTTCTGATCCAGAATTCGCACTTTGAAAATTTTGCATAAAGTTTCTCCGCCCTTAGTGTTTCTAACACTAGCCTCAAGTGTTGTCTATGATCTTCCTCACTCCGAGAGTAGACAAGTATATCATCAATGAACACGATTACGAACTTGTCTAGGAAAGGGCGGCACACCCGATTCATCAGATCCATGAATACCGTCGGTGCGTTGGTTAGACCAAAGGGCATTACTACAAACTCGTAGTGACCATACCGAGTCTGAAATGCTGTCTTAGGAACATCACTCTCATGGACTCGTAGTTGATGTTACCCTGATCTTAGGTCTATCTTTGAGAAGTAGCCGGCTACTTGAAGTTGATCGAAAAGGTCGTCAATTCTGGGTAGGGGATAACGGTTCTTGATGGTAAGCTTGTTCAGTTCACGATAATCTATGCACATCCGAAAGGATCCATCTTTCTTCTTCACAAACAAGATTGGGGCTCCCCAGGGTGAGGAACTTGGTCTGATGAATCCCTTGCTGAGTAGTTCATTGAGCTGGCTGGATAACTCTTGCATTTCTGCCGGTGCTAGACGGTATGGGGATTTAGCTACGGGCGTAGCTCCGGGAATTAAGTCGATACGTAAATCGACTTGGCGCTCGAGAGGGATTCCGGGAAGATCTTCGGGGAAGACATCCGGAAAGTTGCAGACTTCGGGGATGCTCTCGAGGTCTTTAACTTTTTGCTTGTCATCAATGACATAGGCTAGGAATGCATGGCACTCCTTTTGCAGATATTTCTGGGCTTCGATGCATGAATTGATACGAAGGTTTGAGCTGAGTTTATCACCGTAGACTATGAGGGCTTCGCCCGAGGACAGATTGAGACGGATGGCTTTTTCGTAGCAAAGGATATCAGCACGATTGGGGCTCAACCAATCCATGCCGATGATGACGTCGAAGCTTTTTATGGAAACTGGCATAAGGTCGATTGGGAAGGAATTGTCGTTTAGGGTAAGGGTACACCCTATGAATATGTCGTTAGTGCGTTCTTTCTTTCCGTTAGCCATCTCAACGGTAAATGTTTCGGTCAAAGATTGGGGTTTATGTTGGAGCAGATGCTTAAATGGATGACTAACAAAACTTCTCTCCGCACCAGAATCGAAAAGAATGCATGCATAAGAGTTGTCGAGGAGGAACGTACCCGTAACAACGGTGGGATCAGCAATTGCCTCCTCCTGGCCCATTCCCAACACTCTCCCTGTGTTGCCAGCTGTTGTTGCCTTGGGGCAATTCCTCTTGAAGTACCCGATCTCCCCACAGCCATAACAGGCTTGACCAACGCCCGCTCCAGGAGCCTGATTGGTTGGTTGGGCTGGTGTCTTGTAAAATCGATTCGTGTGCCCCTTCTTGCCACAACTATTGCATAACATCTCGCGGCACTGCCCATGATGATGAAGGTTGCACTTGTCACACCTTGGATGGGTACCAGCATATCTACTGGCAGGTGCTTGAGCTGTAGGAACAGCGGCAGGAGTGGTAGCAGCATGAACTGCCACTACCTGTTGTTTCTTGGAGGGCTCCTGTGAAGACTGGCCCTTTCGCTTGTTCCAGAACTTTTTCTTCCCACCACTCGCCTTTGGTGGTTCGGGAGCGGCTGTTACTTCATCAAGATCAACCCCGTGATCTATCAGGGTCTGTGCTAGGCACTTGGTGCTGTCAAAAGTGGAAGGATTAGCAGCCAAGACATTTCCTTGAGTTGGGGGCGTCAATCCCCAAATGTATCTCTCTATTTTCTTGCTTTCTAGGGTGACCATTCCCGGACAGAGAAGAGACAGATCACAGAATCTAGTTGTATGAGTAGTGATGTCGGAACCCTTCATCTTTAGGTTCCAGAGTTCATGCTCCAAGTTCTGCATCTCGCCCCTTGGGCAGTACTCAGCAAGCATAAGCTCTTTTAAGCTTTCCCAACCCATGGAATTCGCTACTGGCAGAGTTAGGGATTTGACCCAGCTATTCCATCAAGTCAATGTTCTATCAGTGAAAGTGCAGGCTGCAAACTTCACCTTGTTTGCCTCAGAACATGCGAAAATTTCGAAAATGGATTCGATCTTCTCGAACCATCGGGTTAGGGTAATGACTCCTCCATTACCATCGAAAGATTTAGGTTTGGCATTCATGAAGTCTTTATAAGAACACTCCTTCGGGTGTCCCTGATTGCCGTCAAGATTTTGGGAATGAGTACCACTTCTTGATCCGCTAGCACCACCAGGGTTTATTTGCGTCATCGCGGCAGCCACAACGGCTGTAACTGCTGCCTGGAACATGGCAGGATCGAACTGAGGAGGTGGTGGCGGCGGAGGGTCGTTGTTCTTCCTGTTGGGTCTCTTTCTGGGAGGCATCTTTTTCTAAAAGATACAAGGGGAAAATGACGATAAGCCTCTTATATGATCATGAATTGAACATTATCGAGCAAGATATACAATAATAAAGACCTCTAATGATAGCTACTGACAATAACAAAGAATTTCAGGTCTTTCGTTTATAAGAATTTATACTACTAGTGATGACTCTGTGCAGTGTTATAGAACCATAAAATACTCCTATAGTATTTTAACTATGTAATTTCATTAGCATAAGATTTGGTGAGTTTTAGACTTGTCGCGACACCACAGTCACTCCCAAACACATGTAGGTCATATCTCGGACAAATATAGTTGATCAGGTTATATTGGCCCTACATATGACTACATAACTATCCAGGTTTAACTGCAGTGTCCAACTCGCCCTAAATACTTTTATGTAGTTCTTACTATGTTAGCTTCTTGCACGTATGTATACTTGTATACTTTTGTAAAATATTTAAAAATTTTAAAGTATACTTTTAGTTTCAGAGCGCTTTGGACCTTTAGTGTTTATAGTTGTATACATAGTTCACTATAAACAATAGCTCTGATACCAATCTGTCACACCCCCAAACCGGAACGGCGGAAATGTTCGGGGGTGGATGACGTCATATGTAGTATCACAACAATTGCATCATATTAATCAAAGAAAACACAACCATTACATTGAATATATAAAAAGGTATTTACATCTGTTAGCTTCATATTTATATATATCAAAAGTAGCAAAAATAAAGACAAGACCCTATATGCTCCGTCTTCTCAAAAGTCTGCCGAGGTACCTGTCTACTGATTTGCTGAGAATACAAGCGGTTTTGAAAAGAGAGTATCAGCATAAAAGCTGGTGAGTTCATAAGCGTGTTTTTGTAATGAAAACCTGTCATTGAATCTGTAAAATGTTTGTTTGCTTCCCAAGAAATTCCATTATTTTCTAACATATATGATTATTAATGTGTTGTGTAGTAGTGTATAATGTATTAGTTTGGAATGCCTACCGGGCCCTCAACTCATATCTGTAATACTCCCGGGTTTTTTGGTTACCGCACGGAGCAGTATCACCTCAACCCATCCCACATAACATATCAACATATAACATAACTACTGAGCATGCAAATATTCATATAACAACACAGGTAGTCCTACAGATCTACCTAACTGACATAACCACTAGCATGCAACGCTAACTCATACTCGACATAACCACTGCTAGGATAACATATCCAATGGGCCGGCCTTGGTGCCTTAGACCCCTTAGTATAGTGAGGATAACTCACCTCGCAACTGTCGTCTGAAACTAGAAAGCTCGACTCCCGGATCACCAACACGAACTCCACCACCTATAGTTACCATAACACCCTTTTCATAAATCTCCAAATTACCAGAATACCCTCAGAAGTCAACTGGTCAACTCTTGGTCAAAGTCAAAGTCCACAGTCAAAGTCAACAGTCCATGTTGACTCGACTCATCGAGTGTAGTTCACCGACTCGTCGAGTCCTTCCTGAACTCGAGAAGTCGTGAAATCCTTGATTGGCTCGTCGAGTTCCCTTTTAACTCGTCGAGTTCATACGTGTCCAAGAATTGGGAGAAACCCTAGCCGACTCGCCGAGTCTTCGAACGACTCGTCGAGTTCAAGGCAATCTTCAACAGACTCGCCGAGTTTGTTCATCAACTCGACGAGTTCATGACCATCTTCATATGACTCGCCGAGTTGACTATGCAACTCGCCGAGTCCTTGCAGACCTTCATCCATGCAGACACTTTTTAAGCCATGCCAAGGTTCCAGATTACAGATCCAAGCTTCTAAGGCATGTTTATCACGTAAAGTTGCAAACTTTACACGCATGCAAGGCCCTAAAGGCTCCAAATGACCAATCTAAGCTTCTAATGGAGCTTTAAACCTTAGGAGAGTCTCATCCTTTCAAGAGCTGGAAACTTTATGGACTTAGGACTCAAAAGAGGTTCAGATCTGAAGTTTCAACTTCAGATCTAGCTCCCATATCCAAAATCCCTTCATGAACAATTAAAGAAAGCCCTAGATTTCACATATAAATGATTCTAGAAGAAAAGAGATTAAGGTAACAGCTTATTACCTTCAAGATGTGCCCAAACTGAAATAGACTATGGATCCACACAAAATCCTTGATGCTAGCCTCTTGATCTACAAGTTCCCTTCACAAAAGTCACCTCTCAAAGCTCCAAAACACTCTCCAAGCTCTCACTCACGGGAATTAGGGTTTCTGGCTCTCAAGGGGTGATAGAGGGCAGTGGGAGGCGCTAATGGTCCAATATATAGGGTGCAAAAACCCTGAAACTTAGGGTTTCCACTGCCAGCTCCTACTCGTCGAGTCCCCAATGCCGACTCGACGAGTCATTCATTAATTGACGTGTCCTGGCCCGCTGCTACTCGATGAGTCGTAGCGTCAACTCGTCGAGTAGACCTTAAACATGAAATATAAATGGAAATTTAATGATACCTGATGGTTGGGATGTTACACTGCGCCAAGCACTTGGCGCTGTCAAAAGTGGAAGGCTTAGCAGCCAAGACATTTCCTTGAGTTGGGGGCGTCAATCCCCAAATGTATCTCTCTATTTTCTTGCTTTCTGGGGTAACCATTCCGGGACAGAGAAGAGACAGATCACAGAATCTAGCTGTATAAGTAGCGATGTCGGAACCCTTCATCTTTAGGTTTCAGAGCTCGTGCTCCAACTTCTGCATCTCGCCCTGATAGTTTCGTTTTTATCACTTCTTTTCATAGTTTATTTTTAGTTAAAATCATCTCATTTTAGTTAATCCTCATGCATATTTTCTCTTTTTGTTATTTTTCTCCTTTACCAGGTGCTTTCCAGTCTTTTGAGCTTATTTGCAGGATTTATCGAAGACTATTTTTCATTGGAGGTATGGAAGGAGTGCTGGACTTTTGGAGGCTTGCGGTTTGCCTGTGGACTTGAAGTGTTGCGATTGAGCTTGGTGTCAGCATAAACAAGAAATCAAGTTAGATTTAATTTCTGAGCGAGAATGATGATGAGGCGACACAGACTCGAGCTATGGAAGATTGAATGAGCATTGGACCAATCATTGGAGGCTTTGGAATAACACAATTGGGTTCTCAAGAGTTATACATGTGGGCTGAAGTGTGAATGAGAAGATTGGGCTAGGTTGTATTTTAAATGGCCCAAGTCCCACAATCAGCGAGACCCACGCGGTCCGCGTGGACCCATACGCGGTCCGCGTGAATTGTGCTGACTTGATCCCGAGTTTTGACTTGTTGACTCTACTTGTGGAAAGTTGGTCGGTAGCTTTTGTGCAACTTTTTGAATCCGGAATGAGCCTTATCTGCTGGAGTTTTGGAGCATTTTTTCAACATCACCTCTTGGAGAAAACCACTTTTTGGCTCTCAAGAACATTGGAGAAGAAGTTTAAGAATTGAAGATTGGTGTTATTTTCTTTCCATCTTGCAACTAGAAAATGTTTGGTATCACTAAACTATATTTCATTTCTTTTACTTTGACCATGCTTGGCTAAACTTTCATTTGGTTGATTAGGGTTTAACCCATGGATGATTAGTTTCTTGGAAGACTTATCATTATCTTGTGTTTGAAGTTTATCGAAATGTTTTCTAGTTAAACATCTTGTTGTGTTTATTTGTCTTTGATCATGAGCTTAGATGAATGAATGCTTATTTTTGTTGACTAATTTCTTGGTTAAGTAATGGACCCTCAAATTAGTAAGCAACAAATGGTTTATATGTTTGTTTTCATTTCATTTAGACCATGGAAATGTTTCCTCCATAATTATAATGTAAGCATTTGATTATCTTATGGATTTGGTGACTCTTAGAACTCAAAGCTAATTGATTTTCACAAGATTATATGCTTCATTGATTTTGTGACTTTAATTAAGGGAATGTGTTAGAGCTTCTCTAATCATTTTAATATCTAAGAAGAGTTGAGGTAATTTGTGCTTATGAATTGCTATAGCCAAGTTAAACCAATTCACAAGTGTTATTATATTTAGTCTAATGATAAGTCAACCATGTCATCCATGTGGTGTATCCCAAAATCAACCAATTTCACTTCATTGAATTTAATCAAATCTTTTACTTGTTTACTTGTCTTATTTACATTCTAGCTAGTTTTAATTTTGTCAAACAATCAAAAAGAATTACCCCCCCCCCCCTCATTTTACTTTTACTTTTGTTTTACAAGTACTTGAACAAGTGATTTACATAGAGATTTAAATTTAACCAATCTCCGTGGACACGATCCCTTTACCACTATACACTAATTTAGTGTGTAAAATTTTGGGTATATATTTTGTTGGCCTCGACAACCACCACGCCCCTTGGGCAGTACTCAGCAAGCATAAGCTCTTTTAAGCTTTCCCAACCCATGGAATTCGCTACTGGCAGAGTTAGGGATTTGACCCGGCTATTCCACCAAGTCAATGCTCTATCAGTGAAAGTGCAGGCTGCAAACTTCACCTTGTTTGCCTTAGAACCTGCGCAAATTTCGAAAATGGATTCAATCTTCTCGAACCATTGGGTTAGGGCAATGACTCCTCCATTACCATCGAAAGATTTAGGTTTGGCATTCATGAAGTCTTTATAGGAACACTCCTTCGGGTGTCCCTGATTGCCGTCAAGATTTTGGGAATGGGTACCACTTTTTGATCCGCTAGCACCACCAGGGTTTATTTGCATCATCGCGGCAGCCACAGCGGCTGTAACTGCTGCCTGGAACATGGCAGGATCGAACTGAGGAGGTGGTGGCGGCGGAGGGTCGTTGTTCTTCCTGTTGGGTCTCTTTCTGGGAGGCATCTTTTTCTAAAAGATACAAGGGGAAAATGACGATAAGCCTCCTAGATGATCATGAATTGAACATTTTCGAGCAAGATATACAATAATAAAGACCTATAATGATAGCTAATGACAATAACAAAGAATTTCAGGTCTTTCGTTTATAAGAATTTATACTACTAGTGATGAATCTGTGCAGTGTTATAGAACCATAAAATACTCCTATAGTATTTTAACTATGTAATTTCATTAGCATAAGATTTGGTGAGTTTTAGACTTGTCGCGACACCACAGTCACTCCCAAACACATGTAGGTCATATCTCGGACAAATATAGTTGATCAGGTTATATTGGCCCTACATATGACTACATAACTATCCAGATTTAACTGCAGTGTCCAACTCGCCCTAAATACTTTTATGTAGTTCTTACTATGTTAGCTTCTTGCACGTATGTATACTTGTATACTTTTGTAAAATATTTAAAAATTTTAAAGTATACTTTTAGTTTCAGAGCACTTTGGCCCTTTAGTGTTTATAGTTGTATACCATGTAAGGTTCGGTATACTTAGTTCACTATAAACAATAGCTCTGATACCAATCTGTCACACCCCCAAACCGGAACGGCGGAAACGTTCGGGGGTGGATGACGTCATATGTAGTATCACAACAATTGCATCATAGTAATCAAAGTAAACACAACCATTACATTGAATATATAAAAAGGTATTTACATCTGTTTGCTTCATATTTATATATATCAAAAGTAGCAAAAATAAAGACGAGACCATATACGCTCCGTCTTCTCAAAATTCTGCCGAGGTACCTGTCTACTGATTTGCTGAGAATACAAGCGGTTTTGAAAAGAGAGTATCAGCATAAAAGCTGGTGAGTTCATAAGCGTGTTTTTGTAATGAAAACCTGTCATTGAATCTGTAAAATGTTTGTTTGCTTCCCAAGAAATTCCAATATTTTCTAACATATATGATTATTAATGTGTTCTGTAGTAGTGTATAATGTATTAGTTTGTATGTCTGATTACCACCAGCTGTATTGTATCACATTGTTTTAAATGAAAATCCCTTTGTATGAAAACCCTGGCTATCACCAGTAATGTATAGAATGTTCTGTTTGAAAACCCTGGTTACCATCAGTATGTAAAGTAGTTTCATTACTTAAAATAAAACTATGAGTTGAAATCCATGGAATCCTCTAGTTGTATTATGAACTAGTTTTATTAACGAAAATAAAACTTAAGAAGAATGAAATCCCATAAACAATAAGGTTAGCTTATACTATTGAGAGTCGTATAACCATGCTTGATATGACCTAGTGACCTTTACGACGTTCTTCAAGTGTCGGATATATGACATTTGTCACCCCAGGCATGCTTGCCTAACTGTAGCTAGCAGTTCAGGTGTGGGATTGTCAGTCCCGAATAGATCTATTCACAAATCTCATGCTCTCCCTCCAGGAGACTCTGGTTATACTATGATAGGATTTAACCTGTACCCCGAAACGTACAATTGAAGAGTTGTCTCACAATCATGTATTAACTAGTTTACGTGTAGCTCTGTATGGTTCTTTTGTATTTGAATCCGTGTGTATACTTTATAGGGTAATAATTATACTTAAATAATTATTTAATGTTGTACTCTTGAAGTCCGAATGTAGTAATGTATATCATAAACTAAATATGTCATAGTTTATATGTTTTGCAATGTATAACTCTGAATTCATAAAACTGTGTATTGAAAATCCCAAATTATACTTATTATAGTTTGCATGTATGTTGTGTACTTGGTTCGTGTATTGATCTGAAAACTATGCAATTATGGTTGTACGTTGAAAACGTCCCTTATGCTCAGCATGTTACAAAAGGGATAAAATATCTAAATATTTTATAAAACATGGAAATCTTTTGGTTGTATCAATTGCATAAGTTTTAAACTTGTTGAAATTCTTTTGTATAAGTTCACAAAATCATTTGTGTTTGGCTTGTATTCCCCCTGAAAACATTAATAATAGTAAAAGCATAGGGGTATGAACTCACTGTTGGTCGTGTGATTAGTCGGATAGCGAGACTGGGAGTGGAAACCCTTGGTTGGATGCACGCGGTACTCAACGGGGTCCTAATCAACAATTAATTACATAATTGTATTTTATTAGCGAAACCATTATTTATAGTGTTGGAAAAACACTTGTTATTGGTTTAGGAATGTTACCGAGACTCGATCGAGGTGGAAAAGTGGATTTTACGGCCAAGATTCACGGTGTGAAGGAGTTTGCGGCCGTGAAGGGTTTCCGGCCGTGAACTGCCCCTTGAAGGGTTTACTGCCGTGAACAGTGTTCTTGAATGATTTATGAATCTTTGAAGGGTTTACGGCCGTAAACGGGTTTACGGCCTTTGAAGATTTGAAGGTTTGAAGGGTGTACGGTCGTAAACTGAAGAACAATGATGTTGGATTCGATGAAAAACACGTTTTAGATGCTCCAAAACAACCCCCAAAGGTGATTCTTGATGATTTTCGGAAGAAAATAGGGTGTTTTTGGTGTTTACGGTTGAGAGGTTAGAGAGAGAATGAGAGAGTTTTCGGCCAGAAAAGTGTAAATGAGGGGTAGATGCTCATATTTATAGAGGGTTCCATGGTCGGTGGTGAGGGCCACCTGTCGCTGGCCGTAAACGGGTTTACGGCCATGAACATCACCCAGGCCAAAAACTATTGAAAAGGAAACTCGGGTTTTTCGCGTGATTTTGGTTCCGACTCATATATATAAAATTCAATTATATAACTAAAAGATTTTCCAAACCAAAGGAATTTGAGGAAGTCAATAAAATTCAAATTTTATTAACGGAAATTGGCTAACGGTAACGGAGAAAAGGTTCGGGTTGTCACAGAGAGTCTATGGGTTAATTTATATTATTTCTATAAAGTTAGATTATGTTTTTTTGTATGTTTCTTATTATTTTGATCGATATTTAAGATTAGGTTTGTCATGATAATATTGAAGATCATATTTGTAACACGTGCATCTCTATCTCTACTTTACAAGACGGGAAGACATTAAGTAAGTTACAACATATTGTTTAAATTTTCTATTTTTCTTACGATATGGAAATATTTTTTTCTTCAATTGTTATTGTCAGCAACATTATGTTTATTTCTCATGATTCTTATTGTGTGTTAATTGATTGTTATTCTTTTTATTTTATTGTGTTTTAATGTTTTTTTTCATTCATATGTTGTTTATTTTGGTAGATTTGTCATTATACAGTGTATGGTAACAAATTACATGATGATGATATATAACAAAGTAAAATTAATATTTTTTTATTACACCGATCAACCATCCACCAGACGAGTAATGAACAAATAATAAGTTTGTATGTGTTTGTATAATTGGAACAAATGAGTGATATAAGTACAAAAAATATTGAATTTCATAGTACAATGCTATAGTTGGAACAAATGAAAGTATGATGTTATACACAAAAGTAAAATCGATCTATTATTTTTTTATTATATCGGTCGACCGTCCACCGGACGGGTATTAAACTAGTTATAATTATTAGGCAGTGACTCACTCACTCTAATAAAAGACAAAGACGTAATAGTAAACTACACATTTGAAAAAGAGGTGAAATTTACTTACTTATATAAAAACCAAGTTTGAAGTTTGAATGGGCTTATACTAAAAATGCAAAGCCTCAGTACCTTTGAGAGTTGAGTCAAAGTTGTTTGCATTCGCATTTCTACTGGGAGTCGAGCATCTTTGATCGGATGAGACGACCGGGGAGCTCCTTTGACCGTTGCTACTTGCCACCCTACCAAGTACTGCATCACTAGGCCGCCTTGAAGATCCACTCGATTGCAAAATATTACTACTTGTTAATTGTGAAAAAAGTAAGAAATTTTTGTAAGAAAATAACGTTTTGTGTTGTGTCATTGTGTGTAGTTAGGTACCTCTCTGGTTGTGGATGGATCATTAGAAGCTAGATATTTTTGTATGGAACTAGATAGGGTGAGGGTTCCAGAATTTAACATGTTTCTAGGTCGGGAAGAGCCCCAACCCCTACTACCACCACCTTCTTCACCACCTAAAAAAATAAATTTAACAATATATGTTCTTATTTCTGAAAAAGGAAAAGACAAACCTTCTTCTCTGTTGCTTGAAACAAAGTTCTCATCCTCCGAGCACTCACACCAACAAACTTTTCAAACGATCCCTCTCCTCAACAACTGAAGAAAGTTGCATAATAGTTCTTTTCTTGTTAGAAACGAGAATCAAAATGAATATAATCTTTAGGCAATAAAATGTTTGGAGTTTCAAAATCAAAAAAAGGAACAAGAGACCAACTTACCAGCAACTGTGACAATTGGCAAAAATAGGAACAATTATAGGATGATATATATTGATTCTAATCAATATGAGTAGTTTATCAAAAATGGTTTAAGGAATTTAACACATTTTATTTAGAAAAGGTCTTCTGAAAATAAAACTGGTGAATAATGATAAATTTTTTTACGACGTATTATTCCGAACTAAAATCGGTTCGTGAAATCTATCAAATAATGTCATTTGAATACAGAATTTTAATTTCCTTTTCAACACGTCTCCAGTTAATGAGTAACTTAAATCCCATCTATGAAATCATATTCAATAGTTTTGAGGAATCAAAAGTTGACTACATTACGAACCAAAACGACGAAAAATGGTTAAACGTTATGGTTCAAGCGGTTAAAAATCACAAAATATTACCTTGCGGAACCAATCTTATATTTATCTTATAAAAAAATATAAAATGGATTCATGACTTAAAATGACATAATATTATGTCTAAACCATTTGATAAGGTAAAATACTTGAGTTAAGACCATTTAACTAATTAAGCACTTATTTTATTAAGACATTTCCAAGATCACTCCATTCTCCCCTCTCATTTTCGTGACCTCTCCCTCCCCCTCCTAAACAACTAAGTTAATTAATAACTAACTTATAACTAGTTAGTTACTAAATACTATCCTTAACTAACTAGATTATCAATTTGCAAGCTAGTAGATAAAATCAAATCCAAGATCTCTTCGTATCTAGAAAGATTTGTAAGAGACCTTCCTCCCTCCTTCCTCTCATTTTCGTGAGTAGTTTCACCCTCCCATTAAATAACAATTTTTAACTACTAACTAATAACTGACTAGTTAGTTAACTTCCTATCTTTAACTAACTAGAACTAGCAAGTGGCAAGGTAGATCTTATCCAAAATCATTGGTAAATCTTATCTAATCTAGTAAGATTTGAGAGATCATTACACCCTCTCTCCTTCCCCTATAAATGTCGAGCCTTGCCTCTTCATTTCTCCTTCATATCCTAGCCAAATGCTCTCAAGAAATCACTCAAATATCACTCTCCAACTCAGCCATTTTCTGCTTCTCTTTTCCTCTTCGTGATCTAGCAAAACCGAAAGCAAGAAAGGTGTTGTTGCCCCTTGGTTTTCTTCCATCATTTCAGCCCCATTCTTCCTTCATTTGGTCAAGATTCCAACCCCAAAACACCTCTGAAAATGTGTTGATTCACTACATTAAAATGGGTTATCAAAACAGTGGCTAAACCACTCTTTTTCTTACTTCTTTGCTGGAAAAATCGTGACAGCAACAACCCAAAACGGTGGCTGTTTTTTGAGTGTTAAACAACCCAAAAAAAGTTCTAACTTTGCTGCCATATTACGAGATCTAAACTCCCCAATAAGTTTCTGATTTCGAGTGTCAATAAACCCAAGAAAACCTTCATCTTGTTCCTTAGATTCCTTGTGTTTCAACGCTCTTTTGGTAACATGAGTCTAGATCCAAGAATAAGCAAGGTAAACACTTGTTTTCTACCTTTCTTTTATCATAAAACTCAATTGTTTTAAGTGATTTAAATCTTGATAAAAGTCTAATGTATTGTTAATGTGTGTCTTTATGTGTTAATACATCCCAAAAATCATTCAAATCTCAAGCTTCGTTGGAACTGGAAACTTCACAAATCATTCTTGAACTGAATAATGTTTCGCGACAAAAGTGAGTTTTTACGGCTCCTCTTTTATGTTTTACAAGTTTTGTGGGAGAATACATGCTAAATGATTTCTAGTTGGATGAAATAAAGGCTTGGTTAACTAAAAATACAAGTTATTTCTCTAAACATCTAAGTTTAATTTTCAGCTTTTTACAAAAAAAAAAAAAAAAAAAAAAAAAAAAAAATTGTGGTCTGTTCAAGAACTGTTTTGCCCTTCTTAAACCTTATGGTTTGACAAACTGTACAATATGCAAGTATTTCAGATTAATACCTTTTCAGGGACTACTCGCACACGTTCATATGATTTTTCTACAATTTATGATGATTTTTAGAAAACTGCATATCATTTCAGAATATTTCAAACCAGTCTGTAAAAACGGACATTTTCACCTTGGTTAGGATTCACATAAGGTCATGAAAAAAAGTTAATGGACAAAGTATACTAAATTTCTAAGCTTTGAGAGTTTACGGATCTTAATTCCGACTCACGATGATTTTTGTAGAATGTTTCTAAAATCAGGGACAGAATCGACATTTTTGATTAATCTTGCTGTTTAGTCTTTCAAATACATGTACAAAGACTTGTTGTAGATAAGAGAAACACAACTTATGATATTTTTTAATTCTCACACTTTAGGGACACAAAGGTGTTAATTATAACAAGTTGTTCATAAAATGAACATGTTAAAAGTCTTATGGTATAAATGATTGGAAATGTGTTGGTTATGGTCATTTACAACCGGGGTGCTGTCAAAATTTGGATAGAAAACTGTTTTGATTTACATGTAGCGTAAATAAACCTTTTTAGACATTTACAGCTGACGTGTTGTCTAAACTTGTGTAAATGCACTTACAACCGACGTGCTGTTTAAACCCGTATAGGGACACATAAAAGTGTCGTTATAATGAATAATATGTGTATTACAAAATTGGTCATAAAGTCTCAGTGTATATATAATCACAAACGGTTTGGGTCAAAATCACTTACAGTCGGGGGTGCTGTCAAGATATTTTTAGGAAACAACATTATTTTTAAACAAGTTTCCGAACAAAGACAATTGTAGAACTGTAACTAAAACTTGAGATTTTTTGTAGAAGTTTCTCATTCATCAAACTAAGAACTCCAACTTAGTAAAGTCCTTTGTGATAACCGTTAATCCTTTGTGAGCGAAGAATGTGTGTATAGATCTATACGGGTCGACACCCCCGTATGTGGTTGCTAGCTACAACCATCGTTTGACGAGACAAAACGGACAACAACTTGTTTTATTTTACTTTTATTCACGACGTTGATGAAGCGTCGTCGGGACAACAAGCACCAACCTATTATTGTGCTTCACGGAGGCAGGATCAAGTCATATAGGTCGGTTATTTTTTCACAAAAATCCCGGATACAAAATACTAATACAAACTAGGATAAGATTGTATGTAGTATAAGGTTTCATGGGTAAATCATTAAATAGATTGTTAGTGTTTATTTATATAAAATAAACACATAATATTTCACTTCACAAAATATGTTAATTTTACTTAATCATTATAAGTATATTAGCATGAATACTTGTATCGGATTTACAAGTATTAGGTCTCACACAATGCATATCGGTAACATTGTTGATTGTGTTTTTGCACAAACTATTCGGTTAGACATTCTATGTTTTTATAAATATTTACTCTCAAATCAGGATTTAGTGTAGTGTTTTATTTAAATAAAATAAACGCTTAACAGTATACAATACGAAATCATGTTGACTTCAACTTATATTTCATAAGTGAATCAACATCCATACTTGTATGGGATTACAAGTACATTTACACTTAGGTCAGTATGATACTTCTCATTGTTGTCTTACTACTCTGGATTATAAAAGTAACATTTTTGTACAATCTGGTAACGGTTGACTTTTACACAAAAATCATCTTTTAAACAATACAAACAGAGTCAAAAACTGTAGAAATCACCAACAATTTTTTTTGACGTATTCTCGCGTGTTTTCTTAGGGAAATAGAAGTCGGATGATAAGCCTCGCGAGTTGGAAAAACCTATCTTGGCTAACCTATTTGTGCCTTTTTATTTTTGTTAAATTATGCCTTGCTGAACTTATTTTGTAAACTTGCATTTCGAAGTTGGAATCAATGTAATCCTTGTATTCAAATCTATGAAGACATGTAATGTCATTCAAATCTTGTACTGTTCAATGTATGTTTGTTAATTGTGATCCAATTTTCAACGTCGCAACCTCGGCGCTTTCGTCGTCGGTCGGGGTGTGACAGATTGGTATCAGAGCTAACGACTATAGCGAACTAGTTCTTTCTTAGGAAAGTACAACTATAGTCTAGGGCTTACTCTCATAGGATTATGTATACCCTATCATGCAACACCAAACGCTTAGGTTCACTCTTTAGACCTACGACACTCTATACTTCGAGTTTATCTTTATACACCAATAATTAATAAGTATTATTAATTTATATATAGAGTTATATATAAAACTCAAACCCAAATATAACGTAAGGTTTTAGGTCAGATACCTTAGCTATGTTTTATTGTACATGGGTTGAACCACAACTGAACTTAGGCTGATCACCTATGTTTAGTTTTGGTTAGACCGACGCACAACTGAACTTAGATTTGGTAGATGATAGACTAAAACGCTTGGAAATTCTAAAGGACTCAAGAAAGATCGTAGTTTGAAACGCTTAGGAACTCTCAAAAATCTTAGGGAACACCTTACATATTTGGTAAATATCTATTCCCAATCATCATGAAACTCTTGCACTCATAAACACCAATCATGTCTAGTGTTTAATGCAATATTCTAATTTCGCAGCTATGATTCTCTACGAATACTCAGATTAGATATCTTATGAATACCTTACGAAATGCATGTGCTCTCATATCTTTATGGAGTTCAACTTAGATATTCAATTAATCTATTTCTTTCTGTTGTGAACCATCCTGCATATGTTTGAACCGTCCAAGTTCAAAATAAGGCATTAGCACTTGACCTTCGTCTTCTGTGGCCCTTTCAAAAACAAAAATAGCAGAATTATCAAAAACACAAAACATAAAAGTTGTGGGAATTTTTTCTAGTTTCCATAACATCTTAACTCGAATAAATCAGAGCTCCAGGACTCGAGATATGGTCAAAACATCGACTACTGGTCCAATTTCTCTACAATATTTTATTCATGCTTTTGCACGGTACGTGACTATTTCCTTCCACTTATTATCCGGGTAAATTCCATTCTTTGTAATAATGTATAGTTAACTACCCATGATACTCATGGTGAACCTATACTTTGACGAACCCCATGTCAAGTTTAAAATGATTGTGGTATTATCGCTTATAATTACAATGATAATTACACATGACTCTTTTTTCCTTGAACCAGTTATAGGAAGAAACAATGTCTCACAAGAAATCAACGAGTGAGCATCCATCAACAACAAAATCACTTGACACAACTATAATTGAGTTAATGATCAAACTACAAATTGATAACACTTTGGCCACTTACGAAACCACTAAGAACAATGCCTCTGAACACGGTAGAACTGGAGGCATTATCTATGGAAGTAATAAGGACATTCTAGAGGCATGCACTTACGAAAAAATTATGAACTAAAAAACCAGATCCTTCTACGTCAATGAAGGAATTGTAGGAATGACACTCTGGATTGAAAAGATAGAATCAATATTTCATGACAGTTCATGTGCAGAAAATTGTTGTGTTAAGTTTGCCACCTGCACTTTTATGGACGTAGCCCTTACCTGGTGGAACTATTATACAAAAATCGTGGGCATTGACTCTGCTTATGCCACAACTTGGGAAGCACTAAAGATAATGCTCATTGAAATACATTGACCCAGAAATGAGATACAAAATCTAGAACAAAAATTAGAACAAGATTTACAAGACTTAACCATGAAGGGAGCAAAAATTTTAGCTTACTCATATCGATTTGACGATCTCGCAGTGTTATGTCCGAGTCTTGTAAGTCCAGAGGACAAGAAGATCGATAGGTATATAAATGGTCTAACCTTACCACTACAATAGATGGTTGCATCTCTCGGACCTGACACCTACAATCATATCAAGAAATTGGCCATTAATCTGACAAACCCGTTAGTCGGTCAAGAAATCATGCTTAAGAAAGAGAATACCACCAGAGTTGAATATAACAAAAGGAAATATGAGAGTATTTCCATGAGAACCTCGAGTCAACCCTCTTAAAAGAAGCAAAACACCAAGAAAATTTAGGCCACAATAACCACTCCATACAAACAGTATGTTGGGACGCAACTGTGATGCAACCAGTGCAACCGTCGTCACATAGGTGAATGTTATTTCTGCATCAAGTGCAACAGAAAAGGGCACACTACCAACTTTTGTAGAAGCCGATCAATGAACCAGAGAATGAATGCAGGAACCAGCATTGGAACAAGCACCGGTGGACGAAAAACTTGTTATGAATGTGATGAAAGCGGACATTTTAAGAGGAACTGCCCAAGGCTAAATAACCACATGGTAAAACTCGAGCCAGATCAATCGTGATCGAAATAAAAGGTGAAACCCAAGAACCATAGTTAGTATGTTCTCATTAACCAATTATACGATGAAGTATTTTTTTCAGACATGCATAAGAGCTTTATTAACCTTAAACGTAGACATACCATGTCACAAACCCAGCAGTCTGGAGGAAACCTATAAAATAGAGAAGACTAGTGAACTGTCCAAAAATTTGTTTACAAAATTCTAATAAATTTCATCCTAACACATAATAAATCATGCTTAAACGTCAATATCGTGCGTATATCCATCGAAAGTATAGTGTCATTTTCTATACAAAATGAATTGTCTGTGTCACGAAAACATTGTAAGAAACCCCTTTTAACTTATAAGGTAACCATAAACGACTAACCTATTCCCATAAATCTCATGCCAATTTCAAACCGAAGCTTTGACATCATCATAAGTATGATTTGGCTATCTCTCCATCATATCATGATCTTCTATTATGAGAAAACGGTGTGACTGAACCTACCCAATAAGGAGACCATGGTTATTTATGGTGACAAGTCAAAGAAAAATCAAAAGTTTCTTTCTTACCCGGAAATACCTACACAAGAAGTGCTATGCCATCTTTATAGCTCACATGAGTCTCCAACACATCATTAACCAGTGAGAACCCAACAAGAAACAATAATGAAAGAACAAACTTTTGAATATTGTGAGTGAGAGATTTGTTATCCTTTCCAGTAAGGCAAAACATCATATTTCAACAATAATTAATTACGGTTCGATAATAGACTTTTGAAATGTGTGGAATACTTGTTACCCTTGAATGAGTTTTCCTACTACAATTATGATCAACCGGCATAAAAATTCATCCCCTTTAAAGCTTTGTACAAAAAAAAGTGTCAATTCTCAAAGAAGTGTCTGTCCAATGACATTATTAATATCACTCAATAAGATGAATTAAGAAACCATGCTAGTGTTCCATGCTTGTTAAGTGCATGTGGGAGAGTTATATATAGGGGTCGATGACCTAAAAATAACTTGTTCCTTATCTGGGTATGGGCGTGGAGTAGAGTCAGTCATTCGATCAACTATTTGATCTTAGACCATTAACGAAGGTCATATGCAAGGTGACTATGGAAGAACCACATCAAGATCAAACTAAACAGAAGTATCCCAATTGTCAAAGATACCCCGACCACAAGCAAAATTTCGGGACGAAATTCTTTTAACGGAGGGAGAATGTAAGAATTGACAAAAATAGGAACAATTATAGGATGTTATATATTTATTCAAATCAATATGACTAGTTTATCAAAAATGGTTTAAGGAATTTAACACATTTTATTTAAAAAAGGTCTTGTGAAAATAAAACTGGTGAATAATGATAAATTCTTTTACGACGTAGTATTCAGAACTAAAACCGATTCGTGAAATCTATCAACTAATGTCATTTGAATACGGAATTTTAATTTCCATTTCAACATGTCTCCGGTTAATGAGGAATTTTAATTTCCATTTCAACATTTCAACAATAGTTTTGAGGAATCAAAAGTTGACTACATTACGAACCAAAACGACGAAAAATGGTTAAACATTATGGTTCAAGCGGTTAAAAATCACAAAATATTACCTTGGGGAATCAATCTTATATTTATCTTATAAAAAATATAAAATGGATTCATGACTTAAAATGACATAATATTATGTCTAAACCATTTGATAAGGTAAAATACTTGACTTAAGACCATTTAACTAATTAAGCACTTATTCTATTAAGACATTTCCAAGATCACTCCATTATTCCCTCTCATTTTCGTGACCTCTCCCTACCTCTCCTAAACAACTAAGTTAATTAATAACTAACTTATAACTAGTTAGTTACTAAAAAATATCCTTAACTAACTAGATTATCAAGTTGCAAGCTAGTAGATAAAATCAAATCCAAGAAGATCTCTTCATGTCTAGAAAGATTTGCAAGAGACCTTCCTCCCTCCTTCCTCTCATTTTCGTGAGTAGCTTCACCCTCCCATTAAAATAACAATTTTTAACTACTAACTAATAACTAACTATTTAGTTAACTTCCTATCTTTAACTAACTAGAACTAGCAAGTGGCAAGGTAGATCTTATCTAAAATCCTTGGTAAATCTTATCTAATCTAGTAAGATTTGAGTGACCTTTACACCCTCTCTCCTTTCCCTATAAATGTCGAGCCTTGCCTCCCCATTTCTCCTTCATATTCCACCAAAATTCTCTCAAGAAATCACTTGAAGACCACTCTCAAACTCAACCATTTTCAGCTTCTATTTTCATCTTTGTGATCCACCAAAATTGAGAGCAAGAAAGGTGATGTTGCCCCTTGGTTTTCTGACATCATTTCAGTCCCAATCTTCCTTCATTTGGTCGAGATTCAAACCCCAAAATACCTCTAAAAACATGTTGATTCCCTACATTAAAATGGGTTATCAAAACAGTGGCTAAACCACTCTTTTTCTTACTTTTTTGTTGGAAAAATCGTAACAGCAACAACCCAAAACAGTGGATGTTTTTCGAGTGTTAAACAACCCACAAAAATTTCTAACTTTGCCGCCATATTTCGAGATCTAAACACCCTAATAAGTTTTTGATTTTGAGTGTCAATAAACCCAAGAAAACCTTCATCTTGTTCCTTAGATTCCTTGTGTTTCAACACTCTTTTGGTAACACACTTCTAGATCCAAGAATAAGCAAGGTAAACACTTGTTTCCTACCTTTCTTTTATCATAAAACTCAATTGTTTTAAGTAATTTAAATCTTGATAAAAGTCTAATGTGTTGTTAATGTATGTCTTTATGTGTTAAGACATCCCAAAAATCATTCAATTCTCAAGCTTCGTTGGAACTGTAAACTTCACGAATCTTTCTTGAACCGAATAACATTTCGTGACAAATGTGAGTTTCTACGGCCCCTCTGGAGGACATGCTGCGGGCGTACATATTAGACTTTGGTGGTAGCTGGGATACCTACCTTCCCTTGGCAGAGTTTTCCTACAATAATAGCTACCACGCGAGTATCGACCGTCCTCCCTTCAAGATGTTGTATGGGAGGAAGTGCAGAACCCTGATATGTTGGGGTGAGGTTGGGAAGAGGGTGATGGGGAGTACCAAAGTGGTACTCAAGACGACAGATAGGATTCAACGTGTCCGGAGTAGGCTTCAGACTACTCAGATTCGGCAGAAAAGTTATGCCGACAAGCGCCGTTCAGACCTGGAGTTTCAGGTAGGAGATATGGTTCACCTGAAGGTGTCACCTTGTAAAGGTGTCATCCGGTTCAGGAAGTGGGGCAATTTGGGCCCCAGGTACATTGGTCCTTTCAAGGTTATAGCCTGGGTGGGCAAGGTGGCGTATAGGCTGGATCTTCCAGCCGAGCTTAGTCAGATCCACAACACCTTTCATGTCTCCCAGCTGCGAAATTGCTTGGTTGATGACTCGGCAGTGGTGCCTCTAGAGGATATTCAGGTGAATGACAGTCTGACCTACATCGAGCTACCAGTAGCCATCCTCGACAGGAAGACGAAGTATTTGAGGAACAAGATAGTCGAGTTAGTGAAGGTGCAATGGCAGCACCGCAAGGGTTCGGAATGGCCCTGGGAGCCGGAGGACGAGATGAGGGAGCACTACCCAGAGCTATTCCCAGATGCAGCAGACTTCGAGGAAGAAGTCTAAAATAAGTGGGGGAGATTTGTAACGCTCGATCCCTGGTATGTAATTTAAATCAAACTACTTATTTTTGCAAAGGGACTCGACGAGCTGGAGGCCCCAAACTCGTCGAGTACGAACGAATTTTTTGGACACAGGACTTGAAGTCTACTCGACGAGTTAAGAGCCTCGACTCGACAAGTAGGGCTGCCAGAGTGAAACCCTAATTTTCGGGGTTTTCACCTTATTTAAGCAGCTTAACCTCCAAAGGGTGGCCTCATTTGTAGCCTCCATCACCCCAAAGCCTAGCCACGAAACCCTAATCCACCTTTGAGTGTTTGTGAGCCATTTTTGTGTGTTTTTGGTGATTTTGAAGCTTGAGAAGGAAGGAGAAGCTTGAGGATTCAAGAGGAAGCCAGTAGATCTGGAAGTTGAGCTGTGTTTCTGACTCATTTGAGGTATAAAGTTGATACCTTGGCTTTCTATTGATTAGATCTTCATTTAGGGTTGTATTTTATCACTTTTGGGCCATATTGAAGTCATTCTCGGTAATTTGAGTGTATCATGAAGTTGTGACTTCAGATCTAGGAACTCATGAGCTTATGAGGCTTAAAGTTGATAGCTTTATCAAACCTTGGCCCTTCCCCATGCCCTAGATCTCTTATATAGCTTGGTTTTGGTGTTTCTAGCTTCATGAAACCATGCATGGACGTAAAGTTAGCAACTTTACATGGTAACTGGGTCCTAGGGGACTTGATCTATGGTTTAAAAGCATTGAACTCGACTGGAAGTGACTGAATGGATTTAGACCAAGGGGGACTCGACGAGTTGTTCATCCAACTCGGCGAGTTGGGACGTGGTCCTCTAACCTTTTCTGTTATTGGGCAAACTCGTTGAGTCTAGGAGACGACTCAGTAAGTTGGACATGGTTTTTGGGATTTGAAGATTGAAGAACTCAATGAGTTCAAGGAGGAACTCGGCGAGTTGTGAGCGAAATGTCCCAACTATGTATGAGGAGGAACTCGACGAGTTCATGAAAGAAATCGACGAGTTGGATCGAGATTTCCAGGGTTTTATGGATCGTGGAACTCGATGAGTTGATGGATCAACTCAGCGAGTTGAGTCAACTAGGATGTTGAATTTGACCAGGATGTTGACTTTGACTTTGACCATTGACCAGAGTTGACCCTTAAAGGGGGTTATGAGTATGAAAGGGTAATTAAAATAGATTTTATGTGTAGGAGTTGAGAGGAGTTGATCCAGAGCCGAGGACAGTTCAGCTACTAGACCACATTTGAGGTGAGTTACCTTCCAGTAGAAGTGGGTCAAAGGCACCAATGTCGGACTACTAGTAAGAGTATAGTAGAGATGATTGTCTTTGTGATAATTATCCGGTATGCCACTATCTGTTATGCTTTATGTGCTAGTATGCTATGATATCATGTGATAGTGGTAGGAGGGGTGGGATAGGCCTCAGTACCAATCGAAAGGACCGAAGGGGTATGCCAGCACCCTGATAAGCTAGGCAGTATATGACTTATGTGTTTATGTAGTAGTATGTTATATGGTAGAAGTAGGGGTGAAATAGTCCCTGGTACTGGTCGACAGGACCGAAGGGGTAGGCCAGCATCCTGATATGCTAGGAGAGTTACCGGTCGACAAGACCGAAGGGGTAGGCCAGCACCCTGATATGCTAGGCAAGTTACCGGTCGAAAGGACCGAAGGGGTAGGCCAGCACCCTGATATGCTAGGAAAGTTACCGGTTGAAAGAGACCGAAGGGGTAGCTAGTACCCGGATATGTTAGACAGTATGTTTATTGTATGTTATGAGGTATGATGGGGGAACTCACTAAGCTTTGTGCTTACAGTTTACAGTTTTTTTTCAGGCCCTTCTTCTTCGAAGGGAAAGGAGCCGACACGATAGCAGCGCATCGCACACATGATTTTCCGCACATGAGATTCTTGGGATTTGTACTCTAACATTATTTTCCGATGATATGTTTTGTGATGGTTGACTTATGGTTTTTATGATATGAGATAACGTTGATGGCATTTTCAGTAATCTGTTTTATGAACCTTTAAATTAAAAATGAAAATTTTGGTCTTGAAATTTGGGATGTTACAATGATTATCTATAATTATTGGTTATGTATTTATGCTTTTCTGTTATATGTGGACATATTATGTTTGGGTTGAGGTGGTCCTACTTTGTGTTGTAGGCCAAGACACTTGCGGACGACTGGATAGGCTGTAGGCCCTGCGGATAGGTTGTAGGCCCTGCGTAGAGCGGTCTAGATAGGTTGTAGACCCTGTGAGGCGGTCCAGTCATGCCGAAGGCTCGTAGAGCAGTCCAGATAGGTTGTAGGCCCTGCGAGGTGGTCCAGTCAAGTTGGCTGCTCATATTTGTATGCTTTGTTTGTCATGTGGTGTGTTGGTACTTTGGGGGAACTCACTAAGCTTTGGTTTACAGTTTTATTTTGTTGTTTCAGGTACTTTAGAGGATCCTAGAAAAGCAAAGGCCTGATCGTGCACATCTTCCTATTTTCACGTGATTGGTTTATTGGGACACTTTGATATGATGTTACTTTTGAAACTATGAGTATTTTTGTAAACAATGTTGGTTCATGGTTGATTTTGAAAATTTTAAATTTTTGTGATTTTTTTTGGAATGTTACAAGTTGGTATCTGAGCCTTGGTTTGAGAGAATTGGATGAACATTCGTGTGAATCTAAACTCAAACTAGGGAACTGCAAAGGTTTTCAAAATTATTTTCAAAAGTAACCAAGGAAGGATGCAATGTGTACGATCAGTCGGAGCAAGAAAGTATACCCCAAGTTACCCACACTGTTGTTTGATATTACGTATGATAGAATAGCATGCTAGCAGTAGGCTAGGTATCTTCAGGAATTACATGATAAAGTTGCCTGATATATGATGCCTGATAGTCTAGGGTTATTTCTTGTATGGAATTGACATTATTATTGTAGATGATTAGTGTATGCATCATAGTTTTATATAACTAAGATTTTATAGCCTGGGAATGTTTGGTTTGGCCTTATTTCCTGTTCCTTATTTGCTTGTGGTCTTAGGGTAGAATCAAGTATTTGACTGTCTGTAGGATCCAGTGTTATGTATGATTAGCATACGCGAGTGCTACAGGGTTGGTGGAAGTTTATGCACTAAAGTGACCAAAAGCTCATAACATCCAAAACTATCTAGATCTAACAAATGCATCATCAAGATTCAAACTTTATACCTCTAGAAGAAAGATCAAGGTGAACAAAGTATGCATCTACAAGCTCTAAAGCAACCTACACTTCTTCCATGAGCTCGTTCTTCTCCAAGATGCAATAAGAACACTCCAAAGAACTCAACAACACCTTCTTTTGCTCACAAGACTCAAACTAAGGTTAGGGTTTCAAGGAAGGGTGTTGGAGAGGTAGAGGCTGAGAATGGAATGGGTTTGAGGAAGTTAAGGAGCTTAAATAGGGCTCAAACCACGAAAATAGGGTTTGAACACTAATCGCATACGCCCATCGTACTCCTGGTACACCCAACGTACTTAGGGATGCCCTAGTACGCCCATCGTACTTCCCCGTACGCCCAACGTAAGCGGCTTAACCCAAAACCATTCTAACTTCAAACGGTCATAATTTCTTTGTTCCAACTCCTCTTTCGATGATCTTTATATCCACGGAAAGGTATTGAAGAGCCCCACTATATTATCTAGATGTATTGGACTAAAAACTTCCCAAAAAATACATATTTCATGCAAGAACTCTGAAACATCATTTTTCCCGTTTTGTCCCTTTGACTCCAACACAAACCAAGGGCTTGGATCGCATAACCAATATTATCAACATCCAATAGGTTCTAAACCCTATTACCTTGAAGCCCAAGGCCTTTACTTGATCCATTTATTGTCCACGATCCCGAAATAAGAAACTTCTCAAAACAGGATGTTACACTGTCACACCCCGGCCAAGGCGGTGGAACATGTCGGGATGAGCGACTAATTTCATTGATCACAGATAAACTGAAGATATAACACAAGTACAAAAATAAACAAAACAACATTTGTATTCCATCTTAATGTTTGTATACATGGTTCTTACAGATAATAGTACGGTACATAAATTGCCTTAAACAGTTAGGCAAACATAACAAAAAAACTAGTAACTAGGTTGCATGTAATACATTCTGTCTTGAATGTCTGTTTAGTGATTCCCTGAGAATACATGTAACTCTTAGTGTCAACACAAGGTTGGTGAGAGTTACAGGTTTTCTGCTAATAACAGTAATAATTGTAAAAGGTCTAAAAAGTATTTTCTTTGTAAGTATAACCATACTTAAAACTATGTTTGTAAAGAGTCTTTGAAAGCCAACATGTATTTTTGTATAAGTAAATCCATACTTAAAATTGTGTTTGTAAAGAATCCTTGAATTTAATTTGAAAACTAAATTGTACTGTTGCATAAGTAAATCCATACTTACAATAGTTTGAAAGAAACCAAGCTCATGGTTTGTAGCAAGAGAGACCATAAGTAAATCCATACTTAAAATAGTTTTGAAAGCAACCAAGCTCATGGTTTGTAGTGAGAGAGAGAGAGGGAGAGATTCTAGTTAATGTTTATAGTGAGTCCTATAAACGAGCTATGTGACTGAATGTACCCCCCACAACGCTTCATTGCACGCTTTAGTAACGATAGTAGACACTTATCACCCGCTTCGATTAATTGGTCGAGGTTGTAGCAAGTAACCGCGGGTGGGGATGTCAACTCTGTATAGATCTATACATATGTATCTCGCTCCGAAGATTAACGATTATAGTAGTGCTGGTACGCTAAGTGTTTAGACTCAGCTAATGAATATAGTCTCACTAAAAAGCCATTAACTAAAGTATATGAATAACTCTCAACCCTAACTTAATTGTGGATAAGTCACTAGGCATAATGAATTTCATTGTATAAAGTTTATAAAAGTCGGGTATGATTGGCATGTATGTAAAAGTGTAATGTACTCGCTTTTATAAAGATGTACGTTCCAAAGTAATGAACATATGTATATGTATAAACTTTATGTATTTAAACATATAAATATACATTCATAGTAATAACTTGAATCCTTGAAATACTAAAAAGTTTTATGACGTGCTTTTTATGACATACAATGTCACATAAAATCATATATTTTTGTATCATGTAGCACTTTTTGTGTGGACTAGTTATTTCACGATAAAATAACTATAATAGGTATATGAAAAGTTTGTACCGGTTTATTTGTAACAATATGTTACATTGTCAAATAACATTTTATAAACTAGACTTATTGTATTTTCGCATAAATGATAATTTGTTTGCATAAACAAAGTATATAGGCACATGTATCCCCCCCCCCCAGAAATAATTAGAAATATTAAAAAGGGATCGTAAGCACTCACTTGTAGGGTTTGTAGTCGAGAACTGAATGGATTAAGAAAATTTGAAAAGTAACAGTTTCGAAATCCGGTGAATAGTGTCACGTGAATAGTCTTTTGCCAGTGAATAGTGTTTTTTCGGAAAAACTTGTTATAGCTTTGCCGGTAAATTGGTCGGAAAGTTCACCGGAAAATTGGCGGTGAATAGTGTTTCATGAATAGTGGTTTGCCGGTGAATAATGTTATCATGGAAAAACTTGTCAGAGCTTTGTCGATAAATTGGTCGGAAAGTTCACCGGAAAAATTATCGGTGAATAGTAATCTTGACCGGAGGAATAGTGAACTTGACGGGAAGCTGATCGGAAAAGTGGCCAAAAAAGTCACCAGCGACGGACAATAGCGGCAGACGGTGGCTTATTGGTGATCGGAGGCTATTGTCAACAATAGGTTGGTCGGAGGGTGTTCGTCGGAGGTTAGATCGGAAAAAGGGAGGTGGCAGCCGATTTTCTGGTGGTTCTCAAATCTCTGGCTCGGCGGAGGAAGGCGGCCGGTGGTGGCTCATGGCGATTCCGACAGCCGAAGGGGGAGAGAGATCGGTGGCATAGAGAGGAGAGAAAGGTGAATTGGTGAGAAATGAGGGAGACCCTCCCTCCTTTATATAGGATATGCAATCTCGATCCAACGGTCTGAATCCAATCTCATTCGACGGTTTAGATTAAAGCCTAGTTTCCAACCTTATCCTAAGTAGGCGATATGCGTTTCGTGAAATTCGATGGGTGACGTTTTCGTTTACGAACTCAAATAATAGACGATATTCTAAGACTAACGGTACAAACAATAGCCGTTAACTCAAAGCGCAACTATCCTAACGAAGCGATTGAAAGTCATAATCGGGTATTATCATATTACAATTACGTACTTTCTTTTCGTAAAAGAGTCGAGACGACGTATGATGGGAAAGTTAGCTCCTAAATCAAATACTAAATCAAAACTTGATTCATAATATATAGGTAACTTTTCATTCTGCGACCTGAAACTGACCCCACACAGCGAAACTTAGGGAAGAAGGCAAACTTCTTGGTGAAAACAAGCGTTTAGCTGTCTCAACCCTATCCATAACAGCTTAGGGTATTTTTCGGGCATAAAAAGTTAGGAACATGAAAATTTCTGAAATTAAACAGGGTTCGCAGGAAAATTAATCTGGAATCGAAATTCATTTCCTAAGACACCCCACGACTCAACCGAACGTCATGATTTGACACTTACCAGGTGTTTAGCCTTGATCTAGTTGTTCAATTTCTTAAAACAATCGTATCTTTTGCATACGAATTCCGTTTTGAATGTTCTTTATATTTTCGAACTCATTTGACATGTACTACGAGACTAGAGTGATTGCTTTGCTCATAACCACTTAATATGAATTTTCAGTTTTTCATACGTATTACTAAGGTTATCATTTGTGTTTTATGATTCGTTTGAGATTTTCCATTAATGGAAGTAAGATAATATTTCATATCTTATTTTAATTATAATGAAACTATTTATTTTCCAAAAGATGCACTAAAACTCAATTGGTCAAATTACAAAGAGGTTCGTGGTGACTAGACAGTTTATAAGTTTAGACCTAAATAAATTTTGGGATGTCACAGTTCTGGAGCTATTCAGCGAGAGGTGCCTGATTGATTTGGTTGCTATTCCTTTATGCGAGAGCAAGGTGATCGTGATGATGGATTGGATGAGGCCTAATGGGGGTGATGATTGACTGTGGGCATCAATTAGTACAAGTTCGAACCCCAAGTGGGGGAGAACTTTTTATCCATGGCGAGGGTGCCCAACATGGATCGACTCTTTGTTCGGCTGCGAGAGCTCAGAGATATTTACAACGGGGTTGTTCTGGGTTTGTGACATATGTATTAGACACCAGAGATGAAAAAAAGAGGCTGATTGACGATGTTTCGGTGTTCGGGATTATGCAAATGTGTTTCCAGAGGACTTACCTGGAGTGCCTTCGGAGAGGCAGGTCGAGTTTTTGTATTGATCTAGTTCCAGGTGCGGCTCCAATAGCCAAGACATACTATCGGTTAGAACTGTTGTAGATGAAGAAGTTGTCTACACAGTTGTAGGAGCTATTAAACAAAGTATTTGTTACACCTAGTAGTTCACCCTTGTAACATACACGTTCAGTTATCGTGTTTTGTTTAAAAATGAATATTATTATATAATATATGAGTTTGAGCATTGAGTTCTAACAAGATAGTTTTATGAGATTTGAAGTAAAACTATGTTTAGAATCATTCGGAAAGTATTGGAAGTCTTATGAGATTCCAATCAAAAGTCAAATATTGAAATTTACGAAAGTGTAAAATTTAAGTTGGAAATAAGTAAAAATAATGTTATTTAAAGTTGTAGATTATCTCGTTAGAAACGTTTAGGCGAAAACCTCACTGAAATCCGAGTTATAACGAAGAAGTTATGACGTATTGAAGTTTCGCGACAGAACCAGCACTACGCCATATGACGTAAAAAGTGAGTTTACAATAAACTACTTTTTAGCTTTTGTGATCTAAATGAAAGTCATAGTTTCGTTAAATCGATAATTTTCATAAAAAGAACGTCCAAATCTGACATCATATGAGGAAATTATGATTTTTCTAAGATTCGGCATTGTAGTACACAACCCGAAACTCGAAATAAAGATCGAGTGATTTTTAGCCGACACGACCTAAACGAGAATCAAAGATCTCGTCAATAGTAGTACAACGGTAAAAAGACAGACGAAAACGGATGTCGGATGAAGAAGTTATGAATTTTTAACAGACTTTTCCTGTCGCGGCCCGTTAAAAATATAATATTAAAAATGAAATCAAAATTAGCCAACGGAATCTAAACGAAAGTTGTAGAGTATAATCTCACCTATGCGTGGATATAAAGAACGTCAAAAAGGGAGCTCATATGCGAAAGATATGAATTTTTAAAGTTTGTGGCACAATTTCCGAGGCTGGACCAGAGGAGTACGCCCAGCGATCTCGGAAACAAGGTCAGGAGCCGGCCACGTTACTTTCCTTCGCATATCGACACGCATCAGCCACATCCGAGGCCCGGGTTCCGAACCAGTGCCACGTCGCTTGGTACGCCCCGCGTACGAGGTGTACGCCCAGCATCCTCGTAGGTACGCCCAGCGTACCGAGGATCAGGCTCTTTCTATAAATAGCAAGCGAAGCTCTCCGGGTTTACGTTACAAACTCTCACACTTTCTCACTCTCTACTCCTTTTGTAGCCACTCTAAACCACCCCAAACCTCTTAACACCTGAAGAAATCCCGAAACGCCTCAAAGATCCCGAGAAAAGAGTTTTTCAAGTTGAAACTCTGCCCGCGCAAGGTCTGGTTTTCAACTAAAATCCCCGGTTTCATCAGAGAAAGTCATTTTTAGAGGCGAAGTGCTGCCCAAATTATCATTTTATCATTCGATTATTTCACGGTGAGTTCAATATAAGGACAATTGTATGTTATGTGTTATATGTGCAATGTGCTTTCCCGTGTTATTATGATAATGAGTTATACCTTTGACCACGTAGTGAATGACTAAGCATCACTTGGGTATTGGTATGTAGCCTTTGACCATGAAGTGAACGATTAAGCATCACTTTGGCATTGGCAAAAGGCTAGGCAAGGATGAAAGCCTGTAAATTGCTAGCCAAATAATAATTCGAAATTGTATTTTCTATACCACTTGGGCTGAAGTCTTATTGATGTATATCATGTTGAAATTGTTGTATCTCATTGTTTGTAAATCTTTGAATCGGATTATTCGTTGATATGGAAAGTCTGTCATATGATACTCATCTGCCTTTGTTGTTCTTTGTCCCTCTTTGCTTCTGTAATATTGATATATATATATATATATATATATATATATATATATATATATATATATATATATATGGCATAACGTTATATTGTAACCGTTATTGAACTCACTAAGCGTCACCTGCTTGCCCCTCTCAGTGTTTACTTATTGCAGGTGATAAGAATCCAGTATAGTTATGTATTGTTAGAAGATGTAGAATAGATAATATTTTAGCTTTTGTATTTTGTGTATAAATTCCTGGGAAATTATGTAATATATAAAACTTTGTAAAAACCTCATTAGTCGGTTTGTATCCAGTATTTTGTAACAAAACCATATATATATATAATATGTTTATGAATATGCATGTAGCATGTTTGGAGTAATAATGTTAATTATGAAAGGGGTCTCACAGTCATGGTATCAGAGCAGTAGTTTAAGTGAACTAAATACCACGGATTGGTATTTAGACTTAAATCGTCAGAAGTTCAATATATGAACGGATTCACTGTAAGTATATGAATACAAACCATAGGAAAGACTTAAGTAAAGTATTAGGTAATGATAAATCCTAATATTCTAAAATACTATATTACTCCAAATTTTCAGAACAATGGCTGAACAAGTGAGTAGCCATACACCAGATGTGGGTGGAGATCCTCAACCTGATGAAGTAAATACTCTAGTATCCCCTCATGCGGAGCGACTTGTGGATAAACTTACTGGTGTTATTCGGCAGACTCTCGAAGAACATAAAAAGAATAGTGATAAAGGTAAAGAGAAAGCCACCGGAGAATCTTCAAAAGGGGAGGCGAAACGTCCCTCATACAAAACTTTCAAGAGTAATGGTGCTACGGAGTTTTCAGGTGTTCTTAATCCCATTGTTGTTCTTACCTGGATCCAGAACACAGAAAAAGTATTCTATATTTCTCATGTGGTTAATGAAGACAAGGCAAATTATGCTTCTGCAATGCTCATCGGAGAAGCCTTGGTCTGGTGGGAAGCAACATTTGAAGCTGTCAACGAGTATGACCAGGATAATATATCTTGGGAAATGTTTAAGACTCATTTTCTAGGAAAGTATTGTCCTTTAGACATGAGGAGAAGATTGGAGAAAGAATTCCTCGAGCTTAAACACGGAGGAATGACTGTGAACGATTATGAAAGTCAATTCAATCAAAAAGCATGGTTTGCTGCAAAGTATAGTCCAACTGAAGAAGATAAAATTCAGTTATTCATGGATGGACTATCATATGAAATCCGCGATTTCGTGGCTAATCGGGATGTTCTGACATTTGATAAAGTTGTTAAGTATTCTCGAAAGCGTGAGCATGACTTAGAAATATGTGGTGTCACTCTTTCTGTTACGAAGCATCGACGTATTGATCGAAATGTTCATGTTTCCTCTATTCCACCAGTTCAATCTATTCGATCTGATCCTGGTAAACAAGTGCAATCTCATAATACCCCTCGTGGTCGCGGTAGATCACAATCTTTTTCTCTTCAGTCCCCATCGTGTCGAAATTGTGGAAAGAATCATTCGGGCGAATGCAGATTAGAAAAAGGATCAGTGGTCTGTTATGGATGTGGAGAAATAGGCCATATGAAGTCCGTTTGCCCGATGAAGAATGTTACATGCTTTGCTTGTGGTGTCGCTGGCCACAGGAAGCGTTTCTGCCCTAATCTTACTGGTCAGATGGTGGGGAGTCAAGCTTCCGTCCAACAACCAAAGAGTACTCCAACTAAAAAGAAGGAGGTGCCAAAAGCTAAAGGTCGTGCATTCCAAATTACCATGGAGGAGGCACGTGAAGACCCGAATGTTGTGACCGGTACATTTCTCGTCAACTCTAGACCTGCTCACATCTTATTTGATTCTCGTGCCTCAGATTCTTTTGTGTCAGATGAATTTGCACGTTCTTTTCAAATTGCTTGCTATGCACTCGTGCAACCATTTCATGTAGATACTGCGGGAAGTATATCATTACTTGCTGATAAAGTCTATAGGGATTGTGTCATAGAAATTGAAGGTTATAATTTTCTTGCTAACCTGATTCCTATCTCCTTGCCCAACTTTGATATTATTCTCGGCATGGATTGGTTGTCGAAGAACCGTGCAGAACTCTTGTGCTATGAAAAGATAGTACGCATTCCTATTGAAGGGGAGAATCCTATTTATGTCTACGGTGAACAAAGAATTAAAATCTTAAAAATAATCTCTTTCTTAAAAGCACGTAAGTTTATATCGAAAGGGTGTTCTACTTATCTGGCCTATACAGTTGATATCTCAAAAGAGGGAAAGAAAATTGTAAATGATGTTCCCGTTGTTAATGAATATCCTGATGTTTTCCCCGATGATTTGCCTGGACTTCCTCTGAATAAGCAAGTAGAATTTCGAATTGATCTTGTACCTAGATGATTTGTCACACCCCAAACCGGAACTGCGGAAACGTTCGGGGGCGGAGGACGTCATGTTTAGTATCACAACACATGCATCATAGTAATCAAAGTAACAAACAACCATTTCATTAATATGAAAGTGTTTACAAAGTATGTGATTCACAAAAGATTGACTTCAAAAGTAAATAACAAAACAAGACATGAAGCTACTATACTCCATCTTCTGTATCCCAGTGCGCGTACCTGTCTACTAGTTTCCTGAGAATACAAGTTATTTTGAAAGAGTATATCAGCATTTAAGCTGGTGAGTTCATAAGTATTTAAGTGATGAAAAGTAAGTTGTAAGTTCTTTTAGAAAAGTTCGTCTGTTCCTCCAGAAAATCCTATATTTTCTGGTATGATGAATGAAAATAATAATGACTCTACAATTCCTTCTATGAGTACTAAATGGATACAAGTTATATAAAATTTAGAGTAAACAGACAATCGATTGTGTGAATTTGCCCTAAGCCCACAATCAAACAAGGAACAAGAAATGAGGCTAGAAGATTGTTCACGGCCGTGAACCTCAAGTGTTGGTTTTTCTGGTTCGGGTGCAGCCTTCTGATCTCGAGCTAATACTTGCAAAACACTCAATCCATAAGTGTACTAGGCTTAGAACTCATTAGAATGACCCTTAACAAGGCTAAAAGGAAATAGAATTAAGTCTGACTTTTGGTTGATTGGATTGACTTTACAAGATAGAATTTACGGGTTGTCACATCATCCCCCCATTAGATGGAATTTCGTCCCGAAATTAGATTTCCTAGTAATACTGATGGGGTTGTGCTCCTCTGAATGGCAGAATACCCACTCGTAGACATGGGCAACTTTGCCCTGATGCTCATGATAAGATTCATACTTGGTCTATCTATCATCACCTCGTGTATACAAGTCATATATAATTAAGATTAGTAAGACGGTTGGATGTGCGACTCTGCCCCAGGTCCACAACCAAACAAGGAACAGGAGATAGGGCGGAAACACACATACTCAATCTGCATAATCATAATTATATACTACTCTCGCGTATACACTTAATAGTGATAGGCGGGCTGTATTCGTCCTTAGCCTCTATACTTGAACTTGATATGTTGGACGAGTGGTAGTTCGGGAAGGTCTGATGAGTATACGGTGGCAAGGTTTCGGAGGGCAAAGTACTCCTCGCATGAGAACTTCGGGGTTTAGATGACAAGAGACAACACTGAGGTCTAGGTCGAGTTATCGTTAGGAATGACGAGGGTTTCATTAATTTGATGGTTAAGGCGATGGAATTTTGAAACACGTGAACTTATTATGGTGAGGACCACGCCAATCCATGACGAATGATGACAACGGACTCTTTACAGAAACAAAAGTTAGGCCGATTTGAAAGAAGCGTTTGTTATACGATGGTGTATTCTGAGTGTGCTCGACAATGTATTCTGTGTAGAATTTCTAGTGCTTTCAGTTTTCTCCTTGATATTACCACTGCCACAAATCGTATCGCGATGAACGAGTACTAACAGTGAAAGTGCTTTGATAACTAACGTCGATACTTTATATTATGATCCTCCTCGGTATCTCTATGATCGCTTGGCATATACAAGTTATGTATAATTAAGATAAATAAGACGGTCGACTGAGTGACTCTGCCCCAAATCCACAACCAAACAAGGAACAGGAATTAAGGCGGAATCACTCACTCTAAGTCTACAAAATCTTAGCTATGCACAACCCTGATGTACATTCTAAGCCATCATAGCTCACCTGTACGGGTCTTTAGTTCTCTTATGAATGATGTGACTTGTTCAGACGAGTGAGTTATCATAATTACTTTTAAATGTTTCCCCAAGTTTTAATCTTATATAAATATAAATAAAATTTTAAAGTAATTCTTATTTTGAAGACGTACCGCTAGTCGCTGGTGACTCCGGGGTAATTTCTCCTGCGGTGATCATTAGAATTCGTCCATCCGCGCCTGAGTTCTTCGTTATCGGGCAGTCCCTCTTGTAGTGCCCAGTCTCACCACAGCCATAGCAGGCCTGGTTTATTTTTACTCCGGGGACTTGGGAGATCGGTTGTGCCGGCACCCTGCAGAACGGCGCAGTGTGCCCGCTCTTGCGGCAATTCATGCACTGCATTCCCCGACATACTCCAGTATGATGGTAGTTACACTCACCACACTTCGGAAGAGTTCCAGCATATCAGCTGACAGATGTTGGAGTAGTAGGTGTTGTGGCGGCGTATACAGTAACCATTTGTTGCTCTTGTGGGGTTTCATGTGTTGTTCGCTCCTTCCTCTTGTTCCTCGACTTTCGTTTATAGTCCCCTCCCTTTGATGGCTCGGGAACAGGGACCACCACGCCATGGCGGACTCCATGGTCAATGAGTCTATGGGCCAGGCGTTTGGCGTTATCGAAGGTTTTTGGGTTAGAAGACAGTATATCCCCTTGAATCGGGGTAGATAAACCCCAGATGTACCTTTCTATCTTCTTACTCTCCGGGGTAACCATCCCGGGGCATAGTGCTGCCAGGTCGCTAAACCTGTCAGTGTAGGTCACTATGTTTGAGTCGACCATGGTGTGCTCCCATAGTTCTTGTTCCAGCTTTTGAACTTCGCCTCTTGGGCAATATTCTTCCAACATTATCTCTTTTAGGTTCTCCTAACCTATTGAGTTAGCCACTGATAGGGTCAATGACTTAACATGGCTACTCCACCATGTTAGGGCTCTGTCGGAGAAGGTGTAGGCAGGAAACTTAACTTTGCTCCCTTCTGGGCACAGACAGATTTCAAAGACCGAATCTGTTTTCTCAAACCATCACATCAGAGAAATGACTCCCACATTTCCATTAAAGGATTTGGGCTTACAGTTCATGAAGTCCTTCTACGAACACTCCCGTGGGTGTCCGTGGGTAACTCTGGGGTTGGTTAGGTGGGTACCGCTACGAGTTCCATTGGTACCACTTTCGCGGATGTGAGTTAGATTAGTTGTTATTGCGGTTGTTATCGCTGCTTGGAGAGCAGTAGGATCGAATTGTGGTAGTGGATTATCTGTTGTGTTATTGACTACGCGCCTTACAGGTCTACAGCGAGGCATCTTTTCCTAAAAAGAATACAAAGATGAGACGGAAATAAGTCTATAGCAGTGGTTATAAGCCGAAAGCTGAATGACAAAGTTATCCTAGTTCTGAGTGTATCTGGTTCTGAATTTCATACAGCGAGGCATCTTTTCCTAAAAAGAATACAAAGATGAGACGGAAATAAGTCTATAGCAGTGGTTATAAGCCGAAAGCTGAATGACAAAGTTATCCTAGTTCTGAGTGTATCTGGTTCTGAATTTCATAGGGTTCTAGAAACAATTCATAAGGGAGTCTATATAAAATAAACTTTATAAATCAGAAGTGGCTATCCTCGAATGAATTTCTGTGAATTAAATAGCTGATATTGGTTGTATGAAAAGAAATAATTCTAACACATAGTGTGAGTAGTGAAATCACTAACTCACTAAGTCAATTAAGGTTATTATTTATTAGTGTGACGCATAAGACGTTTTAGTTTTTTCGGCTGTTCCCTCCTTGGAAAACTCCTCTTGAATCTCTTCTTGTTCCTCTTTGACTCCTCTGCTGACTGCTATGATGGAGTGATTACATCTATTTGGGTTTGTCATGCGAGAATGGAAGTGTCTAATGAATCTATGAGATTATGTGTAACTTTATGGGGTGACCCTTACCGGGTCCTCCTATAATTGCGAAATGTATACAAGTTGTATATAATTTAAGATTAAATAGACCTTCAAATAAGTGATCCTACTCCAAAACCACAACCAAACAAGGAACAGTAAGTGAAGCATAGATCACAAATTCTAAGTCTATAAAATCTCAATTATATAAAACCTTGGAAGTATACACTCCGGAATCATAGACCTACCAGAAGGGTCTTTTAAATTTTCACATATGTTATTTATAGTGCCTAAAATACTCCTATAGTATTTTAATGTAATGAACTTGGTATGTTTTAAACTTGTTGTTGTCTTATAGTATCATAAAATACTCCTATAGTATTTTAACATTATGTTCTGATCTAGAAATCCCTTGAATAGAGTTAGGTAAGTTTTAAGACTGTCGCAACACCACATCACTCCCAAACACATGTTGGTCATATCTCAAATGAATACAGTTGATCAGGCTATATTGATTCCAGATAAGATTACATAACAGTCCAGGTTTGACCGCAATGTCCAACCTTTAAATACTTCTGTTCTGTTCTTCTTGTGATACTTGTTCTAGTATGTATATATGTATAAGCATGTATGTATACTTTTATAAAATATTGTTATATTTTTAAAATATAATTTTATTCAGAGCACTTCGGCCCCATTGCATTTATAGTTGTATATATTTTATAGGTTGATATACTTAGTTCACTATAAACAATGCTCTGATACCAATCTGTCACACCCCCAAACCGGAACGGCGGAAACATTCAGGGGCGGAGGACGTCATGTTTAGTATCACAACACATGCATCATAGTAATCAAAGTAACAAACAACCATTTCATTAATATGAAAGTGTTTACAAAGTATGTGATTCACAAAAGATTGATTTCAAAAGTAAATAACAAAACAAGACATGAAGCTACTATACTCCATCTTCTGTATCCCAGTGCGCGTACCTATCTACTAGTTTCCTGAGAATACAAGTTATTTTGAAAGAGAAGATCAACATTTAAGCTGGTGAGTTCATAAGTATTTAAGTGATGAAAAGAAAGTTGTAAGTTCTTTTAGAAAAGTTCACATGTTCCTCCAGAAAATCCTATATTTTCTGGTATGATGAATGAAAGTAAAAATGACTCTACAATTCCTTCTATGAGTACTAAATGGATACAAGTTATATACAATTTAGAGTAAACAGACAATCGATTGTGTGAATCTGCCCTAAGCCCACAACCAAACAAGGAACAGGAAATGAGGCGGAAGTCACACATCCCATTGTTTGTTAGGTCTTCACTGTATATAACCCTGGCGTATTCATTTGGTACTTACGGAGTTAACTGTAATAGTTCTTTATGTTTGTTGAAAACATTCTTTAAGAAAATCATATATTTCCTTTAGTAAAAATGGTAACCACAATAGTTCCTTCTATAATCACTTAGTTTATACTAGCTATATATAATCTAATATCGAACGGACAGTTAAATGGGTGAATCTGCCCTAAGCCCACAACCAAACAAGGAGCAGGAAGTAAGGCGGAAAGCACACATCCAACTGCCTATCGGATATTAATTATATATAACCCTGATGTATAAACTAAGGTATTATAGAATTAACCACTAAAGGTCCTTTAAGTTATACTGTTTTACTAAAATGAATTAAACCTTTTACTGATAAGTTTCTAGTTTAGCCTACTAAATGTTCTATATGAAAAGTATGTTTTTGTACTAGAAAACGGTATACTGAATTTGTATGCTATGACCTGACCCATACCTGATACTCCTTATGATTACTTGGTGTATACGGGATATATATAGCTAAGATCGAATAGATAGTAGACTGGGTGAATCTGCTCTAAGCCCACAACCAAACAAGGAATAGGAACTGGAGTGGAAAGCACACATTCTACTGTCTGCTGGACCCGATTAATATATATCCTTGATGTATCTACCAAGGAATCATAAATTTAGCATTATAGGTCCTCTTCTAACTGAATGTACTAAGACTCGATTGTTTTGTTTGTCTTTTGTAATGATGTAAGTTTTCCCAAGTTTAAGACTATCTTTACTAGAAAATAGTTTGCATTACCTTTTATGTGAGATGATCACTATATGAATGTAATGGAAAAATGAAAGTGTACAGTAATGTTGTATAAAGTAACTACTGAACACTAACTACCTTAAAACCAGTTTGTTAATTAAGGTTAAAATGTGAGGTGGTTATAACCATACTGATTGACGAGTGTTTAACACGACGACCTACTGGCGCCGAAACTTATGTGACATTTGTCACCCCTTGGCCTGCCGGCCAAACTGTAGCGAACATTCGGGATGTGGGATTTTCAGTCCCGTATAGATCTATACACACAATGTCCGGTCTCCCTCCAGGAGACTCTGGTTACAAAACGCGACATAACAAGTATATTGTTATGCCGTGAAGTAGTGGTTTCACATTATTGTTATCTTGTTCTTGTTATCGTATGTTCCTTCCTGTTCTTGTTTTAGTATGTTCCTCCCTGTTCAAGTTATAGTATGTTCTGAACCTCTAAACTATACCTATTATAGTTTACTAGTATGTTTGTTTTGTACTGTCCCTGATTTGTAGAAAATACTCGATTATCTACTGAGCTATTATTGTACTTTAAAAACAGAGTTTTATAAACAACAAAGTAACATAACTTAAAAGAGTTTTTGAATTTATTTGATCACTTATAAAAGTATAAGAAATCATTTAATGTGATGGTTATCACAGATAAACATTTACACAATATCATTGTGTTCAACTTGTATCCCCCCCCCCCCCTTAAAAGCATTTAAAACCTTTAAAAGATTGATTATAGGGGTATGAACTCACCTTATGTGGGTGATTCAATTGAAGATTCGAGTAAGGATGAGAAGTTCCACGAATGAATTCCCGAGGCACAAACGAGTCCTAAATGACATATATTGATACATATATGTATATAATTAGTGTCTAGAACAACTAACATGAAGGGAAACAACCTTAGGAACTAGGAAACACTTGATATGAAGTGTTAGAATCACATGTGATTGATCACAAGGAGTTCACGGCCAAGATCTAGGAGTTCACGGCCAAGGGAGGGTTTACGGCCCAAGATCCTTTGAAGGGTTTACGACCCTTATGAAGGGTTTACGGCCGTAAACCCTTCAAGATCTTGAAGATCTTGAAGATGGTGATGAATCAAGGCTAGGACAAAGGGGTTGTTAAGCATGAACAAGTAAAGGATGAGATGCTTACGTTTTGGGAGTGAAATAAGAGCTTTCACTTGATGATACTTGAGAGAGAAAGGGTAGTTTACGGCCAAGAGGAGAAGAAGTGAAGGAAAAGTGACAAAAATTCATATATATGCATGATGTTCACGGCTAGAAGATTGTTCACGGCCGTGAACCTCAAGTGTTGGTTTTTCTGGTTCGGGTGCAGCCTTCTGATCTCGAGCTAATACTTCCAAAACACTCAATCCATAAGTGTACTAGGCTTAGAACTCATTAGAATGACCCTTAACAAGGCTAAAAGGCAATAGAATTAAGTCTGACTTTTGGTTGATTGGATTGACTTTACAAGATAGAATTTACGGGTTGTCACATAGATGAAGGAAATGATGAACCAACTGCAGGAATTACTTGACAAAGGCTTTATTCGACCGAGTACCTCTCCTTGGGGTGCTCCGGTATTGTTTGTCAAGAAGAAGGATGGTTCGATGTGAATGTGTATTGATTATCGTGAGCTAAATAAGGTAACTATCAAGAACAAGTACCCACTACCTGGCATTGACGATTTGTTTTTGATCAACTTCAGGGTGTTTGCTATTTCTCCAAGATTGATTTGAGATCTGGCTATCATCAGTTGAAAGTACACGAGCAGGATGTACTGAAGACTGCTTTTCGTACTCAATATGGGCATTATGAATTCCTTGTCATGCCATTCGGTTTGACAAATGCTCCTGCTATATTCATGGATATGATGAATCAGGTGTGTCTTCCAATGCTCGATAAATCTATCATCGTATTCATTGATGATATTCTAATCTATTCCAAGTCTGAGGCTGATTATGCCATTCATATTCGAGAAAATATTAGAACTTCTTCGAATGGAGAAACTATATGCTAAATTCTCCAAATGTGAATTTTGGCTTCGCCAAATTCAATTTCTCGGCCATGTGATTTCTGGTGACGGTATATCCGTAGATCCTACCAAAATTGAATCCATTCAGAATTAGGAAGTGCCCCGTAATGCTTCCGAAATTCGCAGTTTCTTGGGTCTCGCGGGATATTACCGAAGGTTCATTAAAGATTTTTCGCGTATAGTTGTACCTCTCACGAGTCTTATACGAAAGGAAGTAAAGTTCGAATGGGGTGAAGCCCAAGAAAAATCTTTCTCAACTTTAAAAGCTCTTTTGACTCATGCTCCGATCTTATCACTCCCAGAAGGTGATAATGATTTTTCCGTGTATAGCGATGCTTCCAGGTTGGGAATCGGTTGTGTGTTGATGCAGCGTGGTAGAGTAATAGCCTATGCCTCAAGACAACTGAAAGAGTATGAAAAAAATTATCCCATCCATGACCTCGAACTCGCTGCAGTAGTATTTGCCCTAAAACTTTGGAGGCATTATCTTTTTGGTACAAAATGCCAATTGTTTACCGACCACAAAAGTCTCAAGTATATATTCAATCAGCAAACTTTGAATATGAGATAACAGCGAGCCATGGAGCTTATCAAATACTATGACTGTGAAATCCTGTATCATCCTGGAAAGGCCAATGTAGTTGCCGATGCACTTAGCGGAAAGGTTTATCATAATAGTGTGTGCTATGCTATTACCCACACTACCGTAAAGTTCACTATTCTTGATGAACTAGAAAAATGGAAAGTAAAGGCCTTAAATCCAGAAAATGTGAAGAAGGAAGGGATGGTACATTATGCTGATATTTTACTTGATGATCCACATGGACTGAAAGTATTTAAGAATCGGTTATGGATTCCAAAGATTGGTGGATTTTTTTGGTGTTTTTGATTATCATTATCAAATTTTAGCACAGGCAAACCTCAGACAAGATCATCAACTACCAATTTGTTGATATTTCGAAAATTTAAGTGAGAAAGTATTCGATGCCAAAGCCAGCTAACATCAGCTGAAGCTTTCGAGAGTAAACACACTGAGGGTTTTCCAACGATTGGTTTGATATCGAGAGTAAACATGTCTCCATGTCGTTTGGATTTGAGCAAAACTTCTTTCGTGTTAACATTTGAAATGATGCTTCCTGCTTCGTTAAACACCACTTGATTGATAGTGCTCACAACAAGTTGTGAAACACTTATCAAGTTATGTTGAAGACCTTCGACATATGCGACTCTCTTAACAGTAAACTTCCCATTCGTGACTTTGCCATATCCTTTCACCTGACACTTGGGATTGTTTCCGAATTTAACTACTCCTACATTCTCCAAACTTCGATAATATCGCAAATTCTCCTTCTTTCCAGACATGTGACGAGAGCAACCACTATCAATGTACCATTTATCATCATATTGCTCGTCACACAAAACCTGCAATTAATGAAAGAATTTTGGTACCCAAGGCTGTTTGGGTCCTTGGTTATTAGCTTTTAAAACAGAGTGAAATGAGAAACCTAAAACCCAATCCCGAACTTTTGATTTGAAAGAATCAATTAAGTTGACATCATTAGGTAAAGGGGCAGAAACGTAAGTTTTCGATGGTTTAGGATTGTCACTGACATTCGCCTTTTTGTTCTCAGCTTGTTTCTCAACATGTTTATCTTTCGAAACTGATGTCCAAGCTTTCACAGAAATATTTGATTCTTTTGAAGATGAACTTCCGTTTGAAGAATCATTCACATATTTCTCATAAGCTTCTCGAATTTGGTGTTGGGAAAATTTTCGAGATTGAAACATCTTTCCTTGTCCTTCAAGCCAATGGTCGATATTTTTCACATTTAACGAACCCTTAGTGTATGAAACTTTCCAATTCTGCTTCCCATAAGGATTTGGAAAATTTGGTTTTTGTGGAGTGAAATCAACATTTGATTTAGGACGAAAATTTTCAAATTGTCGACTTTTAACACTGTTTTCGACATTTTTGTTTTGATAGAATCGATTTTGAAAATTCTTTGATTGATTTGGTAGAGGAGTGTGTTTTAAATTTTGATTTTGAGAAAATCTTTGTTGTGAATGAGGAGAAAATCGATTTTGAAAATTCTTATTTTGAAATTTTTGTGATGAATGATTGAAATTTTTCGAAAATGATGTAGTTTGTGATGAATGATTGAAATTTGATTAAGTTTTAGCTTTTGAAAATGTAGTTTGTGAAATGGATTCAGACAATGATTTATTAAATTGAGCGGGATTTTTCTGATTGCCTGAATGTGATGAAGACTTAGTCTTAACAGATTTAGACTCTGTCTGTTCAGATGTTTTCTTTGTCAAACCGTTTTGTTTCTTTCGAGACTCAACAGTTTGCCAGAAAATTTTCTTTCGTGCTTGTCTTTTTGAAATTTCATTATCTTTCAAAATTTTGTCAATTTGATCTTTAAATTCTATTGAGTTGATTTGACAAATTGTTCAACTTTCTCCTCAATTTGTATTGGAATTTCGTTTGAAACTTTTTGTTTTTCAACCCATTTTCTTTGGGTTTTTTGTCTTTGAAAAGTGTATGTATTCTTTGTGAGATTATTTTCGATAATACTCTGATTTGCAAAAAATCCTTCATCAGATGTTTGTTTGTTATCTTCGTCAACCAATTTGTTAATTTCTGGTTTAATGTTTTCGATATTTCCTTTTGTCACAAACACTTGGTTTGGAAAAACAACGTCATCTGTGCATTTAAAGTTCGGATACACCACTTGATTAGTTTCGAGATAATGAGCACCCTTTTCAGTCATTACCTTGTCGAATTTTTTAGTGTCACCATACACCTGATCAACAACAATTCGTGGAATTGCTGTTTCTTTCGAATCTTTACTTGTTGATGGTGGTTTGTTCGAAACTTCATCATCATTTTCATCATCACTACTATCAGTTTGACTATCTTTGATTCTCACATGATCGAAATCAAAAACTTTCGAAGTTGAGGGTTTGTCAGTGTCAATCTTAACCAACAAATCATTACACTTTTCTTTTCCTTTAGACTTAGATGCAACATTAACGATAGACAATTGAGAACAATCAACATCCTCAATATCACTAATTTCGCTAATATTATCAAAATTATCTTCAATATCAGCAAAATTAGATTGAGAATTAGATGTCGAATTCTCAGTTCTTTTCAAAATTTTAATTTGTTCAGCTTTGGTCAAGGTATCATTCACAATATCAACTAATTCATCTGCATCAAGATATTTGTCAATTTTCACAATTCCATAAGCATATCTATCATCAAGAATTTTATCAAATTTTGCAATTGTTTTCTCACAATCATAGGAAATGTTATCAACCGTCTCTCTCTCGTAAGCTAGAAAAGGTAATAAATTCCTATGTTGTTCCTTGCTTATATCAGATGAATGATGCAAAGTAGTTAATTTCGCATAAAGTCTTTTAGCAGAATTACAATATATGTTTCTTTGTGCTAACAACAATTTGACTTCACTACTCAATGAATCCCTATCACACATTATAATTGTAATATGTAACTCTAGACATTCTATTTTTATTTTCTTGGAATCTAACTGCTTCTGAACCTCTAGCAACTGAGAAGTTGATTTCTTAGCCTCGTTACTAGCAGAGATAACCAAAGTATCGAAATAAGCAACAATATCATCAAAAGCAATTAATTCTGAATCATATGCACTTAAAGGAATATTAAAAGATTGAAGAATAGAACGTACCTTTTTTGTCATGGGTGATTTATCTCCTCCTTTGGTCATAAAACAACGACCAGTCACCACTTCGTCATTTTCTTCCTCAAATTTCGCATACATCGCCCCATGCGTAGGATTACGCATTTCTTCATCATCAGAACCCGAGGACCAGATTTGGTATGTTCCTTCATCATTATCCTCACCTTTCGCCACAAGAGAGATTCATTTCGCTTTCGCCCTCACTTCCTCCAGGCGTTCGACATAGTATGCTTCGTCTTTCACTTTATTTTTCTTTTCTTCCTTCTTTCGAAGCATACAATCACTAGACATATGGTTTGCACCATGACAATAGTGACAATCAATTCCGGAGTCTCCTTTCAACTTTTTCTCAACTTTCTTCTCTTCCACTTTAACATCACTCTTCTCACTCTTCTTTTTCTCTTCTCCTCCTGCTTTTTCCACGAATTTTCCTTTTCCCTCACCAATTTTCGTCTTTGAACTAAAAGGTTTCTTGAAAAACTTTTTCACCCTATTATTCGAGTAAAATGCAAAAGCTTCATCCTCTGAATTAATCAAAAATCCTTCATTATCAGAATCTTCCTTTTCGACTGACTCTTTCTCATTAACTTTCGACATCAAAGTTAATGGTCATCCAAGACTTATTTTCGATTCCACAGCAATTTCATTTACTTCTCCTTCATGAGTTTTTAGCAGATTGTACAAGTCATTAAGCGTCGAAGTATCGAAACTCTGCTGAGTTTTCACCATCAGTGTCACATTCCTCCATTCTTTTCGTAAACCCATGATGAAAGTCAGATTGAACTCCATGGTTGTTCGAGTAATTCCATGGCGATTACATTTATAGATTAATTCGTTCAACCGATCATAGTAATCTTCTATCGACTCACTATCCTTCTGTTTGAATTCTTTCAATTCAATCAAACAATGTTTCACAGAATTGATCTTAGTCTTTTCACTTCCTTGAAACTTTTCTTTGAGATTGTTCCATAAGTCTTTTGCAGTTGTACAGCTTCTGACATAGTTGTAAACAACAGGAGGCAATGCACCACGCAATTCTCTCATACATCTTTTCTCAAGCTTCTTCAGTCTACCAGTTTGATCAGTAACACTTGAAGTATTAGATGAAGATCCAATTGCTTGAACATTTGGTGGAGGAGTACTATTTCCAGTAATACATGACCAAAGCTCCTCGTCCAGCCCGTTCAAGTAGTATTGCATGCGATCAGCCCACTGGTCATAGTATTCTGGGATGATCATAGGAATCTTAGATGATGATCCTAGCAGATGAGAATAGGATGTCATTGAGTTCAGGTTAAAATTAGCCATGAACGTACGAATGAATTTTTCAGAAAAACATAAGAGATTTTGTAAACTAATAGCTGAAACGATCAGAGATTTCAAGCAGAACACTCGATTCAACAAATTAGTTGCAAAATCGAATCACAAATGTAGATCAATAACGATTTTCAAAACAAAAGGTGTGGAAACTTTTGAATCCAGAATTTGATTCAAAAACCTTTTGATTCAGAATGAAAATCAGATCGCAGAGATATGATTCCTGCTCTCTTATACCAATTAATGAAGTATTGAGTCAAGTAATGAAATCAAAATCAGAGTATCGAGAATTGAGAACACAGAATGTAAATAAGATCTTTTTTTAGCTCGTATTATGCTTCACGGTTACAGAGAGAAAATAGACAAGACAATCTCCAAAACTCTTATCTAACTCTAAGTAACATTTCCTATTTATAGGAAAACAGTAAAGCATACAAAAAATTACAAAGGACTAAACTTCATAGTTTCGACATAAAACGCCTTTGCAGAATAACATTACATTTTGACACCTTACAACACTACTCCGACCCTTACAAAGACAGAATATTTTAGATGAAACCCATAAGTCTAAACTGTCAATACATCCTGGTACAAGTAAAATGTACTATGATGTACGAGCTGATTATTGGTAGCCTGGATTAAATATAGACATTGGAAGATACGTGCAGGAATGCTTAGTATGTTTACAAGTCAAAGCAGAACACCAAAAGCCATATGGTAGTCCAGAAGGTATTAATGTCCCTATGTGGAAATGGGAGGAGTTGTCCATGGATTTTATTACCAATTTGCCGAAGACTGCGAGACTGAATGATAGCATTTGGGTAATTATCGACCGACTAACTAAGAGTGCACATTTTCTTGCCATGCGTGAAACAACTCCAATGGAGAAATATGCACAAGTATACTTGGATGAAATTATTGCAAGACATGGTGTGCCACTAAAGATTATTTCCGATCGTGATACTCGCTTCACTTCTCATTTTTGGGCTAGTATGCAACGTGAATTAGGATCTCAGATCGCTCTCAACACAGCTTATCATCCCCAGACAGATGGTCAAACGGATAGAACAATTCAAACAGTAGAAGATATGCTTCGTGCATGCGTCTTGGAGTTTGATGGTAATTGGGATAAGTACTTACCTCTTGTCGAATTTTCATATAATAACAGCTACCACACTTCAATCAAAATGCCACCATATGAAGCACTATATGGTCATAAATGTCATACTCCATTATGTTGGTGTGATGTAGGACAGAAAATCCTTGGAGGCCCTGAAATGATTCAAGACACCACTAACAAGATTCAAATTGTACGAGAAAGAATGAAGCGGCCCAGGATCGACAGAAATCCTATGCGGAAAAGAGAAGACAACCCATAGAATTCCAGGTGAGTGATTTCGTAATGTTGAAGGTATCCCCATGGAAAGGCATTATGCGATTTGGGAAGAAAGGAAAACTAAGTCCTAGATTTGTTGGCCCTTTTAAAATCATCCAGAGAATTGGTAAACAAGCATACCTCTTGGAATTGCCTGAAGATTTGGCAGGTATTCATGATGTGTTTCATGTCAATTATCTGCGTAAATGTTTAAGCATATATGATGAAACGGTCCCGTTATCCGAGGTGAAACTGGATAATAAATTAAGATATGTAGAAGAGCCTGAAGAGATCGTAAACGAAAGAACAGCTGAATTGTTTAATAAAGAAGTGGAGTTGGTGCTTGTCAAGTGGAAACACCATCGAGGCCCAAATTATACTTGGGAAAGTAAGGTGTTGTTTTTTTTTTAAATAAAACCTCTTCAAACCACTTACTGCTGCGCGGCGCAGCACACGCGCAACACTTTCCCTCTCGCAACAGTTTGTTTTTTGTAGGGCTTCAGACTACAAAACCTCTGCGCGTGTGCTGCGTGGCGCAGCACTTGATTTGCCTCTTCTAACCTCTTCAGCTTTCATTTTTTCCAAATGTTTTTTTAGAATTTTGGTATAACTTATTTTTTTTAAACTTTGATTTTCTTAAATTTTTATTTACGGATTTGAGACAATTTCTTTTTATAGTTTCCACAAATTTTTTTAACTTGATTTTTTTTTTAAAAAAACTTTGATTTTTTAAATTTTTTTTACCGTTTCTATTAATAATATTTTCAGTTTCAGTTGCATCTTTTTTAACGTGTGTAATTTTTTACAAACTTTGTAGACATCGTTTGCAATATTTTCTTAATTTTTTTTTATTATTTTCTTTTTTTTATGTTTTTTACAATTAGTTTTTTTTCTAGAATAAAACTATTAGCTTCTTTTATATTTTTTTAAGTTTTTTTTTAAAATAAAAGTTTTATATTTTTGTTTTTTTATATGTTCTTTTTAGTATTCTTTCAACGTTTTAAGACTAGAATTATTAAATTTCGGTGTTGAGGATTATTTTCAGTTTATAAAGTTACTTATTTAAATTTTTGTTTACTGCAGATGTTAAAAAACAAACATACTTCTTATTATAGGCTGCAGCCGTTTGTTCCACCTCTTCTGCTACAGAGGATTGCAGAGGTGGTCCGCAGACTTCATGAATTTTCGCTTCTAAAAAACAAACAGCACCTAAGAATGAGATAAGAGCGAAATATCCTCATTTGTTTAAATCGTTGTAATTTCGGGGACGAAATCCTCAAAAGGAGGAGATATTTGTAACATACACGTTTAGTTATCGTGTTTTGTTTAAAAATGAATATTATTACATAACATATGAGTTTGATCATTGAGTTCTAACAAGATAGTTTTATGAGATTTGAAGTAAAACTATGTTTAGAATCATTCGGAAGTAGTGGAAGTCTTATGAGATTCCAATCAAAAGTCAAATATTGAAATCTACGAAAGTGTAAAATTTAAGTTGGAAAAGTAAAAAATAATGTTATTGAAAGTTGTAGAGTATCTCGTTAGAAACGTTTAGGCGAAAACCTCACTGAAATCGGAGTTATAACGAAGAAGTTATGACTTATTGAAGTTTCGCGACAGAACCAGCACGATACCATATGACGTAAAAAGTGAGTCTACGATAAACTACTTTTTAGCTTTTGTGATCTAAATAAAAGTCGTAGTATTCGTTAAATCGAGAATTTTCATAAAAAGAACGTCCAAATCTGACTTTGTATGAGGAAGTTATGATTTTTCTAAGATTCGACATAGTAGTACACAGCCCGAAACTCGAAATAAAGATCAAGTGATTTTTAGCCGACACGACCTAAATGAGAATCGAAGATCTCGTCAATAGTAGTACAACGGTAAAAAGACAAACGAAAACGGACGTCGGATGAAGAAGTTATGAATTTTTAACGGACTTTTCCTGTCCCGACCCGTTAAAAATATAATATTAAAAATGAAGTCAAAATTAGCCGACGGAATCTAAACGAAAGTTGTAGAGTATAATCTCACCTACGCGTGGATATAAAGAACGTCAAAAAGGGAGCTCGTATACGAAATATATGAATTTTTGAAGTTTGTGGAACAATTTCCGAGGCTGGACCAGAGGAGTACGCCCCGCGTACAAGTAGTACGCCCAGCGTACTCGGAAACAAGGTCAGGAGCCGGCCACGTTACTTTCCTTTGCATATCGACACGCATCAGCCACATCCGAGGCCCGGGTTTCGAACCAGTGCCACGTCGCTTGGTACGCCCCGCGTACGAGGTGTACGCTCCGCGTAACGTACGCCCAGCATCCTCGCAGGTACGCCCAACGTACCGAGGATCAGGCTCTTACTATAAATAGCAAGCGAAGCTCTCCGGGTTTACGTTACAAACTCTCACACTTTCTCACTCTCTACTCCTTTTGTAGCCACTCTAAATAACCCCGAACCTCTTAACACCCGAAGCAATCCCGTAACTCCCCGAAGATCCCGAGAAAATAGTTTTTTCAAGTTGAAACTCTGCCCGCGCAAGGTCCAGTTTTCAACTAAAATCCTCGGTTTCGTCAAAGAAAGTCATTTTTAGAGGCGAAGTGCTGCCTAAATTATCATTTTATCATTCGGTTATTTCACGGTGAGTTCAATATAGGGACAATTGTATGTTATGTGTTATATGTGCAATGTGCTTTCCCGTGTTATTATGATAATGAGCTATACCTTTGACCATGAAGTGAATGACTAAGCATCACTTGGGTATTGGTATGTATCCTTTGACCATGAAGTGAATGATTAAGCATCACTTTGGCATTGTCAGAAGGCTAGGCAAGGCTGAAAGTCTGTAAATTACTAGCCAAATGATAATTCGAATTTGTATTTTCTATGCCACTTGGGTTGAAGTCTTATTGATGTATATCATGTTGAAATTGTTGTATCTCATTGTTTGTAAATCTTTGAATCGGATTATTCGTTGATATGGAAAGTCTGTCATATGATACTCATCTGCCTTTGTTGTTCTTTGTCCCTCTTTGCTTCTGTAATATTGATATATATATATATATATATATATATATATATATATATATATATATATATATATATATATATATGGCGTAACGTTATATTGTAACTGGTATTGAACTCACTAAGCGTCACCCGCTTACCCCTCTCAGTGATTACTTATTGCAGGTGATAAGAATCCAATATAGTTATGTACTGTTAGAAGATGTAGAATAGATAATATTTTAGCTTTTGTATTTTGTGTATAAATTCCTGGGAAATTATGTAATATATAAAACTTTGTAAAAACCTCGTTAGTCGGTTTGTATCCAGTCTTTTGTAACAAAACCATATATGTAAAATATGTTTATGAATATGCATGTAGCATGTTTGGTGTAATAATGTTAATTATGAAAGGGGTCTTACAACCCTGGGGAGCACTGATATTATTTGTGAATAAGAATGATGGCTCCCACAGAATGTGCATTGATTATCAGGAGCTGAACAAGTTGAAAGTGAAGAACCGTTATCCACTTCCGAGGATTGATGATTTGTTCGACCAGCATCAGGGTGCATCTTGGTTCTCCAAGATTGATTTGTGTTCAGGCTATCACCAGATGAGGGTTCAAGAGGAGGATGTTCAGAAGACGGCCTCCATGGCTCGTTATGGTAATTTCGAGTTTGTGGTGATGTCATTCGGGCTCACCAATGCACCAACAACGTTTATGGATCTCATGACTTGGGTTTACAGACAAATGTTGGATCGGTCAGTCATTATGTTTATTGATGATATATTAGTCTATTCTAAGACCGAGGAGCAGCATGAGGATCATCTGCGAGAGGTTCTAAAGACTTTGAGGAGGGAGAGGCTGTATGCCAAGTTCTCCAAGTATGAGTTCTGGTTGCACGAGGTGCAGTTTCTTGGGCACCTTGTCAACTAGAATGGTATTTTGGTCGATCCAGCCAAGATCAAGGCCGTGATTTAGTGGGAGATTATGAGGTATCATCCGATATTCAGAGTTTCCTTGGGTTAGCGGGGTATTACCGGAGATTTATTGATAATTTCTCCAAGATCCCAGTTCCGTTGACTAGGTTGAAGTCTGCTACGTTCCGTTGGGGGACGGAGCAACAGGCGACATTTTAGACTTTGAGGCAGAAGTTATGCGAGGCTCCGATCTTGACCATGCCAGAGGGTGTGGAAGATTTTGTTGTATATTGTGATACATCAATTTCGGGATTGGGTGCAGTTTTGATACAAATGGGTCGTGTGATAGCTTATGCTTCGAGGTAGCTGAAGCCTCAAGAGGCGAATTATCTCACTCATGACTTAGCTGGGGCGGTGGTGTTTGCCCTCAAGATTTGGTGACATTATTTGTATGGGGTTCTATGTATCATTTACACGGACCACAAGAGTTGAGGTATTTGATGGATCAACCAAATCTGAACATGAGGCAGCGCATGTGTCTTGACATGGTGAAGGATTATGATTGTGGGATCATTTATCACCCGGGGAAGGCCATTATGGTGGCCGATGCTCTCAGCCCCAAGAAGGCTACCAGCCCGATCAGGGATGTGTGTATGAGGATGACTGTGATTACCCCACTCTTAGAGCGGATTAGATATGCTCAGGTTGAGACTATGAAGGAGGAACACCGGAAGAGTGAGTGCATTGTGGGCCAAGTGGCTTCTTTTGATTATGATAGCCTGGGATTGTTGACCCTTAATTGGAGAGTATAGATTCCATACTATGGGGGTGCGCGGCAGATCTTGATGGAAGAGGCACGCAAGTCGAGATTTTCTATTCATCCGGGTGCAACAAAAATGTACAGAGATCTCCAACACCATTATTGGTGGCCGTACATGAAGCGGGATGTGGCTTGGTTCGTGGAGAGGTGCTTGATTTGTAGGAAAGTCAAGGTCGAGCATCAAAGACCTCACGAAAAAATAGAGCCGTTGGGTATTCCCGTTTGGAAATGGGAGGAGATCACGACGGACTTCATCACGAAGTTACTGTTGGATTAATGTCTAAGTCCATAACTATATTTGGTATGTACTTGACCTGACCCGGCATGGTCCATTTGGGTTGCACTTCACCGGCACAATTTATATGGATAGTCTTTTGATAATAGTATATTTATGATTTATATTAATATATTATAAGTTCTAATATATTAATATGGAATCATATTATTTAATTAGTATTGATCAAGAATTAATTTAGAATTAATTAAGTGATCAAAAAGAACTAATTAAATATAGACTCTTAGATATATATATGTGTAGTGGGCCAAGTTCATTTAGGTTGGGCTAAGTCTTCATGGATAGTCCATGGAGATTTAACCCATGGATCCTAGGAAATGAAAGGTCATGGGTATTAGGGTTTAACCCTAATCCTCCACACTATATAAAGGGTCTTATGGTTCATGAAATTATGCTAGTGGCTAGTGTGGATACACTAAAGAGGGCAATAACCGATTTCATAGTGTGAGCCAAGTATCCATATTCTCTAAAGGTTTTCCAAGGTGTTTTGGTGATTTGTGATTCCATTTGAGGCTTCCACACTATTGGGGCTAAGCTCTTAAAGCTTGAAGACATCAAGCTACATCAAAAGGTATGTCATCTAACTAGAACTTTGTAGTATAGGTGCTTCATAATATGCTAGTTAGGATGAAACCTTGGAATAGTTAATATTTGCATGTATAATAGAGAAAACATAGATCCAAGGTTTATAGGGTTGCATGTACACCATAGGAGTGTTAGAATACTCAAAACCCAACAATGGTATCAGAGCCATGGGTTGTTTTCTGTTATATTGATGCAAATGTTTTATTTTCAAGTTGAAAAAAAAAGGAAAAAAAAACATGACGTTTGTCAAATTTTAAGATAATTACTTGTTTTGTGAAAAACGAATTATTTGTAAAATTTGAATCATTTGTTATATGAGTTGAATTAGGTCAAATTTAGTAAAAGATAGAATGATATGATTATTTTATTAGTTTTAAAAGTTTGATCTAAATGTTTTAAGGAGTTACATATTTTGTCATAAAATTTTGGAGCTCAAAAGTTTTTTTTAAAGTTGCGATCTTAAGGGTTTTTGAAACTTCCATAAGTTATGGATATGAAAGTTTTTAAAAAAAAATTGATTCAAAGTTTTTATGGAGTTACAAAATTTGGTGTTAATGTTTTAAAGAATTCCATAACTTGTTCTTAAGTTATGGAACATGGAAAGTTTCATCATAAAACACCATTAATTCCATAAGTTATGGAATCCAAAGGTTTTCAAGAATTATAAAACTTGCCCTCAAGTTTTGGAATTTGATAAAAGTTTTTTATGAAAAAAAGAATTGAATTCTAAAACTCTTGGGTTCATAACTTAAACAATTAATTAAATGGTTTTAATTTTGAGTTTAATAATTGGAATTATGATGTTTTGTTGAATAGTTCAAATTAACTCTTATGGACTTTATTAATAGTTAATTAAAGCGTTTAATTAAAAGAGTATTATTAAATCCATAAATAAAGATATGGTTTGAGTTTAATTAAATTAAAAGTTTAGTTTAATTAATAGATTAAACCACCAAGTATTTTAAATGTCTAAAATACACCCTTATACTATTATAATATTAAAAGTTTAATATATTATATGTATAAGAGCAAGTCGTCTTACCAATAGTAGGCCTCATTCACGAAACCGGTCTATAAGGGGGGTATAAGGTTACTGCTTATAAAATGGCAGTTTAATGGGTGTCTACTCTCACCCACCGCTTCCTTGACCGGTGGAGGGTCGTTAGCCGAACGGGTAGGACAAGGACTATAATTCTCCCTTCATTAAAAGTATTAATGATAAATACTAAGTAACTAAAATCTTAATAATACCCAATCTTAGTTACTTAGGAAAATGTGAATTTGGTGCTAACCCATGAAATTACACTTTGCACTTTGCTTAAGTCAGTTAGTGGAGCGTGTGTGGTTAACCGGCACACTAGCTTGATTTAACAAGGTAGGCAAAGGGTAACTTAATGTTTATCATAGTATCGGTGGAGCGTGTGTGGTTAACCGGCACATCGATTGAGGGGTAAATATTAAGGGTACCAAGTATATTTGCATGGTTATTCACACCTTGTTTTGTGATCATCGGCATCCCAGTCACAAAACCTGAAGGGCACACTCGAGATTGAAACATGCCTTTGAAAAGTTCAATGAATCTCAAAAGAATCTAGGAGTTTCAAAACCAATTAAAACCTAATAATACATTTCGTTTATCTTGGTGGAAATTGGTGAATCGTCATTCACCTACCTTCAAATATTTTATAGCTTGGATTACGGCATCCCTCTTCCAAGTTATAAAATAGTTTGCTGGGTCCTAGCCTTAATATTTCATATTGGGTGTTATATTAAGGACTTTAGATCAACTATCTTGAATATCTCCCAAAAAGATGTCTGGTTCAGACATCTATGATCCTCCCAAATCTCTTGGAACTTCACTTCCTCCACCTCCTCCAATTATTATCCCTAACCCACAACTTCAAGGTCACTCAAGCCCTATTGGCAAGCAAGGTCTATGTGTGATCGCATCTTGGAGATGAAGTCACATATTGACAAGCCGGGAGAGTTGGGTGTCAAACTCTTGATAAAGTTGGTGGTTCAATCACTTTCTAAGTCACATAGTGAATTCCTTTGGGACTACTATGAAACAGACTATGACATGACCCTTAATGATCTTATATATTTTCTTGGTGCTGCTGAATCAACAATAATTTGGAGCACTGGGAGAGCAAATTTGATTAGTAGATCAAATTCCCAAACTACCATGGACATTGACAATGGTAACATTGGATATCTAGAAAAGCCTTCTCTTCCCAAGGAAAGGGATTGACCATAGTCAACTAGGTTGACCAAATGGTAAAGAGAAATGCTAAGTCTGCGATAGTCCCATGTACCATTCCCAAAGAGTCCCTATGTTTCTCTTACCAAAGGAAGGGGTATTGATTGCGAAGCAGCCTATTTACTTGAAAGATCATAAGGTTGATCAAGTCAAGAAGATTGACTCTACTTCAGTTAAAGTCCACTATCTAACTCTGTTAAGTTTCTATTATGAGATTCTTGTTACATGATGTGACTGGGTCACATGTTGATGTTTTAAGAATCAAAGAAAAGTGAAGAAACTTAAAGGAAGTATATGTTGATTCTGATCGTGAAGATGGATCTCGTTCGCATGGTTCTGTGATCAGAATGTTGAGTTGTTGCTTAGGAGTTATGATATATTGCTTAGGAATAGATAACAACAAAGTTTTTCATGTGCTTTTGCACTGTAAGGATAGTTTTTCCGCAAAGTTTTTAAAATAAAAGAAAAAATATTTTGATTTTATTTATTATAAAATATCCTTACAATGGCATTTGTGAAAAGGAAAAAATTAATAGCAAGAGTGGAAATATGAATTTGATTCTTTCATTTGTGGTAGTGTCTAAATTTTCCAAATAATGAAAGATTCTCATCACCCAAGTTTCAGTTGGATAGAAACTTGGAATCATGCAAGTTGTATAGTATGATGAATGAGAACTTTCAAGCATTGGAAAATTAAGACTAATTACTTGTTCACATGGATGTGTGAGTCAAGTAAAGGACTAAGGGATCGAGTACACATTCTTGTGCACTGATCAAGCCCACCACAAATGTAACTTGAGTGACACATCTTAAAAAAGGTTTATTAACACTAGTGAAATGTAAGAGTAAAAGGTTTTCTACTCTTGTACATTTGAATTTGGTAAGTTGTGATGTTTTGGATAAAACAGAGACCAACTTAGGCCAATTGTGTTAAGTGTTTGTCTTGATTAGAATCCACACTATCTCTTGAATATTTGGCAAGAAAGTCTTATAGGTCAAGGAGACAGTGGGAGTCTAAAAGATCCTGAAAGGGTTTCAAGAAGTAATCAAGAATAAAACATGTATTTCATCACTAGCACACAACTAGAGGTTTATAACCTATCGTGTTGACATTTCTGTGCCCATTCCAGTTAAGTTGGCTATATATATTTGAGTTCTACATGTTCTCAATTGTTTGCATAACTACTTGGAAGCAATGGCAGGCCCTTGTGCTGCCAGGTGGCAAGAGGTTAAGATTGCACAAGTTCAATCCATATGACTTAGGATTTGTCACTAACCTAGTCTTGTGATTATGGTTTGACAAATTCACATGGATAAGAATACATACACCATAAAATCTAAGTGTCATAAGGTTTCTCTCCGATTCATGAAAATGATGGTGAGGAAATTCTTTCACTAAGTAGATTTTAAGTAGATAGCAATTGTGATATTTGCAGTTCTCAAAGTCGTTAGTGGAGCGTGCGTGGTTAACCGGCACACTAACATTGACTTATGAGAAATGGCAAAAGGTCTAAACAATTGAGACTATGATTATGGCATACCTTTTCATAGTTCTGAAATTGTTTAGACACACCTGTGATCTATCTAAGATAAGGTGTATGATTTTGATAAAGTCTTATCAAAGCAATCTAGTATCAGAAATCTGAACTTTGGTAAGAATGTCAATAAAGTATTGACTTCTAGAAGTCCAGCTGTTTTCTGGATACATGTTAAAGCTAGTGGGAGCATGAGTGTTATGCTAATAATCATCATGTTAGTGGGAGCATGATAATTATGATAAGTATTGCAAGTTAGCAATGTTAATTATAGAAAACAAAAGTTTCAATTCATGAGGTTGCAGGGGTTGAAAAAGTTGTTTTGTTATAATTAAGGGAGATGATATTATACTTCATGTCAATTCTAAAAGCCTTAGAGTGAGATTTTAAGCTTAGATTGAGATTTTAATCATCTTTAGTCAAGAATATATATATATATATATATATATATATATATATATATATATATGAATTTCATGTTGGATTGGTTCAACTTAAGGAAATTCTATATATTGCGTTCTCAAAATTCGATTATGATTACGGCATCCCTGTTCATAGTCAAATTTTGAGAATATGGCAAACAAAAAATTATTATGGCAAAAGACTAGAACCATGTCTTTATGTGAAACATCATGAATCGTGTCCCATTACTTTGAGTACAAGATCGATTACATGTGCTATAATATTTACCCTTTCTGAATTTTCCAAATGCCTTGGGGAATTAAGGGGAACAATGTCTATAATTAGATATGACTAAAGTGATTAAGCAATTGTCGAGAACAATCTAAGGTTTACCAAAGATTGGTTGCTCAAGGACAGTTGGAAGTATACTGTTTAATATTGGAAGGACCATATTGACATAGTCTGAAAAGAGGCAACTCTTGTTCAGAAGCGGTAGTCAAAATGGGAATATTGAGTTGTCTTCATAGGTGGAAGCAATCTGTGTAAGGTTAAAGAAACTTAATGCAAAAAGCATGTTCAAAGCAATGCGCTTTGAGTTTGAGACATCGTTTCCATGGAATTGATCTCCATTGGGATACTCTGTAATGATTGTTGCCAAGCCTTTGTGGCTTTGTGCATAATCATTACAAGAGGAACATTGCATATAAGTTTAAAATCTAAACAGATTTCTATAAATGATAGAAATCTGGAATTCTTACATTTAAGACAAGGATTTGGGAGTGTGAAAAGAGAATCATTGAAATTATGTTCAATTGATCTAGTTCACAAAGAAAAGGATCATATACAAACATAGAGTTCATACTTGGTGTATGGCAAAGCTATTGTTTAAGAAAAACATAGTGTACATGCTTGGTGCATGGGACAACTAGTGTTTTTAATTCAAGTATAAAGTTGATAAAACTGAAACAATGAATAATGAGTAATCGGTATGGTGATAAATAAAAGTGTTTATTTATATTCATAGGGTTTGATACCATATTTGATTCATTTATTCTTGTGTTTCACTTTGCATGTTTTGACTTCCAGAATAACTAAGTCGCTCTTCCTGAATGATTAAGTTATTCAAACCATCCACAGTCGGTCATATGTTGGAAGTAGATATGAATCAAGACTGTCATGGGTTGGTTTGTAGAGGTCCAAGTTGGTGGACAAAGTGGTGCTACAACACTCATGAGTGCTCATAAGTTCTGAGTATTGGATTCAACCCACGCTCATTTGAATCACTTCATGGATTTTATCACGAGTGATCATGAGACGATAATATCTTATATTCTTCAAACCTAGAGATATGAGTTGTTACTATGAGTTGGTTATACATTGATTTCACGAAAACGCATTTGGTAACTCGATGTTATAAAACGTGCCTTTGTGTATGATTCAACAAGTAGTAGAACAAGCCATATGAGTCGAAGTTTATCCATTCCTTTTACCTTCGGGATAAAAGCGATATCTATGGGCCCCTCGATGATTTAGCGATGACACATGTGAGTGCTTGGCCAAGCCAGGGCTGATTTGATTTGTTCAATCAGTCAGTCATCATAAATCGAAAATAGGGAAACAACAAATGGACAAAGAGAATGATTATAATCCATGTCTCAGTCCATATGATATCTAGAATGGAGTTATATATGATCCCTTATCTAATGGACAAGTCATTGACAAGGTCAGAGTTCGACAACGGCTTTAAGAGCTACGATTGCCAGTTAGGTTTTGAAGTCATACTCAATAATAGTTTTAGACTTATCCAAGTGGGAGACTGTTGGATTAATGTCTAAGTCCATAACTATATTTGGTATGTACTTGACCTGACCCGGCATGGTCCATTTGGGTTGCACTTCACCGGCACAATTTATATGGATAGTCTTTTGATAATAGTATATTTATGATTTATATTAATATATTATAAGTTCTAATATATTAATATGGAATCATATTATTTAATTAGTATTGATCAAGAATTAATTTAGAATTAATTAAGTGATCAAAAAGAACTAATTAAATATAGACTCTTAGATATATATATGTGTAGTGGGCCAAGTTCATTTAGGTTGGGCTAAGTCTTCATGGATAGTCCATGGAGCTTTAACCCATGGATCCTAGGAAATGAAAGGTCATGGGTATTAGGGTTTAACCCTAATCCTCCACACTATATAAAGGGTCTTATGGTTCATGAAATTATGCTAGTGGCTAGTGTGGATACACTAAAGAGGGCAATAACCGATTTCATAGTGTGAGCCAAGTATCCATATTCTCTAAAGGTTTTCCAAGGTGTTTTGGTGATTTGTGATTCCATTTGAGGCTTCCACACTATTGGGGCTAAGCTCTTAAAGCTTGAAGACATCAAGCTACATCAAAAGGTATGTCATCTAACTAGAACTTTGTAGTATAGGTGCTTCATAATATGCTAGTTAGGATGAAACCTTGGAATAGTTAATATTTGCATGTATAATAGAGAAAACATAGATCCAAGGTTTATAGGGTTGCATGTACACCATAGGAGTGTTAGAATACTCAAAACCCAACAGTGGTATCAGAGCCATGGGTTGTTTTCTGTTATATTGATGCAAATGCTTTATTTTCAAGTTGAAAAAAAAGGAAAAAAAAAACATGACGTTTGTCAAATTTTAAGATAATTACTTGTTTTGTGAAAAACGAATTATTTGTAAAATTTGAATCATTTGTTATATGAGTTGAATTAGGTCAAATTTAGTAAAAGATAGAATGATATGATTATTTTATTAGTTTTAAAAGTTTGATCTAAATGTTTTAAGGAGTTACATATTTTGTCATAAAATTTTGGAGCTCAAAAGTTTTTTTTAAAGTTGCGATCTTAAGGGTTTTTGAAACTTCCATAAGTTATGGATATGAAAGTTTTTTAAAAAAAAAATTGATTCAAAGTTTTTATGGAGTTACAAAATTTGGTGTTAATGTTTTAAAGAATTCCATAACTTGTTCTTAAGTTATGGAACATGGAAAGTTTCATCATAAAATACCATTAATTCCATAAGTTATGGAATCCAAAGGTTTTCAAGAATTACAAAACTTGCCCTCAAGTTTTGGAATTTGATAAAAGTTTTTTATGAAAAAAAGAATTGAATTCTAAAACTCTTGGGTTCATAACTTAAACAATTAATTAAATGGTTTTAATTTTGAGTTTAATAATTGGAATTATGATGTTTTGTTGAATAGTTCAAATTAACTCTTATGGACTTTATTAATAGTTAATTAAAGCGTTTAATTAAAAGAGTATTATTAAATCCATAAATAAAGATATGGTTTGAGTTTAATTAAATTAAAAGTTTAGTTTAATTAATAGATTAAACCACCAAGTATTTTAAATGTCTAAAATACACCCTTATACTATTATAATATTAAAAGTTTAATATATTATATGTATAAGAGCAAGTCGTCTTACCAATAGTAGGCCTCATTCACGAAACCGGTCTATAAGGGGGTATAAGGTTACTGCCTATAAAATGGCAGTTTAATGGGTGTCTACTCTCACCCACCGCTTCCTTGACCGGTGGAGGGTCGTTAGCCGAACGGGTAGGACAAGGACTATAATTCTCCCTTCATTAAAAGTATTAATGATAAATACTAAGTAACTAAAATCTTAATAATACCCAATCTTAGTTACTTAGGAAAATGTGAATTTGGTGCTAACCCATGAAATTACACTTTGCACTTTGCTTAAGTCAGTTAGTGGAGCGTGTGTGGTTAACCGGCACACTAGCTTGATTTAACAAGGTAGGCAAAGGGTAACTTAATGTTTATCATAGTATCGGTGGAGTGTGTGTGGTTAACCGGCACATCGATTGAGGGGTAAATATTAAGGGTACCAAGTATATTTGCATGGTTATTCACACCTTGTTTTGTAATCATCGGCATCCCAGTCACAAAACCTGAAGGGCACACTCGAGATTGAAACATGCCTTTGAAAAGTTCAATGAATCTCAAAAGAATCTAGGAGTTTCAAAACCAATTAAAACCTAATAATACATTTCGTTTATCTTGGTGGAAATTGGTGAATCGTCATTCACCTACCTTCAAATATTTTATAGCTTGGATTATGGCATCCCTCTTCCAAGTTATAAAATAGTTTGCTGGGTCCTAGCCTTAATATTTCATATTGGGTGTTATATTAAGGACTTTAGATCAACTATCTTGAATATCTCCCAAAAAGATGTCTGGTTCAGACATCTATGATCCTCCCAAATCTCTTGGAACTTCACTTCCTCCACCTCCTCCAATTATTATCCCTAACCCACAACTTCAAGGTCACTCAAGCCCTATTGGCAAGCAAGGTCTATGTGTGATCGCATCTTGGAGATGAAGTCACATATTGACAAGCCGGGAGAGTTGGGTGTCAAACTCTTGATAAAGTTGGTGGTTCAATCACTTTCTAAGTCACATAGTGAATTCCTTTGGGACTACTATGAAACAGACTATGACATGACCCTTAATGATCTTATATATTTGCTTGGTGCTGCTGAATCAACAATAATTTGGAGCACTGGGAGAGCAAATTTGATTAGTAGATCAAATTCCCAAACTACCATGGACATTGACAATGGTAACATTGGATATCTAGAAAAGCCTTCTCTTCCCAAGGAAAGGGATTGACCATAGTCAACTAGGTTGACCAAATGGTAAAGAGAAATGCTAAGTCTGCGATAGTCCCATGTACCATTCCCAAAGAGTCCCTATGTTTCTCTTACCAAAGGAAGGGGTATTGATTGCGAAGCAGCCTATTTACTTGAAAGATCATAAGGTTGATCAAGTCAAGAAGATTGACTCTACTTCAGTTAAAGTCCACTATCTAACTCTGTTAAGTTTCTATTATGAGATTCTTGTTACATGATGTGACTGGGTCACATGTTGATGTTTTAAGAATCAAAGAAAAGTGAAGAAACTTAAAGGAAGTATATGTTGATTCTGATCGTGAAGATGGATCTCGATCGCATGGTTCTGTGATCAGAATGTTGAGCTGTTGCTTAGGAGTTATGATATATTGCTTAGGAATAGATAACAACAAAGTTTTTCATGTGCTTTTGCACTGTAAGGATAGTTTTTCCGCAAAGTTTTTAAAATAAAAGAAAAAATATTTTGATTTTATTTATTATAAAATATCCTTACAATGGCATTTGTGAAAAGGAAAAAATTAATAGCAAGAGTGGAAATATGAATTTGATTCTTTCATTTGTGGTAGTGTCTAAATTTTCCAAATAATGAAAGATTCTCATCACCCAAGTTTCAGTTGGATAGAAACTTGGAATCATGCAAGTTGTATAGTATGATGAATGAGAACTTTCAAGCATTGGAAAATTAAGACTAATTACTTGTTCACATGGATGTGTGAGTCAAGTAAAGGACTAAGGAATCGAGTACACATTCTTGTGCACTGATCAAGCCCACCACAAATGTAACTTGAGTGACACATCTTAAAAAAGGTTTATTAACACTAGTGAAATGTAAGAGTAAAAGGTTTTCTACTCTTGTACATTTGAATTTGGTAAGTTGTGATGTTTTGGATAAAACAGAGACCAACTTAGGCCAATTGTGTTAAGTGTTTGTCTTGATTAGAATCCACACTATCTCTTGAATATTTGGCAAGAAAGTCTTATAGGTCAAGGAGACAGTGGGAGTCTAAAAGATCCTGAAAGGGTTTCAAGAAGTAATCAAGAATAAAACATGTATTTCATCACTAGCACACAACTAGAGGTTTATAACCTATCGTGTTGACATTTCTGTGCCCATTCCAGTTAAGTTGGCTATATATATTTGAGTTCTACATGTTCTCAATTGTTTGCAGAACTACTTGGAATCAATGGCAGGCCCTTGTGCTGCCAGGTGGCAAGAGGTTAAGATTGCACAAGTTCAATCCATATGAGTTAGGATTTGTCACTAACCTAGGCTTGTGATTATGGTTTGACAAATTCACATGGATAAGAATACATACACCATAAAATCTAAGTGTCATAAGGTTTCTCTCCGATTCATGAAAATGATGGTGAGGAAATTCTTTCACTAAGTAGATTTTAAGTAGATAGCAATTGTGATATTTGCAGTTCTCAAAGTCGTTAGTGGAGCGTGCGTGGTTAACCGGCACACTAACATTGACTTATGAGAAATGGCAAAAGGTCTAAACAATTGAGACTATGATTATGGCATACCTTTTCATAGTTCTGAAATTGTTTAGACACACTTGTGATCTATCTAAGATAAGGTGTATGATTTTGATAAAGTCTTATCAAAGCAATCTAGTATCAGAAATCTGAACTTTGGTAAGAATGTAAATAAAGTATTGACTTCTAGAAGTCCAGCTGTTTTCTGGATACATGTCAAAGCTAGTGGGAGCATGAGTGTTATGCTAATAATCATCATGTTAGTGGGAGCATGATAATTATGATAAGTATTGCAAGTTAGCAATGTTAATTATAGAAAACAAAAGTTTCAATTCATGAGGTTGCAGGGGTTGAAAAAGTTGTTTTGTTATAATTAAGGGAGATGATATTATACTTCATGTCAATTCTAAAAGCCTTAGAGTGAGATTTTAAGCTTAGATTGAGATTTTAATCATCTTTAGTCAAGAATATATATATATATATATATATATATATATATATATATATATATATATATATATATATATATATATATATATGAATTTCATGTTGGATTGGTTCAACTTAAGGAAATTCTATATATTGCGTTCTCAAAATTCGATTATGATTACGGCATCCCTGTTCATAGTCAAATTTTGAGAATATGGCAAACAAAAAATTATTATGGCAAAAGACTAGAACCATGTCTTTATGTGAAACATCATGAATCGTGTCCCATTACTTTGAGTACAAGATCGATTACATGTGCTATAATATTTACCCTTTCTGAATTTTCCAAATGCCTTGGGGAATTAAGGGGAACAATGTCTATAATTAGATATGACTAAAGTGATTAAGCAATTGTCGAGAACAATCTAAGGTTTACCAAAGATTGGTTGCTCAAGGACAGTTGGAAGTATACTGTTTAATATTGGAAGGACCATATTGACATAGTCTGAAAAGAGGCAACTCTTGTTCAGAAGCGGTAGTCAAAATGGGAATATTGAGTTGTCTTCATAGGTGGAAGCAATCTGTGTAAGGTTAAAGAAACTTAATGCAAAAAGCATGTTCAAAGCAATGCGCTTTGAGTTTGAGACATCGTTTCCATGGAATTGATCTCCATTGGGATACTCTGTAATGATTGTTGCCAAGCCTTTGTGGCTTTGTGCATAATCATTACAAGAGGAACATTGCATATAAGTTTAAAATCTAAACAGATTTCTATAAATGATAGAAATCTGGAATTCTTACATTTAAGACAAGGATTTGGGAGTGTGAAAAGAGAATCATTGAAATTATGTTCAATTGATCTAGTTCACAAAGAAAAGAATCATATACAAACATAGAGTTCATACTTGGTGTATGGCAAAGCTATTGTTTAAGAAAAACATAGTGTACATGCTTGGTGCATGGGACAACTAGTGTTTTTAATTCAAGTATAAAGTTGATAAAACCGAAACAATGAATAATGAGTAATCGGTATGGTGATAAATAAAAGTGTTTATTTATATTCATAGGGTTTGATACCATATTTGATTCATTTATTCTTGTGTTTCACTTTGCATGTTTTGACTTCCAGAATAACTAAGTCGCTCTTCCTGAATGATTAAGTTATTCAAACCATCCACAGTCGGTCATATGTTGGAAGTAGATATGAATCAAGACTGTCATGGGTTGGTTTGTAGAGGTCCAAGTTGGTGGACAAAGTGGTGCTACAACACTCATGAGTGCTCATAAGTTCTGAGTATTGGATTCAACCCACGCTCATTTGAATCACTTCATGGATTTTATCACGAGTGATCATGAGACGATAATATCTTATATTCTTCAAACCTAGAGATATGAGTTGTTACTATGAGTTGGTTATACATTGATTTCACGAAAACGCATTTGGTAACTCGATGTTATAAAACGTGTCTTTGTGTATGATTCAACAAGTAGTAGAACAAGCCATATGAGTCGAAGTTTATCCATTCCTTTTACCTTCGGGATAAAAGCGATATCTATGGGCCCCTCGATGATTTAGCGATGACACATGTGAGTGCTTGGCCAAGCCAAGACTGATTTGATTTGTTCAATCAGTCAGTCATCATAAATCAAAAATAGGGAAACAACAAATGGACAAAGAGAATGATTATAATCCATGTCTCAGTCCATATGATATCTAGAATGGAGTTATATATGATCCCTTATCTAATGGACAAGTCATTGACAAGGTCAGAGTTCGACAACGGCTTTAAGAGCTACGATTGCCAGTTAGGTTTTGAAGTCATACTCAATAATAGTTTTAGACTTATCCAAGTGGGAGACTGTTGGATTAATGTCTAAGTCCATAACTATATTTGGTATGTACTTGACCTGACCCGGCATGGTCCATTTGGGTTGCACTTCACCGGCACAATTTATATGGATAGTCTTTTGATAATAGTATATTTATGATTTATATTAATATATTATAAGTTATAATATATTAATATGGAATCATATTATTTAATTAGTATTGATCAAGAATTAATTTAGAATTAATTAAGTGATCAAAAAGAACTAATTAAATATGGACTCTTAGATATATATATGTGTAGTGGGCCAAGTTCATTTAGGTTGGGCTAAGTCTTCATGGATAGTCCATGGAGATTTAACCCATGGATCCTAGGAAATGAAAGGTCATGGGTATTAGGGTTTAACCCTAATCCTCCACACTATATAAAGGGTCTTATGGTTCATGAAATTATGCTAGTGGCTAGTGTGGATACACTAAAGAGGGCAATAACCGATTTCATAGTGTGAGCCAAGTATCCATATTCTCTAAAGGTTTTCCAAGGTGTTTTGGTGATTTGTGATTCCATTTGAGGCTTCCACACTATTGGGGCTAAGCTCTTAAAGCTTGAAGACATCAAGCTACATTAAAAGGTATGTCATCTAACTAGAACTTTGTAGTATAGGTGCTTCATAATATGCTAGTTAGGATGAAACCTTGGAATAGTTAATATTTGCATGTATAATAGAGAAAACATAGATCCAAGGTTTATAGGGTTGCATGTACACCATAGGAGTGTTAGAATACTCAAAACCCAACAGTGGTATCAGAGCCATGGGTTGTTTTCTGTTATATTGATGCAAATGTTTTATTTTCAAGTTGAAAAAAAAGGAAAAAAAAAACATGACGTTTGTCAAATTTTAAGATAATTACTTGTTTTGTGAAAAACGAATTATTTGTAAAATTTGAATCATTTGTTATATGCGTTGAATTAGGTCAAATTTAGTAAAAGATAGAATGATATGATTATTTTATTAGTTTTAAAAGTTTGATCTAAATGTTTTAAGGAGTTACATATTTTGTCATAAAATTTTGGAGCTCAAAAGTTTTTTTTAAAGTTGCGATCTTAAGGGTTTTTGAAACTTCCATAAGTTATGGATATGAAAGTTTTTAAAAAAAAAATTGATTCAAAGTTTTTATGGAGTTACAAAATTTGGTGTTAATGTTTTAAAGAATTCCATAACTTGTTCTTAAGTTATGGAACATGGAAAGTTTCATCATAAAACACCATTAATTCCATAAGTTATGGAATCCAAAGGTTTTCAAGAATTACAAAACTTGCCCTCAAGTTTTGGAATTTGATAAAAGTTTTTTATGAAAAAAAGAATTGAATTCTAAAACTCTTGGGTTCATAACTTAAACAATTAATTAAATGGTTTTAATTTTGAGTTTAATAATTGGAATTATGATGTTTTGTTGAATAGTTCAAATTAACTCTTATGGACTTTATTAATAGTTAATTAAAGCGTTTAATTAAAAGAGTATTATTAAATCCATAAATAAAGATATGGTTTGAGTTTAATTAAATTAAAAGTTTAGTTTAATTAATAGATTAAACCACCAAGTATTTTAAATGTCTAAAATACACCCTTATACTATTATAATATTAAAAGTTTAATATATTATATGTATAAGAGCAAGTCGTCTTACCAATAGTAGGCCTCATTCACGAAACCGGTCTATAAGGGGGTATAAGGTTACTGCCTATAAAATGGCAGTTTAATGGGTGTCTACTCTCACCCACCGCTTCCTTGACCGGTGGAGGGTCGTTAGCCGAACGGGTAAGACAAGGACTATAATTCTCCCTTCATTAAAAGTATTAATGATAAATACTAAGTAACTAAAATCTTAATAATACCCAATCTTAGTTACTTAGGAAAATGTGAATTTGATGCTAACCCATGAAATTACACTTTGCACTTTGCTTAAGTCAGTTAGTGGAGCGTGTGTGGTTAACCGGCACACTAGCTTGATTTAACAAGGTAGGCAAAGGGTAACTTAATGTTTATCATAGTATCGGTGGAGCGTGTGTGGTTAACCGGCACATCGATTGAGGGGTAAATATTAAGGGTACCAAGTATATTTGCATGGTTATTCACACCTTGTTTTGTGATCATCGGCATCCCAGTCACAAAACCTGAAGGGCACACTCGAGATTGAAACATGCCTTTGAAAAGTTCAATGAATCTCAAAAGAATCTAGGAGTTTCAAAACCAATTAAAACCTAATAATACATTTCGTTTATCTTGGTGGAAATTGGTGAATCGTCATTCACCTACCTTCAAATATTTTATAGCTTGGATTACGGCATCCCTCTTCCAAGTTATAAAATAGTTTGCTGGGTCCTAGCCTTAATATTTCATATTGGGTGTTATATTAAGGACTTTAGATCAACTATCTTGAATATCTCCCAAAAAGATGTCTGGTTCAGACATCTATGATCCTCCCAAATCTCTTGGAACTTCACTTCCTCCACCTCCTCCAATTATTATCCCTAACCCACAACTTCAAGGTCACTCAAGCCCTATTGGCAAGCAAGGTCTATGTGTGATCGCATCTTGGAGATGAAGTCACATATTGACAAGCCGGGAGAGTTGGGTGTCAAACTCTTGATAAAGTTGGTGGTTCAATCACTTTCTAAGTCACATAGTGAATTCCTTTGGGACTACTATGAAACAGACTATGACATGACCCTTAATGATCTTATATATTTTCTTGGTGCTGCTGAATCAACAATAATTTGGAGCACTGGGAGAGCAAATTTGATTAGTAGATCAAATTCCCAAACTACCATGGACATTGACAATGGTAACATTGAATATCTAGAAAAGCCTTCTCTTCCCAAGGAAAGGGATTGACCATAGTCAACTAGGTTGACCAAATGGTAAAGAGAAATGCTAAGTCTGCGATAGTCCCATGTACCATTCCCAAAGAGTCCCTATGTTTCTCTTGCCAAAGGAAGGGGCATTGATTGTGAAGCAGCCTATTTACTTGAAAGATCATAAGGTTGATCAAGTCAAGAAGATTGACTCTACTTCAGTTAAAGTCCACTATCTAACTCTGTTAAGTTTCTATTATGAGATTCTTGTTACATGATGTGACTGGGTCACATGTTGATGTTTTAAGAATCAAAGAAAAGTGAAGAAACTTAAAGGAAGTATATGTTGATTCTGATCGTGAAGATGGATCTCGATCGCATGGTTCTGTGATCAGAATGTTGAGTTGTTGCTTAGGAGTTATGATATATTGCTTAGGAATAGATAACAACAAAGTTTTTCATGTGCTTTTGCACTGTAAGGATAGTTTTTCCGCAAAGTTTTTAAAATAAAAGAAAAAATATTTTGATTTTATTTATTATAAAATATCCTTACAATGGCATTTGTGAAAAGGAAAAAATTAATAGCAAGAGTGGAAATATGAATTTGATTCTTTCATTTGTGGTAGTGTCTAAATTTTCCAAATAATGAAAGATTCTCATCACCCAAGTTTCAGTTGGATAGAAACTTGGAATCATGCAAGTTGTATAGTATGATGAATGAGAACTTTCAAGCATTGGAAAATTAAGACTAATTACTTGTTCACATGGATGTGTGAGTCAAGTAAAGGACTAAGGGATCGAGTACACATTCTTGTGCACTGATCAAGTGTCACACCCCGATCCTTGTCGGAATCGATCAAGGCGTGATATATTGTTCAAAGTCTCATGACAACTATGTTATAATATGATTAGATTCAATTAAGTACTAAGTATGCAAACAAGATCCACAACATACAAATACAAATCCAAATATGAACAACATTTATTACATCAAATTTAAATAGTCTTGTGGATTTCTAAGGCACTACCTATTTTTCATCAACTTCATTCTTCAAATCTGCATCATGGGTAAAAACAGGTCAACTACGAGAGTTGGTGAGTAATCTAATTTTAGTAGAGAAAATTGTGAAGTTGAAACATTTATAATTTGAAATTTGTTTTCTTTTGAAGTCGGCAAACAATTGTATTTGAGATAACGGTTTATAAATAAAAAATTGATTAACAAATGATAACAACAACAATAAGTCCTCACCCTATATATACATATGTATATATATATATATATATATATATATATATATATATATATATATATATATATATATATATATATATATATATATATATATATATATAGGATGGAGCATCTAATCATCAAACACACTCAACCACGTGCGATCAATCACCTTAGCGTCCCAAGGCGGGGTGGTCAACCCAATAGCGCTATTATTGTCCATAACGTACCTCAAGAATACGGGCATAGTCATGGAGATTAGACTAAAAATGGTAATGCACTACAAGTACATGTAGCGTAAACAAACAGTAGTTATACAATTAATGACTCACGTATAAATATCCCTACAATGTCTCAATTGTGATAAAACAATAAAATGAAGTTGGAACATATTAGAACCACATGATACACCCCAAAAGTATTGAAAATTATAAAATATGGGGTAGATTACTCACATTAGTCCCAAAACGAAATGCGTGTGTCGTACGATAGACGGTTCGGGTCAAAATGGCGTAGAACCTAATATAATTAATAGTTTTGGTTTAGGAACTGCTTAACGAGAATGGAGTATTAATACAAATAATTAAACACATATTCTTATATTAGATGAATTAACAATAATTCATTTTGATTAGAATATTAAGATATTCATTTGTTAAATGAATTTTAAATTGAATTAATTACTTTGCATAATTAATTTATATTTTCAATTTAGGCCAGATTTTAATAATTTCTTATTAAAATAATAACTTGCCCAATTATAATTATTTACAGATTTTAACAATTATTTATATGAAATAATCATTAAAATGCATTTTTACATGCTTAAATACTTAGGAAAATGGTTTTAAATAGTAAACAGTATTGAAAAATTATGAAATTATTAGGAAATCATTATTTCATACAATATTAATTACTGTAAAATTTTTATATTTTTCTGAACTGTTTTAGTATTTATTTAATACTTTAATGATTAAACAACAACAAAATCCGGGAAAAATAATAAATGATTCCCAAAAATTCTGTAAAATTAACCATAGTTTTATAACATGATATAGAGCCCATTGTATAAGTTTCGGATATTTGTGACTATGGGAAGTATTTTTTATATATATTTCATTATTAATTAATCAATAAAATCATAAATAATAGTAAACAGTAATATAAATGCATGAAACTTCATAAATTATGTTTAATCAATATATTGGTCATCCCAGAGTTTTCTCAGAATTTATTGAATGCAAAAAGTATTTTATGTGAATTATTGTCCTACTTTATTGCAATAATTATAGTAATTCAATAAAAATAAGTTATTTTCTGAAAATTTCCAGAACTTCTTATTTTATTGATGGGATTCTGAGAAAAATCAGGTTTATGCATAAAATGAGTTTTAGATAGTTTGGTGGATTTAATTTGTTTCTTGTATGAATTTGAAACTTTTAACAACATACCTTGATGAATGCTTCAAGAGGGATGAAGATTTGAGTATAATAGATTGTTCTTGGCTGGAATATGATTATTTCTTGGATGAATTTCGAGATTGAGAGTGAGAGAAAGAATAGAGAAGGTTTAAGTGGTGAAGAGAATAATGTGTTGGGAGAAAAAGGAAGGAAAGTGGATGGGAGGTGTGAGTGGGAGACCATGGGAATAATCTTTTTGCTTTTGGTGGTCTTCATAATTTCCCACTAACACAAGCATCTTTTACATAATTAATATAAGATTTTTATAAAATTTAATGTAAAGTTTATAAAAATGGAGTTTTATAAAAGATAGGTTATCATTTGATTATAACAATCTACTTTGATTTGAAGTTTAATTATAGCATTCAAGTTTGATTCTTTTAATTTAATTAGAGCATTATACTTTGATTTGATTTTAATATGGTATCATAATTTAATTTGATTATAGTTATAACGTTGTACTATACTATGTTGCTATTAACGTCAATTTATATCGTAGTGTATGGGTTTTGATCCTATTAGCGTCAAGTAATCTTGAGTAGGGTTTATTAAATTTCCAATTGGGTTGGGTTGACCCGAATCCATTTTAGGCGGATGTCACAGTCTCCCCTACTTTAGGAAATTTCGTCCCGAAATTTAAGAAGAGAGTACCTTAAGAGAAAAGTTGTGGGTATTTGGTACGCATATGATCCTCACGCTCCCATGTATACTCAGGTCCACGTGCCGACTGCCACCTGACCTTAACCAGGGGAATGCGACTTCTTTTGAGTTGCTTTTCCTTTCGGTCGGCAATTTCCAAGGGTTTCTCAATAAATTGCATTGTCTCGTCGATTTGGATATCCTCGAGAGGAACATGAAGGTTCTCGTCTGCTAAACACTTCTTGAGGTTGGCTATATGAAATACTGGGTGAACTTTCTTAAGCTCTGTTGGTAGATCCAACTCGTAGGCTACTGGTCCGATCCTTTTTATGATCTTAAACGGGCCTACGTAGCGTGGTGCCAATTTACCCTTGCGTCCAAATTGAACCACACCTTTCCATGGGGACACTTTTAACATGACCATGTCACCCAGGGTAAATTCAAGCGGTTTGCGTCGCTTGTCGGCATAACTCTTTTGTCGGCTATGAGCTGCGAGAAGGTTATCGCGAATCTGAGTGATTTTGTCGGTTGTTTCCTGGATAAGCTCAGGACCAACGATTGAAGAATCCACTGTTTCGCGAATCACGTGGGACTCACCAATTTCATGCCAGCAAATAGGAGATCGGCATTTACGGCCATACAATGCCTCAAATGGTGGCATCTTGATGCTAGAATGATAACTGTTATTATAGGAGAATTCCACCAACGGTAAATGAGAGTCCCAGTTTCCTCCGAAATCCAAGACACACGCCCTCAACATATCTTCGAGTGTTTGAATAGTCCTCTCAGATTGACCATCGGTCTGAGGATGATAGGCGGTACTGAGATCGAGGAGGGTTCCCATGGCTGTTTGAAGTGATTGCCAAAACCGAGAGAGAAATCTCCCATCACGATCTGAAATGATGCTGAGAGGAATGCCATGCCGACTAACTATCTCGTTGATGTAAATCCGAGCAAGTTTTTCGACTTTGAAATTTTCACGGATGGGAAGGAAATGAGCGGATTTGGTCAAACGGTCAATGATTATCCAAATGCTGTCGTGTCCTTTTGTGGTACGGGGAAGTTTGGTTACAAAATCCATGGCGATCGCTTCCCATTTCCACCTGGGGATTTCTGGTTGGACCAATAGTCCAGAGGGCCGTTGATGTTCTACTTTGACCCTGGAACATGTAAGACATTTGGCCACGAATAAAGCAATATCCTTTTTCATTCCCGACCACCAATAATGGGTTCTCAGGCCATGATACATCTTGTCAGTGCCCGGATGAATGGAATATCGGGTTTTATGGATTTCTTCCATCAGGAATATACGAAGATTGTCACGATCTGGGATCCAGATGCGATCTTGATAATAGAAAATACCATCAGATTTAGTTTCCAACTCCCCATCAATTCCCATGGGCATGTCATTTTCGGTAATTGCCGAGTGTTGGGCTCCTCGAATTCGGTCCCTGAGATTGGACAAGATAGGAGAACATATTAGATGAAATGCATGGGCATGTTCTTTTCGGCTTAACGCGTCGGCTACGACGTTTGCCTTGCCCGGATGATAGCGTATTTCACACTCGTAATCATTTAGGAGCTCGACCCATCGTCTTTGCCTCATATTGAGTTCCTTTTGATTAAGAATATGTTGCAAGCTCTTGTGGTCGGTGAAAATTACGCATTTAGTGCCGTAAAGGTAATGCCTCCAAATTTTAAGAGCAAAAATCACGGCACCGAGCTCCAAATCATGAGTCGTATAATTCCTTTCGTGGATTTTGAGTTGTTGTGATGCGTAAGCCATAACCTTTCCCCTTTGCATCAAAACACAACCTAGACCGAGATTGGAGGCATCGCAGAATACCACAAAATCTTCGGATCCTTCAGGGAGTGTAAGAATCGGAGCGTCACACAAACTTTGTTTAAGGGTTTGGAAAGCGTATTCCTGCTTGGGTCCCCAATAAAATGGTGTACCCTTGCAGGTGAGAGAAGTAAGCGGTAAAGCAATCTTTGAGAAATTTGAAATGAAACGCCGGTAATAGCCAGCTAAACCGAGGAAGGACCGAATTTCCTTGGGGGTACGTGGGGCTTTCCAATTCTGGACTGCTTCAACTTTTGCGGGATCGACTAAAATACCCTTGTCACTTACAATATGACCAAGGAATTGTACCTCATTTAACCAAAACTCGCATTTTGAAAATTTGGCGTAGAGTCGATTTCCTTGCAACGTTTGGAGAGTTAGGCGAAGGTGTCTTTCATGCCCTGCCTTTGTCTTGGAGTAAATGAGGATGTCATCAATAAAGACGATAACAAAATGGTCGAGATAAGGTTTAAATACCCGATTCATCAAGTCCATGAATACGGCAGGGGCATTTGTTAGGCCGAAAGGCATAACGGTGAACTCGTAATGACCATAGCGGGTTCGGAAAGCGGTTTTGGGGATGTCTTCTTCCCGTACTCGAAGTTGGTGATAACCCGAGCGAAGGTCAATTTTTGAGAAGCATGAAGCTCCTTGAAGCTGATCAAAAAGGTCGTCGATCCGAGGTAACGGATATCGGTTCTTGATGGTTAATTTATTTAACTCCCGATAATCAATACACATACGAAACGAACCATCTTTCTTTTTGATGAAGAGGACCGGGGCTCCCCAGGGTGAAGTACTAGGGCGGATAAATCCCTTATCGGTTAATTCTTGGAGCTGACTTGCCAATTCTTGCATCTCGGCTGGAGCCAACCGATATGGAGACTTGGCTATGGGAGTAGCCTCAGGAACAAGATCGATGCGGAACTCTAGCTCACGTACTGGAGGGAGTCCAGATACGTCATCAGGAAAGATGTCGGGAAAGTCTCGTACTATCGGAATATCTTCGATCTTCTTTTCTTTGACCTTTTTTTCCACCACATGGGCTAAGAAAGCCATATATTCTTTTCGTAGATATGATCGAGCTTGAGTACATGACATAAAACTAAGCTTTTTCGAATGAGTCTCGCCATAAATACGAAGACTTTGACCGTCGGCGAGAGGAATACGAATGAACATATCGTAACATACTATTTCAGCATGGTTTTGGGATAGCCAATCCCTTCCTACGATGATGTCGAAGCTACCAAGTTCCATAGGAACTAAATTGACAGAAAATTTATGACCGCAAAAATCGAAAGTGCAATCTTGGATGACTGCATTGAGTGAAACGTATTTTCCATCGGCGACTTCTACGGTAAAGTACTCATCAAGAATCGTGCGAGATGTGTGAAGTGTGGGCTCAAATTCCAAAGACACAAAACTTTTATCGGCACCTGAATCAAAAAGTACTGACGCGTAGCAGTCATTTATGAGAAACGTACCATTTACGACCTTGTTATCGGTCTTTGCTTGGGTTGCGGTAATGACAAAGGCTCGGCCTTTGGGAGCTGGAACCTGCATTGTTGGATTTGCCTGGGCTTGGGTGTTGATGATATTGACTAGCCTAGGACACGCGTTTCTGAAATGGGTGGGGTCACCACAGTTGAAGCATGTTCCAGTTGGATATCGGGTTTGTGTTTGCTGATTTGAGGGTATATAGAGTGGTCGCTGAGTTTTTGGTGCACGACATGCGTCCGCCAAGTGGCCATAGCGACCACAATTCGTACAGAGGCGACACGGGCTGGTGGTCATATGGTGATAGTTACAGTGGTTACAGAGGGGGTGAGGTCCGGTATACGGCTTTTTATTCGGTTGGGCTTGTGGGGTGACTTGGGTGATAGGAGTACCAGGGGTAATAACAGCATGGTTGTGGTGATGACTTTTCCGCTTCTTTTTGTCATGTCGGTGGGAGGACTCGGACTTGACAATTAGGGGGGTCTCAGGGGTCGGCTTTTCAGTTGACATCTTTGAACCCTTGCGTGGGAGGACACCATCATTCATATTGTCCTCGTTGAGTTGACCTGCTATTTCAATGGCGGATTCTAGGGTAGATGGCCTGCTGCTGGTCACCGAATCACGGATCTGGCGTGGTAACCCTTTGATGTAGCGGCGTATTGCAGTTTTCATAGGTTGAACCATGTGAGGTAGGAGTCTCGAGAGATCATGGAATCTATTGGTGTAGGTCGCGTTGTCGCCTCCCACCTGTTTCAGATTCCAGAATTCATCCTCGAGAGTTTGCAATTCGCTGTCAGGGCAGAACTTCTCCATCATGCGTTCCTTTAGTTTTGACCAGGTCATTCCCAAGGCAACAACCTCTCCCTTTGCCCGTTTTTCTAGGTTCCACCATGTGAGAGCATGACCTTGGAGGCACCCTGTAGCATGACGGACCATCAGGTCCTCAGGACACTCGCTATGGATGAAAGTACTCTCCATTTCTTCAATCCATGTGAGGAGTGCGGTGACACCATCGATGCCTTTGAAGTAAGGCGGATTGCAGTTACGAAAGTGCTTGAACGAGCAACGAGGAGTGGTTGCTGGAGCATGTGGCTGAAGAGAATGAAGTTGGGTTGCAATTGTTGGGATGATGTTTGCTACCTCCTTGGCGATAAGGGCAGCTAGCCTTCGGTTGTTGCGAGCAGCGTATGGGGGTCGTAATGCCATCTACAAGAAACACGCATATGGACTTGTGAGTTATTTGTAAATTGATTATGGAAATAAAGTTTTTAGACATTGTTGGGTAAAATAATTGTAAAACACTTGTTGGGCCATGGTTAGGAGTGTTGGGCACCTTTTGGGCTTTCCATGGTTACTAAATGTGAAACATGTAGCACTTGCGTGGGCCCCCACAAAACTAAGTTTTCACATGTCTTTCCCACTACTAGGCCCATTAGGGAACTTAATAGTCCAATGAGTTTGCCATTTTGGAGTGTATCCTTTCGGATACGTTTGATAAGGTCGGGTATTTTGATGGCTCAAAAGTAATGTGAATGACGCGCTTTGGCCTATAGGTTTGGGAACTCTCGCCTTTGGTCCCCAGATAAGCAAACTGGTCCCTCGGTTGATTGGGATGTATACGAATGCTTGCCTAGTCAGGACTTTCGGGCTACCGGCACCTCCCCCTTCCAGTTACTACGCGTCCATTACTATGATCCTACCCAACTAGAGTGGATGACTTTGAATTTCCTATGAGCTCTAAGGAATATATATGTATATACATTTTTTTTTTTAAAACCACTTGAATATGTGTGTGATTTTCAGAGAAAGAGGAGAATATTCACCAGTGTATGCACACATATAAGTGTCAGGAGTAATACGTATGCACTTAAGGGAGCAATTAACACACAAAGGTATTCCTAAGATTTTCTAAGTGTGAATTGCATGCAGTTGTGTGTGCATTTTATAAACTAGCATACGAGAGGACCCTAGAGGCTATAGACTAGGTCAAGGCAATTAACCTAATTCCCTATAGTCAAGGGCTCTGATACCAATCTGTCACACCCCGATCCTTGTCGGAATCGATCAAGGCGTGATATATTGTTCAAAGTCTCATGACAACTATGTTATAATATGATTAGATTCAATTAAGTACTAAGTATGCAAACAAGATCCACAACATACAAATACAAATCCAAATACGAACAACATTTATTACATCAAATTTAAATAGTCTTGTGGATTTCTAAGGCACAACCTATTTTTCATCAACTTCATTCTTCAAATCTGCATCCTGGGTAAAAACAGGTCAACTACGAGAGTTGGTGAGTAATCTAATTTTAGTAGAGAAAATTGTGAAGTTGAAACATTTATAATTTGAAATTTGTTTTCTTTTGAAGTCGGCAAACAATTGTATTTGAGATAACGGTTTATAAATAAAAAATTGATTAACAAATGATAACAACAACAATAAGTCCTCACCCTATATATACATATGTATATATATATATATATATATATATATATATATATATATATATATAGGATGGAGCATCTAATCATCAAACACACTCAACCACGTGCGATCAATCACCTTAGCGTCCCAAGGCGGGGTGGTCAACCCAATAGCGCTATTATTGTCCATAACGTACCTCAAGAATACGGGCATAGTCATGGAGATTAGACTAAAAATGGTAATGCACTACAAGTACATGTAGCGTAAACAAACAGTAGTTATACAATTAATGACTCACGTATAAATATCCCTACAATGTCTCAATTGTGATAAAACAATAAAATGAAGTTGGAACATATTAGAACCACATGATACACCCCAAAAGTATTGAAAATTATAAAATATGGGGTAGATTACTCACATTAGTCCCAAAACGAAATGCGTGTGTCGTACGATAGACGGTTCGGGTCAAAATGGCGTAGAACCTAATATAATTAATAGTTTTGGTTTAGGAACTGCTTAACGAGAATGGAGTATTAATACAAATAATTAAACACATATTCTTACATTAGATGAATTAACAATAATTCATTTTGATTAGAATATTAAGATATTCATTTGTTAAATGAATTTTAAATTGAATTAATTACTTTGCATAATTAATTTATATTTTCAATTTAGGCCAGATTTTAATAATTTCTTATTAAAATAATAACTTGCCCAATTATAATTATTTACAGATTTTAACAATTATTTATATGAAATAATCATTAAAATGCATTTTTACATGCTTAAATACTTAGGAAAATGGTTTTAAATAGTAAACAGTATTGAAAAATTATGAAATTATTAGGAAATCATTATTTCATACAATATTAATTACTGTAAAATTTTTATATTTTTCTGAACTGTTTTAGTATTTATTTAATACTTTAATGATTAAACAACAACAAAATCCGGGAAAAATAATAAATGATTCCCAAAAATTCTGTAAAATTAACCATAGTTTTATAACATGATATAGAGCCCATTGTATAAGTTTCGGATATTTGTGACTATGGGAAGTATTTTTTATATATATTTCATTATTAATTAATCAATAAAATCATAAATAATAGTAAACAGTAATATAAATGCATGAAACTTCATAAATTATGTTTAATCAATATATTGGTCATCCCAGAGTTTTCTCAGAATTTATTGAATGCAAAAAGTATTTTATGTGAATTATTGCCCTACTTTATTGCAATAATTATAGTAATTCAATAAAAATAAGTTATTTTCTGAAAATTTCCAGAACTTCTTATTTTATTGATGGGATTCTGAGAAAAATCAGGTTTATGCATAAAATGAGTTTTAGATAGTTTGGTGGATTTAATTTGTTTCTTGTATGAATTTGAAACTTTTAACAACATACCTTGATGAATGCTTCAAGAGGGATGAAGATTTGAGTATAATAGATTGTTCTTGGCTGGAATATGATTATTTCTTGGATGAATTTCGAGATTGAGAGTGAGAGAAAGAATAGAGAAGGTTTAAGTGGTGAAGAGAATAATGTGTTGGGAGAAAAAGGAAGGAAAGTGGATGGGAGGTGTGAGTGGGAGACCATGGGAATAATCTTTTTGCTTTTGGTGGTCTTCATAATTTCCCACTAACACAAGCATCTTTTACATAATTAATATAAGATTTTTATAAAATTTAATGTAAAGTTTATAAAAATGGAGTTTTATAAAAGATAGGTTATCATTTGATTATAACAATCTACTTTGATTTGAAGTTTAATTATAGCATTCAAGTTTGATTCTTTTAATTTAATTAGAGCATTATACTTTGATTTGATTTTAATATGGTATCATAATTTAATTTGATTATAGTTATAACGTTGTACTATACTATGTTGCTATTAACGTCAATTTATATCGTAGTGTATGGGTTTTGATCCTATTAGCGTCAAGTAATCTTGAGTAGGGTTTATTAAATTTCCAATTGGGTTGGGTTGACCCGAATCCATTTTAGGCGGATGTCACAGTCTCCCCTACTTTAGGAAATTTCGTCCCGAAATTTAAGAAGAGAGTACCTTAAGAGAAAAGTTGTGGGTATTTGGTACGCATATGATCCTCACGCTCCCATGTATACTCAGGTCCACGTGCCGACTGCCACCTGACCTTAACCAGGGGAATGCGACTTCTTTTGAGTTGCTTTTCCTTTCGGTCGGCAATTTCCAAGGGTTTCTCAATAAATTGCATTGTCTCGTCGATTTGGATATCCTCGAGAGGAACATGAAGGTTCTCGTCTGCTAAACACTTCTTGAGGTTGGCTATATGAAATACTGGGTGAACTTTCTTAAGCTCTGTTGGTAGATCCAACTCGTAGGCTACTGGTCCGATCCTTTTTATGATCTTAAACGGGCCTACGTAGCGTGGTGCCAATTTACCCTTGCGTCCAAATTGAACCACACCTTTCCATGGGGACACTTTTAACATGACCATGTCACCCAGGGTAAATTCAAGCGGTTTGCGTCGCTTGTCGGCATAACTCTTTTGTCGGCTATGAGCTGCGAGAAGGTTATCGCGAATCTGAGTGATTTTGTCGGTTGTTTCCTGGATAAGCTCAGGACCAACGATTGAAGAATCCACTGTTTCGCGAATCACGTGGGACTCACCAATTTCATGCCAGCAAATAGGAGATCGGCATTTACGGCCATACAATGCCTCAAATGGTGGCATCTTGATGCTAGAATGATAACTGTTATTATAGGAGAATTCCACCAACGGTAAATGAGAGTCCCAGTTTCCTCCGAAATCCAAGACACACGCCCTCAACATATCTTCGAGTGTTTGAATAGTCCTCTCAGATTGACCATCGGTCTGAGGATGATAGGCGGTACTGAGATCGAGGAGGGTTCCCATGGCTGTTTGAAGTGATTGCCAAAACCGAGAGAGAAATCTCCCATCACGATCTGAAATGATGCTGAGAGGAATGCCATGCCGACTAACTATCTCGTTGATGTAAATCCGAGCAAGTTTTTCGACTTTGAAATTTTCACGGATGGGAAGGAAATGAGCGGATTTGGTCAAACGGTCAATGATTATCCAAATGCTGTCGTGTCCTTTTGTGGTACGGGGAAGTTTGGTTACAAAATCCATGACGATCGCTTCCCATTTCCACCTGGGGATTTCTGGTTGGACCAATAGTCCAGAGGGCCGTTGATGTTCTACTTTGACCCTGGAACATGTAAGACATTTGGCCACGAATAAAGCAATATCCTTTTTCATTCCCGACCACCAATAATTGGTTCTCAGGCCATGATACATCTTGTCAGTGCCCGGATGAATGGAATATCGGGTTTTATGGATTTCTTCCATCAGGAATATACGAAGATTGTCACGATCTGGGATCCAGATGCGATCTTGATAATAGAAAATACCATCAGATTTAGTTTCCAACTCCCCATCAATTCCCATGGGCATGTCATTTTCGGTAATTGCCGAGTGTTGGGCTCCTCGAATTCGGTCCCTGAGATTGGACAAGATAGGAGAACATATTAGATGAAATGCATGGGCATGTTCTTTTCGGCTTAACGCGTCGGCTACGACGTTTGCCTTGCCCGGATGATAGCGTATTTCACACTCGTAATCATTTAGGAGCTCGACCCATCGTCTTTGCCTCATATTGAGTTCCTTTTGATTAAGAATATGTTGCAAGCTCTTGTGGTCGGTGAAAATTACGCATTTAGTGCCGTAAAGGTAATGCCTCCAAATTTTAAGAGCAAAAATCACGGCACCGAGCTCCAAATCATGAGTCGTATAATTCCTTTCGTGGATTTTGAGTTGTTGTGATGCGTAAGCCATAACCTTTCCCCTTTGCATCAAAACACAACCTAGACCGAGATTGGAGGCATCGCAGAATACCACAAAATCTTCGGATCCTTCAGGGAGTGTAAGAATCGGAGCGTCACACAAACTTTGTTTAAGGGTTTGGAAAGCGTATTCCTGCTTGGGTCCCCAATAAAATGGTGTACCCTTGCAGGTGAGAGAAGTAAGCGGTAAAGCAATCTTTGAGAAATTTGAAATGAAACGCCGGTAATAGCCAGCTAAACCGAGGAAGGACCGAATTTCCTTGGGGGTACGTGGGGCTTTCCAATTCTGGACTGCTTCAACTTTTGCGGGATCGACTAAAATACCCTTGTCACTTACAATATGACCAAGGAATTGTACCTCATTTAACCAAAACTCGCATTTTGAAAATTTGGCGTAGAGTCGATTTCCTTGCAACGTTTGGAGAGTTAGGCGAAGGTGTCTTTCATGCCCTGCCTTTGTCTTGGAGTAAATGAGGATGTCATCAATAAAGACGATAACAAAATGGTCGAGATAAGGTTTAAATACCCGATTCATCAAGTCCATGAATACGGCAGGGGCATTTGTTAGGCCGAAAGGCATAACGGTGAACTCGTAATGACCATAGCGGGTTCGGAAAGCGGTTTTGGGGATGTCTTCTTCCCGTACTCGAAGTTGGTGATAACCCGAGCGAAGGTCAATTTTTGAGAAGCATGAAGCTCCTTGAAGCTGATCAAAAAGGTCGTCGATCCGAGGTAACGGATATCGGTTCTTGATGGTTAATTTATTTAACTCCCGATAATCAATACACATACGAAACGAACCATCTTTCTTTTTGATGAAGAGGACCGGGGCTCCCCAGGGTGAAGTACTAGGGCGGATAAATCCCTTATCGGTTAATTCTTGGAGCTGACTTGCCAATTCTTGCATCTCGGCTGGAGCCAACCGATATGGAGACTTGGCTATGGGAGTAGCCTCAGGAACAAGATCGATGCGGAACTCTAGCTCACGTACTGGAGGGAGTCCAGATACGTCATCAGGAAAGATGTCGGGAAAGTCTCGTACTATCGGAATATCTTATGAGAAATGGCAAAAGGTCTAAACAATTGAGACTATGATTATGGCATACCTTTTCATAGTTATGAAATTGTTTAGACACACCTGTGATCTATCTAAGATAAGGTGTATGATTTTGATAAAGTCTCCAACTCTATTATTGGTGGCCGTACATGAAGCGGGATGTGGCTTGGTTCGTGGAGAGGTGCTGATTTGTAGGAAAGTCAAGGTCGAGCATCAAAGACCTCACGAAAAAATGGAGCCGTTGGGTATTCCCATTTGGAAATGGGAGGAGATCACGATGGACTTCATCACGAAGTTACTGTTGGATTAATGTCTAAGTCCATAACTATATTTGGTATGTACTTGACCCGACCAGACATGGTCCATTTGGGTTGCACTTCACCGACACAATTTATATGGATAGTCTTTTGAGAATAGTATATTTATGATTTATATTAATATATTATGTGTGTGTGTGTAGTGGGCCAAGTTCATTTAGGTTGGGCTAAGTCTTCATGGATAGTCCATGGAGATTTAACCCATGGATCCTAGGAAATGAAAGGTCATGGGTATTAGGGTTTAACCCTAATCCTCCACACTATATAAAGGGTCTTATGGTTCATGAAATTATGCTAGTAGCTAGTGTGGATACACTAAAGAGGGCAATAACCGATTTCATAGTGTGAGCCAAGTATCCATATTCTCTAAAGGTTTTCCAAGGTGTTTTGGTGATTTGTGATTCCATTTGAGGCTTCCACACTATTGGGGCTAAGCTCTTAAAGCTTGAAGACATCAAGCTACATCAAAAGGTATGTCATCTAACTAGAACTTTGTAGTATAGGTGCTTCATAATATGCTAGTTAGGATGAAACCTTGGAATAGTTAATATTTGCATGTATAATAGAGAAAACATAGATCCAAGGTTTATAGGGTTGCATGTACACCATAGGAGTGTTAGAATGCTCAAAACCCAACAGTTACCACAGACAAGTACGCGCGAGTAGAATCGATTAGGTCATTATGGATCGATTGACCAAGAGCGCTCATTTTATTCCCATTTAGGAGAGCATCTCTGCGGAGAAGCTGGCAGACATCTACATCCGGGAGGTTGTCGCACGAGATGGGGTGTCGGTTTCAATAGTTTTAGATAGGGATGTTCGGTTTACCTCCAGGTTCTGAAAGAGATTTCATGAGGAGTTGGGTACTCGCTTGTACTTCAGCATGACTTTCCACCTGTAGACTGATGGTCAAAGTGTGCGTACCATTCGAACTTTGGAGGACATGCTTCGGGCATGTGAATTAGATTTTGGCGGGAGTTGGGATACATACCTTCCTTTGGCAGAGTTTTTATCATGCTAGTATTGCTCGACCCCCTTTTGAGATTCTCTACGAAAGGAAGTGTCGGACCTTGATTTGTTGGAGGGAGGTCGGTCAACAAGTCATGGGTAGCACGAATGTGGTGCTTTGGACTGCTTAGTTGATCCATCAGGTACGTGGGAGGTTGCAGACCGCGCAGAGCCGCCATAAAATTTATGTTGATAGGTGGTGGTCAGATTTAGAGTTTCAGCTCTGGGACATGGTACTTCTGAAGGTGTCATATTGGAAAGGTGTTATCCGGTTCAGGAAGCGGGGAAAGTTGGGCCCCAGATACATCGATCCCTTCAATGTTATTGCCCAGGTGGGTAGAGTTGCGTATCGATTGGAGCTACCCGAGGAGCTCAGTCAGATTCACAACACTTTTCACGTCTCTTAACTGTAGAAGTGTTTGGTTGATGATTCCGCAGTGGTTCCTTTGGAGGACATTTAGGTAGATGAGCGCTTGAATTATATAGAAAGACCGATTGTGATCCTAGACAAGAAGACGAAGACTTTGCAAAACAAGGTTGTGGGTCTAGTGAAGGTGCAATAACAGCATCGGAAGGGTTCAGAATGGACATGGGAGCCTGAGGATGAGATGAGGGAGCACTACCCATAATTGTTTGTGGAGTCGGACTTCGAGGACGAAGTATGCTTCAAGTGGGGGAGAGTTGTAACGCCCGGTTTTTCAGGTAAATTTCTTATTCATTAAGTGTTTATTTACTTTGAATGAAGACCTTATACGTTGGGCGTACCTCTAAGGATTTTGGACACGTGGTTTACCCCCTGGTACGTTGGGCGTACCTTTAGTACGTTGGACGCACGTAAGTCGGGGGAAAACGTAAATTTTAGGGGTTTCATCCTATTTAAACACCTTATGCCCCGAGACTCTCTCATTATCAGCCTCCATTGTCCCTATAAGCACTATCTCGAAACCTTAACCCATTTCTAGAGAGAATTGATCCTTGTATGTGTTTGGTATATCTTGAAGAAGAAGAAGCTTGGTGAAGGAGATTTGATCAAGTATGAGCTTGTAGATCCAGAGTTTATTCATCTTTCTCAGCTTCCTAGAGGTATAAAGTCTTGACCTTGGTTATTCTATGCTTAGATCTAGAACTAGTATAGATTTTAGCATATTTTGGTCCCATGAATGAGTTATTGTGAGTAAATGTTACTCCAAAATTTATGAGATGTTCCTATTGATGTTTATTAGGTTCCTAGTCCATAAAGTTTGCATCTTGATGGTTGTAGATCAACAATGAATGCGTTAATGATCATTTGATGGAAGTAGAATGCTAAATCTAGGGTTTGAGTCTCTTTAGGCCATGCAAAGGCATCAAGTTGGTGACTTTATCGTTTAAGACATCCCCCAAGAGCTAGATCTGCAAAATGGACATTTGGACTTAAACATTAAGTGCTTAATGGTGTTTTGTCAATCTGGGACGTACGTAGGGCGTACATTAGCGTATGTGCTTGAGTCCCCGATTTCTTTTGGCGCAAGCTAGCATGCGAGGCGTACTAGTGATACGCTTAACATACTCACCAAGAACCCTTTTGGGTTTTAGGTCGTTTGGGCCATTATTGGGCCTTATGCCTTTTGGGCCATTGTTGGGCTTTAGGTCTCTTGGGCCTTGTTGGACCTTAGGTCTTTTGGGCTTGGTTCATGGGTTGAGGGGCCTATTAAGGGAATGGTAAAATGGTCTTTTACCCCCTTAGCATGTTGGATGGTAGTCTAGACCTTATATGGCTTATTACCCTGAGTATTAATTAGGGTTAATTTGGAATGTTCAGTGTGAGGAACTGTAGTAGCAGCAACCTGGGAGTGTAAGTTGTCTATTTTCAGACTTAGGTGAGTATCCTCACTGTACTTGTGGGTCGAAGGCACCAATGCCGGCCCACTATATTGTGAAGTAGGATAGTAGTGATCTGTGCGACACTTATTAACATGCTTGTATGTGCTTGTTGTATTTGTGACTCTTGCTTGTATGATTGTATGCTTAGCTGTAGGGGTGAAATAGACCCGTACCGGTTGAAAGATACCAAAGGATTCGGAAGGGACTTAGAGATTCGGAAGGGACTAAGAGATTCGGAAGGGACTCAGCGGTGAAATAGACTTGTTACATGTTTTAGCATGATATTTATGTATCATGTATGTATGTTATGTGTGGTATGTGGTATTTGGGGAACTCACTAAGCTTTGTGCTTGCAGTTTAAGTTTATGTTTCAGGTACTTCCAGTTTGAAAGGGAAGGCTCCGACTTGATTGCAACGCATCCACCCATGTTTCCGCATTTTATGATTTTGGGAATTGTACTCTGATAACTATTTTACTATGACATACATGTGGAAAGTTTGGTAAGTGTATTTGATGATTTGAGTTGAATTAAAAATGAAATTTTTATTTATGACTTTTGGGATGTTTCAGCTGACTAGGGAGCGCGAGGCAGGGCTGACAGGAGAGCACCAGGCAAGGTTGGCACGCCAGAACTGTCTGGGCCATACTAATGGACTTATCATCATCAAGTCCTCCCAGTTTGATATGATTGGTATGTGACCAATCACATTGGATTGGAACTGCTGCACAGGACTGGTAGGAGAGCATCAGGGATGGTTGGCGCACCAGAGCTGTCTTGGCCATGCTAATTGACCTATCATCATCATCTATAACATAGTTCAAGTTGTGATGTTGGAAAGATAAACAAACATTGCAATCTACCAAATTACTTTTCTTTCCACCAAATCAGAATACCCATAAATATTTATATCTAAAATGCAAATCTAAACCATAAATTATCACCTTTGACCTGGTGTATTGATTAATACCATTGGTTGTCTATCACAACCCTCAAATACGGAACATATGAACATCTCGGTGGGTGAAATTTACTCGGTTAAGAGGATTAGGGAATAAACGAAGGAAAGAAAGCTTAACTCGCTCGAACTTCCGAGAGCCAGTAAACTCAATCTTGAACCCCTGTTTAGCTTTCTCTTTAGCCTATGAGGTTTGATGACAGATCGTGGTAACTTCATAAGCTGAAAAGAGATGACCTTAGAAGATTCTATTAGAAGTAGGAAAGCCTTCAACAAGAGAAGGAGACCCAAGCACAGCCAACCTACCTTACTTATCGAGAAGGGGGTATTCTATTAGATTAGTAAAGGAAATCACCATTCTTAGTTATTAGTCATTCGTTCTCTTAAAGAAGTAAGAAATTATTTTAATGCTCAAATACTTTCTCATATTTATAAAAATGCTTATTCATAGTGATAAAGATAATTTGATATCATCAACAATACTCTTTTTAAAATATCAATTATTCAAAATGGAGTTCGTAGAATGATTGAATCACATGTATAAAAAATAACGATACAAATGACAAACCGCTTTTGAATAAAACAATTTGATAGTCGCACCACCAAATATGTGGTTATCTGAGCAATCTTAAAAAATTTGGGTTATTTCATAAAAAAAAACCCTTATACATATAGGATTAAAGCAACTTTCTGTGAACTTATTTTATAGTTTACTATTATTTGTTTTATTCTATTTATAACTAATTACCATTGAAGTTAGTTTATTGCTTTTTTTTCTATTGTTAACTCGATATATATTGAATATATATTGAGTGATTAATATATTTTTATGTTTAGTATATTTAACCCTATTATTTTCTAATCATATTTCTTTTTACCACTTAACTATATTTTATTTTTAAATATTTTTAATTTTTTACTAGTTAATTATTTTTGTCAAATATTTAATGATATTTTATATATGAAATACAAATTTTATAATGATTATATAATAATTTCAATCGTTTTTATAACTATGACACATTATTTTTTTTCGTATTTAACATTTATAAAATAAATATTATTTTTATTTTTATTTGTTTACGACATTCAACGTCTATAAAATATGATGTGTTTGAAAAATAAGTAATTAATTGAAAATGATTTTATAAAATATTTTAAATACATTACGATAGATTAAATAAAAATAAAAAAATATTGAAAATAATTAATCACCGAAGATGTTATTTAATTATAAATTAAACTTAATTGAATGATATAATATCAATAATTTTAAATGATAATATTTTTTCCATTTATTTTAGGGTTTGGCCAAAAACAAGATAAAAACTAAAATGCAAATGAATAGTTAGATTTAATGACATATGGATTAAAAAATAAAACCACACATAAACGTTTACAACGAAATTTACCCCAAATAATATAAAAAGTGTTGCCAATTAAGAACATTAAAATTTAACACACATAAAAATCAAATATCACATTTATTCTCTGGATGAAATTATTACAATCTGTTTTAAAAATAATTAAACAAAACCATTACAATTTATAACACCTTAAAAATAATAAAATAGTATTATTATTCTTTAGAAATTAGAGCGAAAAAAGAATAATGAGATTATTATTACTTCACTAATCACTACAATCAGAAACCCAACGGATGATATCATGGTACCCCCCCGCCACTACCACCAACCTGAATAAATTCAAAATTTCCCTTTAAGCAACAAACAGACAAATCACATTTCCTTTTTTCCCCTAATTTTCTCAAATCCCCCAAATTAATCTACAAACAACCACTGCATCTGTTTTTCATCAGATAATTCCTTCTTTCTGCCATTAATCTTGCATTTCTTTCTCTCTGTTGGACCATAATTCATCATCTTGTAATTCATTGCTTTCAAGGCAGTAGAAATTAGTTTAAAAACAAGAAACCCTCGATTTTAACGCAAAACCCAGTTCCGATTTTGCTTATTTCGGACGATTCTTGTTTTTGATGCGCGTATAAACATAAATAATGATTGTATGTCGCTTTTACAGCTCATAGTTCCATAATTTGTTTGTTAGGTTTGAAGTTTCTGTTCGCCCCCGAATTGTTTTTCGAGGAAATGTTCAGTTGTTTGGGTTAGGTTTTGTAAAGTTCAGACTGAATTGAATTTTGATTTTCTTCATTTTACGAAATTTGTCCGTTTCTGGAACGCAGGCTTCTATAATCTCTTCATTTTTTCTAATCTGAATCGGATTAGGGTTTTAAAGTTCTTTTCGGCATTGTTCGAATCTCGAAGACGATGGTTTTCGTCTATACGTCGATTTAGTCGGCCTTGATTTCAAATCGAGTGGACGTTGTAATTTGGTGAAAATGATAGTTCGGAGTTCTTTGGAGGAAATGCTCGACTCTCTCCAGCGGAAAGAGGAGAGCAAGAAGCCAGCGGACTTGCCGCCGGCGTTACCAGCACGGCCGGCATCCAGGGCACGTCTTCCTAAGCGTCCAGGCCTGGCCATGTTTGGCGTATCGCCAGAGGTTGGTGACAGCAGGAAGCAAGATGTTGTCAGTAATGGTAGTTTTGGCCGGAAAAATGTGTTGGAAACTCCTTCATGTGGCGAATCACCTTACACCATGGCGGCTGTGCATGAACATAGATTGGCGGAGAACGGTGGTGCCAATCTTGCCACTCCCTCACCACCACCCTCACTGGCTTCTGGATGGGATAATAGCATCGATTATTATATCAAGAAGGTAAGATTTCATGGTTTCACCTTATGATTCATAGATTCCTTTAATCTCAGTTCTTATCTGTTTGTCCACATCTGAATTTTAAGTATCAAATAGATCACTATTTTAACTTTCATATTGATAAAAGCTACTGAAAAAAGCTATAAAAGACTGTAGCTAGAAACTAAAACCAACAGATAGGAGTAGACCAATAATTACAGACAAAATAATGGTTGCAAGTGACAAAATTGAAAATTCTAACATAGTGTTTGTTTACATTGAGATAAATATAATATCACCTAGCCAACACTAAGGACCTTTCACCCCTCCCCATTAATGATGTGTGACTGATGTCTGAATGTGAGTAAATGACTATTTTACCCTTTCAGCAACTCCGAGTATGGTGTCGTGTCCAAAATGGGTTTTGGGAGTTGGGAAAGATACAATCAGCTTTTGGAGGAAAAGCATCTGTTATACTTTTGGATGGAACTGTAAGTCTACTACTATAAAAACATCTGTTAAATATAATTAAATATTTAAATATAAACTAAAAATAAAAAAAAATATTTATTTTTGTAGGTGATGACAGTGTCTACAAGAGATCTCTTCCCTACAAATACAGAAATCCTTGATGGTGTAAACAATCTTGTAGAGCTTGGTTACCTGAATGAGCCATCAGTTCTATGTAATATCCAGTATAGATATCAACGTGATGTAATTTATGTATGCATAATATATATTTTCCATCTCTTTTTGAATAATGAATTTTACTTACTTCCTTCATTCATCATAATCTTTTTATATCCTTAATGTAAAACAGACTATGGTGGGGCCCATTTTATTAGCAATCAATCCCTTCAAAGATGTTTCAGTTGCTGGAAGTGATGTCATCATGGCTTACAAAGAAAAGATTTTGGAAAGTCCTCATGCATATAAAATTGCAGATGCTGCCTACACTCACATGATGAGAGGTGAGTTTTACAGATAATTGAGTATTATAATAAAATAAAAACGAGGGTATTTACGTAATTTGACTCTACTTTTTGTTATGATGCTGATGCTTGCAGATGGTGTAAACCAGTCGATTATTATCAGGTTTGTTAGTTTGTATTATAACTTGAATGAAGTCAAAAATCATTCTTTTTTTTTTTTGCAATAATCTTTTTTGAAAAATGGAATTTTTGTTTAATGTAGTGGGGAAAGTGGAGCTGGAAAGAGTGTAACAGCAAAGTTAGTTATGGAGTATTTGATAGAAGCTGGGAAGAGTGAAATGTCAGTCAAAATAAGTCAAACTTGCTGTATATTGGAAGCTTTTGGGAATGCAAAAACATCAAGGAATAAAAATTCCAGCCGATTTGTGGGTTTTTTTTTTTTTTTTTTAAAAACTTTTTTTTCTTGAAAAGGTACTTAATTTTTTAAAATGTGGTGCAGGGGAAACTTGTTGATATTCATTATAATTCAGAAGGGATAATATGTGGGGCTTATATTCATACTCGTAAGCAATATTTACTTTTTAAAGTTTATTTGATTTATTTAAGTTTTACTAACAGGTTTTAAATGTTCTTTGCTTAAACATCAACAGTTCTTCTTGAAAAGGTACTTATTCTTTTTATTATTTTAAAGATTTTATCATGTAATTCAAAAACGAAATTATTGAAGTAATTTTGACTTTTTGACCAGTCAAGAATATCTCATCTGTGTCGAAGTGAAAGGTCATATCATATCTTTTACCAAATGTGTGCTGGTGCTCCATCTGATATGAGAGGTTTATTTATTTATTTATTTTATCTCAAAAATAATTTATTATTATCGAGATTGTTTGCTCAATATTATGTTTTTTTTAATCTCTTGATAGATAAATTGAATCTAAGAATGGCGAGTGAGTACAAGTTCCTGAATCAAAGTGGATGCTTGAAAATTCATGATGTTGATGATGCTCAAAATTTCAAAAAATTGATGGTAAATTTGATTAATATTATTATTCTGTGAACAAGAAATTTATTTATTATCATTTTTAACATAGATATTATATTATATATTGGATCAGGAAGCCATGGATGCCCTTCAAATTTCTCATGAAGATCAAGAACGTGTCTTTAAATTGGTGGCTTCAATTTTATGGTTAGGGAATATATCATTTGAAGTAATCGATCATGAAAATCATGTTCAAGTTGTCACTGATGAAGGTATATTCTTGAATATTCATTTAATATTATTTAATAATAATAAGTTAATTATCTATGAAAATAATTTGTGTTTTATCAGCTAGTCGAAGTGCTGCTAGGTTGATGGGGTGCAATGTGAAGGACCTCATGATGACTCTATCTACCAATAAAAACCAGCAGCAGGTATTTATTTATGAAATTAATATACTGATTTAGTTAAAGATATTTAATTTAATTTAATTTTTGTTTTAGGCGATTGATGTGAGAGATGCATTGGTGAAATTTGTTTACACAAGTGTGTTCAATTGGCTTGTAGAAACAATTAATAAATCACTTAAGGGGGACAGTGGTAGGTCTATAAGCATTTTGGACATCTATGGCTTTGAGTCATTTCAGGTATATAAATATTATATTTAGCATTTTTATTTATTAATCTCATAATAGAAACTTAAAATTATATATTTTATACAACTGATTTTTGAATCTTCAGAAAAATAGCTTTGATCAGTTGTTGATAAACTATGCTAATGAGAGGCTGCAGCAGCACTTTGTTCGACATATATTTAAGCTTGAACAAGAGGTGAGAGAATCAAAGGGCTATTTTTTTAGAAATTATGTAGTTTTTAATAAATGAGTGCTTTTTTTATTTAGGAATATGAATTGGAGGGTATTGAGTGGAAAAAGGTAGAGTTTGTGGACAATCAAGGGTGTTTAGACCTCTTTGAAAAGGTATTGATTCTTTTATGTTCTTTTTTTGAAAAAGGTATGATTTTTTAGGGCAATTTCTTGCATTTAAAAAAAAAAATTATATTTGATGATGGGTTGCAGAAAAACATGGGGCTACTATCTATACTAGATGAAGCTTCAAATACATCAGAAGCCACTGATTTGACCTTTTTCAACAAGATCAAACAGCATTTGATTTTAGGGTTTGATGATGAAAAGGGATCTTCTTTTAAGGTTGACCATTATGCTGGGGAGGTCAAATATGAGTCAACCGGGTTCTTGGAAAAGAACAGGGACACACTGCAGTCTGATACCCTCCAATTTCTCTCATCATCCTGCAATAATTTTCTGAAAACTGATTTCCATAATCAAACTCTTGGGACAAAGTTTAAGGTAAAGATTCAAGCATTTCACGCCCTTTTACCATTTACCTTTTTACCGTTTTTGTGATTTTAATCTTTTACAATAAGTGAGTTTACAGTTTTTGAGATTTTATTTAGCTTATTGAGAGATAAATGTAAATTTACTTAACTATCCCTACCTTTTTTCAGTACCAATTGTTCAAATTGATTCAAATGTTGGAAAAGTCAAACCCACATTTCATCCGATGCATAAGACCAAATGCCAAACAACTTCAGGGAACATTCGATAAAGAAACCGTGTTGCAGCAGCTGAGGTGCAGTGGCATTTTGGAGATTATAAAAATCTCAAAATCACGCTATCCTATACGTATGTCACATCAAGAATTTGCTAACAGGTGAGTAAAAGTAAAAGTAAAACCTCAGTTTTTTACATAATTTGTTTTTAATAATTTGTTTTTATATAAATGTAGGTTTGGGTGTCTTCTTCTCTCGAAGAAAAGTTATTGTCAGGATGTGTTGAGTACATCGGTTGCAGTTTTGCAACAATTTCGGGTTCTTCCGGAAGCATACCAACTTGGGTACACCAAAATATATTTCAGACAAGAACAGTTTTTGGTTTTGGAGAAATTAAGAAAACAAGTTATGGAAAAAAATAAGGTGGAGAAGGGGTTTTCTGGTGATGGAATTGGAATTGCTTGTGATTTCCGTGAACTAATGGCGGGAGTTGTCACGTTGCAATCATGTAAGAAATGTGGTTGTTTTTTTTATTTTGTCACGTTGCAATCATGTAGTAAGAAATGTTGTGCAAATTTGAACTTTTTTTTACACGTGTTAGCAGTTATTCGTGGTGAAAATTCAAGAAGAAAGTGGAATGTTATAAAGAAGCCAAGAGCAAAATCAGTGGATGAGAATCTGAATGCAATTGTATATATACAGTCAGTTTGTCGTGGGTGGTTGGCTAGAAGGTATTTCAGCCATGTCTGCAGCTGGAAGATGTCTACAAAGGTATTTTTATTTTATTTTAGAAACTAAATATAATTATAATAACAAAATGGTTGTGGAGTATTAGTTAATTTTTTTATTGTGTATAGGGTATGTTGCAAGATAATCTTCCGATTATGCCCTTGGATGTTATAGAGCTGCAGAAGATGATCATCAAGGGAGACATGTCCCTGAGTCAAAAGGAGCAAGAAAATACGGCTTTGAGGGACCAAATTAAACAATTTGAAGCATGCTGGTCTGAACATGAAATCAAAATGAAGTCTGTGGAGGAAGCTTGGCAAAAACAGATTGCTTCTTTACAGGTCAATTTACCATTTTACCCTTTTACCTTTTACTACAAGTGATTTTACCTTTTTACCCTTTTACCTACCATATGTTTGTTGTTGAACGGTGCAGAAGAGTCTGGTTGCAGCCAAGAAGAGTCTTGGGGATTCAGGGGGGGATGGCGTTGGCGGCATTTCTTCAGGAACTCAAACTCTTGTGGAATACAATGGTGGTGGTGGGGTGGTGGATCATCTATCAAAGGAGTTGGAGCAAAAAACACATGATTTTGATGATAATGCTAAAACCATTATTGGACAACAACAACAACAACAGATGCCTTACCTCAAACAAATGGAAGAGTTTAAGAAGGTCAAAGATAGATTTGAGATATGGAAGAAAGAGTACAAGAATCGATTAAAGGAGACAAGGGCAAAATTGGTAAAAGGTGTAAATGGGGAAGGAGGAGGGACAAAACAGTCATGGTGGGGGAAGTTAAGCAAGAGATACTAACTAGTGTTTATAGGTTTGCTTGTTCATGTTGTCTAGAAAAAGAAAAAAAAAGAAAAATCATATATCAAATGGTAAAGTGTTTTTTTTTTCTTCTTATGTTATATTGTTGGGGTATATGGGTTTCAACTGTTATAGTGAATTGTGAAAATATATGAAAAGATAAATTTCTTTGTTTTCTTTCAATTGTCATATAAAATTTATACCATTCAAATTATTTAATACTTGGCTGTTAAAATAATTATGGAATTCTTTTTTTTGGATATAACTGAATACACGCTTTTAGCAGTTTCAAATCATTTCATTTTTAGATATAGTTTTCTTTGTTTTACTCGTTTTACCTATTGAAAGTAAAATATAAGCTCTAAGTTAGTCCATCAAGTGGTTTTTGAAGAAAAATAATATTTTAGAATCAAGGTGACCACAAATCAATTTAAAAAGTAAAATAAAATTGAGAACCAATTATATAAAATTTTTATAACCAAATACAACAATAACAATACCAGGATCCGACATTCCATAATAATAAATAAAATAATAATAAATGTAAAATAAAACGGCGCTATCCCAACTTAGATGTATTAGAGCACCCACATCGGCTTTTAAATGTTCTTGCAAAAGTCATGTCATCACAAACCTTTCAAATATTGAAAGGTGAGTGACAATGACAAATCAACTTAATGGTCAGCCCTACCTGTAATATATATAATTGATTTTTTTTTTGAATGAAAAGAAATATTGTTGGTGGGCAGTTATTTATTCACTGTAAATTTATAAGAGATTATAGTATTAAGCCGTCAAAAGAAAAAAAAAATTATACTAGTTAATTAGTGTGTATGTTCATATTAATTATAATCATTATGATAGATTTATTTGTATATATTCATATATTTCACATAAACAAATAAGTTTTATTAAAAATGTATGAAATTGTTGTTGATGTGGCAGCGGGACTTATTTTGAAAGAGTACTGAAATGGTTGTTGATGTGACAGTGAGATCCATTTTGAAAGAGTATTAATATTTCATTGATGTAGATTGTTATTGTAAAACTGATGTGATAAATTTGAAATATAAACAACATTGCACGAGTACGGATACTTTTAAATAAACATCAAAGAGGGACATGGTAAACGAATAAACTGTGTACAAACACGCTAATATAAGCAAAAGTAAAGATAATAATAATAATAATAATAATAATAATAATAATAATACTCTAAATTTGAAATATAAACAACACCAAATCATAGACAAAGGAAAAGAATCTGGTAGCTAATCTACAACTATACTACTCTACTATCTTAATAATCGACTTTCAAACCCTCCTATCAGATGTCATGTCTTTTATAAGGGCTAATATCTTCAAGTCTAAACTCATATTATCTTCCCACTTTCTTCTCGACTATCTTCTCCTCGTTTCATCGGTAACAGAGATTGTTTCCACCCTTCTAACAACAACAACTAGTTGTCTCTTTACATGTATGAACTCCTATAAATCTGCATTATCTTTTAATTTCTCGATGATCGACGTCACTCCAAAGGAAATTTTGAAAGAAAAGTTTAAGATTTTGTCCAACAATGTTTTGCTTCAAGCCCACTCGTAGCATCAGTATTTCTGCAACCTCTATTTTCTTTTCTTGCTCTTTTTTAATTGGTTCCAATCCAAACTGACTTTTTGACATTGTAAAAGACCTGCACAAAAAGACCGGTCTCGGACTGGACCGGAAAAAGACCAAGACTGAATCGGTCTAAAACAAGACCGGATCGGAAAAAGACCGGTCCTAAAAAAGACCAGACCGAAAAAAGACCGGACCATTCCAAGACCGGTCCCAAAATAGACCGGACCGTTCCTAGACCGAACGAGACCAATTTGGAAAAAAAGACCGGTAGCCAAACTTTATAAATATATTATTTTTTTGTTAATTATACAAGTTTTAATCACAAGTTATCTAACTTATTTTATTTTTTTATTTTATTAAACTTAAATTATCATTTTTAATAAATCTTAATTTATCATTATGGTGTTAATGACATATTTGTTAATGGAAAAAGCGCGAAACAAAAACAAAAGAATAAAAAAATATCGAAACCAAACCAAAAAAACCTATAAATCGAACCGAAAAAGACGCACGGAAAGACCACGAGACCGGATGAAAAAAGACCGTCCGAATGAAGACCGGTTCGAAAAAAGACCGGACAGGAAAAATACCGACATGGATCGGTCCGGAAAAAGACTAGATCGTTCCGAAACCGACCTTAAAAAGACCTGAAGACCGACTGAAGACTCGTTTGAGACCGCCAATGTGCAACACATTAGATGACATCCTTCATTTTTTTTGTAAGGGTCTTTGTTGACGATATAAATAGTTAGAGGAACATTTGTGCATAAAATAAAACATAGGGACTTGATTGATATTAATCAATACTTTGAGGGCTCGTGTTACATTTTATAAAAAAATTCAAAATGGTTCACGACTCAAGATTAACGGCATTGTAGATTGAAGAATCGCATCAACGGACCTTGAAGGTAATGGAATCGCAGAAGAAATCGAAATTGTCTCTCAGAACTTGATGCTTGGGTTGTAGAATCAAAAGATGATTACTGAACGCAAGACTATGCGAAAAACGACATTATCTTCCGTCGATGGCGGTGGAAAAAACATCGGCGCTGGGGTTGAAGTAGTTAAGACCACCGACTCAGTAGATCACTGGGATTTTCTGGTAAAATCGTACTCCTGGTGTCATCAGATTTGTACTTTCATGATTTCAGTTTGATGAAACCACTTTCTAGGGTTTAGTTAAGTAATGTTATGACATAGCCCGGATAAAGAAATTGGTTGCTAGGTTATTTTCTTAAGTATATCATTCGCCTAATGCTTTTAATCATCGTCTCTCGAGTGTTTGTTCAATTAATTGTTTCCTGCACTTCAAATCAGTGTTCATTTGGTTTAGCTCTGTGAAGGATTTCTGTTCAGCCTGTAGTCCTGCTCCATTGCATTCTCTTTAAATATTACATGCGTGCAAAATGTATTTTGATTCTATCTTATGACTGGTTTTCCCTCTTTCCATGAAATTGCAACAACTAATCTTGTTACACTGTAGTCTAGTGTAAATTTGTTGTTTTCTTCTTTTGACAATGATCATAACCATAACCTGTAGTATGTAAGATTCTCGAAAGAATTTCTATTGAATTGGATAATAGCACCTACAAAATATTTTCCAAATGCATTTGTTGCAATTTCCATGAGAAAATATTTATATCTTAGGTATTCATATCATTGTTTAATCATATCATCCAGGACCAAATTGAAGTACCCATGTGGGCTGATCTCAGTATATGCGATTTGACCAATGATGAGAGGTGAGTATCTTCTTTTATTTTAGTTATATAATAAGCTTGTTTAATGCTAGAGATGATTGTAATGTACTAATGTCCAATGTTATCTTTTCTTTTTTTGCAGTAATGACTCATGGTTCGATATAATCCATCAGTAAGCATCAAAGAACTACCTGCTTTTTGCTTTTTGCTTCTTCTTTCATTTAGATTTTATCACATTCTCAAGTTAACTTTTATAGGTTCCATCAATGTTCTTCAAGCCAGTTACTTTCAACAATCTTCCATCCAAACTCAATAACCATTCAAGAACCACCTTCTCCAAAACTCCCTCCCTCAGTCTCAAAATCAAGAGGCAAAAACTACAAAACTAAAGCATGGGGACAAAGAAACAATCTTACAACCTCCAATAAGCAACATCCTGTCAAAACCTTAACCATGAAGTCTTCCAGAAGCACAGGATCAAGTAACAATACAAAACCCAATTCCATTAAAACCCCAAAAGTATCTTCAAGTTGTGAAAGTGGTCTTACCAACAACACCTCTAGACCTAAACTTTCAAAACCAAAACCAAGTCTATGTTCTTTTTCAAGCCAAGAACAAGAAAAGGAAGGCAGTGCAATGAGCACTGTTACATCTAATCGAAATGAACACCATGAAAAGAAAGGATTAGAGGTGTCGAAGTCAAACCAAAGTAGTGAATTCTTGACATCTTTAAGGAACAATCTCAGAAGAAGTTGTGCCACAAGGCCAGCTGTAAGGGTTGTGAGGTGTTCAGAAGGAGGGCTCAAATCTTCTTCAAGAAAATCAAGTGTAGCTTCTTCCTCTTCATCTTTGAATCAGTGTAAAGATGCACAAAACAAACCTAGAGTTTTGAATGTGACAAAAGAGGCCCCTGCTCAAAATGTTAGAAATTTATCAAAATCCAACAAACAAGGGAGTATAAGTAATATACACGCTTCCAAGGTAACAACAAAGTTGAAAACTTTTTACTTTTTACCTTAAAAAGAATGTTGAAATGTTATTTGGGAATGTGAGATTGTTGATTGTTCTTCAAATTTGCAGGTTCAACAACATACATCAATTGGGAAAGTTTTGATGCCACGTAAGGTTAATGAACAAAATCAAAAGATTGGTAAAGAAGCTGAAAAAAGATTTGGTATTAAAAAAGTTGCATCAGCAAAGATTGTTACTTGTCAAAAGGGTATTATATCTAGTGATAAAGGAGGTCAATCTACAGGGAATGTACAGAAGAAAAATGGAAGTAAAAAGTTAATTTCCCTAAAGGTACGCTATTTTATCTTTTCATGTTTTGTGTTTTACCCGAATTTTAGTTTAGTCATGTTGTTGATATGTGACATGGGTATGCAAGTTTCCTATTTGAAAGGGCAAAAAAGGAAAATGCACCTCTTTTTTTGGATCAAAAGGAAGTAAATATAGGTTAGAATCTAAAGTTAAATTACATGTATTTCTGTTAAAGTCTAATCTACATGTTCTTGAAACGAAATTTTAGCTGTTTTTGGTGTCAAAGTATAAAGTATTAATAAGAAAAGATTGAAAGTATGTTGTTGTTTCTTGCATTTAACTTTTTTTTAATACAATTAACAAAGGTGCTAATTTTAGCAATATCTGCATTCTTTTTGTTTGTCTCATTTTGCAAGTTTCTTGACACAGGAAAAAACCAACACCCAAAACAGAGATAAGGATACAAGTCGAAAGGTCTACTTTCGGTAGCAAAATTAAATTCAACATTAATTTTGTAAACTTGTTTTTTTTCTTAAAAAACTAAAACAAGATCCATTTATGATAATGAGTTCTTCTCATTTGTGAACCGAGTTTTGGAACATGTATCCTTAATTTCATATATGGTTCGGTTTGTATGTACATACGAAATATGTTGTCTATTTTGAAATTTTTGGCTGTGAATATTTTGAAGTTGGGGGAATAGACGAATATGGTAATGAATTAGAGGGGCTAAATACAATGTATTTCTATAGAAATGATCGTTTTATGATTTGTAAGATCATGTTCATAAGATCAAAACAAATTTGGTCACAAGGTTTTGATTGTGCCATTATAATATAAAGTTGATTAAGACATTGATGGTGTGATCAATATTAACTTTTTAAGTAATAATCATAATTCTTGTAGAGGCAAATTTCAACAATTAAGAAGGAAAAGAAACAAATATTATTTAACTGTGTATATGTAAAGCCATAAGGATCACAAAGGGATTAACATATGTGTCGCAATGCTCTTTATATAATTTGAGATAAATGGGGAAAGTTGTGATGATCTACGAGGCTTCCTGCGATTTTTGCATTGCTTAATTTTGAATTGTATGGAAGAATTTTTTATGGTGATAAAATTGCAAAAATGGTCCCTGTGGTTGGCAAATTTATGCGATTTTGGTCCAAAACGATACCTCGGTGTGGTTGGCAAATTTATGCGATTTTGGTCCAAAACGATACCTTGGTGCACCACTGGTCCAAAATTGGATTTTTCTATTGTTTTTGGTCCCTGACATTAACTTCCATCCATTTGTGTTGTTAGCTGCAATAAAGACAAGGGTATTTTCGTCTTCCCACTTACAGGGACCTTTTTTGCAACCTTATTCAAAATAAAAGGAGATACCTCACTCTTCCATTTTCAACCTTCACGAGCTTCATATCGTTCCCACTCTGTGTTCGCAACTTCTTCGACATCAACAATTCAAATGGTGATGTGTTTATGTGGTAGGGTTGCAGGGTTCGCACCTCCTGGATATCAGCAAACCGTGATCGGAGGTTTCTTTCCTGCCCTTAACAGGTAAGTGTTCCATTTGGGTATTTTACCCGTATTTTGGAAAATCACCCTCATGTTTAGGTTTTTATTTTTATTTTTTTTTACTTGAAGGGTTCCAGATGCAGATTCTTAGGATGGATTGATCCTCCAATATGTGCAAGATCTATGTTGATAATACTCGGATTATTGAGAAATGTCAACAATGCAAACTATCAAGTGGCAAGGGTGAAGATGTGTTTGTTTGCAAGTTGGTTACTATTTGTGGTGGTTTGGTGTTTTTCATTTAGGATTTAGGAATTAGGGACCTCTGTAGTTGCATGTAATTTTGGGTGTTTTTTAATTATGAAATTGTAAAAGGGGAATATGGTAGTTTTTTGCTATTTGATATTGTAATATCGATTTAGGTTTATTTTGGACAACTTCAGAAATGTGTACCCTTTTGATGGCTGATAATGACAATGTAATGTAGTTATCACATAATGTTAATGATTATTTGTTGTTTCAAAACAAAGTCATCAAAGCCGCTAAATGTCGTTCCATAAACATGACAACAAAGTAGTTATAAACCATAAACATCATTCTTTAACAATCACAAAGTTGTTCTAAACCATAAACATGACAACAAAGTAGTTCTAAACCATTACATCATTTTTTAACAACCACAAAAGGTTGACATTAGATTCATGACCAAAAGGGCTAAAAGACCAAAATAAAACCATGACAACAAACTAGTTCTAAACCATTACATCCAAATGCACAAAAGTGGTGCTAAACCAAAAGATAAGTTTTTAAACAAAATACACTAATTCCTGCCTTGACTGCTTCCTGCATTCCCTCCGTGACTGCTTCCTGCATTCCCTCCGTGACTGCTTCCTGCATTCCCTCCTTCACCCTTGCAAATCCTAGAGTTATGACCCCTATTGTTGCATTTCCCACACTTGACATTAACAAACTTTATGGTAAGTTTTTCAGGTTCATTTGCACCATGCTTATGCTTCTGACTATCATACTTTTCATCTGCACTTCTCTTTCTCTTGGTCTTTAGTCTCCCAGGTTGAATGTGATGTGGTGGTGGTGTTAATTTCATTGGACAGGTACTTTTTGGCCACAAGGATCTACCCTTTATAAGGTCCACAGTGTAAGATTAAGCTTCATTCCAAGTTTGAGGCCAATACACTTTGTTGACATAAGTGTAAAGCTCCCCAACTTTGTCTCCACTATTAGCCATTTCATGTATTGTAGCTATGGTATGTCTGCATAGAATCCCATTCAACTCCCACCTTATGCATGTACATGACATATTTGTCATGTCAACCACATGTTGGTCATGCCAAGGTCCATAAAATTCATACTTTGCAGTCCCATTCCATCTAGCCATGTATTGGACCGAAGCTTCCCTGTTTCTCTCAAGTAAGTTTGATGTTGTTGGAGTGAGTGAACCTGGAGCTTTGGACATCACTTTCTTCACATTACAGATCCTCTTCATAAGGTATTGCCTGATGTACTCAAGACAACTTATGATGGGCTTATTCCTGCCATGAATAAGCTTATTATTGAATACCTCACACAAATTGTTGAGCAATATATCTGATCCTGCTCTACCTGTATTAAACAAGTACATTATATTAAATAAGTCAAATACAATGAGCACTAGTAAAACTTCACCTAAGGTAGGGAATATAACCTGAAAAGTGGTTTCTGGCCCAATGGTGAGGGGGGATTTTCTTCAACCACTCAAAAGCATCCTTATCAAACTTGTTAAGTTCATTCATGCAGTGTTCAAATTCTGGTACTGTGGTTGCTGTTACACACTGCCATAAGTGATCTTTATACTCTTTTGTTTTCCATTTTTTCCTCATGTTCTCATAAATATGCCTTAGACAGAACCGATGCTCAACTTGTGGGTACAGTTGTGCAATAGCAGGTAAGAGTCCCTGTAAAATATTATCCCACATAATAAGTCCAACATTCATATACAAATGAACTATTAGTTATACAAAAAGAAGAAAATAGTACCTTTTGTCTATCACTCATGAAAGTAAAGTTAGAATTTGAATACAACTCTAAGTCATCTCCTAAGCATTCTAGAAACCATTTCCAGCTACTCAAATTTTTAGTTTCAACAATGGCATACGCAAGTGGGTATATGCCATTGTTTGAATATAATCCAACTGCAATGAGTACTTGGCCTGGAAATAGTCCTTTCATAAAAGCACCATCTAGTCCGAGAATATCTCTTAACCATGCTTTAAACCCTTTCTTTAATGCCCTTAAGCAAACATACACCCTCTTAAACTGCCTTGTATCTCTAGCACTGTTAGGCTCATTAACAACCTTAAGCTTCACAGTTGTATCCACATTAGTTGCTTGTAGTTCCATCTGATAATCTCTTAACACCTCGTATTGCTTTGTGTAGTCACCAGTCACTTGCTTTGTAGCTGTTGCTTTTGCCCTCTGTACTTTGTGTATCGACACACCAACTTGAAGCCTCTTCTGAACTTGGTCTTAAATGCTTCTAAGGGGTATTGTAGGGTTAGACTCGATCATGTCTAAGATTTCTGCGGAAATATACTTCGCAGTGCAAGCCCTAAGTTTTCTAGTTTGAACACAAGTATGATTGTCCAGTAAAGTTTTCACATACCAATACTCACTATCTTTTGACCTTGAAGTCTGCATTGACCAAGAGCAATTCACTTTATTACCCTTACCTACCCCACTTGCATTTACATTAGGTACATTACCTTTACACACAACCCTAAGCCTTATTTTGTCATTTTTCTTGAAGCCAAGATTCCTTCTAGTTTCAATGGCAAGCTTGTTGACTTTGTCCTTAATTTCCTTTTTTACTTTCATATTTTTGACCCACTTGAAAACTAACTGCATGAACTTCACCAAGAGAGCACTTCTTCACCTTCACCAACTGTTTTAATATTGCTTTCCTTCTCTCATCATCAGTATCTTCACCTAAGGAGTCCCATTCATCATTTTCAATTACTTCAACATCTTCAATATCTTTAGTATCAACATGTTCATTTTCAGTCTCAACACCCTTACCTCTGTCAACATACTCAACATCTAGATCAACATTCATATAGTTATCACTCATGTCCACCTCAACATCACTTACATAATTTTCTTCATCTTCAAGAAAGTCACTATCTTCCTCACTCCCTTCACTACCCCCTTCACTACCTCCTTCACTACCCCCTTCACCAAGTCCTTCACAAACTCCCTCACTTTCAAATTGAACTTCACCAAGTCCTACACCAACTCCCATACTCTGATCATTAAAATTGTATTGTTTAAAGAATGGATCAAAGTCTTCAAATTGAAATGGTTGGTCATCAAAGGTATCATACACTTCTGTATTTACTTCTTGATCACCAAGAGTTGCACCTTGATCATGAACTTCTGTATCTTGATCACCAATAGTTGTACCTTGATCATGAACATCTGTATCTTGATCACCAATACTTGCACCTTCATTACCAATTTCAACATGTGCATCTTGATCACCAACAGTTGCAGTGTGTTCCAAGTTGAAACACAATTTCTTACTACATGATTGACTCCCTTCAACTAACTGCAATCTCTTATTCGTATTATATTCTGGTGTCTCATACCTTACCAAACACAATTCAAGATTTGGGACCTCTTCCTGGTTTTGGTTTACTGGATGCAAATCAACCACTGTTGAATTTGATTTTGGTAAGGGCATATCATCTGCTATTTCCTTAATTATGACCCTAGGTTTAACTCTTGGAGACATAAAGTATGTAAGTAACTTAGTTTCATTATGTTCAGTGTATACCTTGATGATCTTATGATGTTCAATGTACTGTGCAAGACTAAGTACATCAACAACATTCCTTAGAGCTCTAAGACCAAACTCTAAATCTCCACTTGGTAGTTGATAGTGGTAGTAAATGACTGGTGGTACCTCATAACCAAGCTTTAGCATCACCTCGTCCAACTCAATCATAGAGAACTCATCCATGTCTACCAGGTCCACGTGGTCTAATTTTCCTTCGATGTAGCTTATCCCTTGTCACACCCCCAAACCGGAACGGCGGAAACGTTCGGGGGTGGATGACGTCATATGTAGTATCACAACCATTGCATCATAGTAATCATAGTAAACACAACCATTACATTGAATACATATATAGAAAGGGTTTACATCATTTTGATTCATGTTTATACACTTCAAAATTATAATCAAAAGAAAAAGACGTGACTCTATACGCTCCGTCTTCTCAAAAACTCCAAGAGGTACCTGTCTATTGATTTCCTGAGAATACAAGCAGTTTTGAAAGAGTATCAGCATAAAGCTGGTGAGTTCATAAGCGATGTTTTTGTAATGAAAACCTGTTGATGACTTTGTAAAGATGTTCGCATGATTCCAAGAAAATCCAATATTTTCTTTAGTGAAAGAGTGATAATATCAGTTCTATCTACGACTACTTAGTTTATGCTAGCCATGTATAAACCAATATCGAACAGACGGTTGACTATGTGCATCTGCCCTAAGCCCACAACCAAACAAGGAACAGGAAATGAGGCGGAAACAAAATATTCCACAGTCTATCGAATATTCTTCATACATGGCCCTGATGCTAAAACTAAGAAATTTTAGAATTAACTATGAGTGTTCGTTACTGTATCCTGTTGTAGTATATAAAACATATTAGTTTGTATGCTTGGTTACTACTAGATGTATTGTATGATGAATTATGTATGAAAACCTCTGTGTAGAATGTACTGTTTGAAAACCCTGGCTATCACTGGTACATATAGTAAGATCTGTTTGAAAACTCTGGCTACCACCAGTGTGTATAGTAGTTTTATTATTTAAATAAAACCGTGTATTGTATCTCTGAAATCCCCCAATGTAATGTATAATAGTTCTATTAATTAAAATAAAACTAATGAATAATGATATTTCGTAAACAATGGTTAGTTTATACTTATTGTGAGTCGTATAACCATGCTTGATATGACCTAGTGACCTTTTCGACGTTCTTCAAGTGTCGGTTAAATGACATTTGTCACCCCAGGCATGCCTGCCTAACTGTAGCTAGCAGTTCAGGTGTGGGATTGTCAGTCCCGAATAGATCGATTCACAAATCTCACGCTCTCCCTCCAGGAGACTCTGGTTATACTATGATAGGATTTAATTCGTTACACCAAAGGGTACAGTTTTGAAGTAGAGTCTCACAATTCTGTATTAACTTGTTTACGTGTGGTTCTGTAGTGTTCTACTGTATTGAAATCCGTGTGTATACTGTATGAGGTAATAATTATACTTAAATAATAATTAAATGTTGTACTCTTGTAGTAATGTATATCATAACTAAATCGGTCATAGTTTATATGTTTACCCATGAATGAAATATGAATCGGTAAAAACTATGTATTGAAATCCCCAAGCTATACTTACTATAGTTTGCTTGAAATGTGTTGTACTTGATTTGTAAATTGTTCTGAAAACTATGCAATTATGTTTTCCAAGTTGAAAATGTTGTGACAACCCGAAATTTCTATCTAGTACTACTATTCAAATCAATTAAAGTCAGACTCGTTTCTGTTACTTTCTAGCTTTGTTTTGAGTCATTTGAGTGTTCTAAACCTAGTAGTTTCAAGTTAGAAGTTTGGATTTGTGTTTCGCAAGTTCACCCTACTAAAAAAAATGGCCAAACACTCCAACTTAAGGAGTGTACGGCCGCACACACCCTCTTGGCAGCACACTCATGTGCATAAGGTTAGAACTCAGCTTTCCTTTCACTCTTTTCACACTCCTAAGCCAAGAACACACTTCTCTCTCAGTTATCATCCGAATTTTCTTAATAGATCTTCAAGTTGTAAGTGTTTCTCTTTATGTTTAGGTGATTCATTACACTTCCTAGTAACAATACATGATTTCATCCATGAAATTACTCCTTTTGTTTAGATCTTCAAGTGTTCTTCAAAAACACCAAGAACACCTACTAAGTTCTTGGGCTCCAAACACCCCTATACACTTCTACATTGTAAGTACCCTACTCCTACATGTGTTTAGCTATATTTGAGCCTTAGTAAATGTCCAGAACTCGATCTTCAAGGAGTGTGCGGCCGCACACACTCATGTGGCCGTACACCCCTTATATTAGTGCTTTAAGGCCTCAAAACTCAACTAGTATGCTAGCAAACGATCAAACACACTTAAGGGATACAAGATATGACCTTAGAAACATGTTTTTGACCATTTTCCCTAGGAGTGTGCGGCCGCACACTCCCTGACCACACACACCTGGCCGCACACCCAATGTGCAGCACACCAGGTGGCCGCACACGACCCTGTACGGCCGTACACCCATTTCAGGAGACTTTTGATGCTTCTAACCCTTAAATCTAAGTGTTTTCATAGTCCTAGGGTGTTTTACTTTCATGATTAGTGGTATATAGACTAATTATATTCATATATGTGTCAATATATGCTCATTAGGATCCGTTGTGCTCAAGTCTACACTTAGCACTTAGCATCCTACAACCCGATCTTTCATTCGCACTACTCACTGCAGGTGAGTTCATACCCCGTAACTTATCTTTTAAATGATTTTAAATGCTTTTATGGGGGGAATACAAGTTGAACTATTATAGTTATTATATCAATCACATGTGATTAATAACTACGAAACAAGTGGATTTCTTACTTTTCAAACTGTGTTATCAAACAAACTACTTCAAATCGTTTTATAAACTCTTTTACATGTTAAATACTTTCTATCAAACTCTTTTAAACTTATATTTTGTCAAAAGCATATCTATATAGATATAGTTATATAAGTAGGATTGAAAGGACTTAGGACTAATAGCTCGCCTTACTTCCTGTTCCTTGTTTGGTTGTGGACTTAGGGTATCGGTTGTTTGTCCGAAGGTCGTTTGAATCTTAATTATATATTATGTATATGTGTATAGATATAAAAGTTCTTCGTTCAGTTCAATACCTTTGGGTAGCAAAGGTGTGCAAACATGTTCATTTATACAAATAACATTGCTAGTAAACTATAATAGGTATAGTTTAGGAAGTTACTAATACTATTACTAGAACAACGAAACATACAAAGAGTCAGTTCATACATGAGTCAATACATACTATAACGAGAAACAATACTCACTATAAAGAGAAACAGATAAAGAATACTATAAGGAGAAACAATACTCACTATAAAGAGAAACAGATAGATCATACTATAACGAGAATCAATACATACTACACACTATACACTAGAGAACATACTACATACTAGACAGAGAGAACACTACACTAGTACATACTATACAAACACAAGAATACTATAACATTAATGTGAGATACTACTTCATGGCTCGACATATACTGCTGTGTCACGTTTTGTACCCAGAGTCTCCTGGAGGGAGAGCGTGAGTTTGTGTATAGATCTATACGGGACTGACCCTCCTACACCTTGCTGCTAGCTACAGTGGGACCTGCAGGTCTGACTCCGAGCCGGAAGTCAACAACCATGGCGACGGAGGATGGCTTGATCCGTACTATCCCAACCAAGGCGACGGAGGATGGCTTGATGTTAAGCCTGAAGTGGAACTTGCAATTCCACTGGATGATGACCTTGATGAGAACTTCCCGGAGGATTCTGACTCCGAGCCGGAAGTCAACAACCTACCCTCAGTGGCTCAAATCCCAAATCCTAATCCTCGTCCGGCTTTTCAAGGCCCGACGCCTCTGTGGGTGGAAAGTCTGGGGACCTGGAGTCAGGAACAGGGCCAACCTATCCCGTACAATGGATACCGAAGTTTTTACAATGTGAGCGAAGGAGGCTCAGCGGACTGGGTCCTGCCTATCCTGGTCTGCAGGGTTGCTCGTAACGAAATCCAGGGAAGGACAGCCCTCCAACGCATTGCGGAACTTGATGCCAATACAGGGATCAACACTATCCGCATTCGTCGACTGGAAGATGCTCGTGAGAGAGCTGAAAGAGACCGTGAGTCTCTACTTCAAGCACTAGCTGAGACTAGGGCTGAAGTCATAGAGCATCGCGTACGCCAACGAGTGTACGAGCGACGCCTTCTTGAAATGGAGCGTCTGATGGATGAGCTAAGGGTTTGCCCAAGGGGTTCCCGATGTCAATAGGGGATGCTCTGCTCATCCCTTCTCTTTTGGATTAAGGATTAGGCTTCTTATCTATGCTCTAAGTAGCACTTTTCTCTGTAAATTCCCGTTACTGTAAGACCTTGAACTTTCGGTCGTTTAGGTCTTAATTCTGTCAAATTTTCTCATCTTGGTTTGATGTAGGACCTACTTTTAGGTCGTTTTTCCCGAACTATTTGCATCTGTAATACCAGTATTATTGACAAATATTAATCTTGTGAAAATTTTTTATCCAAATGCTTTCATCTTTCTAGTACTAGAGTTCTATCCAATCACACTCTCATTTGTATCGTTGGACTATGGAGAGTTAGTCTATGAGTCACTCTCATCATTCTCCCTATTAAATTCTTATCAACATCTTCATCTTTGTGATTTAATAGCTTCAAGATGCCTCCACGTCGATTAGCGAGACGCACTACTCCAATCACTCCAATTCCAACTCCTCCTCCTCAATACAACCCAGCAGCTATCCAAGCTGCTGTGAATGCGGCTGTTACTGCAGCTCTAGCACAATTCACCACCACCGGTACTAGCGGGAGTGGGACTAATGTGCCTCCCACCCCAGTTGAAACTCCAGTGCGCTCTAGGGAGTGCTCGTATAAGGATTTCACCAGCTGCAAACCCATGGACTTCAATGGTACTGGCGGAATCATTGCCCTCTCGCAATGGTTCGAGAAGACGGAGTCGATCTTTGAGATCTGCTCCTGTCCGGAAGGGAGCAAGGTAAAATTTGCCGCTTGCACCTTCGCGGACCGAGCTCTGACGTGGTGGAACAGCCATGTCAAGTCACTATCCCTTATAGTGGCAAATGCCATCGGCTGGGAAGCTCTTATGGAGCTGATGATCGAGGAGTACTGCCCGAGGGGCAAAGTTCAGAAGTTAGAGCAGGAGCTCTGGAGCCTAACCATGAAGGGCTCCGACATAGTCTCCTACACTGCCAGGTTTAGCGATCTGGTAGCGCTACGTCCGGGAATGGTCCCTTTTGAGGCCAAGAAGGTGGGGAGGTACATATGGGGGCTGGCGGCTCCATTCCAGGGGAACGACCTAGCTTCCAACCCCACTACCTTCGATAGTGCCAAGCGATTGGCACAAAGGCTCATCGACCATGGGGTCCGAACCCCGTCAGCAACAACAACCCTAGCCATCTCAGAACCCTCCAAGGCCACCGACAACAAGCGGAAATTCTGGGATGATAAGAAGAAGCAGAAAGCTGCCAAAAAGCAGCAGGTCGTAGCTGTTCACGCTGCGATAGCACATGCCACTGCTGCACCGGTAAAGCAGTACGCGGGAAACTTGCCGAAGTGCAACAAGTGCAGCTTCCACCACAATGGACCCTGCCGTGAAATGCAGTGTTCTAACTGCAGCAGGAAGGGGCACACTGCCCGTTTCTGCAAGGCTCCGGCAAAGCCAATTACCCAAGTCCCCGTCGCTGGTGTGGTCCAGGCTTGCTACAGTTGTGGCGAGGTGGGCCACTACAAGAGGAACTGCTCGAAGGCAGGGAATGTCGGCGGCGTGGGAAGAGTTTTGGCTATAGGCCATGAGGAAGCAGTTGCCGACCCCATGGTGGTCACTGGTACGTTTCTCCTCGATAACTCATATGCATGCATACTGTTTGATAGTGGAGCAGAGAGGAGTTTCGTGAACCAGAAATTTGCTCACTTACTTAAGAATAAATCGCATGCACTTAAAGAACCGTTTACAGTAGAAATGGCTAACGGAAAGACAGAGAGTACTAGCTGCATATACATAGGTTGTTCACTAACACTAGATAGTCATTCATTTCCAATCGACCTCATGTCAGTCTCAATTAAAAGTTTCGACGTCATAATCGAGATGGATTGGTTGAGCTCTCATCGTGCCGACATCATGTGTTACGAAAAGGCTGTTCGCCTTAATCTGCCGTCTAGCGAAACCCTAGTAATCTACGGCGACAAACCCGGCACCAACCTTCGCCTCATTTCGAGCATTCAAGCCCAGAAATTCTTGCGAAAGGAATGTCGTGCATTCCTTGCTCATGTGGTCGATGTGAGCCAAGAAACGAAAGACATTAAGAACATTCCAGTAGTACGCGATTTTCCCGACATCTTTCCAGAAGAACTCCGCGGATTACCTCCGCAACGTCAAGTCGAGTTCCGAATCGACTTAGTTCCAGGGGATACCCCTGTAGCCAAATTGCCCTATCGTCTAGCACCAGCTGAGATGCAGGAGCTATCCGGTTAACTTAACGAATTGCTCAGCAAGGGCTTCATTAGGCCAAGCTTCTCACCCTGGGGAGCACCGGTCTTGTTCGTCAAGAAGAAAGACGGATCGTTCCGTATGTGCATCGACTACAGAGAACTTAACAAACTAACCGTTAAGAATCGTTACCCTCTGCCTCACATTGACGATTTGTTTGATCAACTTCAAGGGGCGAACTTCTTTTCAAAAATAGACCTGAGATCCGGGTATCACCAATTATGAGTGCTAGGGGAGGATGTTCCGAAGACAGCCTTCCGAAATCGTTATGGACACTACGAGTTTATAGTGATGCCGTTCGGATTGACCAATGCGCCCGCAGTATTCATGGATTTAATGAATCGGGTGTGCCGTCCTTACTTGGATCAGTTCGTCATTGTCTTCATCGATGACATACTTATCTACTCTCGTAGTAAGGAGGAGCATAGTCAACATCTTCGACAGGTCTTAGAAACACTGCGATCGGAGAAGCTCTATGTGAAGTTCTCAAAATGTGAATTTTGGATCCGAAGAGTCGAATTCTTAGGGCACGTGGTTAGCGAAGAGGGAATACACGTGGACCCTTCCAAAATTAAAGCCATTGAGAACTGGTCAGCACCGAAGACGCCTACAGAAATTCGTCAATTTCTAGGCCTCGCTGGTTACTATCGCAGGTTCATTCAGAACTTCTCTCGGATTGCGAAACCACTTACAACATTGACCCAGAAGGGCGTAGCCTTTGACTGGGAAGAGAAGCAAGAGAAAGCGTTCCAAACGCTAAAGCGAGCCTTATGCACCGCACCGATACCATCCCTCCCCAAAGGGATAGAAGAATTCGTGGTTTATTGCGAAGCATCCAACCAAGGGCTCGGATGTGTTCTGATGCAACGAGGAAAGGTTATTGCCTATGCCTCAAGACAGCTGAAGACACACGAGGTCAACTACACCACACACGATCTTGATTTGGGAGCAGTGGTGTTTGCTCTGAAGATCTGGAGACACTACCTGTATGGCACAAAAAGCACAATCTTTACAGACCACAAAAGCCTACAACATATATTCAACCAGAAGGAGCTCAACATGAGACAACGACGGTGGTTCGAGCTACTTAGCGATTACGAATGCGAAATTCGTTATCATCCCGGCAAGGCCAACGTAGTAGCCGACGCATTAAGTCGGAAAGAATATTCTGGTCGTAGAGTCAAATCATTGACTATGACTATCCATTCACACTTGTCCACACAAATTAAGGAGACTCAGCTCGAAGCTTTGAAACCTGAAAATGTGGCGGGTGAATCCCTGAGAGGGATGGATAAGAATTTGGAAGTCAAGGGTGGCGGAGCCTTATATCTCATAGATCGGATCTGGACACCGAAACACGGTGGTTTCAGAGATTTGGTCATGACCGAAGCTCACAAAACTCGATATTCCGTCCACCCAGGTGCATACAAGATGTATATGGATCTTAAAAAGTTATACTGGTGGCCTAACATGAAAGCAGAGATTGCTACCTTCGTAAGTAAATGCCTTACTTGCGCCAAGGTTAAGGTCGAATACCAGAAACCATCAGGTTTACTTCAGCAACCGGAGATACCTGAATGGAAGTGGGAGCGGATCATGATGGACTTCATAACCAAGTTGCCCAAGACTACGGGGGGTCTCGATACCATTTGGGTGATCGTAGATAGGCTAACAAAGTCCGCACACTTCCTGCCAATCAAAGAGACTGACAAGATGGAGAAGCTAACAAGAACATACCTTAGGGAGATAGTATGACTGCATGGTGTTCCCATATCCATTATCTCTGATAGAGACAGTAGATTCACTTCGAGGTTCTGGCAGTCGCTACAAAGTTCCCTTGGAACTAGGCTGGACATGAGCACAGCCTACCATCCGCAAACCGACGGACAAAGTGAGAGGACTATTCAAACTTTTGAAGATATGTTGTGAGCCTGCGTGATAGACTTTGGGAAAGCATGGGATACTCATTTACCCCTTGTCGAATTTTCCTACAATAATAGTTATCACACGAGCATAAAGGCTGCTCCATTTGAAGCCCTTTATGGCCGTAAGTGCAGATCCCCTCTGTGCTGGGCTGAGGTGGGTGACACACATTTAGCTAAAGGACGAGTTCCTGACAGCACTCTCACAGGTCCAGAAATCATTCGGGAAACGACAGAGAAGATCGTTCAGATTCGTGAACGATTGAAAGCCTCTAGAGACCGACAGAAAAGCTACGCATACAAACGAAGGAAACCATTGGAATTCCAGGTGGGAGACCGTGTTCTATTGAAGGTCTCACCCTGGAAGGGCTTGATACGCTTCGGAAAGCGTGGAAAGCTAAGTCCAAGATACGTAGGGCCTTTCGAGATTCTCGCCAGAATCGGCCCTGTAGCTTATAAACTCAAACTGCCTAGCAAACTCAGTAACGTACATTCTACTTTCCACGTCTCGAACTTGAAAAAGTGTCTGTCTGACGAGACTCTTGTAATCCCACTCGACGAGATCGAGATCAACGAGAGCCTCAACTTCGTGGAAGAACCTGTAGAGATCATGGACCAAGAGGTCAAGCAAACGAAGCAAAGCCGTATCCCGATAGTGAAGGTTCGCTGGAACGCCAAGCGAGGACCTGAATTCACTTGGGAGCGCGAGGATCAGTTAAAACTGAAATATCCTCATCTTTTCGCGTAGTTATTTGTAATAGCTTATTTGTTTAACCTCTAATTTCGGGACGAAATTCTCTCTAATGGGGGGATGATGTGACAACCCGAAATTTCTATCTAGTACTATTATTTAAATCAATTAAAGTCAGACTCGTTTCTGTTACTTTATAGCTTTATTTTGAGTCATTTGAGTGTTCTAAACCTAGTAGTTTCAAGTTAGAAGTTTGGATTTATGTTCCGCAAGTTCACCCTACTCAAAAAAATGGCCAAACACTCCAACTTAAGGAGTGTACGGCCGCACATTTGGGTGTGCGGCCGCACACACCCTCCTGGCAGCACACTCATGTCCATAAGGTTAGAACTCAACTTTCCTTTCACTCTTTTCACACTCCTAATCCAAGAACACACTTCTCTCTCAACTATCATTCGAATTTACTTAATAGATCTTCAAGTTGTAAGTGTTTCTCCTTATGTTTAGTTGATTCATTACACTTCCTAGTAACAATACATGATTTCATCCATGAAATTACTCATTTTGTTTAGATCTTCAAGTGTTCTTCAAAAACACCAAGAACACCTACTAAGTTCTTGGGCTCCAAACACCCCTATACGCTTCTACATTGTAAGTACCCTACTCCTACATGTGTTTAGCTATATTTGAGCCTTAGTAAATGTCCAGAACTCGATCTTCAAGGAGCCTTAATTATATATTATGTATATGTGTGTAGATATAAAAGTTCTTCGTTCAGTTCAATACCTTTGGGTAGCAAAGGTGTGCAAACATGTTCATTTATACAAACAACATTGCTAGTAAACTATAATAGGTATAGTTTAGGAAGTTACTAATACTATTACTAGAACAACGAAACATACAAAGAGTCAGTTCATACATGAGTCAATACATACTATAACGAGAAACAATACTCACTATAAAGAGAAACAGATAGAGAATACTATAACGAGAAACAATACTCACTATAAAGAGAAACAGATAGAGTATACTATAACGAGAATCAATACATACTACACACAATACACTAGAGAACATACTACATACTAGACAGAGAGAACACTACACTAGTACATACTATACAAACACAAGAATACTATAACATTAATGTGAGATACTACTTCATGGCTCGGCATATACTGCTGTGTCACGTTTTGTACCCAGAGTCTCTTGGAGGGAGAGCGTGAATTTGTGTATAGATCTATACGGGACTGACCCTCCTACACCTTGCCGCTAGCTACAGTGGGACCTGCAGGTCTGCGGGTGACGAATGTCATATCATTTCGACATCTCGAACGTCGTGTTTTACTGGTCAATCGAGTATGGTTACAATCATATCACATTTTACCTTAATTAACTAACAAGTTTAAAGGTAGTTAGTACATTAGTAGTTACCTAGATAAAACTACAGTACATCTTTATTTTTCCCAATTCATTGACATTGTGATCTTCTCACATAAACGGTAATGAGAAACTATATTTTGGTAATGATAGTCATACTTTGGGAAAACTCAGACTTTTACAAAAGAACAAACATAGAGAACAGTTGGGTCTTGGTAGAAGACTGCTTTAGTAGAAAATATAGGATTTTCTAGGAAGGTTTTCAAACATTTACAACAAACACTTACAAACTTTTACATCAAACATTTACAATTACATTCTTCAAACTTATACAAACAATGACACTAAAATACTTATGAACTCACCAACTTTAATGCTGATCTACGCTTTCAAAATAACTTGTATTCTCAGGTCGCCAGTAGACAGGTACCGATGACCAGGTTTTGAGAAGATGGAGCACATTCAAGACTCATCTCTTATTTTGATTATTCATTTTGGTGTCTTATAAACTTCAGAACACACTTGTATTAAAATATTACTATTAATGCAATGGATGATGTTGTTTCTTGTTTACTATTATGCATTGTTGTGATACTGTACATGACGTCCTCCGCCCCAGAACGTTTCCGTTGTTCCGGTTTTGGGGTGTGACAGATTGGTATCAGAGCATTGTTTATAGTGAATTGAGTATATCAACCCATAAAAGATATACAACTATAAACACAACGGGATAAAATACTCTGACCAAGAGTTTATACTTTTAAATAATAAAATATTTAACCTAAGTATACATACCTGCATTCATACTAAAATCAGTGTCACTAGGACAGAACAAAAGTATTACAATTGTTGGACAACACGAGTAGTCTTGGGGACATATAATTAGATCTGGGAGTGATATAGCCTGATCAACTATATCTTTCCAAGAAGTGATTAGCATGTGTCCAGGATTGTTTGTGATGTTGCAGCAAGTCTAAAAACTTACCAACACTACTACAATGAAAACATTAGAACAAAACCTAAACTTAAAATACTATAGGAGTATTTTGTGTTACTATAAATTACTTATGTGCAAACTAAAAAGGTCTTTATTAGTATGACAATAGTTGCGGAGTGGATACGCTAAGGTTACATGTGACTAGGGTGTTATAGACTTAGAATCTATGACCTTTGCTTTACTTCATGTTCCTTGTTTGGTTGTGGACTTAGAGTTAGGGTCACTTATTCGAAGGTCTATCCTGTTTTGATTACATATGACTGGTATACACTACGCAAATGTTGGAGTAACTGATAAGGATCATCTTATAATTGTCTTAATTAGTACGTCTATTAATTATTTCTTTTACTCCTTTTCTCGCTTAGATAACATGGCTGGATTCCATATCCCCGGAGACCCGTACTATCCCAACCAAGGCGACGGAGGATGGCTTGATGTTAAGCCTGAAGAGGAACTTGCAATTCCACTGGATGATGACCTTGATGAGAACTTCCCGGAGGATTCTGACTCCGAGCGGGAAGTCAACAACCTACCCTCAGTGGCTCAAATCCCAAATCCTAACCCTCGTCCGGCTTTTCAAGGCCCGACGCCTCTGTGGGTGGAAAGTCTGGGGACCTGGAGTCAGGAACAGGGCCAACCTATCCCGTACAATGGATACCGAAGTTTTTACAATGTGAGCGAAGGAGGCTCAGCGGACTGGGTCCTGCCTATCCTGGTCTGCAGGGTTGCTCGTAACGAAATCCAGGGAAGGACAGCCCTCCAACGCATTGCGGAACTTGATGCCAATACAGGGATCAACACTATCCGCATTCGTCGACTGGAAGATGCTCATGAGAGAGCTGAAAGAGACCGTGAGTCTCTACTTCAAGCACTAGCTGAGACTAGGGCTGAAGTCATAGAGCATCGCGTACGCCAACGAGTGTACGAGCGACGCCTTCTTGAAATGGAGCGTCTGATGGATGAGCTAAGGGTTCGCCCAAGGGGTTCCCGATGTCAATAGGGGATATTCTGCTCATCCCTTCTCTTTTGGATTAAGGATTAGGCTTCTTATCTATGCTCTAAGTAGCACTTTTCTCTGTAAATTCCCGTTACTGTAAGACCTTGAACTTTCAGTCGTTTAGGTCTTAATTCTGTCAAATTTTCTCATCTTGGTTTGATGTAGGACCTACTTTTAGGTCGTTTTTCCCGAACTATTTGCATCTGTAATACCAGTATTATTGACAAATATTAATCTTGTGAAATTTTTTTATCCAAATGCTTTCATCTTTCTAGTACTAGAGTTCTATCCAATCACACTCTCATTTGTATCGTTGGACTATGAAGAGTTAGTCCATGAGTCACTCTCATCATTCTCCCTATTAAATTCTTATCAACATCTTCATCTTTGTGATTTAATAGCTTCAAGATGCCTCCACGTCGATCAGCAAGACGCACTACTCCAATCACTCCAATTCCAACTCCTCCTCCTTAATACAACCCAGCAGCTATCCAAGCTGCTGTGAATGCGGCTGTTACTGCAGCTCTAGCACAATTCACCACCACCGGTACTAGTGGGAGTGGGACTAATATGCCTCCCACCCCAGTTGAAACTCCAGTGCGCTCTAGGGAGTGCTCGTATAAGGATTTCACCAGCTGCAAACCCAGGGACTTCAATGGTACTGGCGGAATCATTGCCCTCTCGCAATGGTTCGAGAAGACGGAGTCGATCTTTGAGATCTGCTCCTGTCTGGAAGGGAGCAAGGTAAAATTTGCCGCTTGCACCTTCGCGAACCGAGCTCTGACGTGGTGGAACAGTCATGTCAAGTCACTATCCCTTATAGTGGCAAATGCCATCGGCTGGGAAGCTCTTATGGAGCTGATGATCGAGGAGTACTGCCCGAGGGGCAAAGTTCAGAAGTTAGAGCAGGAGCTCTGGAGCCTAACCATGAAGGGCTCCGACATAGTCTCCTACACTACCAGGTTTAGCGATCTGGTAGCGCTACGTCCGGGAATGGTCCCTTTTGAGGCCAAGAAGGTGGAGAGGTACATATGGGGGCTGGTGGCTCCATTCCAGGGGAACGACCTAGCTTCCAACCCCACTACCTTCGATAGTGCCAAGCGATTGGCACAAAGGCTCATCGACCATGGGGTCCGAACCCCGTCAACAACAACAACCCTAGCCATCTCAGAACCCTCCAAGGCCACCGACAACAAGCGGAAATTCTGGGATGACAAGAAGAAGCAGAAAGCTACCAAAAAGCAGCAGGTCATAGCTGTTCACGCTGCGATAGCACATGCCACTGCTGCACCGGTAAAGCCGTACGCGGGAAACTTGCCGAAGTGCAACAAGTGCAGCTTCCACCACAATGGACCCTGCCGTGAAATGCAGTGTTCTAACTGCAGCAGGAAGGGGCACACTGCCCGTTTCTGCAAGGCTCCGGCAAAGCCAATTACCCAAGTCCCCGTCGCTGGTGTGGGCCAGGCTTGCTACGGTTGTGGCGAGGTGGGCCACTACAAGAGGAACTGCCCGAAGGCAGGGAATGTCGGCGGCGTGGGAAGAGTTTTGGCTATAGGCCACGAGGAAGCAGTTGCCGACCCCACGGTGGTCACTGGTACGTTTCTCCTCGATAACTCATATGCATGCATACTGTTTGATAATGGAGCAGAGAGGAGTTTCGTGAACCAGAAATTTGCTCACTTACTTAAGAATAAATCGCATGCACTTAAAGAACCGTTTACAGTAGAAATGGCTAACGGAAAGACAGAGAGTACTAGCTGCATATACATAGGTTGTTCACTAACACTAGATAGTCATTCATTTCCAATCGACCTCATGCCGGTCTCAATTAAAAGTTTCGACGTCATAATCGGCATGGATTGGTTGAGCTCTCATCGTGCCAACATCATGTGTTACGAAAAGGCTGTTTGCCTTAATCTGCCGTCTAGCCATACTAACTGACCACTAGTGAATGCTACGGCTACCCCCGTAGTCTTACAACACCTTCAAAACCGGGTCGAACACGCATCCGACCTAACACACCACTGAACTTGAGTCCTAACCGGAACTCTAAGCTGGTTCCCGAAACCTGCTATCATGTGACCCCACTGTATCAGTACCGTACCCATGCCCGTGATCAAAGCTTCACAGTAACCCACGAAATCATCTACACCCTCTGGCAGGGTGAGAATCGGTGCCCCACATAACCGTTGTCTCAGAGTCTCGAAGGCTGCCTGCTGCTCAGGCCCCCAGCGAAAGGCCATCAACTTCTTGGTCAGTCGGGTCAAAGGAACTGCAATCTCGGAGGAGTCCTGTATAAACCTCCGGTAATAAACCGCTAGACCCAGGAAACTCCGAATCTCTATTGGAGACCTCGGAATCTCCCACTGCATCACGACCTCTATCTTGGCCGGATCGACCAGAATACCCTTCTGGTTGACAAGGTGCCCAAGAGATTGCACCTCGTGCAACCAGAACTCACATTTGGAGAACTTTATAAAATGTCTCTCCCCCACTTAGATCCGACTAAGTCTTCACTGTACGCGATAATTGAAGGATTCCCAATCCTTCTCGCTTTCTGGTGTCCCACTGATGACAACCTGTGCTTACCAATGCTAGCGATAAATCACCGGTTAAACCTTGAGATCGCCCGTCCTCTGAAATCTTGAAGAGTACTCTTGAAATCTGGTCCAATATGACACCTCAATCCATCACCCATGCTGACACTAGAGGCCTTAATCTTAACTTGGGCTGACGAGTCCTCTCTCCCATTTCCAATCTTGCAGCATCACTGAACTCTAACCGAACGCAGCCCATGCAAAAATACAATTCTCTTGAACATCCAATGACCAAACACCCATGCGTCTAACACTCGCAAATGACTTCACAATCTTCATGCTACCAATCCTTCCCTAGCAACGATGGTGCCTTGAACTCCAAAGTTCTTCCTTAGACAGCTATCGATCCTACCCAACAATGAAGGAACCACTGAACGCTGACTTCACTGAAGAACTATCACTCCAACCCTGACCGAGTATCCTCTAAATAATACTCCTGCACAGATCCCGACAAAGATCCAGAATGATAACGATACACGCGGAACCCACTCCGCAAGATGCGTCCCTCTATGGGTTCATCAAGGACTCTTCGACATGCAGGATGGCATATATGATCCTTGATAACCCAGACACTAGTAGAAAACCGCCCCTAGATCTGACCTATCCAAACTCACTCACAATCCCAAAGTGATACGAATCCCCAACATCCATCTAGTAGCAATAGAAGATGATATACCCGCAATATCTGGAGGAATACTAATCACCTTCTGCTTACATGACCAACCCCGCTACCCTGTAGTAGCCTAAACCCTTGGAGCGACAAACTCCCTTGTGCGCTTTCGTGTACGTGCTGCACTGACTCTGGCCCTGCTGGCCTTTCACCCGATGATCGGAAGTCATGGGTCTCTTCCCGAGACCCTCTACTATACGCACCTAGCACAACCCTCTCTTCCCAAGGTGCTCCAAATCGATCTCGCATCTGCAAACTCTTGGGAGTCATATCCTTCAGGGTCTGACACCCTACCATGCTCACTAACTCACTTGCCAATGGCTAAGATGCAACAACTGGAACATCCTCTGCCCCTAAACTGGGTCACAAACTCTTCCTTGAAGCTTCTCAGATTCTCCAAGACTCTCACCGATTCGAATATGGATCTTGTGCTTTCAGTAGTACGGGCCCAATACTACCTTCCACACCTATCCATACTTTCCTCAGCAATCCGCCCGAATCCTCCAAGTCACTTCCTCAAACTGGTACACCCAAGTCTCACTGAACCTCACTAGTAACCCACTGAACATATCCTAGGATTTCCTAGGTTCCCGTACCCACCCAGTCCTCAGCTGCTGAAGATTCCCAGTAATGTCAACTAGCTACCTCATGAATATAGCCACATGCAACAGAGATCAGATAATCCTTCGAGTAAAAGACCCATCCCTAGAGCGGTTGGACTCAAACAAGAGCTGCGTAATAGGGTCAAATCCATCACTCTGAGATTATCCAGCCTGTGCCACATATGACTTAGCATATTCACTTAATAGCTAGCTCACATTACTAAGAGTCCCACAAAGCACAAAGCAAGCAACATTCAGACAATGGAAACTCTAACCATCATATTGCAATCAAATCATTTTATCCTCTAATCAGGAATCTGTACATGCAATTCAAAGGCTCATATAATCAGGCATAACCTAAACAGGCTATCCTATTACTGACTGATCAGTACTAGCATGCAAATCTACAAGCACATACAATAGGCATATAAGGCATCCCTCCTAGATCATTAGCCCTAATCTAGCATACAATTCTCATAATCATATCATATCATACCATAACATAACATGTATGGGTATCTTGGGGAAAACTTACTTGAGCTCGGCTGATTGCACGCATCACACACTTTGTTCTTCTCAAAGTTCTTTTCTCTTTTCAGATTCTTTTCAAACTCCTTTTTATAAAATGGTTTTACTTTTGAAAATTTTCATACCAAGCCCTTAGTTTGAGTTCAGACACACCCGAGAGTATGTCCGAATCCCTCAAACCAAGGCTCTGATACCAACTTGTAACATCCTAAAAATACGGTCCGAAAATTTCATTTTTAAGTCATAACTAAACCATAGTATTAAATCATTTCAAACATGCTAAAAGAGTTATATAACAAATCAGAGTATCTTTTCAAAACACTTGTTCATTGCATCAGAGTAAACATCCCAGGCTAAACTTCTTGGTGTGTGCAATGCGATCATCCCGAGCTCTTCCCTCCGCTACCGGAAGTACCTGAAACCAAAATTGAAAACTGTAAGCACGAAGCTTAGTGAGTTCCCCCATCATACCACATACCATATAATCACATACAATACATACTGCCAGACAATTCTGGGGTGCCCGACCTACCCGATCCGGCCATTCTGGGGTGCCGACCTACCCGTGTCAAGCCATTCTAAGGTGCTGACCTACCCGTGTCAAGCCATTGTGGGGTGCTGACCTACCCGGGTCAAGCCGTTCTGGGGTGCTGACCTACCCATCGGTCCTAACAACCGAACTGTAACGCCCGTAGATCCGGGCTAGTCAATTTAGAGACGATAAGCATAAAAAAATGATTTTTTTGATGGAAGATTAATTAGAAGGATTAATCTTAACCAAGTTGTAATATATGTCTCGAGGTTTCCGAAAATATAAAGAACGCCGAAATCCGAGTTATAACGAAGAAGTTATGACCTGTCGAAGTTTCGCGACAAACCGGCACGGGACCGAATGTCGTAAAAAGTGAGTTTTTGATAAAATACTTTTTGGCCTTAGTGATCTAAACGAAACTCGTAGTGTTCGTTAAACCGAGAGTAGGTATAAAAAGAACGCCCAAATCTGACTTCGTATAAGGAAGTTATGATTTTTCGAAGTTTCAGCTTAGCAGTAGACAGCTAAAAACTCGAATTTTAGATCGAGTGATTTTTAGCAGACACGACCTAAACGAGAATCGAAGGTCTCGTCATTAGTAGGTCAACGGTAAAAAGTCTGACGAAAACCGACGTCGGATGAAGAAGTTATGAATTTTTAACGGATTTCATGTCCCGGTCTGTTAAAAATAATAATATAATAATTAAATTCAAAATTAGCCGACGAAGTCTAAACGAAAGTTGTAGAGCGTAATTTTACCTACGCGTGCATATAAAGAACGTCAAAAACGGAGCTCGTATGCGAAAGTTATGGATTTTAGAAGTTTTGGCGCGAAAACCGAGAAATTTCGCATAGGTGGCTTCGGACACGTCACCTTCGCTTAAAGCATGCCACGTGTCCGAAATGCTGTTGAGTCATCCGATCTCGTGAGTCATCCGAACCGGAGAGCAAATCCGAAGAGGTCCACTAGGAGTCTGACGCGTGTCTTCTATGATGTGTCCGAGTCTCGCAGGAGGTGCCACGTCCGAAGTCTCGGACTAGACCTCGGTCCAATCAGCGGCTGCCACCGAGACCTCGCACGTGCGAGCCATGTGCTGCGCACCCTCGCCCTGCTGCCGCGTGTCCTCGCATGCTGACTCCTCTTCTCCTTAATCCGACTTCGGACCCTATAAATAGAAGGGTCATGCGAACCCTCTCGGGTACTTTTGGCATTTTGCCATCTTTCACCCCTTTCTTCATATTTTCTTCATCTTATAATCCCCCAAAGCCCCGGTATCGATTATAAGCCCCGGAATACGCCACGAAGTGCCCGTGAAGCCCGGAAAATTTATCTTTTTGGTTTCGAAGCCCGACCCTCGCAGAGCCCGACATCTGAATAAAACTCCCGGTTTTATTAGAAACGAACGTTTTAGGAAACGAATTGCTGCCCGATTTTCATCAAAACATGTGAGTGTGTAGTTACTTTCACCTTACACATATATATGAAGTATTTTCTTTAAAATACGTGCTATGTGTAAATATATTAATTGTTTATTTGATGTGACTGTTGTGTTGATATTTTATACAAGTTTTAAACTGTATATCTATTTTTATCTACAAATATGTTGGGTAGAACATGGGTAGATAGTTGGTGTGTGATAAATTAAAGTGATGAGACGTTTCGACGTGATTTGAGATTCAGTCATCTAGCGGAGTTTGGATGACGACCACAGACTTTCTAGACAGTCTAGTGGGAAACATTAGCAGGTCCGCAACCTGTAGGTGTTAATGAACTTGGGTGTTCATTCGCTGTACTCCATCCCCCACAGGGTTGCCTTTAGGACATGTATGGCTAAGGAAACCCCTTAGCAGTAGTGTCCATCCCGATGATATTCTTTAGGCTAGGTCCCTTGTGTTAAGTGTTTAGGGACGTAAAGTGAGGATAACGGGAAATGGGTAATCAGGGTTATTGTTGATTGGTGAACTTGATAAGTTTATTATTATTGTGGGTTGAAAACCCTATAGGCTCACCAGGCTCCCAAGCCTGACCCACTCAGCTTTTTATGTTACAGGTAGTGGACCCCGAGCATAGTCGGATGACGATGAGTGATTTTGGATTATAGGCCAGTAGTTGTAAATAACTGTGTAAGGCTTATAATGTCTTGTTTATGCTTTTGATCTGTATCGGAACATGACATCCCGAGGTTTTGATATAAAAGGAAATTATATATTTCTTAAAGAAAGGTTTTGATAAATTTTTATCATGTTTGGTTTTGGGAATAAATTCCGCAACACTTTTAATCAAATGATTACTCTGATTTTATTTTAAAAAGCATAAACGAAATCGGTCTTTTCTGGCCGTGAAATTGAGGATGTCACACGAACCTCGGGGACTATTCCACCCCCTACCGCTACTATCACATATATCATAACATAAACATACTATCAGACATATCTGGGGTGTCCGAACTACCCTTCGGCCCTAACAACCGAACTTGGGGACTATTCTCCCCCTACTACCACTATCACATATAACATATCATGCCAGCATATAAACATATCATCACATACTGTCAGACGTATCTGGGGTGTCTGACCTACCCTTCGGTCCTAACAACCGAACTCTACTACTATCACATATAACACATCAGGCCAACATATAACATATCAGGTAGTAGCAAACCTGAATGATATCACAAAGACAATCATCCAACATACAACTCCTACTGGTGGGCCGGCATTGTGGCCGTAGACCCATCGCTACTGGAAGGTAACTCACCTCACACTGCTGAAGTCCCGTAGACTCAACCCCACACTGCTGAAGTCCCGCAGACTCAACCCCAGCTGCTGGATGACAGATTCCCGAACTGTCAACACCAAAATAACACCCAATTAATAATTGGGTTCCACTACATAACCATGAGTACATACTTTGGATAATTACTACATTACCCCAAGCTTGGCTTTATGCAAGCCCAAGGCCCAATCCAAGGCCCAAAAGTCCAACTATGGCTCAAAGCCCAACATATGGCCCAATTTTCCAAATTGGGCCCAAGCCTTTACATGTCTTATTCAAAGGCCCAACCAAAAGTCCAGTCCAACATTTGGTATTCTAATGGCCTAATATCTCATAATCATAAAGGCCCAAACTATGGCCCATCTATGGCCCAATTTTCCTAATTGGGCCCAACCCCTTAAATGGGCCTTACCCTAGGCCCATTAAATTATTCTAGTCCAATTGCTTGACTTTGGATGGCACATTAATAACCCAATCATCAAGGCCCAATAGAAGGGCCCAACAATAAACCCAAGTGAAATTAGGGTTTCTCATAAACTGGTGATTAGGGTTAAGTTTCCTACTTAACCCATTAAGGACTTAATCCTCTAAGGACTTAATCCATTAAGTCCAATATCGCTAAGATTAATCTTTGCCAATGATTATTATTTAATATCTCAAGTTATTAAATAATTCTCGTGTGTGTGTCCCGAATAATTCTTAAAGTTAGGGTTTCATTGGCATTAGGGTTTTCCAATCCAAATATTAGCCCATTTATCAATTTGTTGGCCTTTTATGTCAATTAGGGCTTTATTGGGCCTATTAGGCCCACTGGAATATCATTAAGCCCATTAGGGTTTTCACAAAGCCCATTAGGCTTCATTGGGCCCATTAGGGCTTCTTTGGGCCCATTAGGGTTTCAAGCACCCCAAACGAGTCAACACAATCCGGCAAGGCACACCGCCACCCGACACGGCGGCCGGTGGCGGTAGGAGGCGGCAGCCACCACCCTACGGTGGTGGTTCGAGTTTCTTTTCATTATTTTTCTTTCCGGTTAGATTTTACAATGCTAATCTCTAAAATATCACACACACAATTAGGCTAAACACACACACACACACACACAACCACCTGTGGTGGCCGGCGGTAGCGAGTGGCGGCAGCCACCACCCTATGGTGGTGGTGATGTCTTTTCGAGCAATCCAGTCAACACCCACACGCATCATCACGCCTTCAGCTTGGAGAGGGAAGCCAACCTCCCATTTGATGGCGTATGGCGGCGGCAGCGGTGATTTCACTTCGGCAGCCACCACCTCGTGGTGGTGGCGGTGGTTCCTTTGGGTTCCTAGTCGAACAGCCTCCCCCACACCTGAATCTTGAAGCAGCATCACACCCACATGAACTCTCGAAAAACTGTAGCAACGATTCACGGTGGTGGCTCGACTGGTCTCGGTGGTTTTGGCGAGAGCGAGTCGCCGGCGAAGGGAAAATAGCGAAGAAGGGTGGTGGCGATTTCCCGGAAGCTTGGCGGTACCGGTGATGTGGCTGACGACGAAACCGAAGAGAAGAAGCGATCGGAGCTGCCACGCTCCCGACAGAACAGCCCAACAGCGGCAGCAACCGAGCGGTGATCGATCGTCGGCAGCTCCATTTTCATCGGAAAGGCGCGACGGCAGATGTAACATCGGGACTGGATGGTTGAATGCTCCCGTTAACGGCAACGCCATAGGCCGGACTCAACCGTCGCTTGGCGGCCATGGATGGTCGGAAGTAGGCGAAACCGATGATGGCGGCCGGAGGATACCCGGCGGCTGTGAATAAGAACTAGGTTTAGGGTTTTTAGCATGGTAACGGGTGAAGTAAGGTTATATACCCGGTGCTACTAAACATCATGCCATATTGACATAAACAGTCCCTCCTCATGACATTTCCTTTCAAAATAAGGCCAATATTTACCATTTAAACCCTCAGCATCAAAATCCATTACAAATTAAGTCCCATAAATTACCAAACAGCCCCCATCTTCTAAAATCTTTACAATTCAGCTCCCTATGTTACCCCTTTTGACCCCAATATCTTAATTATGACATATTCAGCCCTTCCACCTCTTTCACTTTCAAATTAAATCCAAATAATTACCACGGAGCCCCTGTCTTCATAAATATTTACAAACTGAGTCCGAAATTCACACTTTTAACCCCCAATCTCTTGAAGTGTGACAGTTAGCTCTACGAGACCATCATTATTTATTTTAGGACTTCTATTCGCTCATTAATTAATTTATTTATTAAATAAATAAACGGGGTGTTACAACATCTTTATTTTTCCCAATTCATTCACATTGTGATCTTCTCACATAAACGGTAATGAGAAACTATATTTTGGTAATGATAGTCATACTTTGGGAAAACTCATACTTTTACAAAAGAACAAACATAGAGAACAGTTGGGTCTTGGTAGAAGACTGCTTTAGTAGAAAATATAGGATTTTCTAGGAAGGTTTTCAAACATTTACATCAAACACTTACAAACATTTATATCAAACATTTACAATTACATTCTTCAAACTTATACAAACAATGACACTAAAATACTTATGAACTCACCAGCTTTAATGCTGATCTACGCTTTCAAAATAACTTGTATTCTCAGGTCGCCAGTAGACAGGTACCGATGACCAGGTTTTGAGAAGATGGAGCACATTCAAGACTCATCTCTTATTTTGATTATTCATTTTGGTGTCTTATAAACTTCAGAACACACTTGTATTAAAATATTACTATTAATGCAATGAATGATGTTGTTGCTTGTTTACTATTATGCATTGTTGTGATACTGTACATGACGTCCTCCGCCCCAGAACGTTTCCGCCGTTCCGGTTTTGGGGTGCGACAAACGTCCCTTATGCTCAACATAGTACAAAAGGGATAAATGTCTAAATGTTTCGTAAAACGTGGCAATCATTTACTGTATCAATTGCATAAGTTTTAACTCGTTGAAATCCTTTTATTTTTGTTTCACAAAATCATTTGTGTTTGGCTTGTATTCCCCCCTGAAAACATTAAAAACCATAAAAGCGTAGGGGTATGAACTCACTGTTAGTAGTGTGCAAAAGTCGAATCAACGAATTGAAATGAAGACCCTCGAGTTGTAGCGTGTGGCACTTAACAGAATCCTAATAACAGTTAAATACATTTATGTATTTAAATTAGTGATTTCGTTAGATAAAGTGTAGAAAAACACTTGAGTTCGGTTAAGGAATGTTACCGGAACTTGTCTGAATCGAGGAAAGTGAACTTTCAGTCTAAAGCACCACTTAGGAAGTGCGTGTACGGCCATGGAATTCCAAGGTAACTGGGACGAACACTTACCTTTGGTAGAATTTTCCTACAATAATAGTTTCCACTCGAGCATAAAGATGACACCTTATAAAGCTTTGTACAGACAGAAGTATCGTACGCCGTCTTGTCGGCTTGAGGCTGGGGAAAAGCAGTTTATGGGACCGGAGATAGTCCATCAAACTGCTAAAAAGCTGAAAATAATCAGGGAAAGAATGTTAGCAGCTCAGGATCGTCAAAAGAGCTATGCTGACAAGAAAAGACGACCGATGACTTTTGAAGTTGGAGATTCGATTTTGCTTAAAGTCTCGCCGTGGAAGGGACTTATAAGGTTTGGCAAAAGGGGAAAGTTAAGTCCAAGGTTTATTGGACCGTTTAAATTTCTTCAGAGGATTGGGAACCAAGCTTACAAGCTCGAATTACCCGAAGAACTGAATGAAATTCATAACACTTTCCATGTGTGTTATTTGAGGAAGTTCACGGGAAAAGTTCCCGATATAATTCCAATTTCTGAGTTAAGAATTGATGAGAACAAAAGGTTAATTGAAGAACCAGAGGCAATCGTTGACCGAAAGACTAAGAAGTTGCGATGCAAGATGGTCGAATTAGTGCTTGTTCGTTGGAAACATACGAATGGGCCAAATATCACCTGGGAAACGGAGACTGACATGATGAGTCGCTTTCCGCATTTGTTTGTTGATGTGTGATTCCGGGGACGGAATCAGTCTGAGGTGGAGAGAATTGTAACGGCCGTGTTTCTGGGCTAGGCATTAATATTGATGCAATAGTCTAGTTTAACCTTTGTAACTCATTTTGAGATAATAAGAATGTACTATTTGAGTATTATGTGATTTATGCCTAATTGTTGTGACTTAATTGAATTAAGGATAATTTAAGCGTTAAAAATAAAATGTTAGAAAAACCCGATATCGATACATGAAGTTGTAGTGGTCGTGGCAAGGTTTCCGAATATATAAAGAATGCCGAAATCCGAGTTATAACGAAGAAGTTATGATCTGTCGAAGTTTCGCGACAGAACCGGCGCGATACTGCGTGACGTAAATAGTGAGTTTACGTTAGAGTGATATTTAGCCTTAGTGATCTAAACGGAAGTCGTAGAGTTCGTTAAACCGAGAGTGTGCATAAAAAGAACGTCTAAATCTGACTTCGTATGAGGAAGTTATGATTTTTCTAAGTTTCGACTTAGCGATATGCAGCCCGAAACTCGAATATGAGATCGAGTGACTTTTAGCCGAAACAATCTAAACGAGAATCGAAGATCTCGTCGATAGTAGTCCAACGGAAGGAAGACAGACGAAAATGGACGTCGGATGAAGAAGTTATGATTTTATAACGGAGTTTTCCTGTCCCGGCCTACTAAAAATAATATAATAAAAATAAAGTCAAAATTAGCCGATGGAGTCTAAATGAAAGTTGTAGAGCATAGTCTCACCTACGCGTGGATATAAAGAACGTTGAAAACGGAGCTCGTATGCGAAGTTATGAATTTTTGAAGTTCGAGGCACGCATACCAAAGCTTATCCGAAGAGTACGCCCAGCGTAACCGAAGTACGCCCAGCGTACTGCTTGTAGAGGCATTACGCCCAACGTAATCAGGATTTACGCCCAACGTAAATTGGGGTTTCAGCCCCTATAAATAGAAGTTGTGGGCTGCCGAATTTGGTTGCTCATTTCTTTCTCTCTCACTCGTTTTACCTCGTTTTACGTGCAAGCTTTACCCCCTAAGCCCCGGAATCATTCCTGACACCCGAAGCAAGTCCCGAAGCCCCGAGGATCCCGAGAAGTAAAGTTTTCGAGCCGAAACTCTGCCCGCGAGAAGCCTGGTTTTCAAGAAAAGCATCCTGGTTTTATCGGAAACAATTGTTTTAAGAGACGAGGTGCTGTCCGATCATCGTGTTATCAAGTGAGTGTATTTTCGTTTCTTCTAACACATAGATATGAAGTATTCTTTATAAAATACGTGTCATGTGTTTATATATTACTTGTTTATTTGAACTAGTTGTTGAACTGATGTTTTGTACAGGTTTTAAGCTGTATATAAATGTATATATTTTATATACTAATATGTTGGGTAGAACATGGGTAGACAGTTGGTGTGTGATAAAATAAAATGATGAGAGGGCTCGATGTTGTTGTTGATCTAGTCATCTAGCGGAGTATGGATGACGACCACAGACTCTTTCTAGACAGTCCAGTGGAACGCTATCAGGCTCATAACCTGTAGGTGTTTGTGAACGATGTGTTCACCGGTGTACTCCATCCCCCTCATGGTTGCCTTTAGGACATTTATTGTGGAGGAAACCCCTTCGCGGTAATGTCCACCTCGATGAAAATCCTTAGACTAGGTCCCTTGTGATAGTTGTTTTAGAGACATAAAGTGAGGATAACGGGAATGGGTAATCGGGTTATTGTTGGTTGATGAACTAAATATAATTATTTATTGTGGGTTGAAAACCCTATATGCTCACCAGGCTCCCAAGCCTGACCCACTCAGTTTTTCTTTGTATTACAGGTAGTGGCACGAGAGCATAAGTTGGATGACATTGTCAATATATTTTTGGATTATAGACTAGTAGTTATATGTAACTGTTGTAAGGTCTATTTTGTATTGGTTATGCTTTTGGTCTGTATCGGAACATGACATCCCGAGGTTTTGTTATATAATGAAAATACATTTCTTTATGAAATGCTTTGATAAATTCTTATCATATTTTGTTTTGGGAACAAATTCCGCAACTCTTTTAATCAAATGATTACTCTGATTTTATTTAAAAGCATAAATTAAATAGGTATTTTCTGGCCGTGATTTTGGGGGTGTCACAGTTGGTATCAGAGCATTAGTTTAAGCGAACTAGGAATTTGTAGGATTTCTAGAGTTAAACTTAGAATGCTAAGTAAAGATTGAGAGAGGAGTGTCTGTTGTATTTTAGACACGAGCACTAGTTTATTTTAGGAAAGATGCCTAAAATGCTTTTATGTGCTAAATGTTATATGTTTGCCATGTATGATATTATTTGTTCGGATCTATGGTTTGTTGCCAACCGGATCTGGAGACCTTATGTGTTTAGGATTCTAAGCGTATGACGACGGTATTCGAACTAGCATGTAAACGTTTCGGAGTGATAAGGATAATTTAATTATCTATTGTGAATAAAGATCTAAATTCACCTTGTTCGGTGTATAGATCAACGATGGAAAGAACAAGAAGTGGCATTGGAAACGAGACGAAAACAGGAATCAACGACCTCAACCACCAGTGATTGAGCAAATACCTGTTGTAGCTGCAGCACTTGAGCCGGTGACAATGGCTGGTGTACAATTGATGATTCAAACGATGTTGGACCGTCAGATGGAAGAAACTAGACGTCTGCATCAGCAGAATCGTGAAGAACCTTCGATGCCGATTGTGCAGCCCGAATTAAGTGAAGGGCAGTCGGAAGGAGGAAACTTCAGTGGGACTGTTGGTCAAGCCAACCCACCGATTGTTAGACAAAACAATCGTGATGGAGGAAATGATGGAAGAGGATGTAAATACAAGGATTTTATGGCATCTAAGCCACCGTGTCTATCCGGAAGCCTGACGCCTGTGCAAGTTATGGACTGGATCTCTGAAATGGAGACAATGTTTGAAAGTTGCGAATACAGCAACAGGCAGAAGACCGCTCTTGCGATCCCTTTGTTAAAATCTGGCGTGTTGAGTTGGTGGAAGCTGTTAGCTGACTCTATGCCCAAGGGAGAAGCAAGCAAAATGTCTAGGGAAGACTTTGTGGAACAACTGAAACTGCAATACTGCTCAGAGCAGGACCTTCTGGAAATCAATAATGAGTTTCAGAATTTGAAGAAGGGAAAAATGAGCGTTACTGAATACGCTGCAAGTTTCACAGAAAAGATGAAGCTTATCCCATACCTAGTTCCAACAGAACTCTCAAAGGTCAATAAGTTTTCCCTCGGATTACCAGTGGACTATGGTCCAATGGTTGAGCAAGCAACCACATTGAAAGCCGCCATCTGGGCTGCTAAGAATGTTGAGACTCGGATCAGGGAGAAGGGTCTGGAGAGATCAGAGGTTGGTGAAAAGAGGAAGTTTGATGGGCCTTCAGGGTCCAACAAGAAAAATAAATTCTCGAAGTCTAGTTCGAGAGGAGGAGGAGGCGAAGCGAAGTGGTGCGACAAATACAAGAAGAAACATCATGGGAAATGTGACGGGGAAGTCACATGCTTCAAATGTGGAAAGGCAGGGCACTATGCCAACAAATGCACCCTCACCAAGAAAGTTTATTATGGGTGTGGGGAGGAGGGGCATATTTCGAGGGATTGTCCTAAAAAGAAGGAGGCAGCAAGACCCAACATTCCACCAAAGCCGAAGGCGAGAGCCTTTCAGATGACACTGGAAGCTGCTAAAGAAGAAGCTGATGTCGCTTCAGGTACCTTTCTCGTAAACGAATTGCCTGTCCAAATTTTATTTGATTCAGGAGCCAACTACTCCTTTATTTCGCATGAATTTGGTAGAAAACTAGCTTTGCCTGTTAATAGACTAGATAATACTTTATTAGTCGAAGTTTCTAGTGGCAAGTTTGTACCTGTTAGCCATCGTATGAAAAACATCTTAATTGATTTGAATGGGAATAAGTTCCACGAGGAATTATTTCCTATTGAGTTAAATGGTTTCGACATTGTGCTGGGAATGGATTGGCTTAGCGCCAATGATGCCGAAATATTGTGCCGGAAGAAGATAGTAAAAGTAAACCCGCCAGGGAAGGAGTCATTTATGGTGTATGGGGACAAACGCAGGGTAGATTCTGGAATCATTTCTCTAATGAAAGCCAGAAAGTGTTTGGCCAAAGGGTGTACATCATATTTGGCATTCGTGATTGACACAAAGAAGGAGAAAAAGGAGATGCAGAGCATTTCTGTCGTGTGTGAGTATCCGGAAGTATTTCCCGAAGATCTTCCTGTATTACCGCCTGATCGACAAGTAGAATTTTGTATTGACTTGTTACTAGGAACGACGCCAATAGCAAAAGCACCTTACCGATTAGCACCAACGGAGATGAAGGAGCTGATGATACAACTTCAGGAGTTATTGGACAAAGGTTTCATAAGACCTAGTTCATCACCCTGGGGAGCTCTGGTGTTATTCGTGAAAAAGAAAGACGGAAGTATGAGAATGTGCATTGATTACAGAGAGCTGAATAAGGCAACGATAAAGAATAGATATCCATTGCCGAGGATTGATGACTTGTTCGATCAACTACAAGGTTCAAGTTATTTTTCAAAGATCGACCTAAGGTCAGGATATCATCAGCTGAAGGTGAGAGAGCAGGATATCGAGAAGACTGCATTCAGAACACGATATGGACACTACGAGTTTTTGGTTATGTCGTTTGGACTAACCAATGCTCCAGCAGCATTCATGGATTTAATGAACAGAGTTTGCAATCCGTTCCTTGATAAATCTGTGATAGTATTCATAGATGACATTCTGATTTATTCGAAAAGCCAAGAGGAGCATGGTAGACACTTGCGAGAAGTGTTGGAAGTCTTGAAGAAGGAGAAGCTGTATCCAAAGTTCTCCAAATGTGATTTTTGGATTCGAGAAGTCCAATTCTTGGGTCACGTGGTCAACCAAGAAGGGATAATGGTTGATCCAGCAAAGATTGAAGCTGTGATGAAGTGGGAACAACCGAAAAGTCCCACGGAGATCCGAAGCTTTTTGGGATTAGCCGGATATTACCAAAGGTTTATCCAAGGCTTTTCTTCGATCGCTACTCCATTAACAGCTTTGACTCACAAAGGAGCTACTTAAGCTTGGAGTGATAAGCACAAAGAAGCATTCGAGTTGCTAAAGAAGAATCTATGTGAAGCACCGATTCTTTCTCTACCCGATGGAGTTGAAGACTTCGTTGTCTATAGCGATGCATCTAGTGTTGGATTGGGTTGTGTGTTGACCCAAAGAGAAAAGGTGATAGCATATGCGTCTCGACAGCTGAAAGAGCATGAAAAGAACTACCCCAATCATGATTTGGCGTTGGCAGCGGTAGTATTTGCTCTAAAGATATGGAGGCATTACCTCTATGGCTCGAAGTGCAAACTTTTCACTGATCATAAGAGTCTCCAATATCTCTTTAATCAGAAAGAATTGAATATGAGGCAAAGACGTTGGCTAGAATTACTCAAGGACTACGACTGTGAGATACTTTACCACCCCGGTAAAGCAAATGTTGTTGATGCTCTCAGTCGGAAAGTCAATCTTGAAAGAAAAAGGCCAAGAGCGTTGAGAATAGAAGTTGTCTCGACAATTGTGGAGAGTATAAAGAAAGCTCAAGAGGAAGCTTCAGAAAAGAATGTCCGAAAGGAGGAACGTTTGGGCAAAACGTTAGTGTTTGGTACAAACGGTCATGGACTAAAGGTATTCCAAGATCATATTTGGGTACCTAAGTCATGAGGAATAACAGATCTTCTGATGGAAGAAGCTCACAAAACCATGTACTCAATTCATCCTGGCAGCACTAAAATGTATAGGGACCTAAAACCCTATTACTGGTGGCCGACGATGAAGCTCGACATTGCGAAGTATGTGGCGGAGGGTGTGACATGTGCGAGGGTCAAGGCACAATATCAAAAACCATACGGGAGTTTAGAACCCTTACCTATACCTATGGGTAAGTGGGAAGACATGACTATGGATTTTGTCACTAAACTGCCCAGAACAAAGAATGGTCACGACATGATTTGGGTGGTCGTTGATCGCTTCACTAAGAGTGCGCACTTCATAGCAGCCAATGAGAAATGGTCTATGGATAAGCTTGTGGATTCTTACGTGAAGGAAATTGTGAGGCTTCACGGTGTTCCGTTAACGATTGTATCAGATCGTGACAGCTGTTTCACCTCAAGATTTTGGAAAAGTCTACAAGAGGAATTGGGTACCAAGTTGTGTTTAAGTACAGCTTACCATCCACAGACTGATGGTTAGAGCGAACGGACGATACAAACACTTGAAGATATGCTGAGAGCATGTACCCTGGAATTCCAAGGTAACTGGGACGAACACTTACCTTTGGTAGAATTTTCCTACAATAATAGTTTCCACTCGAGCATAAAGATGGCACATTATCAAGCTTTGTACGGACATAAGTGTCGTACGCCGTCTTGTTGGCTTGAGGCTGGGGAAAAGCAGTTTATGCAACCGGAGATAGTCCATCAAACTGCTGAAAAGCTGAAAATAATCAGGGAAAGAATGTTAGCAGCTCAGGATCGTCAAAAGAGCTATGCTGACAAGAAAAGACGACCGATGACTTTTGAAGTTGGAGATTCGGTTTTGCTTAAAGTCTCGTCGTGGAAGGGACTTATAAGGTTTGGCAAAAGGGGAAAGTTAAGTCCAAGGTTTATTGGACCGTTTAAAGTTCTTCAGAGGATTGGGAACCAAACTTACAAGCTCGAATTACCCGAAGAACTGAATGGAATTCATAACACTTTCCATGTGTGTTATTTGAGGAAGTTCACGGGAAAAGTTCCCGATATAATTCCAATTTCTGAGTTAATAATTGATGAGAACAAAAGGTTAATTGAAGAACCAGAGGCAATCGTTGACCGAAAGACTAAGAAGTTACGATGCAAGATGGTCGAATTAGTGCTTGTCCGTTGGAAACATACGAATGGGCCAAATAGCACCTGGGAAATGGAGACTGACATGATGAGTCGCTATCCGCATTTGTTTGTTGATGTGTGATTCCGGGGACGGAATCATTCTAAGGTGGAGAGAATTGTAACGCCCGTGTTTCTGGGCTAGGCATTAATGTTGATGCAATAGTCTAGGATAACCTTTGTAACTCATTTTGAGATAATAAGAATGTATTATTTGAGTAGTATGTGATTTATGCCTAATTGTTGTGACTTAATTGAATGAAGGATAATTTAAGCGTTAAAAATAAAATGTTAGATAAACCCGATATCGATACATGAAGTTGTAGTGGTCGTGGCAAGGTTTCCGAATATATAAAGAATGCCGAAATCCGAGTTATAACGAAGAAGTTATGATCTGTCGAAGTTTCGCAACAGAACCGGCGCAACACTGCGTGACGTAAATAGTGAGTTTACGTTAGAGTGATATTTAGCCTTAGTGATCTAAACGGAGTCGTAGAGTTCGTTAAACCGAGAGCGTGCATAAAAAGAACGTCTAAATCTGACTTCGTATGAGGAAGTTATGATTTTTCTAAGTTTCGACTTAGCGGTATGCAGCCTGAAACTCGAATATGAGATCGAGTGACTTTTAGCCGAAACAATCTAAACAAGAATCGAAGATCTCGTCGATAGTATTCCAACGGAAGGAAGACAGACGAAAACGGACATCAGATGAAGAAGTTATGATTTTATAACAGAGTTTTCCTGTCCCGGCCTACTAAAAATAATATAATAAAAATAAAGTCAAAATTAGCCGACGAAATCTAAATGAAAGTTGTAGAGTATAGTTTCACCTACGTGTCGATATAAAGAACGTTGAAAACGGAGCTCGTATGCAAAGTTATGAATTTTTGAAGTTCGAGGCACGCATACCAAAGCTTATCCGAAGAGTACGCCCAGCGTAACCGAAGTACGCTCAGCGTACTGCTTGTAGAGGCATTACGCCCAGCGTAATCAGGATTTACGCCCAGCGTAAATCGGGGTTTCAGCCCCTATAAATAGAAGTCGTGGGCTGCCAAATTTGGTTGCTCATTTCTTTCTCTCTCATTCGTTTTACCTCGTTTTACGTGCAAGCTTTACCCCCGAAGCCCCGATATCATTCCCGACACCCGAAGCCCCGAGGATCCCGAGAAATAAGTTTTCGAGCCGAAACTCTGCCCGCAAGAAGCCCGGTTTTCAAGAAAAGCATCCTGGTTTTATCGGAAACGATTGTTTTAAGAGACGAGGTGCTGTCCGATCATCGTATTATCAAGTGAGTGTATTTTCGTTTTCTTCTAACACATAGATATGAAGTATTCTTTATAAAATACGTGCCATGTGTTTATATATTACTTGTTTATTTGAACTAGTTGTTGAACTGATGTTTTGTACAGGTTTTAAGCTGTATATAAATGTATATATTTTATCTACTAATATGTTGGGTAGAACATGGGTAGACAGTTGGTGTGTGATAAAATAAAATGATGAGAGGCCTCGATGTTGTTGTTGATCTAGTCATCTAGCGGAGTATGGATGACGACCACAGACTCTTTCTAGACAGTCCAGTGGAACGCTAGCAGGCTCATAACCTGTAGGTGTTTGTGAACGATGTGTTCACCGGTGTACTCAATCTCCCTCATGGTTGCCTTTAGGACATTTATTGTGGAGGAAACCCCTTCGCGGTAATGTCCACCCCGATGAAAATCCTTAGACTAGGTCCCTTGTGATAGTTGTTTTAGAGACATAAAGTGAGGATAACGGGAATGGGTAATCGGGTTATTGTTGGTTGATGAACTAAATATAATTATTTATTGTGGGTTGAAAACCCTATATGCTCACCAGGCTCCCAAGCCTGACGCACTCAGTTTTTCTTTGTATTACATGTAGTGGCACGAGAGCATAAGTTGGATGACATTGTCAATATATTTTTGGATTATAGACCAGTAGTTATATGTAACTGTTGTAAGGTCTATTTTGTATTGTTTATGCTTTTGGTCTGTATCGGAACATGATATCCCGAGGTTTTGTTATATAATGAAAATACATTTCTTTATGAAATGCTTTGATAAATTCTTATCATATTTTGTTTTGGGAACAAATTCCGCAAATCTTTTAATCAAAGGATTACTCTGATTTTATTTAAAAGCATAAATTAAATCGGTCTTTTCTGGCCGTGATTTTGGGGATGTCACATTTTCCGGAAGAATAAAGTTGTTTTTAGGGGTGTACGGTCGATAGTCTAGAGAGAAGAGGAGAGAGTGTCCGGCCAGAAGAGTGTAAATGAAGGGTAGGGTCTCATATTTATAGGGGTTGTCGTTGGTCGGTGGTGGGGTCCACCCAACGCCGGCCGTATACGAGTGTACGGCCGTACACGGGTGTACGGCCGTGAACTCAAGTCCGGCCGTGAACTCGGTCTCGTTCGAAGGAATTCCCAAAATTTCACGTGGTTTTGGTTCCGACTTGAATATAGAACTTAAAATATATAGTTAAATGATTTTCCAAACCGAAAGAAGTTGACGGAACCCAATAAAATAAAATTTTATTAACGGAAATTAATTAACGGAAGATAGAAAAAGGTTCGGGTTGTCACATCATCCCCCCGTTAGAGGGAATTTCGTCCCAAAATTCAGACACATAATACAAATCATGGACTCGGAAATAGATGAGGGTACTTCTGTTTCATTGAATCTTCGCGCTCCCAAGTGAATTCAGGTCCCCGCTTGGCATAAGCCTGTCGAAAAAACCCGAAACCCGTTCTACCCCCCCGACCCGTTCCGAATTCGGGTAGAATGGGTCGGGTAGAACGGGTAACGGGTATGAACATTCGGGTAATAGGTTAACCCGATAATAATATAGGTCGGGTTTTAGGTATGAATATTTATTTTCGGGTATACCCGAATACCCGAATTCGTTTTTTAAATAATACCAAATATACAATGCAGTCACGTACACACACTTCAAATAAAACAAAACCCTTTGTTTCCTTCTTATGAACGACGGCTCGACAGTCGACACAAACTTGCAAAGGGAATACGACGCTGAAGCTGAAATCCTGAACCGTCATCACAATTCTCAGTTTCTCACTATCGCACGGAATGGAATTAAAAAAGTACATAACATATTATAATGATTTGTATTGTTATTATATATGTACTTGTTAATTGTATGAAGTATTTTCCTACCCGATTCTTTATTAAACCAACCAACATGTAATATATATATATATATATATATATATATATATATATATATATCATTAAGTGTCATTTAAGAAATTTTCGGGTATACCCGATAATTACCCGACCCGACCTCAAACCCGAATACCCGAAACCCGAAAACCCGAATTACAATATAGGTCGGGTATTATTTTATTAAGGAAATACCCGTACTACCCGACCCGTTCTACCCGAAATCCGAAAATTTTACCCGTTTGACACCCCTAGCTTGGCATTCCAGCGAACCTTCACTATCGGGATACGGCTTTGTTTTGTTCGCTTTACTTCCTTATCCATGATTTCTACGGGTTCCTCTACGAAGTATAAGTTCTCGTCTAGTTCGATCTCATCGAGGGGAATCACAAGTGTCTCATCGGACAGATATTTCTTCAGGTTCGAGACGTGAAAGACAAGATGAATGTTACTAAGTTCTCGGGGTAGACGAAGTTTGTATGCTACGGGACCGATCCTAGCGAGGATCTCGAATGGTCCAATGTATCTCGGATTCAGCTTTCCACGCTTTCCGAAGCGTATCATGCCTTTCCAGGGTGAGACCTTCAAAAGGACACGGTCACCAACCTGGAACTCCAAGGGTTTTCGTCTCTTATCGGCGTAGCTCTTTTGTCTATCTCTTGAAGCCTTTAGTCGTTCCCGGATTTGTACGATCTTTTCTGTAGTCTCTCGGATGATTTCTGGGCCTGTGAGAGTACTGTCGGGGACTTGACCCTTGACTAGTTGTGTGTCACCCACCTCAGCCCAGCACAGAAGGGACCTGCACTTATGGCCATAGAGGGCTTCGAACGGCGCATCCTTGATGCTGGTATGGTAGCAGTTGTTGTAGGAAAATTCGACCAAGGGAAAATGAGTGTCCCACGACATGCCAAAGTCGATGACGAAGGCTCTCAACATATCTTCCAATGTTTGAATGGTTCTCTCACTCTGCCCATCTGTTTGAGGATGGTAAGTTGTGCTCATATCCAGCTTAGTTCCAAGAGCCTTCTGTAGTGACTGCCAGAATCTCGAGGTAAACCTGCTATCTCGATCGGAGTTAATGGATACGGGCACGCCATGAAGGCGGACTATCTCGCGAATGTAGATTCGTGTCAGTCTTTCCATTTTGAAGTTTTCTTTGATTGGCAGGAAGTGGGCGGACTTAGTCAGCCGATCAACAATTACCCAGATGGCGTCATGCCCACTCGGAGACTTGGGTAACTTTGTGATCAAAATACTCTCGTCTATATTGCAGGTAACGGAACATATGGACGGAAGTTAGTGTGAGGGACCAAAAACAATAGAAAATTCTAATTTTGGATCAGTGGTGCACCAATGTATCGTTTTGGACCAAAATCGCATAAATTTGCCAACCATAGGGACCATTTTTGCAATTTTGTCTTTGATGTTGATTTCAAGTTGAATGGACTATCTTTTAGACTATAGATGGAACCTTTTTTTAGCACAAATGACCAATTTCTTAAGGTTTAGAAGACTAAAGACTTTAATATTGAATAAACACTAAGGAGATGAGATCAAATTTGAGATATGATTTTTTGATCGTAGTCAGGATCCATGAATTTAAGATCAAAATAGAGATGTTGACGAGTAAAAGTTATATTTTATTGATGGTGATGGAAATTTGAAAATAGAAAATTATATAAAGATAGGATTAAATTAATTAGAAATTATCTAAAGTACTTTTAAGTGTTTACAACCTCTTATGTTGTTTTATTAAAAAATAAATAAATTGCTAATTTAGTTAAATCCTTTTGTTTTAAGATTTATGGGTATGTGAAAAGTTAACAAAAAAAAAGATGTTACTATATGTATCTTCTTCACTAAATAAAATAAAATAAATAAATAAATCAAACATGGGGCACACAGTCAAATCCTCAATACATAGGGATACAATAAACATTTTTTAGGGGATACCAAATTGAAAAACATGGCGGAATTAATATGATTAGGATAGAATATACCTGAATGATGCGTCGGAATGGATTGATTGTCTGGGTTTGATATGTTTATATGAATATATGGATATGTTTGGATAGGGTTCTGCTATTCAGAAATAGACGAGCTATTTCAACAGAAGAAGATTGAGAACAACTCAAATCTTAAACACTCATCAAATTGAAAACGTAAGTGTGTAGCTCTGATACCAAATTGAAAAACATGGCGGAATTAATATGATTAGGATAGAATATACCTGAATGATGCGTCGGAATGGATTGATTGTCTGGGTTTGATATGTTTATATGAATATATGGATATGTTTTGATAGGGTTCTGCTATTCAGAAATAGACGAGCTATTTCAACAGAAGAAGATTGAGAACAACTCAAATCTTAAACACTCAATTTTAGCTTGTTTATTCCATATGGGCAAAGGCCCTATTTATAGGCTCAAAGGAGCCGAGTACAATAATTGAGTTGCAATCGTTTGATTGCAATATGACAAACCTATTTACATTATAGCCCCCTAGACTATTGAGGGTTACACACTTTAAATCATATCCTACAAACTAGACATCATATTCGATAGTGACATATAACCTATCGACATATGACACTTAATCTACTGACAATGACAAATACCAACAAATACAAATAATATACAAATTATAAAATACATCCTTCCACAACGAAAGGACACGTGTCTTCAATAATGTCTTCAATAAATAATGGCTTTATACGTCATTGCTTACACCATTCCTCCCGCCTTCGAAAGGACAGATATTTTTGAAAATGTTTGCTTATGTCATGGCTGATGTTAATCCTCCATGAATGGTGTTCACAATGTTTCTTTCATGAATGGATTTTTTGAACTGTTGTTGTTCTTGCTTCATGATGGCTTCCATTCTCTTGTCAAAGTGTCTGCTATATGATTGTTTGCGCTTTTGATGTATCTGAGATAAGGATGAAATTGATGTAATTGTAATTGTCAACAAATCAATCGTCCACGGCAATAATCTTCTTGTAATTTATAGCGCCAAAATCCAAGTATATACTTGGAATCTGTTCGTAACTCGAATCTTGTTTGTAGAAGCTCGACCTTCCATTTCTTCAACGTTCTTAGACAAGCTAGTGTTTCTCGTTCATGTGTGCTATAATTTTGCTCCGTTTGGGAAAATGTTCCCGATATATACTTGCATAATTTTTGCTCATATTTATCTGTTTTTAATACTTCAGATGATACATTTGTATCAATGTATGCTTTTGGTGATATTTTCATATCACTGTATACTTTATCATTGTTTACTTCAGATGGTATTTTCATACCAATGTATGCTTTTGGTGATACTTTCATATCACTGTATACTTTTGATGGGTCAGATATGAGGTTTCCCTCGTTATCTAGTCCCAATAATATTTTTCCATGTATAATTGCTTTTAGGCATCCTGCCCAAGTGTCTTGTGATTCATCTGTTTCTACAATTAAGAAATCATCTATTTTTGCATTATATAAAGTAGGGAGAACTTGAATGTTTTGTTTTATATTTTGTACTAAAATAGTATCTGTATTGGTCCAAGACCAAGGTATTTTTTCTGATATTTTCTTTTGTAAAACTTTTCTTTCTTTCGCTAAATTTTTCAAAAATCCTTGTTCTGCAATATAATTTAGACAACCAAGAAATCGTTGTATTTGTTTTCTATTTTCAAGTTTATTAGGAAACATATTTAATTTTTCTCGTATATTGTCTGTTAACGATAATTGACCATTTTCTCCAATTTTTAAACCGAGATATTCAACTGTAGTTTGAAAAAGTTTTGATTTCTTTTTTGATAAAACTAAACCCTTTTCTTTAATTCTTTGTAAAACCTTGATGACTGCATCAATGTGTGTTTGTTCATTTCCTTTTGTAAAAACAATTATATCATCAATATATGCAAGACAAATATGATCTAAACCATTTAAGGTTTCATCCATGAATCGCTGATATATTGCTGGTGCCTGTTTTAAACCGAATGGAAGAACATTTCATTCATAATGCTTCTGAGGAGGACATGAGAAAACGGTTAGTTGTTTCGTAACTGCCAATATCCAGATTTTGCATCAAATGTACTAAAATGTGTATTTCCTTTTATTTTTTCTAAAATATATTCTTTTCGTGGTAATTTATATGAGTCTCCTATAGTAGCATCATTCATTTTTTTTATAATTGATTACCATTCTTCGTTTGGCTCGTTTTATTTCATTATTATTTTCTACATAAAATGTAGGTGCTGAATGAGGACTCTTGCTAGGTCGAATGATTCCTTTTTCTAATAGTTCAGTGCATTCCTGTTTGAATTCAGAAACATCTTTTATGCTGTATGGAATTTTATTTGGAACATTAACTTCAACATTAGGGTTTTTTAATAATATTATTATTTCTTGATTATTTTTATTTTTTAAATGATCTAGCGGGTTTTCGCTACATATTTCTTCGAGTTGTTTTTCAGCAATTTCTTTAGCAAATGTTAGTAATATGCGTAATTGAAAGCCAACCTCTTGTTTGATTATTTTAATAAGATCATAATGTTTGATAATTGCAGTTTTTATAATACCTTTTGTTGGATGATTGAGACTTATATCGTCATTTGTTTGTATAAATGGTTGATATAATTTAAGGAAATTATTTCCTATAACTAAATCTATTCCTGAATCATGTTGATATATAGTTGGAGTTTTAAATGGTGCCTTTTCAATTACTATATCTATATCTCTTCCTACGAACCAAATTTTGTGAATTGATTTATCAGCAATTGTTATTTTTAATGGTTTTTCTAATTTTTCCCAATTTTTTAATATCTTTTTTCTTCCAAAACATAAAGTAGCTCCTGTATCTATATATGAAACTAATTCTTTATCTTGTATTTTGGTTGTAATAAAGGTACTATTTGGGTTAATATTTGTTTTTCTTTTACTCATTTTAGGATTAGTTTATAAATTTCTTTTAAATGTTTTGTGGATTTTTCTAAATCTTTCCATAATTTTTTAAGTAGATCAACTTTATATTTATTATCGTAACTACAATATACTTGAGTTTTATTACTCATAATTTTTATTTTACCATGTGAAAGGTCGTTTAATAGTAAGTGGTTTTTCTTTAAGTAGCTGTTTTTTATTAAGTGGTTATTCTTTAATAGTTTTTATTTTTAAATATTTTTCAAGTAGATTTTTCTGTTGAGTTAAATTCTGTAATAATTTAGGAATTTGTTTTAATACAATTAAACTTTCTACTTCTATAATATTATTTAATTTTTGATTAATTATGTTTAATTTTTCTCCTACTGATTTATCTTCTTCAGGATTAAGACCGATGTTATATATTGTTCCTTGTGGTAAATTTTGTGGTATTTCTATAATCATTTCTTTATCTGGTATACATGGTTTTGTATTTGATATGATCCTTCAAGTGTTTTAAAATATTTTAGAGAATTACTAGATGATTCTGTCATATTCTTAAACTTAATGATCTAATCATTTCTTTAATATCTTCTAACTTTTCATAGTTATTTTCATTAGATGTTGAAGGCTGACATTCTGAAATAGAAGATCTACCTATTATAGTTGAAAATGGAGGTTCTATAATTGGACTTCTTTTTATTAACGGAGTAGTTATTATTGGTTGAAAATTAGTTTCATTGAATATTCTATTATTAGTCATATTTGGTGATTCAAGGGATAATAAAGGGGTAAATAATTTATCTATATAAATTTTATCTTCTGTTTTAAATGTAATACTATGATGAGAATTTGTTAATGCATAATTTATTTGATATGTAATAGTAAATGGATGATTACCTTTTATCATAAAATTTTGTCTTAATAATTTATATCGTACAGTAATACTATTACTTAAATTTTTATCTTTAAGACTTAATCCTAATTGAATATTAATATCAAATTTTATTTTTCCTTCAATTAAATTACCTTCTCCTTTTGCAATAATACTTTCTTGGTTATTAATTATATGATCATCTCTGATTTCTAATTCTATTGGTGTATTTAAATTACTTACAGTACTTTTTAAGATTATTTGAATAGTTGATATATGAATATAAGCAATTTTTATTCTATCTGTTTCTTTAATATGAGATAATCTATTTCTAATTTGTTGTTTATTTATTATGGGTATAGTAATATTTCCTTGAGTTAATTCTATAGGTATTGTTTGTTCTCCTATAATTTTTCCATAATATATAATATTTTTTCTAGAAAAGAAATTTTTAAATGTGTTATGTCTAAAATTGTGTCTTTCGGATAGTGTGAAATTTGATTTTCTTATAGCGTCTTTATTGATATTATTTTTATTAATTAAAGCATCAAAAGTGTATCCAGATTCATTTTCTTCGTTATTAATAACTATTGGTGAGTTTTCTATTTCTTGAGACATACTTGTAGTATTAAATCTTCTTTCGATAAATATTTTAATTGTTGATAAATTTTTTAAATATGAATATTTAAAAACAATGGTTATTCATTATCATGTTTATGATGCTGCATATGCATATGTATATATTCTTATTAACGATAGATTGAATATGCAAACTAATAATAAGAATAATAAGAACGTTACTTAGCTCTGATACCAAATTGAAAACGTAAGTGTGTAGCTCTGATACCAAATTGAAAAACATGGCAGAATTAATATGATTAGGATAGAATATACATGAATGATGCGTCGGAATGGATTGATTGTCTGGGTTTGATATGTTTATATGAATATATGGATATGTTTGGATAGGGTTCTGCTATTCAGAAATAGACGAGCTATTTCAACAGAAGAAGATTGAGAACAACTCAAATCTTAAACACTCAATTTTAGCTTGTTTATTCCATATGGGCAAAGGCCCTATTTATAGGCTCAAAGGAGCCGAGTACAATAATTGAGTTGCAATCGTTTGATTGCAATATGACAAACCTATTTACATTATAGCCCCCTAGACTATTGAGGGTTACACACTTTAAATCATATCTTACAAACTAGACATCATATTCGATAGTGACATATAACCTAACGACATATGACACTTAATCTACTGACAATGACAAATACCAACAAATACAAATAATATACAAATTATAAAATACATCCTTCCACAACGAAAGGACACGTGTCTTCAATAATGTCTTCAATAAATAATGGCTTTATACGTCATTGCTTACACCATTCAGAATGACGTAAGCAATGACATAAGAAGCCATTATTAAAGAAGATATTATTGAAAACACGTGTCCTTTCAATAATGAAGGGATTGTTATTAAATTAAAGTGTCGGTAGGATAATTATTATATGTCTATTGTATTATTGTGATGTAACATAAAGTGTTAGTCCCTCAATAGTCTAGGGGGCTATATTGTAAATATGTTTGTCATATTGCAATCATACGATTGCAATTCAATTATGTAACCGGCTCCTTTGAGCCTATAAATAGGGCATTTGCCCATATGAAATAAACAAGCTAAAATTGAGTGTTTAAGAATTGAGTTGATCTCAATCTTCTTCTGTTGAAATAGCTCGTCTATTTCTGAATAGCAGAACCCTATCCAAACATATCCATATATTCATATAAACATATCAAACCCAGACAATCAATCCATCGTCAATCCATTCCGACGCATCATTCAGGTATATTCTATCTTAATTTTATTAATTCCGCCATGTTTGTCAATTTGGTATCAGAGCTACGCGTTTACGTTATCAAATTGAAAACGTAAGTGTGTAGCTCTGATACCAAAATTAACGACATGGCGGAATTAATAAAATTAAGAAAGAATATACCTGAATGATGCGTCGGAATGGATTGACGATGGATTGATTATCTGGGTTTGATATGTTTATATGAATATATGGATATGTTTTGATAGGGTTCTGCTATTCAGAAATAGACGAGCTATTTCAACAGAAGAAGATTGAGAACAACTCAAATCTTAAACACTCAATTTTAGCTTGTTTATTCCATATGGGCAAAGGCCCTATTTATAGGCTCAAAGGAGTCGAGTACAATAATTGAGTTGCAATCGTTTGATTGCAATATGACAAACCTATTTACATTATAGCCCCCTAGACTATTGAGGGTTACACACTTTAAATCATATCCTACAAACTAGACATCATATTCGATAGTGACATATAACCTATCGACATATGACACTTAATCTACTGACAATGACAAATACCAACAAATACAAATAATATACAAATTATAAAATACATCCTTCCACAACGAAAGGACACGTGTCTTCAATAATGTCTTCAATTAAAGAAGACATTATTGAAAACACGTGTCCTTTCAATAATGAAGGGATTGTTATTAAATTAAAGTGTCGGTAGGATAATTATTATATGTCTATTGTATTATTGTGATGTAACATAAAGTGTTAGTCCCTCAATAGTCTAGGGGGCTATATTGTAAATATGTTTGTCATATTGCAATCATACGATTGCAATTCAATTATGTAACCGGCTCCTTTGAGCCTATAAATAGGGCATTTGCCCATATGAAATAAACAAGCTAAAATTGAGTGTTTAAGAATTGAGTTGATCTCAATCTTCTTCTGTTGAAATAGCTCGTCTATTTCTGAATAGCAGAACCCTATCCAAACATATCCATATATTCATATAAACATATCAAACCCAGACAATCAATCCATCGTCAATCCATTCCGACGCATCATTCAGGTATATTCTATCTTAATTTTATTAATTCCGCCATGCTGCAAATCAAACACCAGTTCAAACAGAAAGAAGATCAAGAAGCATCATTAGTCAGACAACTCGAAGCAGTCAGACGAGAAAAAGAACAACTACGACAAACAATACAAATTCTATCATCTCAATCAGTACCTAAAGAAGAAGCAGCTAGCAGTTCAACAACGAAGCAACCAAAAGAAGACATTCAAGAAATTCCATCCGATGATAGTCAGCCACAAACAATGCTCAAGTCAGAAAAACAACCTATAATACAAAATCCAGAAGAATATCCACCACTTCAAGCAGATCAAAATATAAAGAAATGGTACGTGATTTTCAACGGAGAAAACAAAGGAGTATATGACAATTGGGGAATCGCCAGTTCATATATTCTTGGAAGAAATATTATTCACAAAAGTTACAAAACAAAAAATGAAGCAGAAGCCGCATACAATGAAGCATACAAAGCAGTAATAAAAGATAATGTAGAATGTTCAAAAACAGTTCTCCTAACACCACAAAAACCTATGACCAGCTTCACACCACAAAAACCTGTATCCATCCCAAGATCCCTTAACCAATTAAATGCAAAAATTGCCCTTGAATCCATTCTATCAACCAAAGAAAAGGAAGCCATGAAAAAACCATCTGCCAAAAAATTCGCTGAATTATGGGATAGCCTCGTTTCCTACACCGAGGTCCATTCTTTAATGGGCTTTTACCCAGTAGCCAGGCGCCCAGGCCCTAAAGCAGTTTTCCTAGCCGATTTATCAGATCCTATGACTTTATGGGATTATTTTATTCATGGATTCATCGACACTATCTATCTAGAAGGCACCAATTTACACTGCATCAGCGAATTCCCTTCTGCTGTGCAAACTATCATCAGAAATTATAAAATACGCTTTGCAAGACAAGAAAGAGGATTATTCATCAAAATGCATTCTAGCTACCCAATTGTTGATGAAGAATCTCAACTAATTGTCCCAAGTATTACTTTTGCAAACATGGGAATAAGCAACGGCTCAAAACCAACAAAAGATGATCTACCCCGTGAATCACCAACACAAGAGCATCTAATCTTTGCACTTGCCGGTGTTTATTTAGCATCATCACGCATTGGCAACGGTAAAGATCAAAGGTCAAGAATCAGAGTAAATTATGCTAGTAAAACTTTCATTATCTACTCTTTAACAGACAATGAAATCACTCCGGAAGCAATGAAAGCAATTGAAACATTCGAACAACCTTTCGAAAAATTTTCTCATCAACTGGCTGAATTACCCGATGATATCAAGAAACAACTTTGCAAACATATTATGCATGCTCCAAGACACAATTGCAGTCACTGTTCAGAAAACACAGAAGAAACACCATTCATGGAAGATTAACGTCAGCCATGACACAAGCAAACATTATTCAAAAACATGTCTTTTCGGAGGCGGTAGGAATGACGTAAGCAATGACATAAGAAGCCATTATTAAAGAAGACACATTATTGAAGACATGTGGCCTTTCAATATGGAAAGGAATTTGTAATTATTTATGGTTTTGTCTTTTATAATTATTGTATGCAAAGTGTCGGTAGCATAGTAAAATAAAGTATGTAAGACCTTCAATACTCTAGGGGGCATTAATGTAAATAGGTTTGTCATATTGCAATCAACCGATTGCAGTTCTATTATTGTACTCGGCTCCTTTGAGCCTATAAATAGGGCCTTTGCCCATATGGAATGAACAAGCTAAATTTGAGTGTTTAAGATTTGAGTTGTTCTCAATCTTCTTCTGTTGAAATAGCTCGTCTATTTCTGAATAGCAGAACCCTATCAAAACATATCCATATATTCATATAAACATATCAAACCCAGATAATCAATCCATCGTCAATCCATTCCGACGCATCATTCAGGTATATTGGAATGACGTAAGCAATGACATAAGAAGCCATTATTAAAGAAGACACATTATTGAAGACATGTGGCCTTTCAATATGGAAAGGAATTTGTAATTATTTATGGTTTTGTCTTTTATAATTATTGTATGCAAAGTGTCGGTAGCATAGTAAAATAAAGTATGTAAGACCTTCAATACTCTAGGGGGCATTAATGTAAATAGGTTTGTCATATTGCAATCAACCGATTGCAGTTCTATTATTGTACTCGGCTCCTTTGAGCCTATAAATAGGGCCTTTGCCCATATGGAATGAACAAGCTAAATTTGTATTGTTTGTCGTAGTTGTTCTTTTTCTCGTCTGACTGCTTCGAGTTGTCTGACTAATGATGCTTCTTGATCTTCTTTCTGTTTGAACTGGTGTTTGATTTGCTTCATGATTGCTTCCATTTCAATATATCTGTGGATTGAATATCTGCGTCTCTTGGGTACCTGAATAATTGCTGAAATTTGTTTGATATGAAAATTTTCATATCAATGTATGCTTTTGGTGATATATTCATATCACTGTATGCTTTTGGTGATATATTCATATCACTGTATGCTTTTGGTGATATATTCATATCACTGTATACTTTATCATTGTTTACTTCAGATGGTATTTTCATACCATTGTATGCTTTAGCAATGTATATTCCAGATAGATTAGATATGAGGTTTCCCTCAAGTTCTAATTCTAGTAATACTTTTTCCATAGGATTATGTACCTGCATCTGAATCAGAATCAGTTGTATATGCATAAATATCTATATCTGAATTTATATCTGAATCTTCTATGGGTTCGTATCCAAGGTCGTATGCAATTTTTAATATATTTGTTTCTTTTTCTTTTTTAGTCTTCTTTGGGCATTCATAAGCTTTGTGTCCTTCTTCTTGACATATCCAACATTTATAGTCTTTTTTATTTGATGGGCAATAATTTGTTTTGGATTGATATTTTTGTTTATATTGTTTTCTATTTCGGAAATATTTTCTTTCCCCTTGTTTATAATATTCTTTGTATTTAGGTTTATATGTTTGTTTTTTCCAAATTTTCTTTTTACTTTGTTGTTTTTCTTTACAACCATATTGATTTATTTTGTTAGAAAGGATGTCACAACATAAATCAATTTTTGCATCTTGTGCTGTTTTTTGTTCTAAACATTTTTTCTGCATCCATGCTTTTAATATGTTTATTCGTGCTCCTAAGGTGTCTGCAACTTTATTTTGTTGTAATGCTTCTTGGAAATCTTTTATTACACTTTGGCTTACTAATGATGGTAATTTTTGATAGAACATATCTAATGCTGCCTTTTTTCTAATAGAATCTAAATTATAATAATGTTCAGAATATTCACATATAAATGGTTCTAGATAACACATATTACAAATTCGTAAATTAGTTAAATGCCATAGTGATTCTAATTGAAAAGCTTCTTTTGATATTTTATCTTCAATTTGTTTTCCTATGAATTCCTGAATAAGACGGCTTAATACATTTTTAAATGTTTCCATAGCATCGGTGGTGGCTATCATCATTGTTTCGGTTTCATCAAGAGATGAAAGGAAACGATATGCGTTACCTTGTGTTTTATGAATGATATAATTAAGAAAGTGTTTTGGGTGTAAATTTCTTAATTCTTCGGTTAACTGAATTTGTACTCCCATTTTATTACTCCATTCTTGAATTTTTGCTTCAGGATTTTGGTCACAATCAATAAAAAGAATATCTGAATTTGTTGGAAATGTAAATAATTTAGGTATGTATTGAGGAGGTATTTTTTCCCATTTGTTTTGTTTATTTTTAACCATTCCTTGTCTATATAAAAAATTTTCTTCTAATGAAGGTGGTCCATAAATATATTGACTTTGATAATCATCTTCAACATATGATTGTTTTCGTTTTAATCCAAAATTGTTTTGTGAATCTCTATATGGATTTGAATAAGGGTTTTCATCATCTGAAGAAAAATCATATATTACTTTTGCATCATTATCATCTGAATTATTTTCTATTTCTATATTATTTTCTTGAGTTTCAGATGGAATTTCTAATGCTGCAAATAATTTAGTTAGTGTTTCTACTTTTTCTTGTAAAGTTTCCATATATAAAATTTTTAGTTTCTTTTTTCTAGTGAAGTAGTTGTTTTTTCTATCATATTTAACAAATTAATTTTGTTATTTTATCTTCAAGGTTTTTTATTTGTTCTTGTTTCCAATTTATACTATTATTTATTATATGTATTGCTTCAATATTAGATATACAATTTATCATTGATATGTCAGAATCTATTTTAAGTCTAAAAGAAATTTTTTAGGTTGTTTCAATGTTTTACGAAAAAATTTTAATTCTTGTTTATTTGTATCTAGACTTGAAAAACTCATGATTATAATTTTATAATAATAATAGTTTAGTTTCGTTTTAGATTTAAAGTTACGATTAAAATTTATTTAATAGTAGTGTTAATTATAATAGTGTTTAAAAGACATATGTTTTAGAATACAAATAGTTTTGTTTTTAGACGACGTATTTGCTTATAACGGATTTTAATACTAGTTCTTATGAAATATCTAACATCATGAATATGGTTATTGTTTAAAATCGAACCTTGATTATTAGGTTTGTAAGAATCCTTGAGATTTTTCTTAGAATTATTTATAGATTCTTGGATTTGTTGTATTCTTAAAATAATATTTCTATTAGGAATACAATTCATCAAAATTTTGTTAGACATAAATATATATTTCAAGCATGAATTTGATTAATTTGATTATTAATAACGAGTATTATTTTAATAAAAATTTCAAATTTTGTAGAATTAATAGTTAAAACAACTCAGAATGATAATATCATGAAGAAATAAAAGTAATTTAACAATTGAAAATATCTTGAGACATATTTATGGTATTAAATCTTCTTACGATAAATATTTTAATTGTTGATAACTTTTTTAAATATGAATATTTAAAAACAATGGTTATTCATTATCTTGTTTATGATGCTGCATATGCATATGTATATATTCTTATTAACGATAGATTGAATATCCAAACTAATAATAAGAATAATAAGAACGTTACTTAGCTCTGATACCAAATTGAAAACGTAAGTGTGTAGCTCTGATACCAAAATTAACGACATGGCGGAATTAATAAAATTAAGAAAGAATATACCTGAATGATTTTCAATTGTTAAATTACTTTTATTTCTTCATGATATTATCATTCCGAGTTGTTTTAACTATTAATTCTACAAAATTTGAAATTTTTATTAAAATAATACTCGTTCTTAATAATCAAATAATCAAATTCATGCTTGAAATATATATTTATGTCTAACAAAATTTTGATGAATTGGGGGGGGGGGGGGGGGGGACAAACAAGCAGTCGTAAGTAATGATGTTTGAATACACTTATACGATACGTATTATTAGTTGAAATCATGAAGTTCTATCGTTTGTAATAATGTGAGAAAGTCTTGTATAATAAGTTTCTGGACTAACAATAATGTCTGTCTAGTCATCTCCTATGTATCGTGAAATTATAATTGTGATATGAGTAGACTAGACTAACAATAGTACGTCCATTATAAGAAATGATGAGTAATAATAAGTCCATGATAGAAAAGTCTAGTTAGGTATGTATCAAATATATTTTAGACCAACAACAGTTGGTCTAAAATTGTCGTTTGTAAGATATTTGTCTATATAAGGCTTGTTCTAGTTATGAAATAAATCAGAGTTATTTTGTGTAAGACTTAAATACTCTCAAAGTTTTCATCTTTTGAAATTTATATTTCTAAATAGCCGAGTTTACATCCAAATTCTATCATCAATTATAATCACAACATTTAGAGTTCATATCCATATCCAAATTCATATCATCAGTTATAACAAAAAAAAACCTAAAAAATGTTAGAAACCATAAAAACCCATCGTGTGGTCATTTTTTTATTTTTTATTTTAACAATTGTTTATTGTTTAAAATATATATATATATATATATATATATATATATATATATATATATATATATATATATATATATATATATATATATATATATATATATATATATATGAAAGTTGATAATTCTTTATTCAGTTAATATCGATATATTTCAACACAAAAAGATATTATGTTCAAGCATTCATAGTTTAAACAGTTATAACATAATTTTTTTGTTTTTAAAATATATCGATATTTATATATATTTTTTATGTCTGGATAACAGAAAATTGTTAATTAAAAAAACATTTTAATTGTAAATGATGTGTTTTTTTTCGGTTCCTAACAATTTTGTGGTTCTTATTTCAATAATTGGTACAACTTCATTATCCACTAAAAAAAACTACAAGTGCATGCCTACATTATTATTCATTATCCACACAAACATATCAAGAGTTTTTGACTGGGCCACCTTGGATCATGATCGATCCAATTAAATTGTTACAAGTTTGGCATTATTATTCATGTATAATATTGAATTATGATGTCTAATTCAACATTTTGTTTTGCAAAATTAAGTTTACAACTAAACTATTTGTATTATTTCTTTTATTATAATTAATTGTGTGGAAATTAATCTTGACAACTCAAGTTTGTTAATAAAGTTTTTGGAATGACTTAATTTAATCAAACCAATCGATTATTAAATACATAATTCCAAAAGAAACCACTTCCAAATCGCATTTCATGTCTCAAACTTTCGATTTTACATTGTTCTCAAAACTTTCTTATTACAGTTTCAAAAAATCTCAACTACAAATCAAATCATTAACTAATGCATGTCAAAATCAAAAAATGCACCTGCATTATACATAGAAACACACACTAAAACTACAAAATTACGATAATACCCTCGCTTGTGCTACCTCCTTAATGCACCATAGTTCCTTGTCGCCTGCATAAAGATAAAAAGTAGTAAATAATGATGAATCAAGATGATGATGATGATGTGCTAAAATCCATATTTACTTAAAACATGTTGCATACCCTTGGTTGAGATTTGTTTGTTTTCTTTGGAACATCATCATCATCGTCGTCGTCATCATCATCATCATCATCATCTTTACTCATCATCATGTGTTGGATTGATGATGAAGTGTTGTCTGATTTTCTTCCCCTTTTAGCAGTAGTAGACCCCCTACCTCTTCCCCTAGGAGCAGCGCCTCTTTTTCGGCCCTTACCTTGTATACTCGTGTCATCATCCTTAAAACAATCAAAAGAAAAAGAAGGGCAATATTGTCATTTGTCAAAACTCAGAACTTAAAAAGGAAAACCAAAAGAAACGTCCATATACACTTTGATGTTTGTCTTGAATAAGTGATTTATTTATACATAAAGATTGTTTTTTTTATACGAGTAAATGACCATTTTACCCTTTTCAATGCATAAAGTGTTCCTCCCCCCATGCATTAAGTAGAAAAGAAACACCCCTAAACCCTATTAAGTCTGTTTCTTTTCTAGACTGAATAAATCGTCTGAATGAGATTAAATGACCAATTTACCCTTAAGCTGATTAAGTAAAAAAACAAAAACAAAAGCTATATAAATAAATAAAAACAAAAACATTCATACCGAAGTATCATGAAGCTCATTTAATCCAAATTTCACAGGTTCATCACTCGAATCAGAATCTAAATTTTCTTCATCAACAGCTATACTTTGAACAGAAGCCGATGCAGCAACTGATGCTGATCTGGAATAATAAAAAAACTAAATTAACTTTATTTTCTTAAACATATATATATATATATATATATATATATATATATATATATATATATATATATATATATATTAAAAATGAGGAGACCTTTCTGAACGACGAAACATCATGGATGCATCAAGGGTAGTTTGCTTCAAACTATTAGACCCCCTACCCCCCCTACTACCCCTACCCCTTCCTCTTGAAGTTTTGCTGACTTCAGTGACATCACGAGCTGATTTAAATCCTTGTAATGTTCCTTTTTTGCCCCTGGCAGTAGACTTTGACCCAATAAATTGTGTGCTTTCATCATCATCACTAAAAGAAACTGCACTTCCAATTCCAGGAGCTTTATTTATCATATTCTGCATAAATGGAATGGAATGTAATAAATAAGAAATTCAACAATAAATATTAGCCCAAAAAGAATTGAATTCCATCCATATAGCAACCATGGAATGGAATACCAAATTCCAATTCCGCCCTCCCTCCCTCCCTACCTCATCGAATTGAGCACTAGATGAAAATGGTTGATCTTCTTTAGACTTGGATCTTTCCTTCACACGTGTCTGCATTTATATTATATTATTATATCAATAAAATAGAACTGAAAAATACCAAAATTAAATCAAGATTTTATCTTTCATTGCCTCTAAACACTTTTCCACTTTGACAATTATATCCTCAACTTCAACGCTCAGATTATCTGGATCCCGAGATATATTTTTCTGTTTTCAGAAAATAAAAATATCATCAGATAATCAGAATATAATATAAATATGATTTTATGAGAAATTAAAAAAGGAATGTAATGCTTACACGTGTTTCTTCAAGATTGTATTGCAAACAAGAGTAAAAAGCCATCTTGTCATCTTTGTTAACAAAATTGTGTAATGCTTCATCTAAATCATTCACTGGAAGAATCTCCATTTTCTGTAAATATTATAAAATATTGTTAAAAGTGAAAAAAGTAGATTTGATATTTTCATATAAGAAGTCAAAGGGAGTGGACCATGTACCAGTTGACTTTCGGCTACTAAAGCTTCAATGTTTTGCTGATTCAGTTCTTCAGGTCGCAATCGATCAGTGTCCTTAATTTTTGCTAAAGCCAACAAAAAGTTTTAACAATTACTAAAAGTTTTGAAAATAAATTGAATAATTACAACTTTCTTGTTTTGAGATAATCTTATTAACCTTCACCCTGAGCTCTCTTTGAAGCTTTTGAAAAGATAAGTATATCTTGGGGATTTGCAACCTACATTTTTTATAAAATATCATGTCAGTTGAACCAATATTAAGGAAAAGCTTCAACTTTTATAAAGATTTACTCTTGAAACTAAATAAAAAAATAAAAAAAAAATACCTTGCCCACATACTTTTGACCAAATTTTTGAGGGTTTATTGTCATAAATCCAGAATAATCAACCTAAAAAATTATTCATATGAAAACAGAAAAACATGTATCACTAGTTATTATAAAGGGTAAAATAGTCATTTTAAGTACGTTTTACTACCTTTACACGGATAAGTGGAAGCATAACCTCTGAATTTCTAGCATCCCTTCGACCACATTTTTCTATCAGACTGTTTACCTAATGCAATTTAAAGTAAGTTACCATATCTGTAATTTCTATGTCAAATTAATCTTAGGATTAATTAAAAAAAAAAAAAAAATTACCACATTGTCCAGATGTTCAAGAATTGAATTTTGATCATTTGGGTCGATGTCAGCTTCATCCTTTAACACTATCTGTGTTATCAACATTCAGCTATTAAAAAGGACTCATTCTGAAATTAAAAAAAAAAAAAAAAAAAAAAAAAAAAAAAAAAAAAATTGCATAAATCAACCTACCTCTTTGTATTCAAAAGGTCTTACAGAGTGTAGTGGTATCTTAGTTGGCCGATATTGATTTCCCTGTATAAATATTTGTCAGACAAGTAGAACAAAAAAAAATTTTAAAAATATAATTTTTTTTCTATTTTGTTTTCAGGAAGAACCTTAATTTCTACAAGAAGTACATGTTTTGGTTTTGATTCACCATCAATAAGTGATGTGGCAACAGAAGAACCTGGTTGAGTGATGTGGAAACCCATACCTGGAACTTCCTATTAAATATTTAAACATTAAAATATAAATGAATATTTAGTCAAGCTTTATGGAATATAAAAAAGTTGAGAAAGAAAAAAATAGGAATCAAATTCCACCTGAGGATCAACAAGACATTCATGTTCATGCCCCCAAACTATAAAATCCAAAAACCGAGGTAGAAAATGTTCATTTATGGCATTCTTGGGATTTGTCTTCACTCTGCATATAAAAACACACTTTAATATTTTGCTACATTATGTCTCAAAATCATTTTCTATTTCTCAACTTTAGTAATCATATGCTTCAAATATTATTTAATATTTATAACCTGTTTTGATGAAGCACAAGAATGTTGAACCAATCTGACACTTGACAGCTTTCTTGAGCTTCAGGTCGCATCCATTGTACAGCATGTGGAGTCTATCATAATAAATAAACAGCAAATAAAATTAAAAAGAATAAATAAAGAAAATAAAATATGCATAATTTGGATAAGAATTAAGAAGAAAAGAACCTGAAACATTCTATTTAGACGTTCATCTCTGATATTTCCAAGGCCATATAAAGCAACAGAAGTTGAACCCTGTAAAAGTCATATAAAACAATTATTGCATTATTATACTTTTTTAAACTTTGATAAAAAGAATTCACAAGGGACCTTTTTTATAAGAATTGGGTAGAGAGTGATTTGCCCAACCCCAGATCCTCCAAGAACCATTTTCCCAAAGTAATTTACAAGATTGCATGCTGAAAGAATATCAACTGCAGAAAGATTATCCTGTAAAAAAACAAAAAAGATGTTATTTTCACTATAATTTAAACCCTAAACCCTGATTCTCTCATACCAAACATGGTTGGATGACATATATAAGAAGAAAGATATGTTTTCTACTATAAATATTACCACTCCAGCTGGATCATCATGATTTCCATGAATACTGAACACTGGTAAGCCAACATTGAAATGAGGATCTTCATAGTTTACATGACCAAATCTGTTCACATTGAAACACAGTAAAAAAAGACACCAATCCCATTTGTAGATGTTACCAAAAGTGATATGATATTAATATAAAAAAATAGATCATTAGATTCATTACACATTTGCAAAGTTTATAGTCTGGTCACTGACAACTTGGAATTGCACTGGTTTATCATTAAGACAATATCGACGCAAAATCTCAATTGCTTTCACTAATGTTGTTCTTGATGGCTTGTTTTCATGAAAAAGATCACCACCAAGAAGTAGGAAGTCCACCTGATGACAGATTGAATGTTAGTTTTTATCATATCATGAACTTAAAGATTTAATGATGAATGAGGGAGGAAAAATATGTTACTTTTTTCTGTTCTGCTATGGAGCATATCTCTTCAAATGCTTGAAATGAGTCATGCCTTCGAACCTCATCTTTTTCCATATAGCCAAGATGACAATCTGTAGCAACAAGTACACGAACAGTGTTGCTATTATCCTCCCTATATCATACACAACATGTAGACATGTGATAAGAATTAGGGTTTATAGATAGTTAAAGCAAATAGGACATATTTTACCTTGATAGATCACCCATGGTACAAGAGTTTCAGCTCTTAAACCCTAAAACAACAGAACAATAATTCGTGATTAGAGAAAAGAGCAGTTAAGTATCTACTATCAATGAGTTTATGTAAAAAGAAGTGTCAATACAGTCTCTATTTTGCGCATACGACAGTCATATCTCTAAACAACTAACAAATTTTAGAGCTAAAACCCTAAAGCAATTACAGTATTTCTGAAACAAGCAATGACATACAAGTAGACTTTTGTTTTAATCGATTGTTAACTGAGAATGGGAAAGTCGCATGGAATTTAAATCTTCACACTCAATTTCTCAAAAAGGATCCAATAAAAATACGAACATACATGTATAATGGAAGAACAAAAAAAGATAACTTCGCGGAGCTCTAGAAGAATTAAAATTTATAACAAAAAGAAGATAATTAATGAAGAGGAAACAACTTCACCTATAAGCAGGATTAACGAAATGCTGTATGAACTTAAGAACTATGGAATTCGTCAATTACCGGTGAAGCACTGGCGGGAATTTGAAGAAACTCCGTCTCTTCTTCGTCAACATAAAACTATGTCACCATGGATGCCATTTTTTATTTCTCTCAACACTTTTGGGCTCAAAATGACAGCATAAGTCCACGAGCCCCATTTATGTTTATGAAGTTTGTCCCAGTTATAAATCATTAGCATTGAATATTTTGACATATGAAATAAATGATAATGTGATAGTATTATTTTACTGAGGGGTTGTTTGATTTCCCTCTGACCGGGTCCAGTCAGAGCTTTTATCTGACCCGGTCCGAGTCGGCCCCTTTGATAAAAAAATATTTGCTCTTACTCGGTCAGGGGATGGCTGATCGATGGCTTACCGAGTCCGTGAAAAAATAATGGCTGACCGAGACAGAACCCTTCTTTCCCTCTATTGCCCTTCTCACTTGTGAACACTTTCTTCCTTCAACCTCACACCCCGTTCCTTCTGGCCTTCCACATCGCTCCTCTTTCAACAATTGTTTATTCCGGTTTGACCTAATTTACAGGTTTGCGATTCTCATCTCTACAAAATCGATTTTTTAATCTGTGTTGAAATCGATTTTTATGATTCAATGGCCAGTTCTTACGATCAATCCCGTAAAACTCTGCTCCAGAGATGATATCTTGGATTGAGAAATTACCAGTTCGTAAAACAGAAAGAATGATTGAGAAAAGATCAGGGTCTCTGTCGGGATTTGATCGTAAGAACTGAAGAGATTGGAGAAGAGAGGGTCTGATTGTGAAAAAGGAGGCATATTTCTGAAGAATTGAGAAAAAAAGATGTGATTCTTCTTGAAGAATTGAAATGGGGTTTGGTGATGATGCTGACGAAATAGGATTGTTGGGGACGGGTTTGGTTTTGTAGAGGTGTTTTGGGGGATGAAGGAGATTTAGAAGGGGTACTTTATGTTTGATATATGTTTTAAATTGTTGATATACCATGAATCTTCTGATTATGATTTCCATTTTCACTTCAATGACACATTACATGCATTTATGCTTACAGATTCATTCTGTTGTAGCCCTTCTGTTGTGTAATCAGATTGGGAGAAAGACAAAAGATAGAAGCATCATTAGAGGAGATGGGGATTATTGCATCTTCTTAATTGAGAAAGCAAAAAAAAGACTAAACCACCCTTATTATTTTCGGATTACTCCAACATAGTCATCATAGAGAACTCCTTGTTATGGATAAATTCAGTTGTTGTGTTATCTTTTTGGTTTTTAAATCCACCCAACAAAAGGTGTTAATGCAGCAGTTTTGGTTTAAAAAAAATAAAGTTAAATTAAATTTAAAAGTAGACTAGACATGGTTGATATGTTTTTGGAAGAAAGTACAACAAAAGAAGTATTAAAATAATAGAGCATTACATTCTTAAAAACTATAAAGGCATGGTGATAGTGGTATAGCCGAGAAATAGGTACATATATAATGGTTTATTTGATTACTAAATCTGAAACAGGACAAAACATCACGGTAATTTTAAGTGTTGCACATTTGACAAAAAACAATAGCATTATGTCTTCATAGTTTGTAATTATAATTATACAATGTTTATTGCTTTTTATGTAAAATGTGAAACACTAATCAATGTGTTATGCAAAATGGGGGAAAATGTTGTAAAATGGAAGTTGGTGATGTATATTGCATGACCATTTGTAAATTAAATGGTGAATCATAAAAGAATCATTATAACAAAAGTTGTTTGAGGGTAATATAGTCATTTTGTATAGTCAGTCAGATGTAAAATCAAACAACAAATTTTAGTCAGAAGTTAACCCAGTCAGAACTTCTAACTCAGTCAGCTTCTAACCCAGTCAGCTCTAACTCAGTTAGCAACTATCAAACGACCCCTGAGGGGTTGTTTGATTTCCCTCTAACCGGGTCCAGTCAGAGCTTTTATCTGACCCGGTCCGAGTCGGCCCGTTTGATAAAAACATATTTGCTCTTACTCGGTCAGGGGATGGCTAATCGATGGCTTACCGAGTCCGTGAAAAAACAATGGCTGACCGAGACAGAACCCTTCTTTCCCTCTATTGCCCTTCTCACTTGTGAACACTTTCTTCCTTCAACCTCACACCCCGTTCCTTCTGGCCTTCCACATCGCTCTGATGGGTTTTGAGCATTCTAACACTTCCTAAGTGTACATGCAACCCTAATAACCTTAGATCTATGTTTGTCTAATTATCATGCAAAGTTGAATTCCAAGGTTATATTCCTATCTAGCATACATGGGGAACATTTTTAACTTGAATGAAAGATAGAATAACTTACCTTGTTGTTGATTATGATCCTTGAAACCTTGTGAGCCTAGCACCCCAAGTGTGATGCCTCAAATGCTTCACACAGCACCAAATGCAAAGGAGTAAACTTTGAGAGAATCTTACACTTGCAAAATCGGCTCTAGCCCTCTTGTTTCTTAGTGTCGCCGATTTTGGGGAGAACACCTTTGTTTATATAGTGTGTTGCATTAGGTAAACCCTAATGTAACATGACTCTTCATTTCATGATCCATGGGTTAACTCCATGGAGCATCCATGGAGCATCCTATGGGTGGAACCCAACTTGATAATCCATGGAGCCTCTTAGCCCACTATATAAGATATGGAAGATTTACATAATCTACCCATATATTTAATTAGTTATCTTTTGATCACTTAATTAATTCTAAATTAATTCTTGATCAAACTAATTAAATAATATTATTAATATATTAGAACTTATAATATATTAATAAACCATAAGTGTTATTTCTCTCATTTTAGTTTATCCAATTGCATGGTGCCATGCAACCCAAATGGACCATGTCGGGTCGGGTCAAGTACATACCAGAAATAGTTATGGACTTAGACACCTTATCCAACAGTCTCCCACTTGGATAAGTCTAATAACTATAACTGCAATACTTCAGGAACCGATCGGCAATCGTAGCTCTTTCAAGGTCTCTCGGAACTGAGAAGATGATGATACGCCATTTAAGATAAGTGATCATATAATCCTCTGTTCTAGATATCAGCCGGACAAATACATGGAACAATGTCTTACTTATTGTCCAGCAGTTTGTTTCCCGATTTCCGATTTGTTTGACAAAGAACTTAATTGAACACATCAACTTAGTTCTGACCGGGCCCGATACATAGGTCAAAACAAAATCATCGAGGGGCCCAAATATCAGCTTCTAATCCAAGAAGGAACAGATAAACTTCGACTCATATCTTTGTTCTACTACTCATTGAATTATACACAAGAGCACGTTTTATAACATCGAGTTACCAATGCGTTTTCGTACAATCAATGCATAACCAACTCATAAGTAACAAATCATATATCTAGGTTTGAAGACTTATATGATATTACCGTCTCACGATCACTCGAGATAAATTCCATGAAGTGATTCCAGTGAGCGTGGGTTGAGTCCAATGCTCAGAACTTATGAGCACTCATGAGTGTTGTAGCCATGTCCAGTAACTTAGACCTCTGCAACCAATCATGACAGTCTTGATTCATACCTACTTCCGACATATGACCGACTGTGGAGGTTCGAATAATATGATATACCAAACATAATTATTCTGGAACTCAAAACATGCAAAAGAAATATAGTAAACGATCGACAAGAGATAGCAACACTTTACTCATAAATAAAACACTTTTTATTCATCATCTAATGTCAATTACACTTTACAAATTTCAAGGTTATCTAACTACTAAATCTAATATCATCCTTCAGCCCTATGCTCCGAGCATGCTGGAGATGCTTAACCCGAGTCAGTCCCTTCGTGAGGGGATCTGCTGGATTCTCATCCGATGATACCCTCTTTGCCACGAGGAGTCCTTCTTCTATTCGATGTCTGATGAAATGGTATTTTCTGTCGATGTGTCTGGATCTCCCGTGATCCCTTGGTTCCTTGGCTAAGGCAACTGCACTTTCACTATCACAGAAAATTTCCATTGACTCTTTAATAGCTGGTACAACTCCAAGGTCTCCAATGAAGTTCTTCAGCCATATCGCCTCCTTTGCTGCCTCGCTAGCTGCTATATACTCTGATTCGCAAGTTGAATCAGCCACTGTCTCTTGCTTGGAACTCTTCCAAGAAATTGCTCCTTCGTTTAAGGTAAAGACCCATCCTGACTGAGAGCGGAAATTATCCTTATCAGTCTAAAAGCTAGCATCACTATACCCTACAACTGTCAAGTCTTCACTCCCACCGAGGGTAAGGACCCAATCCTTAGTCCTCCGTAGGTACTTGAGGATATTCTTTACCGCAGTCCAGTGTGCCTTGCCAGGGTTCCCCTGATACCTGCTAACCATGCTCAAAGCAAAGGCTACATCAGGTCGAGTACACGTCATAGCATACATGATCGATCCTACAGCCGAAGCATAAGGTATTCGACTCATTTATGCTATCTTAGCCTCAGTACTAGGGCTTTGTGTCTTACTCAATCTGGCGTTACTCTGGATGGGTAACTCTCCTTTCTTGGAGTCCTGCATGCCGAATCTCTTCAACACCTTATCCAAGTAGGTACTCTGACTAAGTCCAATTAGTCTTTTACTCCGGTCTCTCAAGATCCTTATCCCTAGAATATAGGCAGCTTCTCCTAGGTCCTTCATAGAGAAACACTTCCCAAGCCAGGACTTAACTTCCTGCAGAGTTGGGATGTTATTTCCTATGAGTAGTATGTCATCCACATACAATACCAAAAAGCTAACTATACTCCCACTAGCCTTGACATATACACAAGATTCATCTTCACTCCTAGAAAAGCCAAATTCTTTGACTTTCTTATCAAAGCAAAGATTCCATTTGCGAGGTGCTTGCTTTAACCCATAAATGGATTTCTCAAGCTTACACACTCTATTAGGGTACTCTGTATTGACAAAACCCTCTGGTTGACTCATGTAAACATCCTCAGCCAACTTTCCATTAAGGAAAGCGGTTTTGACATCCATTTGCCATATTTCATAGTCATGAAATGCAACTATGGCTAACAGAACCCTAATAGACTTAATCTTGGCCACTGGAGAAAAGGTCTCATCATAATCAACTCCCGGAGTTTGTGAGAAACCCTTTGCAACCAGTCGTGCCTTATAAGTGTGTACATTACCATCCATGTCGGTCTTCTTCTTGAAGATCCATTTGCACCCTACAGTCTTACGACCTGGTACATTCTCAACCAAGTTCCAAACTTGATTGTCATACATGGACTGTATCTCGCTGTCCATTGCCTCTTTCCACTTGGCTGACTCAGGGCCTGCCATGGCTTCCGCGTAACTGTTAGGTTCATCCAGACCTATCAGTGTCTCATCACTGATAAGTGTATCACCTTCCGCAGTAATATGGAATCCATAGTAATGCTCAGGTGCATTCCTAACCCTTGTGGAACGCCTCAGAGGTACAGACTTGTCAATTGGCTCAACAGGAGTTTCCTCCTCAAGTTGAGTGCTAGGGTTTGAAGTTTCTTCACCACTTGACTCTTGAATTTCTTCAAGATCAACTTGCCTCCCACTGTCTCCTTGGCTTATGAACTCTCTCTCTCGAAAGAAAGCCCTCATAGCTACAAAGACCACATTCTCACTAGGTATGTAGAAGAGGTAACCAAAGGATTTCTGTGGGTAGCCGATGAAAATACACCTCTCACTTCGAGGTTCGAGCTTATCATGAGTCTCGCGTCTCACGAAAGCCTCGCAACCCCAAATCTTAATGTGGTCTAGTTTGGGTATTTTACCAGTCCACATCTCATGAGGAGTTTTGGCAACTTTCTTTGTGGGAACTAGATTAAGGATATGGGCGGCAGTCTCTAAGGCATACCCCCAAAATAAGATTGGTAGCGAAGCTCGACTCATCATGGAACGAACCATATCCAACAAGGTTCGATTACGCCTCTCAGCTACACCATTCAACTGCGGTGTCCTGGGAGGTGTCAATTGTGAGACAATCCCACATTCCCTAAGATAGTCGAGGAACTCTGAACTAAGATACTCACCACCTCGATCGGATCGAAGCATCTTAATGTTCCTGCCCAATTGATTCTCGACTTCCTGTTTAAACTCTTTAAACCTCTCAAAAGTCTCTGACTTATGCTTGATTAAGTAGACATATCCATATCTACTGTAATCATCAGTAAAAGTCAAATAATAACGATTAGCATCCCTTGTGGCATGTTTGAAGGGCCCACACACATCCGTGTGTATAAGATCCAACAAACCTTCACCCCTCTCACAAGAACCTGTGAAGGGTGACTTTGTCATTTTTCCAAGTAAGCATGATTCGCAACTATCATCTGACTTTAGGTCAAATGACTCCAATACTCCATCCTTTTGGAGTTGGCCTATGCGTTTCTTGCTTATATGTCCAAGACGACAATGCCATAATGATGCTTTATCCAAGTTATTATCATTAACAGAATCAATACACAATACATTATTTCCTAAGTTATCAACCACAGATATAGTTTCATACACACCATCACAAGGTAATGCTTTAAAATAAAGAACATTATTAAAGAAAGCATTAATCGAACCAACTTCATTATCAAATGAAAAGGTGAAACCTTGTTTATACAATGCATGAAAGGAAATAATATTTCTTGCCATTTCTGGCGAATAACAACATTTATTCAAATCTAAACTAAACCCACTACTTAGCGATAAAGTATAAACTCCAATCTTGGTGACAGGTAAAGCTTTCCTATTCCCCATGATTAAGTTTATTCTTCCATGCTCCACATTCTCACTTCTTCTTAGTCCCTGCAAATCAGAACAGATATGAATACCACAACCGGTATCAAGGACCCAAGAGTTAGAATTGGGTGAGTTATTAGATAAGATAGTGTAAATACCTGCATGGTTGGGTTTAACTTTCCCATCCTTCACATCTTGCTGGTACTTTGGGCAGTTCCGCTTCCAATGTGACTTTTCATGGCAATAGAAGCATTCAACCTCTTTAGGGTCAGAAGAAGGAGTGACAAAACCTTTCTTGGTTCCACTTGAAGAAGAGTCATCAAGGGTCCTAGCCTTGGTACCCTTCGAAGAGCTCTTCCTCTTCTTCCCTCGACCTTTCCCGATTGCCAAAACCGGGGTGGAGTTTGGAGTAGGAGTGTTAACAACCGACTTACCCTTAAGACCTGTTTCTGCGGTCTTGAGGAGTCCCTGAAGTTTGTTGAGTGTGACCTCTTCCTTATTCATGTGATATGTCATGCGGAATTGATCATATCACGATGGTAAGGAGTGCAAAATGATATCTATTGCAAGCTCCTCAGGGAAGTTCACATTAAGCTTCAGCAACCGATCCACATACCTTTGCATTTTCTGCATGTGGCTCGTGACGGATTCCCCGTCCTTCATCATGGTTGTTATGATAGAGCATATGATTTCATACCTCTCTTGTCGTGCACTTTGATGGTATCTTTCCATCAGATCTTGGTGCATTTCAAAAGGGTAGAAGTCCTCATAGGACTTTTGGAGTTCCGCTGTCATGGTGGCCAACATGATGCATGCCACTTTTGTAGCATCCCTTTCATGTGCCCGAAAGTCAGCGATCTCCTGGGGAGTTGCAGTGGTCTCATCAATCTCCTTAAGCTCCTTGTCAAGGACATATTATTTGTCCTCGTAGCGGGTAATCATCCTGATGTTTCTGATCCATTCATTAAAGTTGGATCCATCAAAAATGACTTTCCCACACAAGTTCATAAGGGTAAAGGAGCCATTAGGATTAGAGCCAGAAGCAACATTGTTTGAAGACATCTGAAAGAAGAGAACAAGATTAGTTTAAATATTAAGAGAGTCCTTAATAAAACACCCAAATGTAATATTAAGGCTAGGATCCAATCACAATATATTATAACTTAGAAGAGGTATGTCGTAATCCAAGCTATAACATATTTGAAAGGTAGGTGAATGACGATTCACCAATTTCCACCATGAAAAATGAAATATAGATATTAGGTTTTTAATTGGTTCTTAGAAATTCCTAGATTCTTTTGAGATTCAATGAATTTTTTTTCAAAGGCATGTTTCAATCTCGAGTGTGCCCTCCAAGTTTTGTGACTGGGATACCGAGGATCACAAAACGAGGTGTGAAGTAACCATGCAAATCACTTGGTACCCTTAAAGTTTATCACTCAATCGATGTGCCGGTAAACCACACACGCTCCACCGATACTATGATAAACCTTAAGTCACCCTTTACCTACCTTGTTAAGTCCAAGTTAGTGTGCCGGTTAACCACACACGCTCCACCAACGACTTAAACAAAGTGTAAAGTGTAATTTCATGGATTAGCACCTTATTCACATTTTTCCTAAAGTAACTAAAATTGGGAATTTAATAAAAGCATTTAGTTACTTTATAATATTCATCATACTTTTAATGAGAATTTATAAGTCCTTGTCCTACCCGTTCGGCTAACGACCCTCCACCGATCAAGGAAGCGGTGGGTGAGAGTGGACACCCATTAAGTTGCCATTTTATAGGCAACAACCTTATACCCCCCTTATAGACCGGCTTCGTGAATGAGGCGTACTAGCGGTAAAACGACTTGATCTTATACATATATATATTAGTAACTTATAATATTATAAAGTATAAGGGTTGAATTTTAACTTTTAAAATTCTAAGGGTTGGAACTAAAGTTTTAATCAAGACTTTACTTGTTCCAAAACTTGAGGGCAAGTTTTGTAAACTTCCAAAACTTTTCATTTCTTATAACTTATGAATTAATTGAGTAATAAAAATGAAGACTCTTCACTTTTATAACTCTTGTGTTCTTTTAATGGCTTTAATAAAAGTGAGACTTTTGGTTTTCCATAACTTGAGAACAAGTTATCGACTCCATTAAAACACATTATGATCATGAATTAAACTACCATGAAGGTTACAAACAATTCCTATGATCATCTAATCTTCATAAGTTCAAGAACATGAATATGAACACTTTCAAGAATCAAAAATTACACTTAAAAAACTTGTAATTTTGATAATTGCCATTGTAAATGGATTAGCATAAACATTACACCATCTAAAACAAGTTTTAAAACACCAAAACAGTTTAGGGTAATGTTTCTAGTCCATTTCCAGCAACAAATGTCGAAATTCTGAAAACTGCAGCCTCTACTCGTCGAGTGCAAGAACAGACTCGACGAGTAACTTGCACAAAAAAAAACAACAACAAACAAACCTAGGCTCTGACACCACTGATGGGTTTTGAGCATTCTAACACTTCCTAAGTTTACATGCAACCCTAATAACCTTGGATCTATGTTTGTCTAATTATCATGCAAAGTTGAATTCCAAGGTTATATTCCTATCTAGCATACATGGGGAACATTTTTAACTTGAATGAAAGATAGAATAACTTACCCTGTTGTTGATTATGATCCTTGAAACCTTGTGAGCCTAACACCCCAAGTGTGATGCCTCAAATGCTTCACACAACACCAAATGCAAAGGAGTAAACTTTGAGAGAATCTTACACTTGCAAAATCGGCTCTAGCCCTCTTGTTTCTTAGTGTCGCCGATTTTGGGGAGAACACCTTTGTTTATATAGTGTGTTGCATTAGGTAAACCCTAATGTAACATGACTTTTCATTTCATGATCCATGGGTTAACTCCATGGAGCATCCTATGGGTGGAACCCAACTTGATAATCCATGGAGCCTCTTAGCCCACTATATAAGATATGGAAGATTTACATAATATACCCATATATTTAATTAGTTATCTTTTGATCACTTAATTAATTTTAAATTAATTCTTGATCAAACTAATTAAATAATATTATTAATATATTAGAACTTATAATATATTAATAAACCATAAGTGTTATTTCTCTCATTTTAGTTTATCCAATTGCATGGTGCCATGCAACCCAAATGGACCATGTCGGGTCGGGTCAAGTACATACCAAAAATAGTTATGGACTTAGACACCTTATCCAACACGCTCCTCTTTCAACAATTGTTTATTCTGGTTTGACCTAATTTACAGGTTTGCGATTCTCATCTCTGCAAAATCGATTTTTTAATCTGTGTTGAAATCGATTTTTATGATGCAATGGCCAGTTCTTACGATCAATCCCGTAAAACTCTTCTCCAGAGATGATATCTTGGATTAAGAAATTACCAGTTCGTAAAACAGAAATAATGATTGAGAAAAGATCAGGGTCTCTGTCGGGATTTGATCGTAAGAACTGAAGAGATTAGAGAAGAGAGGGCCTGATTGTGAAAAAGGAGGCATATATCTGAAGAATTGAGAAAAAAAGATGTGATTCTTCTTGAAGAATTGAAATGGGGTTTGGTGATGATGCTGACGAAATAGGATTGGTGGGGACGGGTTTGGTTTTGTAGAGGTGTTTTGGGGGATGAAGGAGCTTTAGAAGGGGTACTTTATGTTTGATATATGTTTTAAATTGTTGATATACCATGAATCTTCTGATTATGATTTCTATTTTCACTTCAATGACACATTACATGCATTTATGCTTACAGATTCATTATGTTGTAGCCCTTTTGCTGTGTAATCAGATTGGGAGAAAGACAAAAGATAGAAGCATCATTAGAGGAGATGGGGATTATTGCATCTTCTTAATTGAGAAAGCAAAAAAAAGACTAAACTACCCTTATTATTTTCGGATTACTCCAACATAGTCATCATAGAGAACTCCTTGTTATGGATAAATTCAGTTGTTGTGTTATCTTTTTGGTTTTTAAATCCACCCAACAAAAGGTGTTAATGCAGCAGTTTTGGTTTAAAAAAAATAAAGTTAAATTAAATTTAAAAGTAGACTAGACATGGTTGATATGTTTTTGGAAGAAAGTACAACAAAAGAAGTATTAAAATAATAGAGCATTACATTCTTAAAAACTATAAAGGCATGGTGATAGTGGTATAGCCGAGAAATAGGTACATATATAATGGTTTATTTGATTACTAAATCTGAAACAGGACAAAACATCACGGTAATTTTAAGTGTTGCACATTTGACAAAAAACAATAGAATTATGTCTTCATAGTTTGTAATTATAATTATACAATGTTTATTGCTTTTTATGTAAAATGTGAAACACTAATCAATGTGTTATGCAAAATGGGGGAAATGTTGTAAAATGGAAGTTGGTGATGTATATTGCATGACCATTTGTAAATTAAATGGTGAATCATAAAAGAATCATTATAACAAAAGTTGTTTGAGGGTAATATAGTCATTTTGTATAGTCATTCAGATGTAAAATCAAACAACAAATTTTCGTCAGAAGTTAACCCAGTCAGAACTTCTAACTCAGTCAGCTTCTAACCCAGTCAGCTCTAACTCAGTTAGCAACTATCAAACGACCCCTGAGGGGTTGTTTGATTTCCCTCTGACCGGGTACAGTCAGAGCTTTTATCTGACCCGGTCCGAGTCGGCCCGTTTGATAAAAAAATATTTGCTCTTACTCGGTCAGGGGATGGCTGATCGATGGCTTACCAAATCCGTGAAAAAATAATGGCTGACCGAGACAGAACCCTTCTTTCCCTCTATACCATGAATCTTCTGATTATGATTTCTATTTTCACTTCAATGACACATTACATGCATTTATGCTTACAGATTCATTCTGCTGTAGCTTTTCTGCTGTGTAATCAGATTGGGAGAAAGACAAAAGATAGAAGCATCATTAGAGGAGATGGGGATTATTGCATCTTCTTAATTGAGAAAGCAAAAAAAAAAAGACTAAAATACCCTTATTATTTTCGGATTACTCCAACATAGTCATCATAGAGAACTCCTTGTTATGGATAAATTCAGTTGTTGTGTTATCTTTTTGGTTTTTAAATCCACCCAACAAAAGGTGTTAATGCTGCAGTTTTGGTTTTAAAAAAATAAAGTTAAATTAAATTTAAAAGTAGACTAGACATGGTTGATATGTTTTTGGAAGAAAGTACAACAAAAGAAGTATTAAAATAATAGAGCATTACATTCTTAAAAACTATAAAGGCATGGTGATAGTGGTATAGCCGAGAAACAGGTACATATATAATGGTTTATTTGATTACTAAATCTGAAACAGGACAAAACATCACGGTAATTTTAAGTGTTGCACATTTGACAAAAAACAATAGCATTATGTCTTCATAGTTTGTAATTATAATTATACAATGTTTATTGCTTTTTATGTAAAATGTGAAACACTAATCAATGTGTTATGCAAAATGGGGGAAAATGTTGTAAAATGGAAGTTGGTGATGTATATTGCATGACCATTTGTAAATTAAATGGTGAATCATAAAAGAATCATTATAACAAAAGTTGTTTGAGGGTAATATAGTCATTTTGTATAGTCAGTCAGATGTAAAATCAAAAAACAAATTTTAGTCAGAAGTTAACCCAGTCAGAACTTCTAACTCAGTCAGCTTCTAACTCAGTCAGCTCTAACTCAGTTAGCAACTATCAAACGACCCCTGAATCTAAAACGAGTTGTATATGATTAATGTTTGTTTAAACTTTAAACCGTATATCATGTACGTGGTTAGGAAACATTCATTATTATTTTTCTTGAATTATTAGTTGTATTATAGTATATGTTTCTTTGTTTAGGATTTCAATATATGTTTAAATTACTAATGATAAGATGATAAAACACTAAATAAAGCAAATTATAATAAAAAAATTGTAGGTTTGTTTAACATACTAAGGAAAGCACAAACATATTATTTCACAAAGAAAAAGTTTGTTTCCAAAAAAATTAGGATTTACATCAAACTTGAACATGTTTAAGAACGAAAAGCTCTCTAACTGATGGTTCAAAACGCATATGGACAAGATGTCCATGTCTTTTGAAGCAGGAGAACCTTGTCGGTCTAGTAGGTTTCATTTGAAACCATAGAGATATGGTTATCTCATCACATATTACAAAGACGTCATAGTTGTTTGGGATGAACCGACCCACTAGGAGAAAACCATTTAGTAATCAGATTTTGAGAAATAGATTGCAAGAATGAATTTCTAAATCTAGTCTTTGTATGGGGTTCAAGTACAAGGCTTGGTTGAAGCACTAGAAATTGTAATATTCTTAGTGTAAATGGGTTGTTATTCGATAAGACTTATTACATCCATAATGCCCACACATTTCTGACAAAGACTTATCTATAATTGTCAACGTATCACATAAACTACAACTCGAAGAGTGTGTCCAGACCTCTCATAGTCTTCTTAACCATAACCCAATGCATAATTAACATATGCAACTCATTACAGCTCCAAGCATGCAATTCGAACAATATGCAAACAATTACAAAGCTCATTATCATCACCATAATTGATATAACAACTAAGCATGTAATTCTAGCATCATGCCAAACATCTCATAAACATGCAATATATTAATAAATATACATATGCATGCAATCATTATTATGTGTCTATATCATGTGCAGTGGTTCACCAATCGTTCAAGAAACCCCACACATGATCTAACCACCTCGAGACGATCATGTCCTCGGAAAGAAAAAGCAATGCATGTATTGTCCCCATTAAAGTTGTCCCTTGACGACGCATTATCTGTCGATGTTATAGAAGAGATAATGGGTAATAAAGAGAGATTTAAAGTATGACCATTGAGTGGAGGTCGTCAAGCAAAACCACTGAAGTCATGTATGACAATCTTACAGAAAGTGTTATGGGAAAGCGATATCTACCACCAAATTTGTAAAGACGTGGCCATTGGGATCAACGATAAAGGAAACTTCAAATCTATCATGATAACCTATATGAACCTACTATAGGTAACCAGATGGATTATGACATGTCTTAATAATTCGTAAAGGCATGGTCACCAAGATTAACAATAAGGAACACTTCAAATCCACCACAAATATTCTGTAACGGTCAATCCATTGTGATTACCAACGAAGGATTTTAGGGAACCCACCACGACACTCCATACAGGAACAAGCCACCAAGAATGACGAGAATGGAATTTTAAAGCCACCATAAGTTTATATAAAGGTCGATCCATTGAGATAAATGATAGAGGCCTTCTGATAAGGTCTCACCATTATGATTCATAAAGATAGAGCCACCAAAATCAAGAATAAATGGACCACTATGAGCCACCAGAACTAATGATCCATAAACGACACTGATGTGTTTATTTTTAATGCTCTAGTTTTTTATTTATAATTCCTAGTCTATCGCATCTAAACCACACCTTACAGGCAGTGAACTTGATCGAGTACAATATATTTTTGATAAGCAAGGGTGTTGAACTCAAGGGGAACGGTAGTGAATTAATATTAGAATTTTTTATTATATGTTACATTAAATAAATGAAAAAAAATAAAAGGGGGGGGGGGGAGGGGGTTATTACTAAATTAACAGCTAATCTCGATAAATTGATTGGAAACGAATCACTTCAGGTACTTTGGTTCAAATTAGATTACATCTCAAAATCATGGATAATTACAAGTGGAATGGTCTTTTATTCATTATTCACAAATTCATGAATTGATTTATGTATCTAGTCCATACACAAATACTAATGACTATAAAGACTTTTAATTTCATCGTAATGCAATTAATTATCCCTAAATTCATTGTTCGGTTTATATCATGCAAGATTCGACTTTTATTAATCTTAAACATTATTAGAATTAAACCATGCTAAGATTGGTCATCTAAAACATACACACACATTAAAGTTCATAACTTTATTAACCTAACCCTAGGATTTGATCCAACACTAGTCACAATTATTTTATGGTAATAAAACAACTATGATTTAAGAACATATAACTAGATTGTTCTTCTAATCACATAAACTCAACAATAGGTAATAAAGCAATGACCTTTAACACATATGGATCTTCAATAAAACTCGAAACAATAAATTAAATAAGAATAAACAAACCAAATATGCAATTTAATCCAAAATCTCATGATTCATCTAATCTTGTACACAATTGGAATACTACTCATGATCAGAAAAGCAAACCAAATGATTCCTGACATGAATATGCTCTTGAATCCTTCAGATCTTTGCTTCATATCAGTTTAACGGCCCTCCAACCGCCTTCTAGACCCTTAAAATGGCTTCTCCAAGGTTTATTTTCGTAGGAAATGAATTAGGATTCAAGATATGTCATTAGGGTTAACTTTCGGCTCTATTTATAGGTTTTAGCGTCCCCACTGCATGGAGAAAGTATTGCCATGCCGTGGGAGATAGAATCTTCCTCTGCATGAAATTTTTCGATTTTCCACGCCATGGAAATGCTTTTCCACAGTGTGGAAACTAGGAATCATCATTTTGCTCAAAAATGAAAGTTGTCTGAAATTTTGTCTAGTTTTCAAAACATTTTGAATCTCATCAATCATAGTTACGAGTTATGATATATGGTCAAAACACTAACGAGGGGTCAAGCTGTCCAACAACATCATTTTTGTGTATTTTTCAGCTCCCTTTGCTTCCTTTTCGCTCTAGCAACATGTTATATCTGTAAAATATAATTCAAAGCATTATAATTACCTTTTAGTTCCTAATAATATAAAAACATAATATAAAGTAATAAGAAAATGTCGAAAATATATGTATAAAATATGCGTTATCAAACTACCCCACACTAGTATTTTGCTTGCCCCCAAGCAAAATTGATTTTATAATCATCATACTATTACATCAAAACCTTAGCTACCAACATCGCACAAGAAAATCCATTTTGATCTGATCTATTACATCAAGACCGCAATTCATGTATTTGTGTCTAATGATTCTTAAATACTTCCCCAATCCTAAATACTCACAATCCACATAAATAAATCCCAGTTATTTTGAACAACATTCATTTTATGCATCCCTCTGAATATATCTTTGGAAATCTTTCTTAATCTCAAAGTAATTTTTTATTAAACCCTCAAGCATACATATAGAAAAATAACATAGAAAAGAAAATTTACAATATAATAAAATACTCATTTGACTTTTTGCAATTTTGCTTTATTCTTTAATATCTTCAGTCTTCAAATCTTTAGACTTTGTAGGCTTTTATTCACTCAACTTTTCTTTCTCTCTCTCTCTCTCTCTATATATATATATATATATATATATATATATATATATATATATATATATATATATATATATATATATATCTTTTAATCACTCACTCAAAACTAAAACCTAAAATGAAAAGGATATGCTTAAGCAAGGGAGCTTAACTTCAACCTTTATTTGTTAACTGCATTAGTCTAAAGTGAAATAACTACATAAGCTTTCCTAGATACATTTGTGGTACACGATGCTAAACATATTATGTCCCTCAAACTAAACAATGTTATGTTTTTGTCTCGTAATTTCAGTAAGAAATGGAAGCCACAAATACACTAGAACATATATTGACTCAATTAAACATCAAAGCTCGCATCGTCCCGCACACCACTAGCAACCTAATTCTCAACACAACAATATAGCAATTTTTTAACTATATTTCAAAATTAGACCATTATTTCAAGTCTTTATACTCCATTTTTTTAATCCTAGTCATTTTTTTGTAATTTTTAAATCAATATGCTTGCATTACTATATTCGACCCCCTACCCTACACTTAATTCATGCAATGTCCCTATTGCATTAATAAACAATTAAAGCACATAAAATTTAAAGGGAGAAAAATGAATAGACTCCCCAGGGTTAGTAGTGGTGAGATTGAAATCGAATGTAGTGTGGTCGAGACATCTCGTGTAATGGCCGGAAAATAGGACTTCTGAATTGCTCCATTAATGACCAAATAATGCTCCAAGAGAACGTACTCCAGATAGTGATGGACCAAGTATGTGAAAATCGTCACTGAGAATAAAACAACTATGATTCAAGTTCATAACTTTATTAACCTAACCCTAGGTTTTGATCCAACACTAGTCGCAATTATTTTATGAGAATAAAACAACTATGATTCAAGAACATATAACTAGATTGTTCTTTTAATCACATAAACTCAACAATAGGTAATAAAGCAATGATCTTTAACACATATGGATCTTCAATCAAACTTGACACAATAAGTTAAATAAGAATAAACAAACCAAATATGCAATTTGATCTAAAATCTCATGATTCATCTAATCTTGTACACAAAGCAAAAGGTTTTAACACCTCAATTCAGAAATTAAAAACAAAGGGAACACAATTGTAATACTAATCATGATCAGAAAAGCAAACCGAATGATTTCCGACATGAATCTGCTCTTGAATCTTTCAGATCTTTGCTCCATATCAGTTTAATGGCCCTCCGACCGCCTTCTAGACCCCAAAAACGACTTCTTTGAGGTTTATTTTCATAGGGAACGAATTATGGTTCAATATATGTCATTAGTGTTAATTTACAACTCTATTTATAGGTTTCACCGTTGTCACGGCGTGAAGAAAGTATTGCCACATCGTGGGAGATGGAATCTTCCTGTACACAAAATTTTCCGATTTGCCATGTCGATTTGCCACGTACGTTGGGCTTACACACTTGAATAGCTTTTGGGCCATTTTGGGCCTTTATTCATTTTGGGTTTGGGCATTGCTTTGTTGGGCCAAGTATAGGAGGGGTAAGATAGTCTTTTACCCATTATTATGAGGATATATGAATTAGACCTAGAATTATAGGGAATTGTCCTAATTATTGATTAAGGGTAATTTGGATGTGTTCAGTGTGAGGGACCAATAGTATATGAGGAACATAATCATGCACCTGCACAACATATAAAGGGTCATCTATTTGTACGATGGTTATATGTTGTGAGAATAGTTTGGTGGAAGATTTAACAAGAAAGAATGTAGTGTCAGGTGATATCTTGTCAACATTGAATGGGCAAAACAGAAACAATGTGTCGATAATTAAAACAATATATAATGCACACTAAAAGATTCGCATGCACAAGCAAGCAGACAAAACTCTAATGCAGGTTCTCATGTCCATTTTGCACACCAATAATTATCTCTATGAGCTTACTACAAGTGATTTAAATGACTTGGAGAATCTATTTTTCATTCATCCAACGTCTTGGAAGATATAGAATACATTTCAACATGTGTTGATAATATATGCCACGTACAGAACGAACAATTATAATAAGCCGTTTGTTTAAATAGTTGGTGTGAACTCAACTCAAAAGACATTCTCTATAGGTTTTGCCTTTATACATAGAGAAAAGGAGGCCAACTATACTTGGGTGTTAAACTATATAAGATCAACAGTCGGTAAGTGTATGCTCCCACATGTAATAATCATAGACAGAGAGTTGGCACTCATCAATGCATTTGAATCAGTTTTTATGGATGCTGCTTGATTGCTATGTAGATGACATATTGAGTAAAATATATTGAAACATTGCAACAAAATTATCACGTTGAAATACAATTGGGACTCCTTTAGAATACTATGGAACTTACTAGTTGAGTCTCCAACATAGATGACATACACGGAAAACTACAAAGAACTTCAATCAATGTAGACAGATTATCCATGTAAGCTTGTTTGTTGACTATGTTTCTATATCATAACCTTCATATTACTATTTATGAACTTATTTGCTTATTTATTTTACTTCTCAGGTGCTTTAAGATACGTAGAGGATAAATGGTTAAACAAGTACACATAAATGTCTGTGTATGTTTGGTTTGATCAATATCTAAATTTTGGAAACCACACATCTAATAGATTTAAGAGTGTACATGCCAAGTTAAAGAAAATTTTGAATTCTACAATCAACACAGTTTGACGTGTTTCCGATTACTGTGTGCTGCTGTTTCGAACGAAGCTTTAGCTAGCTATAATATAACATCCTGTTTCGAGAAGTTCTTATTTCGGGATTGTGGACAATAAATGGATCAAATGGAGGCCTTGGGCTTTAATGAAATGAATCTTAGACTCTATTGGAGGTTTATGATGTTGGATAAGTGATTTAAACCTTGGATTGTTCGATGGAAGTTGAGGGGTAAAATGGGAAAGGTTATGTTTCGGGCTTCTTGCATAAATTAAGGCTTTTAGTTTGAGATGTTTTTAGTCAGAAGTATCAAGATAGAATTATAGAGCTCGTTGATACATTTCCATGGATATAAGGATCATCGAAAACAGAGTTGAAATGAAGAAGTTATGGCTATTTGAAGTTAAGATGGAAAAGGGAGTCTGACAGTATGTTGGGCGTACACTAGGTAGTACGTTGAGCTTACTAGGCTGAAGGAGACACATTTTTAGGGTGTTACGCTAAGCATAACTTATGGTATGCTAAGCTTACCGTCGTAGTGTTTAAACCCTAATTTTGTGGGTTTGAGCCCTATTTAAGGACCCTAACCCCGTAGGGTCCTTCCTAACATCAGCCACCACCCTCTTGAGCCTCCAACTCGAAACCCTAGCCCCTAGAGCAAATATTGATCCTTTTTATGTGTTTTGGGTGCATTTTGAAAGAAAGAGAAGTCCAAGCTTGTTGATTATTGAAGCTCAAGATTGTGGATCTAGAGACTACATTGCTTTTCTCAACTCCAGAAGGTATAAAGTTAGAAACTTGATGAATGTTTCCTTAGATCTTGCTTAGTTCTTACGTTTTATGCATTTTGGTCCTATAATCTTGGTATTCATGAGTACGGATTACTCTAATCCAGTGAGTTGTCCTTTCAGACGTTTTTTTGGTGCTTTGAGTCGTAAAAATGTGATATTGGTCCCTTTCTTCCCTCCACGCAAGAGTTATGATGCTTTGGTTTGTGTATTAAGTTAGGGTTTTGGTGTTTGGACTCCTTATAGCAATGGAAAGTAATAAAAGTTGGAAACTTTATGACTTAATTGATACCTGGGACTAAATCTGAACTTTGGAAGCAATGTCTTAATGGAATAAGCACTTAATGAAGAAAAGTTGAATCGGGTCGAGTACGCTGGGTGTACCTGGTGGTACTGGAGAAAGGCCCTGTAATCTGGCCAAGGATCTACTACGCTAAGTGTAGTGACTGAGTATGTTGGGCGTACTCAGTCTGTGTTCACCCTTTGGCTTTTGACTTTGACTGAGTTTGACCTAAGGGCATTTTGGGTAATTTGAATAGTAGTTTGAGATTTGGGTCCTTGTTAATTGTATAGGTGACTTGTAGAGATAGATTTTGGAGCATTGATCTGTGCATCTATTTTTTAGACCGTGAGGTGAGTTTTCCTCACTGTATTCGTGGGTCGAAGGCACCATTGTCGTCCCACTAGATTGTGTTATGTATCCTTGTGTATAGGATGTTGCTATGAGGCAGCGATCTGTTAGATTGGTAGATCTGTATGATTATATGTACTTTCTGGTTATATGTTTATGTTTATCTGTTTCATATGTCCACATAGTGCGGTTTTGGGTTGAGGCTTTACTGCTAAGTGCGTAAGCCAACAAATCGGGTGATTCCAGTCTGATGAATGATTGAGATAGGTATTCTAGTCCGATGACTGATTGGACCCGTTACATATTGGCATTCCAATCTGATGACATATTGGGCATAGGAATTCCAGTCTAATGACAGATTGGGTCAGGGGTAATCCAGCCCGATGGTTGTGGGTCCGAGGGTATTCCAGTCTGATATCTGATTGGAAGCAACATGCATGAATGTATACGTTCTATTGTGTGGGTTATTTTAGGAGAAATCACTAAAATTTGGCTTACACTTTGATTTTTATGGTTTAAGGTACTCCATATGACAGGGGCAAGGCGAAGGCGTGATCATACACATAATTCTGGATTTTTATGAGATTATGATTTTGGGATACTGTGATTCGGGTTTGCGACTTTTAGAAACTATGCTTTGTAAACACTTATGGTTTTGGATTGGTTTCAAAAATGAAAAAGTTTACCTTGATTGTTAGGATGTTATATGTAATATTATGTGAGCTTCAAAAGTTGAAAGATCTAATGTTAGAATCCTCAAATTGTCGTTACAAACTTCATAATAGTTGTGGGTTACCATGAGCTTGCATGCTTTCTGTCTACTCGAATTCAGGTTAGTACGTTCAACTACAACATATTGAAGATTTTTAAATATGAAGGTCCCACAACCGTAACACTTATGAATGAATCTACTAGAAATGCAGAATAATAACACAAGTATTTGACAAATAATAACAAATATTATTTATCGGGGTTTTCACTAAGAAAAATGTTCTCACAAAGAGAATGAGTACAATGATTTAGAACTCTAAATCTTATCTACAGAAACTCTATCTCTCAGTAAACAATACAAATCATCAACACTCAACTAATGAGAGAGGCTAGTATAAATACAAGTCTAAACCTAGGAGATAAGAGTTCTGTAGATTCTCCACATATTCTATTTAATTCAAATCCTTGATTTGAAGGGATTGAATCTTCAATGATAAATGCAGATCTGGTATTTAAGGACCATATCAGATCTTCATAATGCTTCTTCACCAAGTAATTCTGATCTACTCCAGATTCAGACATCAGTATTAGCATATCATACGCTGATCAGGGGTATCAGCGTCAGCGTCAACGACAACGTCAGGAAGACATCCACTGATTAGCTTTAGCTAGAGTAGCTTCAGTTTCAACTGATAGTGTATGACCATCAGTGTATCAGTCTTCAGCGTCAGCGTCAGGGAGTCACGCTGATTAGCTTCAACTTCAACTTAAGTAGTGTATAACCATCAGCGTGTGTCATCGGTGAATCAGTGTGTCATTTGTGTATGAAATTCAACGTATGGACACATTTATTAGACACATTGGTCAATCATCACTGCCATTGGATGTCACAACTAGCATTTTAGCTAGGAAATTCTAGTCTCATGTAAACATCATCTACCGTGATACTTGTAACCCTAATTTGATAGTGTAACCTATGCTCATTCAATGACAACAAACTTAATCAACATTCTTCAGTAAAGCTCAAAATCTTATACAATACATCTCTTATAGTCTGTAGTGGTGTTGATTATGATGGCATGTGCGGAATAAGAAAATATCTAGTGAATCATCATACAAACTCAAGAACACAAGGAGTAAATAATTCTTTCTAAGCTCATATTAGATCTAGAAAAGATATACAAATGGGTTTGTACAAGTTTCTCTCTCTAGTCTAACACTCCAAAATGATTCTCTTACATAATGGGAGTCACTCACTTCCTATTTATAGGAAAGACTCAACCCATTTACACACACAAAGGGGTAAAACCTAAGACTCTACATCCAAGCATGACTTTGTACCCTAACATTCTCCCCCTCAAAGTTAGGATTGGATGTCCCGGCTTCAGTCTCCAACAAGCTAGTGCGATCAAGACCAAACTGCCCCTCGAAGTAACACCGGTCTTCAAATCCGCAAATGAATATCCGACAAACCCGCTTCGTATACTCATCATTCCCCCCCTTTTTATAATCAAAAAATGATTATAAAACCCATTAAGGGTGAGAAGCGCCTGAGGAATAAACTTCACAATACTCCCCCTTGATGTGTACCAAAAATGAATCACCAAAAATCTTGCACAGAAAAACAATCACGAAAAAACCTCAAAAAATTTCCAATTTGTGAATTTTTTTGACTTTTTGGGTGAAAGTTGCAAGATTTTCCAAAATTCGGGTAAAAAGTGTCACTTTCTGAATTCTGAAGGGACCCGTTGTGCCAAAAACAGCCAAATATGCGAAACACTCCCCCATTTGCGAAACTGGGTAGAAAGTGTAAATTCACACAAACTGTAGGGGCCTGAAATGAAAAACCTTCAATTTCTCAGCTTTGGAACCCCATTTTCGAAATTGGGTATTTGTTGCCAAAATTTCGAATCTGCAGGTACTGATTTCGAAAATTCTGCCTCTTTTCTTCAAACTTTCGAAAATTACCCTAAATTTCGAATTTGGGTAAAAGCTGTCAAACTTTCGAAACTTGAAAGACTAATTTCGAAAATTCATGTTTCTTCCCCAATTCATGAAACCAGTTCGCGAACAGGACACCAAAACTTTCGACACTTTGACAATAATTTTCGCGATCAAAATCTTCGTTAGTCACCCGATTCTCACAACTTTCGAAAGTTATCAAAACCTTCGCGATCAAGCCTTAGCTTTTTGTTACAGGAGCTCAGCTACAATCGAACAAAAATCAAACTCAAAGCAGTCGACATTAACGACTTCAAAAACGAATTCTCAAGTATTCAAACATCGACTTCCAAAATTGATTTCCCCACAAAACGACGTCTGCCATCATCCCAAACCTTTGTTCTCAAGCCAAAACTATTAGACTTCCTAATCGATCAAGACCATAGAAATCGAAGTCTTCGTTCTTCGCTGTTTATTCATCACCCCACACCATCGAAATTACTCTTCCAAGCTTTCGATCATAACTAATCCAATAAACCCATTTCGTTTTCCAGTTCTTCAATATCAAACCAAACTATCGATTTTTCACACCATCAATCGACATACCAATCGATTTCACAGCCTTATTAATCTTCGGTTTGCCAGCAACATCAAAGCAAGAAGACTGTTTGACTATCAAACATCCAGGCATTCGATTCCAATAATCCATCAATCGAAACTTTGAAATCGAGATTGACTCCAATATCCAAACGACTCAAAGCAATAACGACAAATCCGATTTTGACTTCCATTTGAATCAATTTCAATTCTTCATCACCAAATCAGAACCAATTTCAATTCGACTCCAAAACTTCAACATCGCAAATCGATTTCACAATGACCATCAACAATTCGATCATTTGCAAAACCTAACTCGACCTTTCGTTATTTGTATTTTCTTCTCAGTTCGTTTTTAGCCATCAAAATCAAACAATCTACCCATTCGATTTCCAGATTTCTCAAGCATTCGACTTCCAAATAATCAATCGAATCTCAAAATGATTTCAAATCAGCTTTAAGACTCTTGACTTGAATTCTATCAACGAACACTAATCAAACTTGAGTTCGACTCAAAGTACGTTTCCAGGATACGAACAAGAACATCATCAACAATGGATTCGAACGACTTCAAATAAGAACAAATCGAAATCAAATTCAACCAAACACAATTTCAAGAATCGGAAAACGAAACCGAGTTCGATTTGAAGCAATGAACTCAAGAGTTTGTCAAAAATTGAAATCGTCTACAACAACTGTGAATCAAATATGACTCCAAGAATCGGTAACAAAAATTATGTTCGATTCTAACTTCAAAGTCTTATGAATCGAGTATCCATCAAAGTCGATTTTAACTTTTATGTTGACTTATACACCCAAAATTGAACCGATGTTAGATACGAGTCGGATTTATTCATATATCAACAAAATTTGATTTGGGATTAAAAAAAATATTGTTTCGAATATGGGCTCAAGAATCAGATTAATGAATAGTAATGACTTCAACAATTGGACTTTGAATAAACAGTATCGAAAAATGATATCATATGAACAATAACTTTTCCAAGAAAAAATTTGATTTCAGATTTAAAAAGAAATTGTAAGAATATAATTTTGATTTTGTGTTTGATCTAAAAAGTAATAATTGGATCAACTATGGGGTTGAAACGGATTTGATCCAATGAGGCAAATCGATCAAAAATTGAAAAAACGTAAAATATGAATCGAAATCATGGATGTTTTGGAATCCATTTGAGAATTTGAGATACCTTTTTGACGAATCGAGATCCGTTTTCAACGAATGAATCAAATGTAGAAGATCTTGGTTCTTTTGTTGGAATGAGAAAATCTCCAATTTGAACATTGTGCCACTCATTATGAGAGATGTACAACTCGTTCTTCGTGTTTGTTCTTGTTCTTCATCAAACCAAGAACATCTTCAAAAGAACCACCAACACTTTTGGGTTTTGACTTCAAATTCAATGCAACACTTGGAGATTGTTGTTTTTGAACCCAAATTTTTTTCACGGATTTCGGCTTCACAACATTTAACGATTTTTGTGAGTAAACCCGCTTGTTTTTGCGATTGATCTTCTTCTTCTTTTTCTTTCTCATCTTTTTGCATCTTGAAGACTTGATTTCATGAACAAACCCACTTTCCACAACTTCAATTTTGTGAATTTGAATCAAATCTTTTGGAGTTTGATACTTGTGATTTTCTTGGATCACCGGCTTCCGATATGGAATCATTCCTTCAAACGAATTATAAGAACACAAAATATCATCGGTTTGAACTCCAATCGAGCAAAAAACTTTTTCATCATAAGAATCAACTTCCTTTTTCTTGAACATCAAGAACATCAAGAACATCTTCAACAAACTTAAGAGCATGAAGATCACTTGGGTTTTCAACAAGAGAAATGTATCTTTTATTAAACAAATCTCTTTCTTCACCTTCTTTTCGGTTATCACTACGAACTAACATGATAATGAAAAGATCATACAAGCATTCAATCTTTGAAAGTGGTTGAAATACCAATCTTCCATGAACATCCTTCAAACCTCCATAAGAAACCATAGAATCCAATGAAATCAACCCACTTAACAATAACCCATAAAATTCATATTCGTTGACCTTGTACTTCACACCTTCAACGATTACAATCCAAGAATCATATGGAAAATCCACCATGATCACAAGAACTTGAAAATTTCTAAAGAGAGAAAGTGATTTTGAATGGGTTTTCTAGAGAGAGAAAGTAAAAATCACTTGAATTCTAGTGAATAAAATCGAATTATGAGTAGAATCAAAGATGAATTCGATTTCTAGAATCCAAACTCTCTAAAACATGAAGATCAAAGATCAAAAACAAAGAATCACCAAATCTAGAATGTCACCATGGACCAATTCTTGATCAAATCAAGAACCCGCTCTGATACCAATTGTAGTGGTGTTGATTATGATGGCATGTGCGGAATAAGAAAAGATCTAGTGAATCATCATACAAACTCAAGAACACAAGGAGTAAATAATTCTTTGTAAGCTCATATTAGATCTAGAAAAGATATACAAATGGGTTTGTAGAAGTTTCTCTCTCTAGTCTAACACTCCAAAATGATTCCCTTACATAATGGGAGTCACTCACTTCCTATTTATAGGAAAGACTCAACCCATTTACACACACAAAGGGGTAAAACCTAAGACTCCACATCCAAGCATGACTGTGTACCCTAACATAGTCAATTATGTGTTGAAAACCCTAAAAATTCCGGTTCAAGTCTAAAATGAACTAGGATTCTCTTATTGGGCCTAATGGACCAATAAACCTTCAAGTTGACTATCTTGGGCCTAGGACCCTAATTGGGATTTAATTGGACCTACATTCATGAAACTTTAGCGTGTTGGGCCTTGTGGGCCTAGAATAATACATCTTATCTCTAATGGGCCTTGTTGGGCCATAAATAATTTCATTAGCCCTAATGGGCCATAAACTCCATTCCTTTTATTCTATTGGCTCGTGAACCCTCATAAGGGCCCAATGGGCCGAGAACCATCCATTTGGGCCTCATAATATCGAGATCAAGCAAGTAAGACCCAAATTACTTCTCCTTTCTTCTCTTTTCCCCCTCTCTCGGCCCAAAACAAACAAAAATAAATAAATTAATAAATAATGAAATGGAAGAAGGTTTGATTAAACCTTAACAACACATAATTATCTAGCATTTATCTAGATAATCACATGCCTCAAGGAGATTATTACCCTTCATGCAAAACTCCTTATCTCTTCTCCCTCTCTTCTTATTACCCTCGACCGAAACCCCCACCACACCACCTCTATTTTTCCTTTCAAACACCTTCAAAACTCTCTCAAAAACTCCCTCTTCCTCCTCTAAATTATCGAAATTTGTGGGTATTTTCAAGAGATTTTTCATCAAGATCATCATTCTTGGTAAGTTATTACTTGAATTTATGGTTTAACTTCTAAGATTTCATGAAAATCTCTTCTTAACCCATATCATTTCATGATCTAACTCCCTAGAACCATCTAAGTTCAAAAATCATCTCAAGGAGCTTGCTAGGGCCGAAAATCACATCATCTCTTTCCATCTCTTCATCAAACCAAGAACTTCAAAGCAAAGTGAGTTCATACCCCTCGATTTTTGGTTTTACTATGTTTTGGGGGAGGATACAAGTTGATATGTGCTAGATCTATGTATTTGTGGATTTTTATGTGTGTTTTCCATGTTATGTGTGTGATTTTGTGATGAAACTCCATGGATCTCGAAATCTATAACAAAAGGTCGTGATATTTGTAAACTATAACACTTTTTACATCACACCATGAAAATGAAAGTGTAAACATGTGAAGATTGTTTGGATAAGGTAAACAAAATCTTGAAATAGGGCCATTTTTGACAAATAAACAAAAAGATGGGGTTTTTATGGTATATACGGTTTTACAAGGACTAAAGGAGTCATTTTTATAAAAAAAAATGGGTTTTTATGATATTTTTGGTGATAACGGGGCCAAAAACGTAAATTTTTGCATAATGGGCCTTAAAAATGGGCTTTTCGGTTTTAGTGGGCCAAAATTGTAAAAATTCCGATTTTTATGGATTAAATTGCTATTTTACACAAGATTGAGTCTAAAATGTAAAACTTACAGTTTTATGGGTTGAAAATGTCATTTTTATCAAAAATGAGCTGAAAATGTAAATCGTTGTAAAAATGGGCCGAAAATAATATTTTATATATATTTGGGCCAAAAATGTCAATTTTTATATAAATGGGCTGAAAATAATATTTTATATATACTTGGGCCAAAAATGTCAATTTCTATAAAAATGGGCCAAAAATGATATTATTACAAATTTTTGGCCTTTTATGTTATTTTGGTAAACAAATGAGCTAAGACATACAACGAAATGACAAACGATCTAAAAACATCGATTACTCGTTTATTGACCCTAACATATGCATTACATGTTTATGGGGCCTTTGTGGTCCATTTACATGTTTATTGGGCCTAATTTATTCATTACATGTTTATTTGGGCCCTAGTGGTCCTTTTACATGCTTATTGGACCTGGATTATACCTTTCATGTTTATTGGGCCTTAGTGGCCCATATACATGCTTACTGGACCTAAACTATACCTTACATGTTTATTGGGCCTTAGTGGTCCTTTTACATGTCTGTTGGGCCTCGTACATTCATATACATACTCGTTGGGGTTTTTCAAACATAAAACATACAAGTAAACATTATATAATATAATATAATACAATACTCGCGTAAACTCAGTCAAGGTTGCTAGTGAGACATGTCGGTTGACACCTCTAGAGTGTATGATCGTAGCTTGTAGTTATAACCAGAGTCTCCTGGAGGGAGAGCGAGAGTTTGTGTATAGATCTATACGGGGTGACACCCCACACCTGAGTTGTTCGCTACATTTAGACTAGGCCAGTCTAGGGTGACAAACCTTACCGTAAATCAAACCGGCGCCTAAGGACGCCACGACAGGCGAATTCGTCATAATCAAGTATGGTTAAAACGGCTCACTTAGAATTCCTCTCCAACATAATTTTATGGAACACCTATAAAATCTTGTGGGTACAAAAACATACACATACTGTTATTCGGTCTTAGGGTTGAGACCACAACACTTTTATAAATAGAAAATATAGGATTTTCTGGGGTAATACACAGTTAAACAATATCTTTTACTTGTTACAAAAAAAATATAGGGTTTTTATCTGGATTACATTTTTATACATTCCAAATACTGAAAGCACACATGCATAAATACTTTATTTCGATACATCACGTTCAAAACATTTTATTTTAGAAAATATCGGATTTTTTGGAGTTTTACAAATCATTCAAAACTTTTCATTCGAATATGCTTATGAACTCACCAACATTATATATGTTGACGTTTTTAAAATAACTTATATTCTCAGGAAATCGTTAAGCGGAAAGGTCAGCAGGAAATGTGGAACTTTTTATATTTTGTTATCATCATACATTGAATATTTTGGCTTGTAACTATGATACTATATTTGATGTAAACAATGCTGGTTGTATTTTGATATGTATGATGATGGTGTTGTCTTGTTTCAATTATATACATTGTGATGATATTACAAGATGAAGTCACGCTCAAGCCCCCAGACGTTTCCGCCGTCTGGTTCGGGGGTGTGACAGATTGGTATCAGAGCATTGTTTATAGTGAACTGACATATCTAATCATACTTGATATGCAACTATAAATACAATGGGACTAAAATACTCTGAATAAAATGAATACCTAGGTTGCATTAAAACTACAACGCTAAAAGTATCTGGAGGAAATGGAACACTGTGATTAAACCCGGACATTTATGTAGTCATATTGGGAATAAATATAGCCTGATCAACTATATTTATTCAAAATATGACCAACATGTGTTTGGGGGTAATCATGGCGGGAAATGGACCTAGGTGCTTACCTTGTATCCAAAACTTCTCAGGAACCCAAACACAAATAATTAAAATACTATAGGAGCATTCTTGGAAAACTTATTACCCATACCTACTTCTCACTCCTAGTTTCTCGCGCAGTCGGCATGGACGAAGCACATCAGGGCGTTCTTTTCTATCAGAACCTAGTGGCCTACGGAATGATTGAGGAAGACCCTGTGATGGGTCAGGAGGCAGCCCCCGGTGTCAGGCCCGAGGAGTACGTGGAGACGAACTACGAGTTTGGGGAATCCGATGAGAACTTGGAGGAGGGTGGAGACACTAATGAAGTCTCCAATGAACCTCCCACTTCAGAGGTAGTACAAGATCACTCCACAGCACCACGGGATCCCATAGATAGGACTCACTCCGTAGAGGAGGAGGTTGTCATTCTTCGGCAACAACTATTAGCAACAGAGGCCCGAGCCGTATAGGCAGAGCATGAGAGGGACGAGGTAGTCAGGGAGATGGCCGAGATGGCTGATCTTGTAGCATGACATTTCGGCATGTGATTTCGTCACCAGACCCACCCCGTCGCGACTAGTACATGTTCATGTACTGTCGTTATGAATTTCTTTTTATGTTTTACTCTATGTACTATCGACCATATGTTTAAGTGATTACACTACTCATAGGGTCGTCATGCTGTCGGATCATATGTTTTCCCCATGTACTGTATGCCTTTTTGGCAAATTTTCCCTGTATGAAAATGATTATTACTAGTGGAAATGATATATATATATATATATATATATATATATATATATATATATCTTATCTTGTTGTGATCTGCTATGTGTTCTATTACTTTTACTACATGTTGATTGTATGCGCTCACTCATTTATATACAACCAAATCACTGACATTGTACTATAACCAAGAAGTCGTGAAACTAAATACATCGGGTGCTCAACATCTTTCCGTTCTTTGACAGAAATATGCCTCAAAGACCCAATCGTGGAAACAACACGGCACCGACTCCTCCAGAAATAAACTCAGTCGCATTCCAAGCAGCAGTGCCCGATGCGGTCACTGCAGCACTTGCACAGATTCGCAACGGAAACAACAGAGAAGGCAACGGACAGGGGGTCGGAAGCACAAATCAGGGAACAAACCACGACACCACAAGAACCTGCACCTACAAGGACTTCACCAACGCCAAACCTCGAACCTTCAACGGGACGGGAGGCGTAATAACCCTAAAACGATGGATAGAGAAGGTGGAATCAGTGTTTGAAATCTACGGATGTCCGGATGGGTGCAAAGTCAAGTATGCGACTTGTACATTCATTGATCAAGCTCTCTCTTGGTGGAATGGTAACGTAGAGGCCATGACGCTCCCGGTGGCGAACGCGATGCCATGGGAAGAGCTTAAGGAAATGTTGTTGGCTGAGTACTGTCCAAGGGGAGAAATCCAGAAAATGGAACAAGAGCTGTGGAACCTCACAGTTCAAAACTCTGACATCGATGCGTACATATCAAGGTTTAGTGAGTTGTTTCTTTTGTGTCCCGGAATGATCACGTCTGAAGGGAAGAAGATTGAGAGATTTATCTGGGGATTGACCGCACCAATTCAAGGGAACGTGATAGCAGCAAACCCGACCACGTATGATAGTGCAAAGAGGCTAGCCAAGAAACTATATGATCATGGCAACAAAAGGGTGCTAAAGCGGGGGAAGCGGAAGTTAAGAAAGAAGGTGATAACAAGAAGGGGAAAAACAACAAGCGGAAGAAAAAACAAAATTCTGAATCATCTAAGAAGCAACAAACAGTGACTGTCCATGCTGCTACTCAAGCTACCACAACACCACATGCTCCAGCCTCATCCACACCAAATGCTCCCAAGCAATACTCAGGGACCCTACCTAAGTGCAACAAATGCAATTTCCACCATCACGGGGAATGTAGGGAGATGCACTGCACAAGTTGCAATCGAAAGGGTCACACGGCGAGATACTGTAGGACTCATCCACAACAGAACCAACAGTCGAACAACAACAACAACAACAGAAACAACAACAAAAACAACAATGCCGGAGCCAGTTACACCTGCTATGGGTGTGGAGTAACTGGTCACTTCAAGCGCGACTTCCCCAAAGCAAACAGTCAGGGGGCAGGAACATCAGGGAGAATGTTGACTATGAGTCAAGGTGAAGTGGTGCAGGACCCAGCAGTTGTTACGGGTACGTTCCTACTTAACAACACATACGCATGCATCTTATTCGATAGTGGGGCAGAGCGAAGCTTCATAAGTAATAAATTCAAACACTTACTAAAACAACAACCCAGAAGCTCAACGAAGCCTTCACGGTGGAAATGGCTAATGGGAAAACTAAAACAACCAAATATATCTATGTAGGGTGCACATTAACACTAAACAATCACTCATTTCAAATAAACTTGATACCAGTAAATATTAGAAGTTTTGATGTGATAATCGGCATGGATTGGTTAAGCCCCCACTATGCTGATATTATGTGTTGCGAGAAGGCCGTTCGCCTTCATCTCCCCAATCACGAAACCCTAATAATACGTGGCGATAAACCTGGCGCAAATCTTCGCCTTATCTCGTGCATCAAGGCACAAAAGTGCCTACACAAGAAGAACTACGCATTCCTTGCTCATGTGGTGGATAAGACCAAAGAAGAAGTAAACATTCAAGACATTCCAGTGACATGTGACTTCCCGAATGTATTTCCAGAACATCTTCCGGGAATACCCCCAGAAAGACGGGTCGAATTCCGAATCGACTTAATACCAGGAGCCGCACCAATTGCCAAATCACCCTACAGGTTAGCTCCCGCCGAAATATAGGAGTTATCCAGCCAATTAAGTGAGCTGCTGAGCAAGGAATTCATCCGACCAAGCTTCTCACCCTGGGGAGCTCCGGTCTTATTTGTCAAGTAAAAGGACGGATCCTTCAGGATGTGCATCGATTATAAGGAACTAAATAAGCTTACCATCAAAAATCGGTACCCACTTCCACGAATCAATGATCTATTTGACCAGCTTCAAGGAGCTAGTTATTCCCAAGACTGCTTTTCGAACACGGTACGGTCATTACGAATTTGTCGTAATGCCCTTTGGTCTAACAAATTCCCCCGCTGCATTTATGGACCTCATGAATCGAGTCTGCCGCCCATTCCTGGATAAATTCGTGATTGTCTTCATCGAAGATATTCTTATCTACTCCCGAAGCAAAGAAGAGCATGGTCAACATCTCCGTCAAATCTTAGAAACCCTAAGGGCTGAAAGACTTTATGCGAAGCTTTCCAAATGCGAATTCTGGATCCACAGTATAAACTTTTTGGGTCATGTAGTCAGCAAGGAAGGGATTCACGTAGATCCTTCCAAGATAGGGGCCATTGAAGGCTGGGCTATCCCGAGAACCCCAACAGAAATCCGTCAATTCTTGGGTCTCGCAGGCTACTACCGGAGGTTTATTCAGAATTTCTCTAAGATAGCCAAACCCCTTACCACGTTGACACAAAAGGGTGTATCTTTCAACTGGACAGAAAAGCAAGAAGGCGCCTTCCAAACCCAGAAGCGAGCCCTTTGTAGTGCACCAATGCTATCCTTACCAGAGGGAACCAATGATTTCGTAGTCTACTGCGATGCTTCGAATCAAGGGTTGGGTTGTGTCCTCATGCAGCGTGAAAAGGTGATAGCCTACGCATCCAGGCATCTAAAGGCACACAAAGTAAATTACACTACTCATGATCTCGAGCTGGGAGCTGTGGTCTTCGCCCTAAAGATTTGGAGGCACTACCTCTACGGTACGAAGTGCACCATTTGTAACATCCATAAAATTTGAGCCAATTTAAAACTATTTAAATCATATAAAACCATTCAGTTATTACAGTTTGTTTTCAAAATAGTTTAAACATCAGAGTTCCTAGAAATAATAAACATAAATCGAGGAAGTGTACGGTCACGCCTTCGCCTTCCTGTGGTCATCTGCTGAACCTGAAACAATAAACTGAAACTGTAAGCCCGAAAGCTTAGTGAGTTACCCCCAAAATACCAACCTCATACAACCAAAATATATCATATAACAAACACAAAACAACCATGCATCTCGAGTCTACAGTGTGACTGGTCCGCCAGCACCGGGCCTTTAGTCCACCTGGTCCACTCTCTGAGTCTACAGTCTGACTGGACCGCCCGCACCGGGCCTTCAGTCTATCTGGTCCACTCTCCGAGCCTCGGCACGTCTGGTCCGCCCTCTCGGGGCCTTCAGCCTATCCAAACCGCTCACCGGGCCTTCGACTTGACTATGTACCCTCCTGGGCCTGCAGTCTATCCGGTCCACCCTGGGTATGTTGGCCTACAGCACAAAGCAGGACCCGCCTCAACCCAACCCCCATACCAATCAAACAATGTAACGCCTGCAGATTCGGGCTAGTCAATTTAGAGACAATGAGCATCAAAAATGAGTTTTTTATGGAAGATTATTTAGAAGGATTAATCTTAACCAAGTGGTAGAATATGTCACAAGGGTTCCGTACATATAAAGAATGCCGAAATCCGAGTTATAACGAAGAAGTTATGGCCCGTCGAAGTTTCGTGACAAAATCGGCACGACACTACGCGACGTAAATAGTGAATTTACGATAGAGGACTTTTTGGCCTTAGTGATCTAAACAAAATTTGTAGTATACGTTAAACCGAGAGCGTGCATAAAAAGAACGCCGAAATCTGACTTCGTATGAGGAAGTTATGATTTTTCTAAGATTTGGCCTAGCAGTGCACCGCCCGAAACTCGAATTTTAGATTGAGCGGTTTTTGGCCAATGCAACCTAAATGAGAATTTAAGATATCATTAATAGGAACTCAACGACAAAAAGACAGACGAAAACGGAGTTCGTATGTAGAAGTTATGAATTTTACGCGGACATTTAACAATGTAGTCACCTTCTACTGTTAAATTTAAGATCGGTCGAGAATTAGCCGACGGAGTCAAAAGGAAAGTTGTATGTCTTATTTTTACCTACGCGTGGATATAAAGAACGTAAAAAACGGAGCTCGTATGCAAAAGTTATGGATTTTGGAAGTCGAAAGTGTGCTGTGTGAAAATGGGTGATGTGACACAATCTTGGCCATTGCTTTCTCCCCAAGTCTTGCCACCAGATGGTGACATGTGGCACTGAGGGATTTAAAAGAGATATATATCACTAGTGTAAATGAATGTAAGTTCTGTTTATGCTTATGTTTCTGTATTGACGATGACATCCCAAATGTTATAAAATGGATAAAAATACATTTCTTCGGAAATGCTTTGATAACGTATTAATCATGTTTTTTTGGGAACAAATTCCGCAACATTTTTATTAAAATAGGTACTCTAATTTTTATAAAGCATAAACAAAATCAGTCTTTTCTGGCCGTGAAAAATGGGGATGTCACAGTTGGTATCAGAGCATTAGTTTAAGCGAACTAGGAATATAGATTTATTTCTAGACTTAAAATTAGAATGCTAAGCGATGATCGTGAGGAGTGTGTCTAATAAAATTTAGGTAATACACCTGAATAGACACAATCACTAGCTAATTTAGGGAAAGTGCCTAACATGCTTTTATGTGCTAAATGATTTATGATGCTAAATATATGATCAGATCTATGGTCTGTTGCCGACCGGATCTGGAAACTTTATGTGTTCAGATTTCTAAACGTTTAAATACGGTATTAGAACTGGCATGTAACTTTTTGGGGTGATGGGGAGGTTTACACGTCTATCGTAAATAAATTCTTTCCTATCTTAATTCTCGTCATTTCACACCAAATGCCTAATTTGGTGAATAAGATCGAAATGGCAAGAACCCGAAGCGGAGCCGGAAACGCAAACGGAAACAGGAATCAACCCCCAGTGATTGAGCAAATACCTGTTGTGGTAGCCGCTCCTGAGCCAATCACTATGGCCGGAGTACAAGCGATGATCCAAATGATGTTGGATCGTCAAATGGAGGAGACCAGACGCTTACTTCAACAGAACCGAGAGGAAGCTACAATACCGATCGTACAACCTGAACTGGTCCCCAAGCAATCGGAGGAAGGGAGCTACACCCGCCCTGTGAGTCAAGCTGGGACTCAAGGAGAGCGAAGAAATGGCCCGGAGAGGGGAAACGACAAGGATGGGCGAATGTATAAGAACTTCTTGAGTGCAAAACCACCGAGTCTCTCAGGAAGCCCGAAGCCTGTAGAGATTATGGACTGGATCTCCGAAATGGAGATGGTGTTTGAGAGCTGAGACTGTAGCAACCAGCAGAAAACCGTCTTTGCGGTCAGACAACTGAAGACCGGAGTCTTGAGCTGGTGGAAGTTATTGGCAGATACGATGCCCAAAGGAGAAGCAAGCAAGATGTCTTGGGAAGATTTCCTAGTGCAACTAAAAATGCAGTACTGCTCTGAGCAGGATCTACTAGAGATCAACAACGAGTTTCAGAACCTAAAGAAAGGAAGAATGAGCGTTACCGAGTACGCTGCAAGTTTTACGGAGAAAATGAAGCTTGTTCCTTACTTAGTTCCAACTGAACTCTCCAAGGTCAACAAGTTCGCCCATGGATTACCAGCGGACATGGTCCAATGGTCAAGCAAGCAACCACTTTGAAAGCCGCCATCTGGGCAACCAAGAATGTTGAGACCCAAATAAGGGAAAAGGGTCTGGAAAAAGCTGAAGTTGGTGAGAAGAGGAAGCTTGAAGAATCCTCAAGACCTGATAAGAAAGGAAAGTTCCCAAAGTCTAACCCGGATAACCAAAGTTATGGAGCCAAGTGGTGTGAAAAGTGTAAGAAGAAGCACTTCGGAAGATGCGATGGAGAAGTAACCTGTTACAAGTGTGGGAGGATTGGTCACTATTCCAAGGATTGTACACAAAAGGATAAGGTATGCTACAGATGCGGAAGCAAAGGGCACATGTCTAGAGACTGCCTAAAGAAAAATGAAGCAGCAAGGCCAGAGGCACCGCCAAAGCCAAGGGCATTCCACATGATCCTCGACGAAGCAGAAAACAATGCAAGGAATCGGGGATGAGGAATTCATACCCGAAGATCGAGTTATGAAGTAGCCAAGGGGATAGAATCATATGATGTAGCCTAGTAGAGGCATAGTCTAGGGTGAATGTGAACACCTATGTAATAGTTTCAAGAAATAATAATAAAACCTTCGTTTTGTTATATGGTGTGTTAAACTGTTATGTGATTTTCTTGTATGGTGACTTGGAAAACTGCGAGACAATACTTGGGACGAGTATGAGTAGGTGTGAATGGTAGTAGAGGCCTATACTACCAGAAGCATAAGACTCACACTTGGATCAGGGAAAGTCACAAGGTTACCAAGAAGCTAGTAATTGATTCCGTTTTGTTCAAAGTATGTCATTACCATCGTTTCGATAATAACTAAGAAGATTGTTGTTATTCCGACCCTAGTGGTCATATCAAATCGAGTCCGACTAAGACAAATATGTTACGTGGTTCAGAGAATTATGTTTGATGTAGCGTCCAACTTAAACTAGAAGATTGAAATCGAAGCGATCAATAGAAGTTTCGTGCTCGTTGTTAAAGAATTTGGTAGCTAGAAATGCTACATGTTAAAATGTGATTATATCACATTAGAACATGAAGGAAAGTATATCCAATTCCGGAATTTGACTCTAAAAGACCCGAGCCTGAGCGTTGCAACATACGATGAAAGTTCATTAGAACGTGACCCATCGGTCTATTGTGGTAATCAAAGAACTTATCTGTCACACCCCAAAACCAGAACGACGGAAACATTCAGGGGTGGAGGACGTCATGTATAGCATCACAACAATGAATAGTAGTAAACAAGCAACAACATCATCCATTGCATTAATAATATAATTTAATACAAGTGTGTTCTGTGAAGTGTATAAGACACTAAAATGTAAATCAAAATAAAAGATGAGTCTTGAACGAGCTCCATCTTCTTAAAACCTGGCACCGGTACCTGTCTAATGGTGACCTGAGAATACAAGTTATTTTGAAAGAGTTTATCAGCTTTAAAGCTGGTGAGATCATAAGTATTTTAGTGTCATTGTTTGTATGAAAGTGTTTGTAAGTACTTGATGTGTAAGTTTGTAAATGTTTGTATCTCCTAGAAAACCCTATGTTTTCTACTAAAAGTAGCCTTCTACCAAGGCATCAAATGTTTGTATGTGTATCTCTTGTAAGAGTATGTATTTTCCCAATTTTGACTATCATTAACCAAAAATATAGTTTTTACATTACTGTTCATTGTGAGAAGATCACAAAGTGAATGCAATGGGGAAATAAAATAGTACTGTAGTGTTGTATTAAGTAACTACTGCTGTACTAACTACCTTAAACCAATTGTTATTTAAAGTACCATGTGATATGCCTGTACCATACTACTGACTAAAAACACGACGATGAAAGACGTCGGAAGAAATGACATTTGGCACCCGTAGACTTGCAAGTCCCACTGTAGCGAGCAGCAAGGTGTAGGATAGTCAATCCAGTATAGATCTATACACAAATTCAACACTCTCCTTCTAGGAGACTCTGGATACAAAACGAGCCATGGCAGGTGATGCCATGCTCCGTTACGTGGCTCACATAACTGTTGTAGTGTTCTTGTATATGTATTGTATGTACTAGGTGTATTGTATGTTCTCTATCTGTCTAGTATGTATGTATGTTCTCTCTGTTTCTCATAATAGTATGTTCTCTTGTATAATGTATAGTATGTACTAGCTGTATTGTATGCTCTCTCTCTCTCTGTCTAGTATGTTATCGTTTGTTTCTCATCAATGTATGTTATGTTTGTTTCTCATCACTACATGTTATGTTTGTTTCTCATCACTATCTGTTATGTTTGTTTCTCATCACTATCTGTTATGACTCGTGAATGAACTGACTCGTTGTATGTTTCATTGTTCTAGTAATAGTATTTGTAACTTCCTAAATTATACATATTATAGTTTACTAGCAATGTGGTTTGTATAAATGAACATGTTTGTATACCTTTGCTACTCAAAGGTATTGAACTGAAAAAGGAACTTTTGTATCTATATACATATACATAATATATAACTAAGATTCAAACGACCTTCGGATAACCAACCGATACCCTAAGACCACAACTAAACGAGGAACAGGAGGTAGGGTGAGTTACCAGTCCTAAGTCCTTTGAATCCTACTTATATAACTATATCTATATAGACACACATTTGACAAAGTATAAGTTTAAAAGAGTTTAATGAAAGTGTTTAACATGTAAAAGAGTTTCTAAAACAGTTTGAAGTAGTTTGTTTGATAACACAGTTTGAAAAGTAGGAAATCCACTTGTTTGGTAGTTATTAATAACATGTGATTGATATAGTAACTATAATAGTTCAACTTGTATCCCCCCCATAAAAGCATTTAAAACCATTTAAAAGGTTGATTAAGGGGTATGAACTCACCTATAGTGAGTGGTTTGGATGAACGGATGGTATAGGATGCTAAGTGTCAAGTGAAGACTTGAGCACACACACGGATCCTATTTAACATATAATAACACATATATGTATCCAATTAGTCAATTAACAACTAATTAATCAAGTTAAGACACCCTAAGACATGGAAAACACTTTGATTCAAGTGCTAGAAGTACCAAGGGTTGCATCTAAGGGTTGTATAGCCACTTAAAGGAGTTTTCGGTCCAAGTGGTATGTTTCTTGGAGTTTTCGGTTCTTGTGGTTTTCGGTCCATATGGTTTTCGGTCCAAATGGTTTTGACCGAAAAATCCATGGTATTTGATGCATAAGGTGATTTCCAAGGGCTTTCAAGTATGTATAGGGGTTCTAAGTTTCATCCAAAGCCTTATGTGAGTTTAAGGTCTTAAAGGCACCTTTCTTTAGGGTTTTAGGTCAAGGGAGATGCACTTGACCGAAAACACCTATTGTTCTTGAGAAATGGATGTTTTCAAGGCCCTAAATCAAGTATCCTTACTAGATAACAAGTATAGGAGATAGATACTTACAATATGGAAGCAAAGAAGGGTGTTTTCGGCCCAAAACACTAGTGTGTGTTCTTGGTGTTCTTGAAGATCTAACCCGAAAGAGATGATTTCATGGATGAAATCAAAGGGTTGTACTAGATAAAGATTTGTAACAACAAATCAAATGGAAAGAATTCTTACAATTTTGAAGATCAAAGTGAAGAACTCGATGATACTTGAGAGAGAATGGATGTTTCTAGCTTTGAAAAGGAAAGAATGATCCAAATGATCATGAAATATATATGTAGGATGGGGTTTTCGGTCACCTTGACCGAAAACTCTAAGGTCTTGACCGAAAACTCCTTTTTGAGGAGGTTTTCGGTTTGGTTCATGACTAGAACTTCAACCAATTCATCCTAACACTGATTTCCTTTGATGTACTAAGTTTAGAATACTCGAATAGACTCCAAATAGGGCTAAAAGTTAACAAACAAGACTAACTCTGATAAATTTGAATGTTTATACAAGCTAGAAATTTCGGATTGTCACATCATCCCCCCGTTAGAAGGAATTTCATCCCGAAATTAGAGTTTAAGCAAATAAGTAGTTACAAATAACTAAGTAAAAAGATGAGGGTATTTCAGTTTCAACTGATCCTCGCGCTCCCAAGTGAATTCAGGTCCTCGCTTGGCGTTCCAGCGAACCTTCACTATCGGGATTCGACTTTGTTTCGTTTGCGTGACCTCTCGGTCCATGATCTGTACTGGTTCTTCCACGAAGTTGAGGCTCTCGTTGATTTCGATCTCGTCGAGTGGGATCACAAGATTCTCGTCGGACAGACACTTTTTCAAGTTCGATACGTGGAAAGTAGGATGTACATTATTGAGTTCACTAGGTAGATTGAGTTTGTAAGCTATAGGGCCGATTCTGGCAAGAATCTCGAAAGGCCCTATGTGACTTGGATTTAGCTTTCCACGCTTTCCGAAGCATATTAAGCCTTTCCAGGGTGAGACTTTCAATAGAACTCGATCTCCCACCTAGAATTCCAACGGTTTCCTTCTTTTGTCAGCGTAGCTTTTCTGTCGGTCTCTAGAGGCTTTTAGTCGCTCACGAATCTGAACGATCTTCTCCGTCGTTTCCCGAATGATTTCCGGACCTGTGAGAGCGCTGTCAGGAACTCGTCCTTTAGCTAACTGGGTATCACCCACCTCAGCCCAGCACAGAGGGGATCTGCACTTTCGGCCATAGAGGGCCTCGAATGGAGCAGCCTTTATGCTCGTGTGATAACTGTTGTTGTAGGAAAATTCGACAAGGGGTAAATGAGTATCCCATGCTTTCCCAAAGTCGATCACACAGGCTCGCATCATATCTTCCAAGGTTTGGATAGTCCTCTCACTTTGTCCGTCGGTCTGTGGATGATAGGCTGTATTCATGTCCCGCCTAGTTCCTAGGGAACTTTGTAGCGACTGCCAGAACCTCGAAGTGAATCTACTATCTCTGTCCGAGATAATGGATATGGGAACACCGTGCAGTCGTACAATCTCCCGTATGTAGGTTCTTGTAAGCTTCTCCATCTTGTCTGTTTCTTTGATAGGCAGGAAGTGTGCGGACTTGTTCAATCTGTCGGCGATGACCCATAATGGTATCAAGTCCACCCGTTGTCTTGGGCAGCTTGGTTATGAAGTCCATAGTGATCCGCTCCCACTTCCATTCTGGTATCTCCGGCTGTTGTAAAAGACCTGAGGGTTTCTGGTATTCGACCTTGACCTTGACGCAAGTAAGGCATTTACTTAGGAAGGTAGCAATCTCTGCTTTCATGTTAGGCCACCAGTATAGCTTTTTAAGATCCAGATACATCTTATCGGAACCTAGGTGGACGGAATAATGAGTGTTATGCGCCTCGGTCATGACCAAGTCTCTGAAACCACCGTGTTTCGGTGTCCAGATCCGATCCATGAAATATAAGGCTCCGCCACCTTTGACTTCCAAGTTCTTATCCATCCCTTTCAGGGATTCACTCACCACATTTTCAGGTTTCAAAGCGTCGAGCTGAGCCTCCTTAATTTGCGTGGACAAGTGTGAATGGATAGTCATAGTCAATGATTTGACTCTACGACCAAAGTATTCTTTCCGACTTAGGGCGTCAGCTACTACGTTGGCTTTACCCGGATGATAACGAATTTCACATTCGTAATCACTGAGTAGCTCGACCCACCGTCGTTGTGTCATGTTGAGCTCCTTCTGGTCGAATATATGTTGTCGACTTTTGTGGTATGTAAAGATAGTGCTTTTTGTACCATACAGGTAGTGTCTCCAGATCTTCAGAGCAAACACAACTGCTCCTAGCTCAAGATCGTGAGTGGTGTAGTTGACCTCGTGTGTCTTCAGATGTCTCGAGGCATAGGCGATGACCTGACCTCGTTGCATCAGAACACAGCCGAGCCCTTGATTTGACGCATCGCAATAGACAACAAAGTCTTCTATCCCTTCGGGGAGGGATAGTATTGGTGCGGTGCACAAGGCTCGCTTGAGCGTTTGGAACGATCTCTCCTGCTTCTCTTCCCAGTCAAAGGCCACGCCCTTATGGGTCAGTGTTGTAAGAGGTTTCGCAATTCGGGAGAAGTTCTGAATGAACCTGCGATAGTAGCCAGCGAGGCCTAGAAATTGACGAATTTCGGTAGGCGTCTTCGGTGCTGACCAGCTCTCAATGGCTTTGATTTTGGAAGGGTCCACGTGTATTCCCTCTTTGCTAACCACGTGCCCTAAGAATTCGACTCTTCGGATCCAAAATTCGCATTTCGAGAACTTTGCATAGAGCTTCTCCGAACGCAGCGTTTCTAAGACTAGTCGCAGATGTTGACTATGCTCCTCCTTACTACGTGAGTAGATAAGTATGTCATCGATGAAGACGATGACGAACTGATCCAAGTAAGGACGACACACCCTATTCATTAAATCCATAAATACCGCGGGCGTATTGGTTAATCCGAACGGCATCACTACGAATTCGTAGTGCCCATAACGAGTTCGGAAGGCTGTCTTCGGGACATCCTCCCCTAACACTCATAGTTGGTGATATCCGGATCTTAGATCGATTTTTTGAAAAGAAGTTCGCCCCTTGTAGTTGGTCAAATAAATCGTCTATGCGAGGCAGAGGATAACGATTTTTGACGGTTAAGTTGTTGAGCTCCCTGTAGTCGATGCACATACGAAACGATCCGTCTTTCTTCTTGACGAACAAGACTGGAGCTCCCCAGGGTGAGAAGCTTGGTCTTATAAATCCCTTGCTGAGCAGTTCGTTAAGTTGACTGGACAATTCTTGCATCTCTGCAGGTGCTAGACGATAGGGCGATTTGGCTACTGGGGTAGCCCCTGGAACTAAGTCGATTCTGAACTCGACTTGACGTTGCGGAGGTAATCCTGGGAGTTCTTCTGGAAATATGTCGGGAAAATCATGTACTACTGGAATGTTCTTAATGTCTTTCGCTTCTTGGCTCACATCGACAACATGAGCGAGGAATGCTCGATATTCCTTTCGAAGGTATTTCTGGGCTTGAATACTCGAGATGAGGCGAAGGTTAGTGTCGGGTTTGTCGTCGTAGATTACTAGAGTGTCATCAGACGGCAGATTAAGGCGAACAGCCTTTTCATAACACATGATGTCGGCACGATGCAGACTCAACCAATCTATGCCGATAATGACGTCGAAACTTTTAATTGAGACCGACATGAGGTCGATCGAAAATGAATGACTATCTAGAGTTAGGGTACACCCTATGTATATGCAGCTAGTACTCTCTGTCTTTCCAATAGCCATTTCTATAGTGAACGGTTCTTTAAGTGCTCGTGATTTTTGCTTAAGTAAATGAGCAAATTTTTGGTTCACGAAACTCCTCTCCGCTCCACTATCAAATAGAATGCATGCATAAGAGTTATCGAGGAGAAACGTACCAGTGACCACTGTGGGGTCGGCAACCGCTTCCTCGTGGCCTATAGCTAGAACTCTTCCCACTCCGCCGACGATCCCTGCCTTAGGGCAGTTCCTCTTGTAGTGGCCCGCCTCGCCACAACCGTAGCAAGCTTGGCCCACACCAGCGCCGGGGACTTGGGTGATTGGCTTCGCCGGAGCCTTGCAGAAACGGGCAGTGTGCCCCTTCCTGTTGCAGTTAGAGCACTGCATTTCTCGGCAGGCTCCGATGTGGTGGATGTTGCATTTGTTGCACTTGGGCAAACTTCCAGCGTACTGCTTTACCGGAGCAGCAGCGGCAGGTGCTATCGCAGCATGAACTGCCACGACCTGCTGCTTTTTGGCAGCCTTCTTCTTCTTCTTGTCATCCCAGAACTTCCGCCTGGAATCAGCGTTTTTGGAGGGTTCTTAGATGGCTAAGGTCGTTGTTCTGGCCGGGGTACGAACCCCATGGTCAATGAGCCGCTGTGCCAATCGCTTGGCACTATCGAATGTAGTGGGGTTTGAAGCTAAAACATTCCCCTGAAATGGAGGCACCAGCCCCCATATGTACCTCTCTATTTTCTTTCCCTCTGTGTGAACCATGTTGGGACAGAGGGCCACCAGCTTGCTGAACCTGGCGGTATAGGAAACTATGTCGGAGCCCTTCATGGTTAGGCTCCATAGTTCCTGTTCCAATTTCTGGATCTCGCCCCTCGGGCAATATTCCTCAATCATCAGCTCTCTAAGAGCTTCCCAGCCTATAGCATTAGCCACCACTAGAGATAGTGACTTGACATGGCTAGTCCACCATGTCAGGGCTTTTTCCTCGAAGGTGCAAGCATCGAACTTGACCTTGCTCCCTTCTAGACAAGAGCAGATTTTGAAAACCGATTCGGTCTTCTCGAACCATTGCGAGAGGGCAATGACTCCGCCAGTCCCTCTAAAGTACTTGGGCTTGCAGTTGGTGAAGTCCTTGTAGGAGCACTCTCTCAAGCGCACGGGGATTTCACCGTGAGTAGAATGAACAGGTGTTCCTCCTCCAGTGGAACCGGAAGAATGATATTGAGCCATGGCTGTTGCCACAGCCGCAGCTACTGCAACATTTAGAGCTGCCGTATTGATTTGAGGAGTAGGTGGTGTTGCAGTTATTGGAGGATTGCGTCTTGTTGATCGGCGTGGAGGCATCTTTCAACTATAAGTTTACAAGGATGACAATATGGGTAAGAATAGAGAAATTGATGAGAGTGACTGTAACGCCCGTGTTTCTAGGCTAGGCATTAATATTGACATAATTGTCTAGGTTAACCTTTGTAACTCATTTAGAAGAAATTAAAAGGAATTATGTGAATATTATGTGTTTTATGTGTTTTCTGCTTAATTAGCAGGAGTTAATTAATTAAGAATAAAAATGAGCGTCAAAAATTAAATTTTAGATAAAGCCGATATCTATTAAGAAACTTGTAGTGGGCGTGACAAGGATTACGGATATATAAAGAATGCCGAGATCCGAGTTATAACGAAGAAGTTATGACCTGTCGAAGTTTCACGATAAACCGGCTCGGTGCTGAATGTCGTAAAAAGTGAGTTTTCGATAAACTACTTTTTAGCCTTAGCGATCTAAACGAAACTCGTAGTGTTCGTTAAACTGAGAGTAGGTATAAAAAGAACACCCAAATCTGACTTCGTATGAGGAAGTTATGATTTTTCGAAGTTTCAGCTTAGCAGTAGACAGCTAAAAACTCGAATTTTAGATCGAGTGATTGTTAGCCGACACGACCTAAACGAGAATCGAAGGTCCCGTAAATAGTATCACAACGGTAAAAAGTATGACGAAAACGGACGTCGGATGAAGAAGTTATGAATTTTTAACAGATTTCCTGTCCCGGTCTGTTAAAAATAATAATATAAAAATTAAAGTCAAAATTAGCCGACGAAGTCTAAACAAAAGTTGTAGAGCGTAATTTTACCTACGCGTGCATATAAAGAACGTCAAAAACGGAGCTCGTATGCGAAAGTTATGGATTTTAGAAGTTTTTGCACAAAAATCGAGAAAATTCGCATAGTCACGTTTTTGCCACGTCACCCTCGCCCAAAATGTGCCACATGTCCGAAATGGTCGAGTCATCCGAGCAGCTGGCAGTCGCATGTCACTTCCGGATTCGACCAAAGTCTCGGCCCTCGCACATCCGACGCGTGTACAGTGACTCATCGCATCCGAAGCCTTCGCATGAGCCACGAGCCACCCACCTCGGATCCGAAGTTCGGTCCAATCAGAGCCCTCCAGCGAGGCCCTCGCATGCGCAACCCACGTGCGAGCAGGTGCTGCTTCCTTCGGATCTGCTGCCGCATGGCTTCTCTTCTGGCCGTCCGGACAGCAGCTCGTATGCTATAAATAGGAGCGTGCGAACCCTCCCGGCTAGAATTTAGAAATTGACAGTTTTGGCCCCTTTTTCAATATTTTGGCTATTTTCACGTCCCCCGAAGCCTCGGTATCGATTATAACCCCCGGAATACGCCCCGAAGTGCCCGAAGACCCGGAAAATTTATCTTTTCGGTTTTGAAGCCCGACCTTTCGCAGAGCCCGGTTTCTCAATAAAACTCCCAGTTTTATTAGAAACGATCGTTTTAGGAAACGAATTGCTGCCCGATTTTCATTAAATCAGGTGAGTGTGTAGTTACTTTCACCTTACACATAGATATGAAGTATTTTACATAAAATACGTGCTGTGTGAATATTTATTGTTTGTTTATTTGAGTTGGATGTTGAAGGTGTGATTTATACATGTTTTTAAATAATTTAAACTGTATATGTATTTTTATCTACAAAAATGTTGGGTAAAACATGGGTAGATGAAATAATGGATGTGTGATGAAAGGTGAGTTGGATAAAGGAGATGATCAGTAATATTGATCATGAGTTGAGGGTGAGTGGTGAAATTTGAGAGAATCACTTACCCAAAATGTTGGCCCCCGTCATTCAGCAGAGTAGGGATGACAACCATGGACTATTCTAGATGGTCTGTGGAACACTAGCAGGCCCGCAACCTGTAGGTGTAATGAACTATATGTTCATTTGGAGTACTCTAAAAACCCATTGACATGTATGGCATGGGTGAATACTGTCAATAATACTGTCAATAAATAAGAGCTATGAATTTAGCCCCTGTTGTATAAACCCTGGTGATGGTGTGACCTTGTGTCTATTCCTTAGGATGAATCCTTAGGAAGGAGTGATAGTTGATTCTTAGGGTAAACCCTTAATAAATAAATAAGATAATGGGGTTGGGGTAATTTGGTTGATTGATTGATGTTTAAGTACAATAAATTTATTTATTGTGGGTTGAAAACCCTATATGCTCACCAGGCTTCCAAGCCTGACCCACTCAGCTTTTTATGATTACAGGTAGTGAACCCCGAGCATAGTCGGATGATGATGATGAGTGATTTATGGATTATAGGCCAGTAGTTATAAATAACTGTTGTAAGTCTTATAATGTCTTGTTTATGCTTTTGATCTGTATCGGAACATGACATCCCGAGGTTTTAATATAAAAAGGAAATTATATATTTCTTGAAGAAAGGTTTTGATAAACTTTTATCATATGTTGTTTTGGGGACCAATTCCGCAACATCTTTTAAAAAGATTCTCTGATTTTATTTTAAAAAGCATAAATTAAATCGGTCTTTTCTGGCCGAGAAATTAGGGGATGTCACAGTGACTCATGGACTAACTCTCCGTAGCCCAACAACACAATTGAATAGTATGATTGAATGTAGATCTAGTACTAATAGATGATAGCATTTGGATAATAATTTCCATGAGATTAGATATCTTTCAATAATACTGGAATTACAGATGTAACAAGTTCGGGAAAAATGACCTAGAAGTAGGCCTTACATCAACCAAGATGGGAAAATTTTTGACAGAACTACGACCTAATCAAGACCTAACAGGTCCAAGTTTTAACAAAGATAGGAAATTAGACTAGAGTTTTACATAACTACGTTATATCCAAAATAGAAGGTTGAGTAGGCTCTATCTACGACGAGAACCACTCGAATGAGTCCTTGATTCAGACAGACGGCGCTCTATGTCTCGCATGCGCCTTTCATACATTGAATGTCTAGCTCGAAGTTCCCTAACTTCAACTTGGGATGCAGCTAGCTGTTGCTGCAGAGTCCCATTGGTTATCCTATCCCTTTCCATAGCTACCTCGAGTTGGCGAATGCGGACCGTGTTAACGCCAGAGTTGGCGTCAATCTCCATGACTCGGCCAATAGATGCTCGACCTTGCTCGGTGTTCCGAGCAATCCTACGGACCATGATGGGCAGGACTCGATCAGCTGAACCTCCCTCGTTTAGGTTGTAAAAGATTTTGTCCCCATTGTAGGGAATGGGTTGACCCTGTTCCTGACTCCATCTGTTCAAGTTTGTGGCCCACAGAGGTGTGAGTCCTTGAAATGCTGGACGAGGGTTTGGGTTTGGAGCTACTGGGGGTAGGTTGTTGACTTCTGGCTCTGAGTCAGAACCATCAGAAAAGCCTTCAGCATAGTGATCATCCAAAGGGATTGAATGATCATCTTCTGGCTCTTCTCCAAGCCATCCAGCATTGCCTTCATTTGGGAAGTATGGATTTCCAGGAAGATGGAATCCAGCCATGATATCTACGCGAGAAAGGGGTATAAGAAATAAGCACATAAGTAATTTATAGTAACACAAAATACTCCTATAGTATTTTAGGTTTATGTTTTGTTCTAAGGATTTCGTTGTGGTATTGTGTTGGGTTTTGAGCATTCTAACACTCCTATGGTGTACATGCAACCCTATAAACCTTGGATCTATGTTTTCTCTATTATACATGCAAATATTAAATATTCCAAGGTTTCATCCTAACTAGCATATTATGAAGCACCTATACTACAAAGTTCTAGTTAGATGACATACCTTTTGATGTAGCTTGATGTCTTCAAGCTTTAAGAGCTTAGCCCCAATAGTGTGGAAGCCTCAAATGGAATCACAAATCACCAAAACACCTTGGAAGAACTTGAGAGAATATGTATGCACACTAAAATTGGCCCACTCTTATTTTCACACACTTGTGCCAATTTTGTGAGCCAAGGACCCCTTTATATATTATGGAGGATTAGGGTTACATCCATGTAAACCCTAATACCCATGACCTTTCATTTACATAGGATCCATGGGTTAAAAGCTCCATGGACCATCCATGAAAGCTTAGCCCAACCTAAAAGAACTTGGCCCATTCCATATATACAAGAGTCCATATTTAATTAGTTCTTTTTGATCACTTAATTAATTCTAAATTAATTCTTGATCAATACTAATTAAATAATATGATTCCATATTAATATATTAGAACTTATAATATATTAATATAAATCATAAATATACTATTCTCAAAAGTCTATCCATATAAATTGTGCCGGTGAAGTGCAACCCAAATGGACCATGTCGGGTCGGGTCAAGTACATACCAAATATAGTTATGGACTTAGACATTAATCCAACAGTCTCCCACTTGGATAAGTCTAAAACTATTATTGAGTATGACTTCAAAACCTAACTGGCAATCGTAGCTCTTAAAGCCGCTGTCGAACTCTGACCTTGTCAATGACTTGTCCATTAGATAAGAGATCATATATTCCTCCATTCTAGATATCATATGGACTGAGACATGGATTATAATCATTCTCTCTGTCCATTTATTGTTTCCCGATTTTCGATTTATGATGACTGACTGATTGAACAAATCAAATCAGTCCTGGCTTGGTCAAGCACTCACATGTGTCATCGCTAAATCATCGAGGGGCCCACAGATATCGCTTTTATCCCGAAGGTAAAAGGAATGGATAAACTTCGACTCATATGGCTTGTTCTACTACTTGTTGAATCATACACAAAGGAACGTTTTATAACATCGAGTTACCAATGCGTTTTCGTGCAATCAATGTATAACCAACTCATAGTAACAACTCATATCTCTAGGTTTTAAGAATATAAGATATTATCGTCTCATGATCACTCGTGATAAAATCCATGAAGTGATTCAAATGAGCGTGGGTTGAATCCAATACTCAGAACTTATGAGCACTCATGAGTGTTGTAGCACCACTTTGTCCACCAACTTGGACCTCTACAAACCAACCCATGACAGTCTTGATTCATATCTACTTCCAACATATGACCGACTGTGGATGGTTTGAATAACTTAATCATTCAGGAAGAGCGACTTAGTTATTCTGGAAGTCAAAACATGCAAAGTGAAACACAAGAATAAATGAATCAAATATGGTATCAAACCCTATGAATATAAATAAACACTTTTATTTATCACCATACTGATTACTCATTATTCATTGTTTCGGTTTTATCAACTTTATACTTGAATTAAAAACACTAGTTGTCCCATGCTCCAAGCATGTACACTATGTTTTTCTTAAACAATAGCTTTGCCATACACCAAGTATGCACTCTATGTTTGTCTATGATCCTTACTTTGTGAAATAAACCAATTGAACATAATTTCAATGATTCTAATTTCACACTCCCAAATCCTTATCGAAAAATCTGAGAATTTCAAATTCCTATCATTTATCGAAATATGTTTAGATTTTAAACTTATATGCACTGACCCTCCTGTAATGAATATGTACAAAGTCACAAAGACTTGTCAACAGTCATTATAAGGTATTCCAATGGAGATCAACTCCATGGAAACTAAGTCTCATATTCAAAGTACATTGCTTTGTACATGCTTCTTGCATTAAGTTTTCTAATCTTACACATATAACTTCCACCTATGGAGACAACTTCATATTGTCATTTTGACTATCACTTCTGAATAAGAGATACCTCTTTTCAGAATATGTCAATATGGTCCTTCCAAAATTAGCACTATACTTCCAACTGTCCCTGAGCAACCAATCTTTGGTAAACCTCAGATTGTCCTCGAAAATTGCTTAATCATTTTAGTCATATCCAATTCTAGACCTTTTCCCTTCTTAATGCCTCTGGGCATTTGGAAAAATTTAGAAATGACAAATATTATAGCACATGCAATCGATCCTGTACCCAAAGCAAATGGTACACGATTCATGATGTCTCACATAAAGACATGATTCTAGACCAGTCTTTTGCTACAATATTTTTATTTTCCATGTTTTCAAAATTTGACTATGAAGAGGGATGTCGTAATCATAATCGAATTTTGAGAACACAATATATAGAATTTTCTTAATTTGAACCAATCCAACATGAAATTCATATATATATTCTTGACTAAAGATGATTAAGGTCTCAATCTAAGCCTTTAGAACTGAAATAAAGTATATCCTCTCCCTTAATTATAGCAAAACAACTTTTTCAATCCCTGCAGCCTCACGAATTGAAACTTTTGTTTTCTATAATTAACATTGCTAACTTGCAACACTAACAATAATTATCATGCTCCCACTAACATGATGATTATTAGCATAACACTTATGCTCCCACTAGCTTTGACATGTACTCAGAAATCAGCTGGACTTCTAGAAATCAATACTTTATTGACTTTCTTACCAAAGTTTAGATTTCTGATACGAGATGCTTTGATAAAACTTTATCAAAATCATACACCTTTCCTTAGATAGCATGCATGTGTGTCTAAACAATTTCAGAACTATGAAAAGGGATGCCGTAATATTCAAGAGATAGTGCGAATTCTTTATCAAGACAAACACTTCACACAATTGGCCTTAGTTGGTCTTTGTTTTATCCAAAACATCACAACTTACCAATTTCAAATGTACAAGAGTAGGACACTTTTACTCTTACATTTGACAAGTGTTTTAAACCTTTCTTTAAGATATGTCACTCAAGTTACAATCTTGGAGTATGAATCTAAGAATTGTTTTGGAACGAAGTATGACTCATCTTCCTGATCTAACCATTTCAACAATTCATGACTCCTCTTCTTAGTCATAAGAATGCACTAAGATAACCTTTAGAGGACTAATTGTGATATGATTTCTAAATCATTAAGATGATCACAAACATGATACTAAAGTACTCTCCCATCTTTTCAGATTTGAGAAACTTTTATCTTTCTGCCTAATTTGATTCTTCCCATTCGTTCTGCCATACATTGAGACTTTTCCAATGTTTCAGAATTATACTTAAACTTGTAAGTATAACCATATTTACTAAACTTTAGTAAATCAAATAGTCTTAACGAGCTTTGTGGTGGACATGACCAGTGCACAAGAATGTGTATTCGATCCCTTTAGTCCTTCACTTGAGTCACACATCCATGTGAACAAGTAATTAGTCTTGATTTTCCAATGCTTGAAAGTTCTCATTCATCATACTATTCAACTTGCATGATTCCAAGTTTCGGTCCAATTGAAACTTGGGCGATGAGGAACTTTCCTGATTTGGTAAATTTAGACACTACCACAAATGAAAGAATCAAATCCATTTTCCAATATTGCTGTCAGTGGAATCATATAAGCAACAATTTTCCACAAATGCCATTGTAAGGATACTTTAAATAAATAAAATTAAACAATTTTCTTTTATTTTAAAACTTTACGGAAAAACTTATCCTTACAATCCACATGGAAAATTGTTGTTATCTATTCCTTAGTAATATATCATAACTTCTTAAGCAACTGCTCAAAATTCTGATGCGATCGAAATCCACCTTCGCGATCAGAATCAGCATATACTTCCTTTAAGATTTCTCTCTATTCTTTGATTCTTAAAACATCAACATGTGACCCAGTCACATCATGTAATGAGGATCTCAGAATAGAACTTAACAGAGTTAGATAATGGGCTCTACCTGATGTAGAGTCAAACTTATTGACTTTAACATCCTTAGGTGAATTTGGCAGCTTTGCAATCAACGCCCCTTCCTTTGGCAAAATAAACATATGGACCCTTTGGTAATGGGACTATCTCAGACTTAGCCTTTCTCTTTACCATTTGGTCAACCGGGTTGACTATGGCCAATCCCTTTCCATTGGGAAGAGAATGCTTTTTCTAGATTTCCAGTGTCACCATTGTCACTGTCCATAAAGTTTTTGGGAAGTTGATCTTCTAATCAAATTTGCTTTACTAACGTTCCAAATCATTGCTGATTCAGCAGCACCAAGCAAATAGATATGATCATTAAGGTTCATGTGATAGTCTGTTTCATAGTAGTCCCAAAGGAACTCACTATGTGACTTAGAAAGTGATTGAACATCCAACTTTCTCAAGACTTTGACACCCAACTCTCCCGACTTGTCAATATGTGACTTCATCTCTAAGATGTGATCACACATAGACCTTGCTTGCCATTAGGGCTTGAGTGACCTTGAACTTGTGGGTTAGGGAGAATAATTAGAGGAGGTGGAGGAAGAGAAGTATGACTTCCATGAGCCAAACTCGGGAAGTCATATTCATTAGGAAAGTTTGGTTTGGGAAGATCATTGTTGTCTAAACCAGACATCAACAATGGGAGAAATTCACGTAAAGTTGATTTAAGTCCTTAATATAACACCCAATATGATATATTAAGGCTAGGACCCAACAAACTATTTTATAACTTGGAAGAGGGATGCCGTAATCCAAGCTATAAAATATTTGAAGGTAGGTGAATGACGATTCACCAATTTCCACCAAGATAAACGAAATGTATTATTAGGTTTTAATTGGTTTTGAAACTCCTAGATTCTTTTGAGATTCATTGAACTTTTCAATGACATGTTTCAATCTCGAGTGTGCCCTTCAGGTTTTGTGACTGGGATGCCGAGGATCACAAAACAAGGTGTGAAGTAACCATGCAAATATACTTGGTACCCTTAATATTTACCCCTCAATCGATGTGCCGGTTAACCACACACGCTCCAACGATACTATGATAAACATTAAGTTACCCTTTGCCTACCTTGTTAAGTCCAGGTTAGTGTGCCGGTTAACCACACACGCTCCACTAACAGCTTAAACAAAGTGCAAAGTGTAATTTCATGGATTAGCACCTTATTCACATTTTCCTAAGTAACTAAGATTGGGAATTTATAAGTGTTTAGTTACTTAGTATTTATCATTATACTTATAATAAAGGGAGAATTATAGTCCTTCTCCTACCTGTTCGGCTAACGACCCTCCACCGGTCAAGGAAGCGGTGAGTGAGAGTGGACACCCATTAAACTGCCATTTTATAGGCAGTAACCTTATACCCCCCTTATAGACCGGCTTCGTGAATGAGGCCTACTAATGGTAAGACGACTTGCTCTTATACATATAATATATTAAACTTTTAATATTATAATAGTATAAGGGTGTATTTTAGACATTTAAAATACTTGGTGGTTTAATCTATTAATTAAACTAAACTTTTAATTTAATTAAACTCAAACCATATCTTTATTTATGGATTTAATAATACTCTTTTAATTAAACGCTTTAATTAACTATTAATAAAGTCCATAAGAGTTAATTTGAATTATTCAATAAAACATCATAATTCCAATTATTAAATTCAAAATTAAAACCATTTAATTAATTGTTTAAGTTATGAACCCAAGAGTTTTAGAATTCAATTCTTTTTTTTTCATAAAAAGCTTTTTCCAAATTCCAAAACTTGAGGGCAAGTTTTGTAACTCTTGAAAACCTTTGGATTCCATAACTTATGAAGTTAAATACTTGTTTTATGATGAAACTTTTCATGTTCCACAACTTAAGAACAAGTTATGGAATTCTTTAAAACATTAACTCCAAATTTTGTAACTCCATAAAAACTTTAAATCAATTTTTTTTAAAAAAACTTTCATATCCATAACTTATGGAGGTTTCAAAACACTTAAGATCACAACTTTAAACAAAAAACTTTTGAGCTCCAAAGTTTTATGACAAAATTTGTAACTCCTTAAAACATTTAGATCAAACTTTTAAAACTAATAAAATAATCATATCATTTTATCTTTTACTAAATTTGACCTAATTCAACTCATATAGCAAATGATTCAAATTTTACAAATAATTAGTTTTTTCACACAACAAGTAATTATCTTAAAATTTGACAAACGTCATGTTTTTTTTTTCCTTTTTTTTCAACTTGAAAATAAAACATTTGCATCAATATAACAGAAAACAACCCATGACTCTGATACCACTGTTGGGTTTTGAGCATTCTAACACTCCTATGGTGTACATGCAACCCTATAAACCTTGGATCTATGTTTTCTCTATTATACATGCAAATATTAAATATTCCAAGGTTTCATCCTAACTAGCATATTATGAAGCACCTATACTACAAAGTTCTAGTTAGATGACATACCTTTTGATGTAGCTTGATGTCTTCAAGCTTTAAGAGCTTAGCCCCAATAGTGTGGAAGCCTCAAATGGAATCACAAATCACCAAAACACCTTGGAAGAACTTGAGAGAATATGTATGCACACTAAAATTGGCCCACTCTTATTTTCACATACTTGTGCCAATTTTGTGAGCCAAGGACCCCTTTATATATTATGGAGGATTAGGGTTACATCCATGTAAACCCTAATACCCATGACCTTTCATTTACATAGGATCCATGGGTTAAAAGCTCCATGGACCACCCATGAAAGCTTAGCCCAACCTAAATGAACTTGGCCCATTCCATATATACACGAGTCTATATTTAATTAATTCTTTTTGATCACTTAATTAATTCTAAATTAATTCTTGATCAATACTAATTAAATAATATGATTCCATATTAATATATTAGAACTTATAATATATTAATATAAATCATAAATATACTATTCTCAAAAGACTATCCATATAAATTGTGCCGGTGAAGTGCAACCCAAATGGACCATGCCGGGTCGGGTCAAGTACATACCAAATATAGTTATGGACTTAGACATTAATCCAACATATTGTTGGTAAGTTTTTAGACTTGTTGCAACCTCACAACCACTCTTAGGCACATGGTAGTCACTCCTCGGATAATATAGTTGATCAGACTATATCTTCCCAGATTTGACTATATGTCTCTAAGTCTACTTGTGCTGCCCAACAATCGTAATACTTTTGTTATGTCCTAGTGACACTAATTTTAGCATGAATGCAGGTAGGTATACTTGGTTAAATATTTTATTATTTAAAAGTATAAACTCTTTGTCAGAGTATTTTTAAATCCCGCTGTGTTTATAGTTTGTATATCTTTTATGGGTTGATATACTCGATTCACTATAAACAATGCTCTGATACCAATCTGTCACACCCCAAAACCAGAACGGCGGAAACATTCGGGGGTGGAGGACGTCATGTATAGCATCACAACAATGAATAGTAGTAAACAAGCAACAACATCATCCATTGCATTAATAATATAATTTAATACAAGTGTGTTCTATGAAGTGTATAAGACACTAAAGTGTAAATCAAAATAAAAGATGAGTCTTGAACGAGCTCCATCTTCTCAAAACCTGGCACCGGTACCTGTCTACTGGTGACCTGATAATACAAGTTATTTTGAAAGAGTTTATCAGCTTTAAAGCTGGTGAGATCATAAGTATTTTAGTGTCATTGTTTGTATGAAAGTCTTTGTAAGTACTTGATGTATAAGTTTGTAAATGTTTGTATCTCCTAGAAAACCCTATGTTTTCTACTAAAAGCAGCCTTCTACCAAGGCATCAAATGTTTGTATGTGTATCTCTTGTAAGAGTATGTATTTTCCCAATTTTGACTATCATTAACCAAAAATATAGTTTTTACATTAGTGTTCATTGTGAGAAGATCACAAAGTGAATGCAATGGGGAAATAAAATAGTACTGTAATGTTGTATTAAGTAACTACTGCTGTACTAACTACCTTAAACCAATTGTTATTTAAAGTACCATGTGATATGCCTGTACAATACTACCGACTAAAAACACGACGATGAAAGACGTCAGAAGAAATGACATTTGGCACCCGTAGACTTGCAAGTCCCACTGTAGCGAGCAAAAAGGTGTAGGATAGTCAATCCAGTATAGATCTATACACAAATTCAACGCTCTCCTTCTAGGAGACTCTGGATACAAAACGAGCCATGGCAGGTGATGCCATGCCCCATTACGTGGCTTACATAACTGTTATAGTGTTCTTGTATATGTATTGTATGTACTAGCTGTATTGTATGTTCTCTCTCTGTCTAGTATGTATGTATGTTCTCTCTGTTTCTCATAATAATATGTTCTCTTGTATAATGTATAGTATGTACTAGTTGTATTGTATGTTCTCTCTCTCTGTCTAGTATGTTATCGTTTGTTTCTCATCAATGTATGTTATGTTTGTTTCTCATCACTACATGTTATGTTTGTTTCTCATCACTACATGTTATGTTTGTTTCTCATCACTATCTGTTATGTTTGTTTCTCATCACTATTTGTTATGACTCGTGAATGAACTGACTCGTTGTATGTTTCATTGTTCTAGTAATAGTATTTGTAACTTCCTAAACTATACCTATTATAGTTTACTAGCAATGTGGTTTGTATAAATGAACATGTTTGTATACCTTTTCTACTCAAAGGTATTGAACTGAAAAAGGAACTTTTGTATCTATATACATATACATAATATATAACTAAGATTCAAACGACCTTCGGACAACCAACCGATACCCTAAGACCACAACCAAACAAGGAACAGGAGGTAGGGTGAGTTACCAGTCCTAAGTCCTTTGAATCCTACTTATATAACTATATCTATATAGACACACATTTGACAAAGTATAAGTTTAAAAGAGTTTAATGAAAGTGTTTAACATGTAAAAGAGTTTCTAAAACAGTTTGAAGTAGTTTGTTTGATAACACAGTTTGAAAAGTAGGAAATCCACTTGTTTGGTAGTTATTAATAACATGTGATTGATATAATAACTATACTAGTTCAACTTGTATCCCCCCATAAAAGCATTTAAAACCATCTAAAAGGTTGATTAAGGGGTATGAACTCACCTATAGTGAGTGGTTTGGATGAACGGATGGTATAGGATGCTAAGTGTCAAGTGAAGACTTAAGCACACACACAGATCCTATTTAACATATAATAACACATATATGTATCCAATTAGTCAATTAACAACTAATTAATCAAGTTAAGACACCCTAGGACATGGAAAACACTTTGATTCAAGTGCTAGAAGTACCAAGGGTTGCATCTAAGGGTTGTATAGCCACTTAAAGGAGTTTTCGGTCCAAGTGGTATGTTTCTTGGAGTTTTCGGTTCTTGTGGTTTTTGGTCCATATGGTTTTCGGTCCATATGGTTTTCGGTCCAAATGGTTTTGACCGAAAACCCATGGTCTTTGATGCATAAGGTGATTTCCAAGGGCTTTCAAGTATGTATAGGGGTTCTAAGTTTCATCCAAAGCCTTATGTGAGTTTAAGGTCTTAAAGGCACCTTTCTTTAGGGTTTTAGGTCAAGGGAGATGCACTTGACCGAAAACACCTATTGTTCTTGAGAAATGGATGTTTTCAAGGCCCTAAATCAAGTATCCTTACTAGATAACAAGTATAGGAGATAGATACTTACAATATGGAAGCAAAGAAGGGTGTTTTCGGCCCAAAACACTAGTGTGTGTTCTTGGTGTTCTTGAAGATCTAACCCGAAAGAGATGATTTCATGGATGAAATCAAAGGGTTGTACTAGATAAAGCTTTGTAACAACAAATCAAATGGAAAGAATTCTTACAATTTTGAAGATCAAAGTGAAGAACTCGATGATACTTGAGAGAGAATGGATGTTTCTAGCTTTGAAAAGGAAAGAATGATCCAAATGATCATGAAATATATATGTAGGATGGGGTTTTCGGTCACCTTGACCGAAAACTCTAAGGTCTTGACCGAAAACTCCTTTTTGAGGAGGTTTTCGGTTTGGTTCATGACTAGAACTTCAACCAATTCATCCTAACACTGATTTCCTTTGATGTACTATGTTTAAAATACTCGAATAGACTCCAATAGGGCGAAAAGTTAACAAACAAGACTAACTCTGATAAATTTGAATGTTTATACAAGCTAGAAATTTCGGATTGTCACATTATCCTAAGTTTGTAAGAAGAAGAAGGAGTCTCCAATAATGATCGATATTGTGACATAAAGGTCATGATTAAGATTCTAACATGAGACATAGAGCGGGTGCAAGATCGAGCACCGCTTGTAGTAAAGAGGACCAAGAGTTAGATACTCATTTGAAGAAACATAGAAGTTACGATTATTACCTACGATGAAGAGATAACGTATGGAGTCATTATACAAGCCCTGTTTTATTGATGATTCTGGGACGTAATCATCCTATGGGGGAGATAATTGTAACGCCTGCAGATTCGGGCTAGTCAATTTAGAGACAATGAGCATCAAAAATGAGTTTTTTATGGAATATTATTTAGAAGGAGTAATCTTAACCAAGTGGTAGAATATGTCACAAGGGTTCCGTACATATAAAGAATGCCGAAATCCGAGTTATAACGAAGAAGTTATGTCCCGTCGAAGTTTCATGACAAAACCGGCACGACACTACGCGACGTAAATAGTGAATTTACGATAGAGGACTTTTTGGCCTTAGTGATCTAAACAAAAGTTGTAGTATACGTTAAACCGAGAGCGTGCATAAAAAGAACGCCGAAATCTGACTTCGTATGAGGAAGTTATGATTTTTCTAAGATTTGGCCTAGCAGTGCACCGCCCGAAACTCGAATTTTAGATTGAGCGGTTTTTGGCCAATGCGACCTAAATGAGAATTTAAGATATCATTAATAGGAACTCAACGACAAAAAGACAGACGAAAACGGAGTTCGTATGTAGAAGTTATGAATTTTACGCGGACATTTAACAGTGTAGTCACCTTCTACTGTTAAATTTAAGATCGGTCGAGAATTAGCTGACGGAGTCAAAAGGAAAGTTGTATGTCTTATTTTTACCTACGCGTGGATATAAAGAACGTAAAAAACAGAGCTCGTATGCAAAAGTTACGGATTTTGGAAGTCGGAAGTGTGCTGTGTGAAAATGGGTGATGTGACACAATCTTGGCCATTGCTTTCTCCCCAAGTCTTGCCACCAGATGGTGACATGTGGCACCGAGTTCAGCAATATTTCACCCTATAAATAGAACCTCTCCCACCCTCATTTTCTTCACACCTTTCCCATTCTTTCTTCTCTCTACACTCTCTCTAAACCTCCAAAAACTCCCCTAGCGCTAGAAGAAAGCCCCGGAGCGCTCGACGGCTCCCAGGAGAAGAGCTTTCGGCTCGGAAGTGCTGCCCCTGCAGAGCCCGGCTTCTAGCCAAACCCCCTCGTAGGTAAGATACGCCTACCTAATTTTTAATATAGCTTTTATTTAAATATAGTAACGTTATTAGGACTTTATAATAATTATTTGAGCTATTATTACGGGTTATATAAGTGTCGTTATAATATCTTTTTAACCACTCGCGGTACGGGGAATCCGGTTTGAAGGGTCGCCTGGGTTGTTGGATTTCAGAAGTGCTATAAGCCAAAATGATCCTGCCCTCGGGTGTTTCATGCCTAGCCCCGTCTGTACATAGTGGGTGAAGAGTATTGTTTAACGCTTATATAATAGTAATAATAGTTAGACTATTATTTAGTCTCGTTGAACATTAGACTAAACTCTAGTGGAAATGATACTAGGTTTTGTCAACGGAAATTCGTTTTAAAGTAAACGAAGTGTTGTACGAGTACCGAGTCACCACCATTGCAGGTGAGTGCATAGTTACTTTCATCTTACACATAGATATGAAGTATTTTATATAAATTACGTACTATGTGTGCATATTATTTGAATGCTTGCTTTCTATATTGGATGAATGATTTTATACATGTTTTAAATGATATAAGCTGTATATGTATTTTATATCTACGAATATGTTGGGTAAAACATGGGTAGATGAACGATGAGAGATGAAAGATGGTATGAGTAAACATTGGCAGCTTTAGACTTAGTGCATAATAAATAACATCGGCAGCTATGGACTTAGTGCCTATTGGATAAACACTGGTAGCTATGGACTTAGTACCTGTTAGAGAAACGTTGGTAGCTATGGACTTAGTACCTATTAGATAAACGTTGGTAGCTATGGACTTAGTACCTGTTAGATAAATGTTGGTAGCTATGGACTTAGTACCTGTTAAATAAACGTTGGTAGCTATGGATTTAGTACCTATTAGCTGAACACTGGTAGCTATGGATTTAGTACCCGATGAATGAACTTTAGCAGCTATGGAATTAGTGCTTTACGAACAAGCATTGGCAGCTATGGACTTAGTGCCTATCATATAAACCGTGGAAGCAATGGGCTTCGAAATGAACGAATGCAGGATAAATGATTTTTAGGGTAGATCCTTAAGAGTAAGGAAGATAATGGGGATGGGTAATTGGGTTGATTGTTTGATGTTTAAACATAATAATTAAATTATTGTGGGTTGAAAACCCTATGTACTCAGCAGGTTTCCCAACCTGACCCACTTAAGCTTATTTGTATCACAGGTGTCGATATGAAACTACTTTACACTGAGGGATTTAAAAGAGATGTAGATCACTAGTGTAAATGAATGTAAGTTCTGTTTATGCTTATGTTTCTGTGTTGACGATGACATCCCAAATGTTTTAAAATGGATAAAAATACATTTCTTCGGAAATGCTTTGATAACGTATTTATCATGTTTTTCTGGGAACAAATTCCGCAACATTTTTATTAAAAGAGGTACTCTGATTTTTATAAAGCATAAACAAAATCGGTCTTTTCTGGCCATGAAAAATGGGGATGTCACAAACAATCATGTGCACATAAATATCATACGCTAGCATATATATAACAGATAATCATACCGATCTAACTGATCACTAACACAGCAACCATCCTATAACCAGGATACCGACCTAACCGGTCACTAGCATAATACCATCATATCTACCAGGATGCAGATCTAACAGACCAATAAACATATCAAGCAATACCCGGATACAAATCCGATAAAGGGTCGGCCTTGGTGCGTTAGACCCTGTTGATATAGTGAGGATAACTCACCTTGCAAAGCCGATCTGAAATGAAGAATCAAACTCCCGAATCACCGACTCGCCAAAAATCCCGAGCTATCCAAAATAGCGAGCAATAAGTCAAAAATAGGAATATTAATCTTGACCAAGAATCCCACAAATAATATTAGTCCAATTTGCCTTTTCTCTCATTTGGGCCAAGGCCCAATACCAATCCATGATCTACAAGTCCATATGTGTAAGGCCTAATCTTGGCCTAATTTACCAAATTGGTCCCAACTTCCTAAATGGGCCCAACTCTAAGATGCACTATCAAGACTTGGCCCAAAACACCATATCCATAAAGTCCAGCAAAGGCCCAAGCCCAACTAGTCCATGAACAACCCAACACCCGAAGCCCAAATCACAAAAAGCCCACGGAAGCGTACGTTGGGCGTACCCCAAGGCTACGCGGGGCGTACGTGAGTGTCGCGTTGACTGGAAAACGGGGTCATTGACCCAGTACGCTGGGCGTATAGATCCTTACGCAGGGCGTGCGTGAGTTGTGCCAAAACTCTAATAAGTGCTTAATGGCTTAAGCACTTAAGCCCAAACCTCAGATCCAGTGACCAAATGTGCCTAGTACTCATAAAGTCTCGAACTTTAACACTTTGGACGTCCAGAAAGCTCTTAATCTAAGGTATTAATCCATTAAGACCTTCCTACTACATGCATGGGACATCTTAAGCCATTGGGACCTCATTTTTAACACTCAAAACCCCTTCAAGAGTCTGAAAGGACAACTCATCCCATCCAAATCATCACATGCACCATTTTGGGACTTTTGAGACAAGAACTCTTTCATAAAGCTAAAATGACTAGATCTACCTCATACAAGTGTAAAGTTCCAAGCTTTTTACCTTCTGGAGCTTCTAGGGCACAAACCAACTTCAGATCTACAAGCTTAATCTCCTTCTCCAACTCCTTGATGCAATGTCTTCACCTTCAAGAGCTCAAAATGCACACCAACTCACACTCAATAAGCTCAAACTCACAAGGAAGGGCTAGGGTTCTCTCAAGATGGCTAAGGGAGGTGTGGAGGCTGAATGAGATGAGAGGGAATGGTCCATAAAGTGTTTAAATACTCGGCAAACCCTAGAAGTTAGGGTTCCTTCCTGGAACACGTACGCCCAGCGTACGTATGTGTACGCCCAGCGTACTATATGTACGCCCGGCGTACTACTTCACTCCCAAAACTACCGGTTTTCCACTAGGGCCTCCTTTTGCCACTTCCTTCCAAACTAAGGGCCAAAAATGACATAATAAAAACCCAAGGGATGAATTTTGAAGCTTCTTGAAAAATGGGATGTTACACCATTTTCACCGACCACAAAAGCCTCCAGCACATTCTGAATCAGAAAGAATTAAACATGAGGCAGCGAAGATGGGTTGAGCTGCTAAATGATTACGAGTGTGAGATCAAGTACCACCCGGGAAAAGATAACGTGGCAGTCGACGCCCTGAGCAGAAACGAATACTCAAGTCGTCGGGTGAAGACCTTAACAATAACAATCCAACCCCACCTAACCTCACAAATCAAGGAAGCCCAAACTAACGTGGTGAAGCCGGGGAATGTCGCAAATGAAACGCTGCGTGGGATGGACAAGAACTTTGAAGTCAAGGAGGACGAGGCTTATTATTTCATGAACAGAATCTAGGTCCCTAAACTTGGGGGATTCAGAGAAACGATCATGAACGAATCCCACAAGACACGATATTCCATCCATCCGGGTTCGGATAAGATGTACCTGGACATAAAGTTGGCGGCCAAATATAAAGGCAGAGATCGCCATTTACGTGGGCAAGTGTCTCACTTGCGCCAAGGTGAAAGTGGAATACCAAAAGCCCTCGAGACTATTGCAACAACCAGCGATACCCGAGTGGAAATGGGAAAGGATTACTATGGACTTCGTGACCAAATTACCTAAGACGACAAATGGATTGGATGCTATCTGGGTAATCGTCGATAGGTTAACAAAATCCGCTCATTTCCTGCCAATAAAATAAACTTACAAGATGGAAAGGTTGACGCGAATCTACATCAAGGAGATCGTAAGACTTCATGGAGTGCCAATGTCTGTTATCTCGGATCGAGATAGTTGGTTTACCTCACGATTTTAGCAGTCACTTCAGAAGGCAATGGGAACGCAATTGGACATGAGCACCGCTTATCACCCTCAAACCGACGACCAAAGTGCACGAACCATACAAACACTCGAGGACATGCTACGAGCCTGTGTGATTGACTTCGGAAAGTCGTGGGATACCCACTTGTCCTTGGTTGAATTCTCATACAACAACAGTTATCACACAAGCATCAAGGTTGCTCCTTTTGAGGCTCTTTATGGTCGTAAATGTAGATCGCCTCTATGCTGGGCTGAGGTGGGTGACACCCAAATAGCAAAAGGACAATCACCAGACAGCACCCTCACAGGGCCAAAGATCATTCGGGAAACGACTGAAAAGATAATCCAAATCAAAGCCCGACTTCAAGCATCGCGAGACCGACAAAAGAGTTATGCTGACAAACGACGAAAGCCTTTGGAATTCCAAGTAGGGGACCGGGTACTATTGAAAGTCTCTCCCTAGAAAGGAATGATTCGCTTTGGAAAATAGGGAAAACTGAACCCGCGATACATCGGACCGTTTAAGATTCTTGCCCGAATTGGTCCGGTAGCCTATAAGATGCAGCTACCTTTAGAGCTCAGCAATGTACACCCTGTGTTCTACGTCTCGAATTTGAAAAAGTGCTTATCATATGAAACTCTTGTCATTCCTTTGGAAGAAATCAAAATAAACAAGAATCTCATGTTCGTCGAACAACCAGTTGAGATAATGGATAGGGAAGTGAAGCGTACGAAGCAAAGCCGCATCCCGATTGTGAAGGTTCGATGGAACACTAAGCGTGGACCGTAATTCACATGGGAACGCGAATACCAGATGAAGCAGAAGTACCCTTACCTATTCTCTCATTCTTGAGTCCATCTTTCAAAAGAATTTCGGGACGAAATTCCCTCTAACGGGGGGATGATGTCACAACTAGCATTTTAGCTAGAAACTTCTAGTTTCATGTAAACATCATATACTGTGATACTTGTAACCCTAATTTGATAGTGTAACCTGTGCTCATTCAATGACAATAAACTTAATCAACATTCTTCAGTAAAGCTCAAAATCTTATACAATACATCTCTTATAGTCAATTATGTGTTGAAAACCCTAAAAATTTCGGTTCAAGTCTAAAATAAACTAGGATTCTCTTATTGAGCCTAATGGACCAATAAACCTTCAACTTGACTATCTTGGGCCTAGGAACCCTAATTGGGCTTTAATTGGACCCACATTCATGAAACTTTAGCATGTTGGGCCTTTTGGGCCTAGAATAATACATCTTATCTCTAATGGGCCTTGTTGGGCCATAAATAATTTCATTAGCCCTAATGGGCCATAAACTCCATTCCTTTTATTCTATTGGGTCGTGAACCCTCATAAGGGACCAATGGACCGAGAACCATCCATTTGGGCCTCATAATATCGAGATCAAGCAAGTAAGACCCAAATTACTTCTCCTTTCTTCTCTTTTCCCCCTCTCTCGGCCCAAAACAAAAAAAAATAAATTAATAAATAATGAAATGGAAGAAGGTTTGATTAAACCTTGACAACACATAATTATCTAGCATGTATCTAGATAATCACATGCCTCAAGGAGATTATTACCCTTCATGCAAAACTCCTTATCTCTTCTCCCTCTCTTCTTATTACCCTCGACCGAAACCCCCACCACACCACCTCCATTTTTCCTTTCAAACACCTTCAAAACTCTCTTAAAAACTCCTTCTTCCTCCTCTAAATTTTCGAGATTTGTGGGTATTTTCAAGAGATTTTTCATCAAGATCATCATTCTTGGTAAGTTATTACTTGAATCTATGGTTTGACTTCTAAGATTTCATGAAAATCTCTTCTTAACCCATATCATTTCATGATCTAACTCCCTAGAACCATCTAAGTTCAAAAATCATCTCAAGGAGCTTGCTAGGGTCGAAAATCACATCATCTCTTTCCATCTCTTCATCAAACCAAGAACTTCAAAGCAAAGTGAGTTCATACCCCTCGATTTTTGGTTTTACTATGTTTTGGGGGAGGATACAAGTTGATATGTGCTAGATCTATGTATTTGTGCATGTTTATGTGTGTTTTCCATGTTATGTGTGTGATTTTGTGATGAAACTCCATGGATCTCGAAATCTATAACAAAAGGTCGTGATATTTGTAAACTATAACACTTATTACATCACACCATGAAAATGAAAGTGTAAACATGTGAAGATTGTTTGGATAAGGTAAACAAAATCTTGAAATAGGGCCATTTTGACAAATAAACAAAAAGATGGGGTTTATATGGCATATATGGTTTTACAAGGACTAAAGGAGTCATTTTTATAAAAACAAATGGGATTTTATGATATTTTTGGTGATAACGGGGCCAAAAACGTAAATTTTTGCATAATGGGCCTTAAAAATGGGCTTTTCGGTTTTAGTGGGCCAAAATTGTAAAAATTCTGATTTTTATGGATTAAATTGCTATTTTACACAAGATTGAGTCTAAAATGTAAAACTTACGGTTTTATGGGTTGAAAATGCCATTTTTATCAAAAATGAGTTGTTAAAACTTACGGTTTTATGGGTTGAAAATGCCATTTTTATCAAAAATGAGTTGAAAATGTAAATCGTTGTAAAAATGGGCCAAAATAATATTTTATATATATTTGGGCCAAAAATGTCAATTTTTATATAAATGGGCCGAAAATAATATTTTATATATATTTGGGCCAAAAATGTCAATTTCTATAAAAATGGGCCAAAAATGACATTATTACAAAATTTTGGCCTTTTATGTTATTTTGCTAAACAAATGAGCTAAGACATACAACGAAATGACAAACGAACTAAAAACATCGATTACTCGTTTATTGGGCCTAACATATTCATTACATGTTTATGGGGCCTTTGTGGTCCATTTACATGTTTATTGTGCCTAATTTATTCATTACATGTTTATTTGGGCCCTAGTGGTCCTTTTACATGCTTATTGGACCTGGATTATACCTTTCATGTTTATTGGGCCTTAGTGGCCCATATACAAGCTTACTGGACCTAAACTATACCTTACATGTTTATTGGGCCTTAGTGGTCCTTTTACATGTCTGTTGGGCCTCGTACATTCATATACATACTCGTTTGGGTTTTTCAAACATAAAACATACAAGTAAACATTATATAATATAATATAATACAATACTCGCGTAAGCTCAGTCAAGGTTGCTAGTGAGACATGTCGGTTGACACCTCTAGAGTGTATGATCGTAGCCTGTAGTTATAACCAGAGTCTCCTGGAGGGAGAGCGAGAGTTTGTGTATATGTCTATACGGGGTGAAACCCCACACCTGAGCTGTTCGCTACAGTTAGACTAGGCCAGTCTAGGGTGACAAACCTTACCGTAAATCAAACCGGCGCCTAAGGACGCCACGACAGGCGAATTCGTGATAATCAAGTATGGTTACAACGGCTCACTTAGAAATCCTCTCCAACATAATTTTATGGAACACCTATAAAATCTTGTGGGTACAAAAACATACACATACCGTTATTCGGTCTTAGGGTTGAGACCACAACACTTTTATAAATAGAAAATATAGGATTTTCTGGGATAATACACAGTTAAACAATATCTTTTACTTGTTACAAAAAAAATACAGGGTTTTTATCTGGATTACATTTTTATACATTCCAAATACTGAAAAGCACACATGCATAAATACTTTATTTCGATACATCACGTTCAAAACATTTTATTTTAGAAAATATCGGATTTTCTGGAGTTTTACAAATCATTCAAAACTTTTCATTCGAATATGCTTATGAACTCACCAACATTATATATGTTGACGTTTTTAAAATAACTTGTATTCTCAGGAAATCGTTAAGCGGAAAGGTCAGCAGGAAATGTGGAATTTGTTATATTTTGTTATCATCATACATTGAATATTTTGGCTTGTAACTATGATATTATACTTAATGTAAACAATGCTGGTTGTATTTTGATATGTATGATGATGGTGTTGTCTTGTTTCATTTATATACATTGTGATGATATTACAAGATGAAGTCACGCTCAAGCCCCCGGACGTTTCCGCCGTCTGGTTCGGGGGTGTGACATTGGATAAGGTCTTTAGTGAATGGTTCTCTTTGTACTGACATTTCTTTCATTTGGTTCACATGCTGATAATTCCATCAGGGCCAAATGTGTCATCAACATATCTTTAGTGTATCACCTGATCAGTGTACCATCAATGTAAGGACTTCAAAATATGGACAGACTGGTCATGTATTCAGTAAATGCTCTTCGTGGTGATAATACTTTTAGTGCCTTTAGTGTCTTTTGCTCATCAGGGGATGATCTTCAGTCTTCGACATATGAACTTCCATCAAAATATCTTCTGATTAGCGATATCAACAAGTTATGACAAATCAACTTGTCTAAGTTATATTATTTACACTTAGATAAGAATGATTGTCTACAATGAGTAGATAAACTACAACTATAATTTATATATTTTCATCATCAAATCTATACAAATATGTGTCCCAACAATCACCCCCCATTTGATGATGTCAAAACCAAACTAATAAAGAATGAAATAATGAATAAAAATATAGTTGAAGTAATATGCTGATTTCTGCTCCTCGTCAGATAAGCGACATCTGAGGTTTGCTCCCCTTAAATGTATAACCTTATTCTTTCAAGAGTGTATGTTATTCTATAAATGAACAAGTGACAATATAGCAGAACTAAACATTTCTCCCCCTTTTTGACAGCATCAATATCTACCGCCTTTTTTTTAAAAAGACAACAAGTAACCTGTAATAAAAAGAAACATCAAATAAAGTTAAATGGTGGGATGTTTATGTCTTATATACTGTATGTTGTAATACATGTGTTTTTTAACATGTGAAAGTTTGATGCTCACTGCTGTATGTTTTATTATAGCGGTTCTTAGACATCAGTTTGATTTTCATGCCTCCCACACTGTATGGGTGGTACAATGTGTTCCTAGACATTGGGATGCTGAAACTCCCTTACCGTATGGTTTAATACGGAAATTCCGTGACATCAACAAAAAGTATGTTTTACTCACTATCAGCGTCATAACAAGATCATTAACATGGGGGAAAGATGTTTTAAGAACTGTTGGTTTTACAACCAATCATTAATATCAAGGAAGAGGATAGTAAGAGCTAGGAGTTCAGATTGGTACCATGTCATACCTCATACTAGGAGGTCAAGGACATGAATAACCATTTGTCATTTAAGGACCAGACAAGTATCTCTTACGCTGATGACTATGCAATCAAGGAAAGCCACTGAGTAATGCTCGATGTTTTAGTAAAACATGAGACTTGATGCATACGGAAATCATGCTTCTAGGGATGGAGTCTGGATAGAGATAATTAATCATAATATAGACACCCAATCCTTATAATAATTTTCTGATCAGGACTAGGCAATCTCACACTAGAAAATATATTAATACGTAACAATCACTGTGAGTGGGTGACTCAATGTCATCTCAATGGATGGTCTCGCTGATGAGATACTTAGAGAGATTTAGTCACATACAACAACATGCTCTAGGGACAATGATTTGTCAATAGTTACATACTTGGCTTATGAAATGTCACCGTCTAAACATAAATGGTACAATGATTTTAGAATGAGTGACCATACTAGATGAAGCATATGTTTCAGCTTCAAAAACCATTACTACCTGCTTTTCAATTTTCAGCTCAGTTGCCTTTGTCAAACTTGATTGCTCACCCTCATCTTGTGGTTCATTTCTTTTAACACTTGAGACACTTTGTAAACACAATGTATGATCACAAAGCGTGACATATATTAGAACACATAGTTCATTGTCAAATAGTTTTAAAGTGGTCCAGTAAACTTGCAAATCTTGAACTAAATGTGTATTGACACATTAGGTAGATCGTCACCAAGAATCTACTTGAAAACATCTTTTCTAAGCAAAAGAACCATCATGTGATTTAACATCGATGTTATCTTTTATTCTACTGCAAATCGGCGCCTGAAATAAAAAAAATTGCACACACTATAAAGGTATCATTGTTAGAATTCTAGGGGGTAAATAACTTCTAACATTCATGGATAATTTAAACATGAGACATAAACATTGAATTTTCACCATGAGGTGCTGATTAGACTCTATTTCGTTTTCATTGTTGCAAGCATTACCCCCCCCCCCCTTATATTTCTATCAAGAGATAGAAAATGTACACTTGAAAATCTTTTCCAAAAAGACCTGCACACCACTTGCTTTTGTGTTTTAGATTTAAAGTATAATCAGAAAAACAAAATAAGTATAAAAGATAATTTTGAAACGAACTAAGAGGAAATAAATTTAAACACCTAAAAAGAAAAATAAACAATTTAACCTAAAGAGAAAAGCTAATTAAAACTTCAGAAAAAGAATTTTTATATTATTATTATTATTATTATTATTATTATTATTTTATTTAAACCATAAAAAATGAGCTAAAACTAAATAAAATCAAGTAGAAAGAGTTTAACTAAAAAGAAAATCCAATTAAAACTTTTAGAAAAACAATTAATGTTACACCATAGCTTATACAGTCTCGACGGTCCTTCTAGCATATTCAAGGATTTCTGAATTCAGTGAAACTCTCCAATTTCATGCCTTTGTCATCAAAACAAACCTGATCTTTTACATGAGATACCTTTTTGCCGCATCATTTTTCCCAAACATCTATTTCCTGTTTCTTGCAACTTTTTAGAAAACGGTATGGCTTTCTCTTTCCAACGTGAGAAAAGGGGTGCACTAGGTAGACTTTGACTTTTCTCATGTCCTTTGTATTTTAGGTCCTAATGTAACTTTCCAATGAGAGAGAGCATGAACATTACATAACAACCATACATAGCACTTTTATGGATTTCTTTTGACCAAACTACCCCCACTTTTCTTCATTTTAATACTTTGAAACATGCAAATGAAAAGAAACTCCCCTATTATGCATCTCTTTCTTTTGATAGTAATAGTACATCAAGTTTTCTTTAATTACATTCTCTCACCATCCATCTTTTCCGACTTGAAATGAACCCACATGATCAATGCAAAGACAACCATACTCTTTATGTCACTTTGCAAGCTTTTCTTTTCAATGAATCAGTGTATGAGACCAATCAATGAATGAGAGCATTAACTTAAGAAAAAATACATTGACTTCAAATGAAGAATTAGCATGACATGAGTTGAGTATACAAACCAACATGTAAATCCTATCAATGAACACATCAGCGTGAGGGTGTAATGAACAGATGAAGTTCAATCTCCTCTCAAGCAAGTGAAAGCGATGCCTCGAACTACTTTGTGAAACATCAGTAGAGACCAATTACCACAAGTTTCTCTATCATTTCAATCACATCTAACATAATTCTTGCAACCTTTTATATGTTGTATCTTTATATGCATCTTCCCAACAAATAAATCAAGGAGACAACTATGCTTTCTAGAATGTCATTCCTTTCAAAAGAGAAAGATTATAACCACCATAACCATCTATCTTGACTAGTCACATTAATCTACATACAAATCCTAAAAAACATTCTCTAGAAATCTTCTAGAAACAGAAATAATAGTAATAATATTGACACACATTTCTTCAGTGAAAGAGACAACAAATATAAATCTTTTAAAAAAAATTAGACTCTCTCACATCCTCAGAAATTAACAAACAACCTTAGGAACCCATTTGAGATTCACTTTTGGAACATACCTCACTTTTGAATATTTATGATTAGATTTAGAACCACCACCTCGAGGTTTCAAAACACTATTTTTCTTTCATATATACTATTGATTCCAATGAATCTTTCTAACTCCATCTGTTTGCTTTTGTTTTAGAGTGTTGATATGAATTCTTGGGAGCCCATACTTGCTTCATCTTTCTTGGTTCTGAAGATGGCTTCTTTGGAACCCATACCTTGTTTGACTTTGTGTGCTTCTGCTTCCTTTTGTTTGTGGGTTTTGCCTTGTAAAAAGAATTATTTCAGCAAGAAAATACATAAGAGAATTTACTTGCTTGAGCTCTTTTAATGTTCGAGGTTGGAGATGGAACTTGAGTCTTGATAGTGTGAGATGGTGTCTTCACAACCTGATATAGCTTGACAATGCCAAAAGTCTTTGCAGTGTGAACAAACTGATTAGTGTGAACTGATTTGTCAGAGTGTGAAGTCTTGATAGTGCAAAACTTCTTGGCGGTGTGAACTTTCTTGGCAGTGAGACTCGAATTGTCAGTGTGAACTGACTTAACAACATGTGATGTATCAACGTGAATCTTGTCAATGTGAGGCTTGTTGGTGCAAGAGCTAATGTGATGTTCATCAGGGTGAAAACTAAGGTTTCTTGATGATGAACATTCTTCAGGTACATCTTTTGTTTGAATAATTACAGATGAAAAGCTTTTCATCTGAACATCTTTTTCTTTAATCTTCTCCTTCAGATCTGATATCTCTTTCTCTCTTTCAACAAGATCCTTCTTCAACACTTCAATATATTCTTGTTTCTGATTTATGATTTTGTCTTTTAGATCAAGTTCGGAAATGAAGAAAACAAATAGGGGTGCCTTTGGATTATACATTAGTTCAGGAAAACATGATAAAGGACTTGCATCAACAACCCTTTTATTTTTCGAACTTTCTTTATTTTCTCTTTCATCACAAACTTTTGTATCTTTGTTGATCCTTCCTATTAAAAGTTCTTCTCTCATCTGAGAGACATTATAAGGACCATACACAATTGATGCAGTTAGATAGTACCAAAGATAAGAAAACATACCATACTTACCCTTCTCTGATTATGTAGTGTTCTTCATATTTGGATGATTGTATAAGATATCTTCTTCTTCTTCTTCTTATTCTGATTTTCGAGTTTCTGAATAGTAAAAGAACTTTTGAATCTTCAACAGATCCTAGAACAAATGTTCTAGCATGCTCTGATACTACTTGAAGGTGCCATAACCCTGATTCTTGTAAATGAATCTAATAGAAATGCAGAATAATAACACAAGTATTTGAAAAATAATAACCAATATTATTTATCGGGTTCTCCACTAAGAAAAATGTTCTCACAAAGAGAAAGAGTACAATGACTTAGAACTCATAAAGAACTCTAAATCTGCTCTAAAGGAACTCTATCTCTCAGTAAAAAATACAAATCATCGACACTCAACTACCGAGAGAGGCTAGTATGAATACTAATCTAAACCTAGGAGATAAGAGTTCTGCAGATTCTCTAGATCTTCTATTTAATCAAAATCTCTGATTTGAAGGGATTGAATCTTCAATGATAAATGTATATCTAGTATTTAAGGAACATACCAGATCAGATCTTCATAATGCTTCTTCACCAAGTAATTCTGATCTGCTCCAGATTCGGACATCAACATCAGCACGTCATACGCTGATCAGGGGTATCAACGTCAGCATCAGGAAGATGTCCACTGATCAACTTCAGCTTCAACTAGAGTAGCTTCAGCTTCAACTGATAGTTTATGACCATCAGTGTATTAGTCTTCAGCGTCAACATCATGGAGCATACTGATCAACTTCAGCTTTAACTAAAGAAGCTTCAGCTTCAACAATATATAACCATCAGTGTATCACCTGATCAGTGTGTCATCAGTGTAATGACTTCAGCGTATGAACACATTGATCGGGTCTTCAGTGAATGCTCTTCGTGCTAATAATACTTTCAGTTCCTTCGTGCTGATAGTGCCTTTAGTGTCTTTTTCTCATTAGGAGATGATCTTTAGTCTTCGACATATGAACTTCCATTCGCATATCTTCAGATTAACTATATACACAAACTATGAACGATCAACTTATCTAAGTTATATTATTTACACTTACTTAGACAAGACTGACTGTCTACAATAAACATATAAACTATAACTATAATGTATGTATTTTGCATCATCAAATCTATACAAATATGTATCCCAAAAAAATATTACATAAATAATTATTTTATATTTAAATGTAGGTGAAAATATACACTTGGATTCAATATATATCTTTTGGAGGAAGCTTGATATTTCAGATACGACCCCTGTAGTAGAGGACAATATTTGCTGCGATGATGTAGTTGAAAAATTTAAAGAAAACTTCAACAAGCAATCAAAAGCTGGAAAATAGCTTGTTTGAGAAGGCCAGAAGAGATATGGGATCTGCATAAAACTGACGTTGGAGAACCTATAGTTCAAAAAACACATGTGGACGACCAAGTGTGAAGAAACAACATAAAAAGAAAGCCAATCCTCCAAATCAAGCTCCTCGTAGATGCAACTTATCAACCGCACCAAGTTTGTTGGGTTGGATTTAAACAAAGAACCTGAAAGACATAACTATTCTTATGGGATTGACTGTCACACCCCCAAACCTGAACGGCGGAAACATTCGGGGGTGGAGGATGTCTTGTACAGTATCATAACAATTGAATAGTAAAGAAAGTACACACCACCATAATATATATTTGAAAAGTTTACATGATTGTTGTATTACACATTTCAAAAGTCAAATACAATATGATGTTCCAAAAGATGTTGCTAACGCCAGAGCATTAGTCCCCAAAAGCAGTTGCTAACCTGGTGTTTAGCGATTCCCTGAGAATACAAGTTATTTCAAAGAAAAAGTGTCGACAATTAAGTTGGTGAGTTCATAAGTAGTTATTTGTGTAAATGTATGACATTCAAAAGTTCACGTTTATTTTCTAGAAAATCCGATATTTTCTTATAAAATGAGTTATGAATCGTTGTTTGTATGAAAGGAATGTATTGAACCAGGAAAATCCTATATTTTCCTATAAGTGAGAAGCAGTCTTAATTGCCCAAGACTGTAACTTGTAAGTAAATATGCCATGCTTAAAATGATGATGTATAGTTTTATTAGTGAACAAAACTGTAGGAAGCTTGTATTTTCACGTAAAAATAACTGTAGTATTACTTTTCCCGTAAAAACATAATACCATAATAATTGTCTATCCTGTGAGTTTTCATAGCCGTACTATGATGGATTTTCCTGTAGCGACGTTCTTCAGGCGTCGAAATGTTATGACACTTGTCACCCTTAACCTGCCGGTCCGGCTGTAGCTAACAGCCAGGGTGCGGGATCATCAGTCCCGTATAGATCTATACACACTTATCACGTTCTCCGGACGGAGACTATGGTTATAAAACAGGGCTTTCTTGTATACCTTGATAGGTACGATGAAGACGAATGACTCACATATTCTCAATTAAGTCACGTATTTTTGAAATGAATGTGTTTATGTCCGAAATGATTACCCTTTTTACTATGTTGATAAAGGCATAACAATGATTTGTATTTTCTTATATATAAGTAATGTTATAGTTGAAATGGTTACCCTTGTCAAGATGTATTATGCAAACATATAAATAAAGCATATTTTTATTTACAAACACACTTCATCCCGAGAGGGTAAAACGGTATCGTAAGATGTTTTGCATGCTAACATTTTCGTATGATAGTTATAACAACAGCAAGAAGTTTATAGTAAAAGATTGATGTTTTCACACGATTTTAACTGTGTGTTTACTTGTAATCCCCCCCTAAAACTGTTTAAAAAGCATTTAAAAGCATTTGAAAGTGTAGTGATACTGGTATGAACTCACTTGGTAAAAGTGACGGTTTGAAGAAGACGATGTTTAACTCGGGCAGCACTTCGACTGGAAAGAAGAAAGTTTCTCGGGAACTTCGGGACTTCGGGCTTTCGTTAGGGCTTGGACATGTAACCGGGGATTCAGGGTAGTCTCGGGATGCTTAACACAGTGTAAAAGTAGGAGAGATGATAGAATTGAGCAGCCAAAACTGAAGCCCTCAGTTTCTATTTATAGGGTGCATTTTTTGAGTTCACGTCGTGAACATGAAGTTGTTCACGTCGTGACTTTGGTTCTTATCCCTTCCGTAGACTCGACGTCTAATAGCCCGACTCTGGCACACATCAATCGCTGGCTCACGTCGTGAGCTTCTGGCTCATGTCGTGAGTTTTCTGACAGTGTGAGGTTTCGTGTCCCGAACTTCAGAAATTCATATCTCTCGCATACGAGTTCCGATTTTGACGTTCTTTATATCCACGCGTAGGTGAGATTATGCTCTACAACTTTCGTTTAGACTCCGTCGGCTAATTTTGACTTTATTTTTAATATTATATTTTTAAAAGGCCGGGACTGGAAAAGTCCGTTAAAAATCCATAACTTATTCATCCGACGTCCGTTTTCGTTTGTCTTTTTACCGTTGTACTACTATTGTCGAGATCTTCAATTCTTGTTAAGGTTGCGTCGGCTAAAAGTCGCTCGATCTCTATTTCGAGTTTTTAGCTGTCTACTGCTATATCCGAAACTTAGAAAAATCATAACTTCCTCATACGAAGTCAGATTTGGACATTCTTTTTATGTACGTTTACGGTTTAATGATATCTACGACTTTCATTTGGATACCTAAGGCTAAAAAGTATTTTATTGAAATTTCGCGTTTTATGCTTAACAGTGTTTTACAGGTTTTGTTGCGGATCTTCGATTGGTCATAACTCCTTCGTTATAACTAGGATTTTAGTGTTCTTTATATTCTTGAAAACCTTGTTACGATATCTACCACTTAGTATATCCAAATTGAGATTTTTGAACATTTCATTTTTGATGCCTATCTTTATTATCTCAAAAGTAGGTTACAATATTTAACTTTAAGTCATTACATTGACTTAAAATATCGGGTTGTTACATTGACTTAAATGATGGACCACCGATCTATGATCCATTCCAAATGAATAGTATTCTAGATATATTTCGTGATTACATCGAAGATATACATGATGTAAACGGTGATGAAAATTATGGGTTTCGAGCGGTAGCTGTTTGTCTAGGGTACAATGAAGATCAGTGGCTATATATTCGACAAAAATTGTTTGAAGAGTTAGAGCATCAATATTACGCATACCATAGTTTTTACTGACAGGTTCAGTGAGGTATATGAGTCATTTTGTTGGTATTAATCGTCCGCACCTTTGCGACATTGGATGAATATGATTGCTAACAAGTTTGGTGTGATCGTTCATTGTTTAAGCTAATAACAATCTATGGCATGCTTCCCTCTTTGGAGAGGTCCTGAAGAGTTTCAATCCTACCGATCCATTACATTAGCACATGTAAATGACAACCATTATATATTGGTGTCTTTGAAAGTACATTACCCAATGCCTTCTACTAAAATGTATTGGAATGCCCAGAGAAGCCCGTCAACATCTGCATGGAAAACTGTGTATTGGTCGTGTTTTGAACTATACAATCAACTTAGTAGTTTTGTAACGCCTTGGATACAAATCAAAGATTAGGTGCAAATGTATTTGAAATTTTTTATTATTCGTTGCGTCGAAATAGTGTTTTATTATTGTTGTGTTGTATTTTAAAGTTTTTTTTAAAAAAAATTAAATATAATTCTTTTATATAAAAATAATTTTATTAGATTGCATATAAATAATATAAACAAAATATAATACACGTTTTTATTTTATAAATTTAAAAATCTAAAAAATGTTTTATTAAATAGATTTAAAAGGTAATCGATTATTTGTATATTAAACAAAATTTATTAATTATCACTTTATTATTAGCTTTTTTTGGAACGACGAGCAAAATTCATTAGCACAAAAAAACAAGACTTAAGTGTGGAGCTCAAGCCAATTACAAGATTTTTTTTTGAAATAGGAGACATACGCCACATAACCAATCAAGCTTACACAAATTAGTTATATTTTTTTTATCCAATTAAAAGTACTAATACTAATATCATCAACCATAAGCACAAAATCTCGCATTTTGTTCCTGAAGGCATTCAAGGTTTTCTAAATTACCTAAAGACTGGAGTAAATAAGCGATAACTCTAACTTTTGATTTTTTTTACTATCATCCTCTAAACTCAACATTTCAAGTAGATCAGAGCAAGAGCAAGGTTGTGTTTGAAGGATCTTAGACTACACCAACTATTTTCATAACTTCAAAGCTACATTGCAAGAAAAGAAAACGTGATCTAGGTTCTCATCCTCGATCCAACAGAAGTGGTACAAGCTCAATGAAACATTAAGCACCCGTTTCAATACGTTTGGAAAGATAAGAATCCTATTTTTAAGCATCCCCCACACAAAGCACTTACCTTTTAATGGAATCTAATTTACCCAATTAAAAGAGTTTACCATACCATCACCCTGACTGTCAATGAGCAACCTTAGATCTTTAACCGAAAAGCCGTTATTACCATCACTTTTCCAATGTCATCTGTTTGTACCACCTGCAAAATTAACATTATCAAGCAGAATAATCATATAAACAAGTTGTTGAGCTTCTCTTCCTCTCCTTAATTGTCTAGACCAGCTCCATCTCCACCTTGAATTATGATCAACATTATCATTAACTTTATCTAATACAAGGCAATCCTTGTTAGTCTCCAACAAATATAAATTAGAAATAACTCTTTTAACGCAACACCACCACACAAAATATCTTTCCAAAAAAAATATTTTATCATCATTTCCAACCACCTTTTTAAACAGCTCTGAAATAGAAATACCTTTAACTTCTAGTCCTAGGTCGATTTGAGATATATTCAACCATCCACCTTTTATGGATTTCTTGGCAAGACGTTTACCATCAATAAACATTAGCTTATGAATTGACTTTATGCAAGAAAAGCAAAACGAATTATACCCACTCCTTAGCCGCCACCACCACTTGGTAAGAAGCGTCAAATTAGACGAGTCAAAATTACCAATACCAAGATCGCCTTTGTTCTTCGGCATTGTAACATCACAAGACACCTAATTTATTTTCTTTTTATCATCATCACATCCTCATAGGAACCTATATTCTTTTATCTTCTTTTTATTATTAGATAATAATTATAAATAAAAATATAATCATTATAGGTAAAAAGTTAAATTATTACTTAATCAAGAAAAAGTCAATATAATAATTAGGAGTAGTGTTAGAATCTAAAGGGTATAGATAGTCTTATGTTTATGTTGTTATTATTATTATTATTATTATTATTATTATTATTATTTTTCAAAATTATTTAAGAGTAATTATTATACTAATTATTGATGGCAAAAAGATGATGTAGGTGTTGTACTGTTGTATAATTTGGTATATACTTATGATTTTAACTTTCAAGGGTTTGGACAAGAAACGATAATACCCCCAAGAGGGTAATAGAGTAAAAGAAACTTTTCCCATGGAAACCACCAAAGAGACGAGGCCAAAGATTATCCCCACTCTTTTGTGGTCCTTTGTCTGACAACCCAAGTGTTATCTTTATTCTTGTGAAGAGAATATAGTCCAACATATATTATAGCTAAGAGTGTCCTTTCCGTTTTTGTTTTTATGCATATAAATATTATTGATAATTTGTCCTTATTAGGTGGTGTTTGGATAAATAGTTTTTAGTTTATTAGCTTATTGCTTATTTGCTTATTGCGGTGGAAAAAACACTTTTTTAAAATGTGTTTGAATTAGCTTATTGCTGTGGGAATAAGCAATAAGCATTTTAAGTGTTTGGCAAATAAAACAACTTATATGAGTAAAATGATCAATAAGCAATAAGCAATAAGCATTCCCCTCCTTGCTTATTAAAATCAACTTATTTTGCTTATTCCTACCGCAATAAGCTGATTTTTAAAGACTCCTATCCAAACACTTAAATTTGCTTATTGCGGTGGGATTAAACAATAAGCAATAAGCAACCTATTTTTTCCCTATCCAAACACCCCCTAAGTTTCTTGACTACTTAAAAAGATTAATTTGTGTTTTTGTTGTTTCAGGGTTTTCAGTATTTTCTTGAACTAATATGCGCACAACATGTAGTATATACAATCATTAATTGTTATGCTTAGCCGATGACATGTTTATGTATGCAATATTGGTGGTGGTGATGGTGTAATGAATGGTTGATGATGGTAATGGCTTTTGGTGTAAAGAAGACAAATCTGGTAATGATGAAAATCATGAACATGAATATACATAAAAAATATATGCATAACACGTGCTAAAAATTATGTTGTATTCAATCATTGTTATGTTAGTATTTTGCACTTTGCAAGAACTTATTTTTATTATAGTTAGTCAATCGGGGTTAGATCTGTTACTCGTTTGACTAAATACCGTAACCATGACACTGAAAAATGTCGAGCAAATAACATGATTCGTATGATATGAGTGAAGAAGGGTTATTTTTGTAAAACGATTCATTTTAGAGACCATATTAGTTAACAGATTTAAAGATGGACGAAATATATAGAATCAGGAAACTGCATGGGCTATTTCTGCTACACTTGATAAAGTTGCATTAACCCAAAAACTTGGATGGACCGTTTGGTAATTTCACATCGAATTAGGTACGGACATCTTGGGATTGCGGTTTTTGTTTCGTTTTCATTGATCATATAACTACGAAGATGCCCATCAAATCGGTAGCCATCAACAACATATCCATCAGGGGTAATTTGGACTTCTCGGTGGCAACTATCATTCCTATTTCCTACCCTTATAAGTTTGTTCAAATCCATTAATTGAGTTTGAACATACTAATATGATGATCTCAAATTAAGTAATATATTGAGTAAGAGTTTATAACTTTTTGACTTTATAACTTTGTGACTTGAAACAAAGGAATTAGCGACGTATTGGGGACGATATTTCCATTGGAAATCTGTCGCTAAAGCCAACAATGAAAGATCAACGATTAACGAGAGACGTAGTGATTGAATTAGCGACGTATTAAGTTGTCGCAAACACTTTAGAACCGGGTGGATTTTGCCACGGTTTTATCGCTGATTATTTTTAAATGATTTTTTTTCCTGTTTTCATCCTAGTTTATAAATTAGCGACGACCAGTCTAGTAGGCGTCAAATTTTATCGTAGTATTATTAATGAATTTTGCTTTATATATATATATATATATATATATATATATATATATATATATATATATATATATAATAAAATTTAAAGTAAATTACAGTTTTGGTCATTGTGGTTTCGTCAAATTCGTATATTCAGTTCAACCTTTGAAATTTTAACAACATGCATTCTTGTGGTTTAAAGGAATTGCAGTGCACATCTTTAATCCACTTAAAAATTCAGTCCAACCTTTGAAAAATTGACAACATGCATCCTTGTGGTTTAAAAAAATTGCACTGTACATCCTTAATCCACTTAAAAAAGACTATTTTACCCTTACTTTTATATATTTCATTTTCTTATATATATATATATATATATATATATATATATATATATATATATATATATATATATATATATATATATATATAATTGTTTATTTATTTTTTTATATTTTGCCACTTATTTTTTATTTTATTTATTTATACTTTTTATGATTTATATATATTTTTAAAAGTTTATTCGAATATATTTTTAATGTTTTTTATATTTTGTCCGTTCATATTTTTTTGACGTTTTATTTGAATAATTTTTCTAGTGTTTTTGATGTCTTGTTCAAATATATCTTTTAATGTTTTTTTGATATTTGTTTTTTTGTATATTTGTAAAGCTTTTTAAAAATATTTTTTGTACAAAAAATATAAAAATGTTAGTTAAATGAGAATATGATTAACACATATTAGGTATATAATTATTTATTTTAATAGGGTTATTATATAGACTAACCGAAATTCAAAACGAGTGTCAATGACATCAAGTTCAATTTTTATAGTTTTAGAATTTTTTTTTTCGTCCCGAATGGAAAAATGCTAATCAGAATTCATATAACTCGAACACATATGTCAATCTTTCGAGTTCATTTTTTTTAATTTTAGAAATTTTGTTCGTTTTCGATTTATATGGTTTTCCAATTTTGCCTTTATATAATTTGAAACCCTTTTTCAAATTTCAGTTATTCTATCTATTAATCTTATTAAAAATATAATTTTATACATAATCTAAATTAATAATATTCACATTTAACGAACTTTTTTTTTTACATTTTTACAAAAAGTATAAACAAATAAAACATCAAAAAAATAATATGTATTCAAACAACACGCAAAAAAAACTAAAAAAAAAATATTCATAAAAACATCATAAAAATATATACGAAAAAATGTAAAAAACTTTTTTTGGTGTGTTATTTGAATATATTGTTTAATGTTTTTTTACATTTTTTTCGTTTATATTTTTATGATGTTTTTTTGAATAAATTTTTTTTAGTTTTTTGGCGTGTTGTTTGAATACATTTTAATTTTTTTGACGTTTTGTTTGTTTATACTTTTTGTAAAAAATGTTAAAAAAAATGTTCGTTAAATGTGAATATTATTAACTTAGATTAGGTATAAAGTTATATTTTTAATAAAATTAATAGATATGCTAACAAAAATACGAAGATGTTTTAATTTATATAAATGCTAATTAGAAAATCATATAACTCGAAACGAACAAAATTTCTAAAAAAAAAAAAAAAAAACTAGAAAACATTGACACATGCGTTTGAGTTATATGAATTCTGATTAGCATTTTCCATTCGGAACGAAATGTAAAAAAAATTATAAAACTAAAAACTTGAATTCGAATCCATTGATACTCAATTTGAATTTCGGTTAGCCTATACAATAACTCTATTAAAATAAATAATTATATACCTAATATGTGTTAATCATATTCTCATTTAACTAACCTTTTTATATTTTTTATACACAAAATATTTATAAAAAGCTTTAAAAATATATAAAGAAACAAAAGATCAAAAAAACATTAAAAAATATATTCGAATAAAATTTAAAAATATAAATCATTAAAAATATAAATAAAAAATATATAAAAATATATAAAAAAAAATTAAACAATTATATATATATATATATATATATATATATATATATATATATATATATATATAGAGAGAGAGAGAGAGAGAGAGAGTTAGGTTCAAATGTTTCTACTATCTATTGTGTGCATGTATGATTTTTTTTTTGAACCGACAAATACAAATATTATAATCTACTCCTAAACTAACACCTAATTCCACCTATGTCTACCACGAGACTTGAACCCTCGACTTCAAGGAGGGAGGATACCACCTGATACCGCTGGGCTAGAAGCCCTTTGGTGTGTGCATGTAGGATTGATTATGAACCAATCATTTTAGTTATTTTAAGAAAAGTAATTAATGCATATTAAATGCTGAAGATTTAATTAATACTCATTATATCTTTAACATGTAATATGTATTAATTACTTTCTTAAAATAACTAAAATGATTGGTCCAGAATCAATCATACATGCACACAATAGATAGTTAGAACACAATAACCTAATATATATATATATATATATATATATATATATATATATATATATATATATATATATATATATATATAAGAAAAATAAATATATAAAAGTAAGGGTAAAATGGTCTGTTTAAGTGGATTAAGGATGTGCAGTGTAATTTCTTTAAATCATATGGATGCATCTTGTCAAATTTTTAAAGGTTTGACTGAATGTGTGAATTTAAGCAAACCTTAGGGACCAAAACTATAATTATCTCTAAAATATCTTTAGGGGCCATTTTTATTTATTTATTATTATTTTTTTTACTTTGTGCACAAAACCATTAAAATTACGGACCATCCTGTTTAAAATATGGTTGTATTTTTTCAGGCCAAAGTTTCTTCCTTATAGAGTTGGTGTTGTGGGTTGAGTTTGTGTTCTTACATATTCTTTATATATTTCCAAGCTAACCGATATATTAACTATAATACAAATGTTCCTTTTTAAAGATATTTAATATGTTAGAACTATTTAACTTCAAGTTTGCAAAATTAGCAAAATTAGAGCTTTTCCGGAAGTAGCCATCAAATTTCACACAACATTATTGCGAAATTGTCTTTTGGCTTGCAAAATGGTCAAAACATGCATAATAATTTCAAGTTTGCAAAGTTAAAGCTTTTCTGGAAGTAGCCATCAAATTTCACACAACCTTATTGCGAAATTGTCTTTTGGCTTGCAAAATGGTCAAAACATGCATAATAATAAGTTTATTGGGATCTTTTTATATCTAGTATTTTTTAACCTTTAGTTAGGTTAAGTCTAGATAGCTATCATATTTAGTATTATTTACATTTCTTTCAATAAAAAACATATCAATTTTCTATTTATGTTCAACAATTCATATGGTACCATAACGATGTTTGATCCATTTTTTTATTTTATGATTGTACATCATTTTACTAGTATTTGCTGAAAGTTGAAACAAATCGACGATGTTCATCGACTCGACTTATACTATCCATTGGAAAAAATTGGTTCTATATTCGTTTGTTAACATTTGCTCAACAGTTGATACTATCCATCGAAAAAATCGGTGCTATATACATTTGTTAACATTTGCTACTATTTGTTGCTAGTACGTTTTTGGTTGGCGTTGGTATTTATTTTTCTCTATTCTCTCACAATTGAAACATGATTTTTCACAAATGGTTGCTTTGTTTCTGGATCGCTATTAAGCATCAATCAGTTTAATCAGTTATAGCATTGGGATATTTATAGTTGTTGGTTTTTCATTCGGTTCTTGACTACTTAGGTCGTTATAGTACAATTTTTAGCCATTAAGATGGTTGTTTTGATATTTTTTTTTCAACAAAATCTGAATGTTTATTGCTAAAGCATTGCGAGATTGAGGGAGGGAAAGAGAGAAAGAGAGAAAGAGGAGGATATGGTAGATTGTTTAGTATGTTGTAAATATACAAGTTTTGCTATCTTTGTTGCAATGCTTTCGATGATATCTTTAAGGTTCATTTTCTATGTTACAGAAATACAAATTTGATTTACTTTGGTTGCAGAAAGTGCACATTAGTTTGGTTTTGGCTGATGTTATTCAGATTTGTTTTGGTTGTCTTGGTTTTGGATGATGTTATGCAGATTTATCTTGGTTTTGGTTGCTATGATTCAAATTTTCTGTGGCTACTTAAATACATATTGTTTGGTTGTTTGCATATATGAGTGTTAATTAAGGTATAATCGGATTCTAGTTTTTGTTTATTGCAAGATAAACTCTCGATGCTAATTTCTACCGCATTGTGAGTTTGAGATGTTAGAATAATAATACGTTTTTAAGCTCTTTTTGTATTGGACATTTTGTTGATCTTTTATCTAGGTTAACCCTAGACAAATATCTTATTTATAGTCTCATTTACCTTTCTTTGTAATCAACAATTTTCTTTAAATAATAAACCCTTACCACTTTTCTATTTTTGTTTATCAACTTATAATTGTTACCTAATTTTGCACACCAAAAGCTAATTTTGGCAGGTATGAATTATGAAATCGATGGGGCATATGTTAAATGATCGTATAAAAACCTAAACTTTGTATTTTTAATCCATTTTATAGAAAAGTAAATCCTAAAAATTCACTCAAGCTTAATCCAAAACATTGATCTCTCAAGCTTTAACACAAATAAAGATCTCGGTTCAAGCTTCATACTCTAAACATCATTTTGGGAATCACTAACTCACACACCCACTATTCTACTCTCAAAACTATACATTTTGTCATAAGTGAGACTTGAACCTTCAACCTTTGGCTAAGAGGCACCTTCCGTCAACTCTTGATATCGTTGGGCAACAAACCATTTGGACCACATTCTAATAAAATGTATTGATTCCGACTTCATATGCTTTGATAAATTTTACATTATCTTAGTAAACATTTCATAGTATGGAAAGTCATACTGAAACATCCCAAAATATGGTCCAAAAATTTCATTTTAAATCATTAATAAAACCATAGTTAACAATTCATCACATAAAAACCATAAATCATGTATCTCAAAATATCATAAACATCTGTCAAATATATCAGAGTATAAACATCCCAGGCTAAACAAATGATGTGTGCACTGCAGTCATCCCGAGCTCTTCCCCTTGCTACCAGAACTACCTGAAACCAAATCTGAAAACTGTAAGCACAAAGCTTAGTGAGTCTCCCTAAACTACCACATACCATACACATAATCACATAATCACATAATAACATAACATGGGCCTTGCCCGCTACATCGGGCCCCGCCCGACATCGGACCGAAATCCGGCATCGAGCAAAGCTCGGTATACATATAAACATATCAACATATACATATAAACAATCACATAACATAAACATATAAACATTCCTCGGGCCCCGCCCGACATCGGACAGAAATCCGGAAGCATATAAACATTCCTCGGGCTTTCCCCGGCATCAGAACGAAGTCCGGAAACACATAAAACAAACACATGCAAGAATTCACGAAGACATCAAGCATACAAACATTCCTCGGACTTTCCCCGACATCAGACCTAAGACCGGAAACATATAAACCTACATTGGGCACTGCCCGACATCAGACCTTAGTCCGGAATCTACTAACATACATAAACGTGCCGACAATGATGCCTTCGACCCGTTCCTACTGGAGGAAAATTCACCTCGCAAAGCTGAATGCGGAATCTCACGGTAAGGAATCTTCTAACGACTGCTCCAACGACTCCGCGACTATCATTATCAAAATAACACTTAGTCAACATCCAATAATCCTTCTTTGGATAAAATGACAATTTTACCCCTGGTCTAATTTGGACCATATCATAGGATCAGTTCCATCTAATCTTTCCAAGTCCACTAATGTCCCACTAAAGGCCCACTAATGGCCCAATTTTCTAAATTGGGCCCAACTCCTCAAATGGGCCTTCCCTTAAGCCCAAACATGTCCTTAGTCTAATATATGGCTTCTGATGGCCCATTAAGGCCCAATAGCCGATAAGTCCAAAGATTGGCCCAAACTGAGGCCCAACTGACGTGAAGCCCAAAACTAGAGAGTACGATGGGCGTACTCTTCTATACGCTAAGCGTACAACTTGCATGGCTTGTACGCTGTGCGTACTGGCTTGTACGCTGTGCGTACTGGCTTGTACGCCCAACGTACTACCCTGTTAAGCCATAAACTTTAAAAGTGCTTAATCCTTTAAGACCTTAAGCCTAAATTACAGATCTGAGTCCATTAACACGTCTTAACTCATAAAGTCGATTACTTGGTGGCTTGTAACCCACCAAAAGGACCCAAACTTGGAATATAGCAACTAACTTTCATGGAAATGACTAGAACTCATGCATGGTCACAAAAAGACCTTAAAGATCGAAACTTTACTATTATGGGGACACATTTAGCACTAGGGGTGGAAACCCTAAGCCTAGATACGAAGTTGAACCATAAAAATCCATTCTTGGGACCTAAAGGCGGTCCAAAACTCCATTAACATAGAACTAGGCATTCAAGAGGCAAGTTGAAAGCTTTTTACCTCAAATGAGTGCTAAATGGTGATGTAATCTCGAATCCTTGAGCTCAAGATACTCAAGTTCTTCTTCACTAACTCCTTCTTTCTCCTTCCAAGCTTCAAATCACCAAAGTAAGCTTCACAAGGCCAAAAACACACAAAGATGAAGTATGAAAGGGTTTCTAGGGTTTTTGAATCGAGGTGGCTGGTAAGGAGGCTAGGGTTTGGGACATAATGTTGTATTTATATGGCTTAAACCCTAAAAATTAGGGTTTTGAGTCTGCTCGCGTACGCTGCACGTACTCCTTGGTACGCTGCACGTACGTGCATGAGCCCCCCAAATCCAATGCTGCATTACGCCCCGCGTACGCCAAGCTTACGCCCAACGTACGTCTTCGGGCATCCCAACCACAACGGCCCACTCGCTAAGGCCCAACTCATTAATCCACTATCTATCTCATAACCAAAAAATAAATTACAAGATATTAAATAATTATTATTACCTCAAGTGACGGATGTTACACATACTTTTCATATTAAGATAAACTAAAAAATGGTGTTAGATCTCATTGCAAAATGAGAATTTTTCAAACCATACCTACGAAATTATGATTTCTCAATGCATAATACACTAAAACATGACCAATTTCGAATATATTAACTACAAACTCGACATTTGTCAATGATAAATATAACCATGTTGAAGTGTATTTTTTTCTCATACTTACTCATTATTTTATGTTTCGTAAGTTTAGGGAATTTCAGTTGTTAGGAATCTAAGACAAATTATCATTTGTTGAAGCCCTAAAATGCGAGGGTTGCTTAAGTGTGGACCGACCGATAAAATGTGGTGGTTCCGATAGGCGAATTTTTGCAAGTATTTGAAGGAATTATATGGTTCATTAAGGCTACACCCAAAAGCCCCAACAAATATGAAGTAAACAAGCACTTATAACCTCGATCATTGAGGGTCTTGTATCAATAGATAATAGTAGGAAAATTTTGTATAATTATATTTAATAGACATAAGTAGCGTTGGTGTATAGATACTGGAATAAGTAAGTATTTATTTAGTTTGCTTACAACTCAGGTGGAAGTGTGTCGGTGACTAATAATTAAATATGAGTTGTTGTCAACTAAGAAATAAATACTAATTCTTGTATTATTTTGACAAACCATTTTTTGTTATATGCAAAAACATAAAATTTAACACACGCGCGTCCACCCCCCCCCCCCCCACACACACACACACACACACACACACACACACACACATATATATATATATATATATATATATATATATATATATATATATATATATATATATATATATAGAGGGTGAGGTTCAATAGAGAACCATAATTAACCAAGGAACCAATCTTTTTTTCAACTTTTAGAACTTATTTTTTATAAAAAAAAAAAACTAAAAATACAGAAATTCATAACTTTTTATCCATTTTCCAATGATATCAAATTCGATTTTTTTTACGTCAATGTGAATCCGAAAAATATTTTTCACATTCACAATGTTAATATATGAATTTAGATATTTTTAGATTTTTTTTTCGATAAAGAATAAGCTCTAGAAATTGAAAAAAAGATTTGGTTCCTTGAAGAACCAATAATTATGGTTCTCTATAGAACTTTTCTATATATATATATATATATATATATATATATATATATATATATATATATATATATATATATATATATATATATATATATATATATATATATATATGGTCAAAGTCTTTTGCGAACTAAAAGATTCCCAAGAATCCACAAACATTTTCACGGTTTATATATATATATATATATATATATATATATATATATATATATATATATATATATATATATATATATATATATATATATATATATATATATATATATTAATGAAGACTCTTAGTTTTGTCCCGATTCTTCTAGGTGAGCTGAACCTTGTTGCTTATCAAGGAACCGAGAATCCGAACCTGAAAGACAACACAACCAATCAGATGTTCTCCAAAGTCGGTCCCGGGAGAACACTCGAATGGTTAAGTTAATATTCAATCGAGAATTAAATCCACAAGAGAAATGATTGTGATCGAATTGGCGTACCTATATGCTTCGTATCGAGATCATTTTTTGTGATGCTTCTTATTGGAAATGATCATCTTGCTCAGATGGGATTGCTTCAGTCTAATCGTCATTAATGCAGTCCAATCATCATTAATGCTCTGACACCGAAGGTACTAAAGCTTGAACTTAGGACAAATCATTAGTCACTTCGGATAGATTCCAAGCACTGCAACTATTGTTACCGATATATTACAATTGTTTACTATTGTAATTGGGGTGACAAATGATGACACGTGACGAAAGAAATACACGACATGAAACGAAATTAGGACAAAACTGAAATTTGAATTCGTGTCCATCTCAAGTATGAAAAACACGATGTTGTGTCATGTCGTGTTCGAGTTCAAAAATCGAAATGAAATTACCACAGTTTAGCATTTGTTTGTCGTGTTTTTTGTGTTTGTCGTGTTATATATGATTAAATATTAATTAAATAAAATAATTGAAAGTCCCAAATTTGCTTGTGTATCAATTAGATTCGCTTGATGGTGCGGAATCCCGATCAAGCGGATGATGCCAGATCTAATGAAGAAGAAGGAGAAGAAGAATAATATGAATCTTGTTTGAATTGATGATGTGAATGAAGTTCCCTTACACAAGATTCACACACTTACACACACTTATGCTTCTTTCTCTCTCTCCTCTTATGTCCTCACTTGCTCTTCCACCACTCCTCACTCCTAACACCTATATATATATATATATATATATATATATATATATATATATATATATATATATATATATATATATATATATATATATATATATATATATATATATATATATATATATATATATATATATATATATATATATATATATATATATATATATATATATATATATATATATATATATATATATATGGGGAACATGAGCCGTAAACACCCACCTAGGCCGTGAACACAACTCCAAACACATATCACATTATAGAAAAATACATTTTCCTAGAAAAGTAAAGTATAAACCAATATTTTAGACCCAACAATCTCCCCATTGGTTTATAGCTTTCTTTTCTAATTGACCCAACAAGCCCCCCCTAAAAAGTAGCTGACTTTTCTTGTCAATCTTCATTTGGAGCTTGGCTTCAGCGTTTATCTTCGATTTCTTCATAGCTTCAAGATGAACTTGATGAATCTTCAATAAATGACTTCATCTTGAGCAGTTGGGCTTCTCTTCAAAATTTGACTCTGAACGCACATTGGGTGAGGAGGCTTCTAGAAGAGATTCTTGAAAATTAGCGCTTTCAGCTTGAGACAGCCTTAACTTGTTTATCAGTACCTTTACCTTCATGAATAGATATGGTCAATTGCCGGTATTGTGGTCCACTTAAACACGAAGAATATTGGCAAACTTTTCTATATAAACCATTTAGCTGACGATGACCACGGGTATTGTTGTCAACTTAAATTAAGCAGTGAGATCTACAAACAACCTCTTAAATGGTTCAATTTTAGTTTCACTAGAACGTGTTCCCCACTTCCCGATATACCCTGGTTATCAAGAACTTCCTAAGGACTCCTTACTTTAGGTGAGTAAACAATTATTAAGGAGGAAGACAGATTTAGAGATAGATGCATATGTTGTGTCCCAGTTCAGATCTATTTCAATCACACAGAGGGGACAACACATGGCTAACTAGGATAGAGGGATTGAGAGGTAGAATGTTGCATATGCTGTGTTCCAGGTCAGATCATTTTAATCACGCAGAGGAGACATCATATGACTAACAGATAGAAAGAATTGCACAGATAAAGAAGATGCATAGAAATAGAGTTGCATATGTTGCATTCCAGGTCGGATCTCTTCCAATCACGCAGAGGAAGCAACATATGACTGACAGATAGAAAGCAAGAAAATAATTTCCTACAGACCTACTTTATCAGAACCCCCCAGTCGCCCTATCAGAACCAGAATTAAGGACATAAGTCCGTACATCAAGGAAAAGTTAAGCCACAGTCCTAGATGCGTATTAATTTAGTGTATCCCGTGGGTTCCCGTGTTTATCTCACTGCTCAATATACCAGAGCGTCATATGGTCAGTCCAAAAAATCCTATCTAAATCCACATTGTCAAATCCTTCGTGCCTACCAGCACATTGAACACAGAGTCTAGACAATTCAGATTCAGTACGTTATACTGGTTTAGACTGCCCGTTATCACTCTCTTGATATCACCTCCAGAACAATACCTACTAAAGAAAAACTATAAGAAAGAAAAAATTGTCTTCAAAGCAAATCAGTTTAAGATAAACTCAGGAGTATCGAGAAGAAAACTCAAACCGTAAGACACCGATTGAATTTGCATCCAGAAGGTCTGAAAACAGCACGCATAATCTCAGAACAGATCCGAAAATTCTTCATGTCATTAAGCACTAACCCCATGTGTGATCCTTTCCTTTCTTCCTTTCCCACAAAGGGCACATTCTCTCAAACGAAGTTCTGAGTGTTGCACAGATGACAGATGCCTCCTATCATGTGCCAGGAACAACCACTACCAACAAAACGAAGTCTGATGATATGCCTCCATAGCTGTTCCGATACAGAGCGGGATCAGTTGGTCTTTGGAACCCAATCCATTTTGAAACTGGGCCGACCTTTTTCATCATTGCAAGGTACTTTCTCCCATTACATATCCTGCTTATCACAAACAGAAGATGCAAAAATATTAGAATCATTAGAAGATTTGGGAGATTGAACCTTTGGTACCCATCTGTAGTTGGGTTTAACCCATTTCTTGTTCGAGCGGATGGGTGGCTCAGTACTTGCTTTTGAACTTGAAGCCAGCCATCGAGATGGCTTTGACCTAACCGGTTTTGGCTTCACTGGAGCATCTCTTGAGCTTGGCTTCTTGGCCGACTTTCCCTTCTTGTCCTTGGGATTTTGATTCTTGGCCTTTTGCGCGTTCCAGTCACCATTGTTTGAACGTGGCCTCGAAGGGTTTCTTTTGAAGTATCTCCCTCTTGGCGCGTTCTGCCAACCTTGTGCGTAGTAGGGAACGTATGCACGATTTGGAAAATTTTGGGCAATGTGTCCAGGTGTTCCACAGTGAAAACAAGTTTCTTTCTTCACTGGGAAGTTGTTTCTTCCTGCCCCTGGTGGCGTGTCCTTGCCTTGTCTCTTATTGTTCCCACAAGCACACATGAAACAGGAACTCTGTTTAGCTTGAATTGGTGGCCTGTATTTACCAACAACAGGTTGATTAGAAGCAACAGATTCAGAGTTCAAGGAGTCATGTGTTTGTTCAATAGTGCTCTCCTTGTTCTCATCTTCTACCACTTTACCTGCACATGAAGTAAAAGCATCAGAAACGTTCACCTGAATAACCTCAGTAGGCCCAGATGGTTCAGTCTTAACTGAAGCTGGGATAGGGGTTTGGCCATACTGAGCAGGCATTTCTTCCTTATTGGTCTCAAGGGGTGGGTTATAGTTGTCATTGAAAGGAGGTGGAACACTATGATACCCTAGACCCTTGATTTGATTATCTTTGAAATTTAATTTCTTTTCAATCATGGACGCAACTACCTCACTTGACACATCATATTTTCTAAAATTAAAATATGCATTTTCAAATTTGTTTTTCAATGTGTCAAGCTCGGCAGTCAGAGAGGCAAGTTGTCTTTTAATATAGTTATAATTTTCACATTTGTTGCTATATTCTTCTTGAAGTGTTCGGAAGTCCTTGATTTTGGCCTCTAATTTCTCTTTTAATGGTCTCTGGTCTTTCTTAAGTTCATACTTCTCATATTTTAGGTCCTCGTTCTCTCTCTTTATCAATTCAAATTGTTCACGTAAAAATTTAACAGTTTTAATGCAAGTTTGAGAGCATGAAACTTCATTGATCGGGATGCTTGAAGAACTCATTGTTTACCAAAAAAAATGCCCTTTGACTAAAAATTCAAAAGTCAACCTTAAAAGTCAAATTTAAAAAAATCAAACTTAAAAGTCAAACTTGAAAAGTCAAACTTAAAAGTCAAACCGAAAAGCTAAATTTGAAAATTTGAAGGTTAAACGAGAAAGTCAAAGTGTAAAGTCAAAGGTCAAACTTGGAAGTCAAATTTTAAGGTCAAAAGTCAAAAATTAAAGACTAAATTTTTTGGAACAAAATGGAATTTAAAAACAAAAGGAAATTGATTTTTGGGTTAAAAGTGTTAAAATTGCGAAATTAGGAACCGGAAACGACTCCTTTTGAATTAAATCCGGAAGGAGTGTAACATCTAGCAAGCTAGATCAACTGGTAAGGCACAGGGTTCATGAGGCGAGGCACCCTGGTTCGAATCTTGGCACCCCCAAAACGTTTTTGAATATTTCTGGAGCGCGTGCGAGGATGCTGCGTGCGAGGACTGTCCGAAGCCGGAAACGATGCTGAGCCGTGAATGAAGCGAGGACCGCAAACGAAGCTGGACCGTGAACCCTTCTCTGTCGTAAACGAAACCGCGGACCGCAAACCACTAATGACCGTGAACTCTGAGAAACCTTAATTCGTGATTACGGTCGCCGCCGAGAAACCCTAGCCGCAAACGCTTCTTCGGCCGAGAACCCTCCTTTGGCCGTGAACACTTCGCAGATTACGTGAAAAACAACGCTTTTGACCTCTTTTTGCTCCAAAAATCGATCAAAAACTCGTTTTTATGAAAAACGCAAAGAACAAACCCCCCTAATTTTCAAAGATCTATCCAAAAAACGCAAAAATCCTTCAAAAATAAGATCAACTACGCTCCAGATCTGGCCAAAATTATTGATACAATCCTTGCTTTGATACCACTTGTAAGTCCCAAATCTGCTTGTGTATCAATCAGATCCGCTTGATGGTGCGGAATCCCGATCAAGCGGATGATGCCAAATCTATTGAAGAAGAATGAGAAGAAGAATAATATGAATCTTGTTTGAATTGATGATGTGAATGAAGTTTCCTTACATAAGATTCACACACTTACACACACTTATGCTCCTTTCTCTCTCTCTCTCTCTCTCCTCTTATGTCCTCACTTGCTCTTCCACCACTTCTCACCCCTAACACCCATATATATATGTATATATATATATATATATATATATATATATATATATATATATATATATATATATATATGGAGGGTTAGTTTATTTTGTTTCTAGTAACTATTGTGTGCCAGAATGCACAGATCTGGACCATCGGATGGAATATAATCAAAAGTCATGATCTGAGGGTCTATGATAGTAGAATAGGATAACATATATACCATATAATCACACAAATTTCAGCATAAGGGCATTTTAGTCAATTAACCTATATTAAAAAAGGAAATTTTCGGATTTTTAGGGATAATTAATTCCTTTATTTTTAAAAATCTGAAAATTTTAAATTAATTCAAAATTAAAAATCCGATTTTATTCTGTCAGAATGATAGAATGCTAACCATAAACTAGTTAATATATTTTTAGATTTTATTCTGTCAGAATGACAGAATGCCAACCATAAACTAGTAAATACATTCTGAAAAGAATACACAAAATCAATTCTTGAACTAATAATATACCAAATAATTACATTGTATGATTGTGATTCATTGAATAATAACAACATTCTGAAAGAAAAAAGAAAAAAAGATCAAAATCTAACAAAAACACTAATCTATTCTGAGAGAATATTCTTTTTTAGCAACACTTTATACATTGTAGCATAACACATTCTGGTATAATACACTCTCGTTCTCTATGTTTTCTTCCTTCTCCACATCAATGTTAGCCTCTTCAAAACCTAAATCCACAAAGAAAACATAATCAAGTTTAAAAAATTAAAAAATTCAATGCATTCTAAGAGAATAAAAACTATAAATTCTGACAGAATGTATTAAAGACTATAAAGTTTGACAGAATATAGTAGAAAATAAAAACTATAAATTCTGACAGAATGTAGTAGAGACTATAAAGTCAACCATAACGTATCACAAATTCATTACCAGTTACACAAATATACTTGTTGTTGACAATTATTCTCAAACATTCTAACAGAATACATTTATTAAAATAAATTCTAATATAATACATTACATAATTCAAGAGCTGTGATTAAATACAGAATTCAAGAGCTGTGATTGAATCATCAACACACATCTGCATTCATTCCCAGTCATGAATTCAAGAAACAAACACACATTTACATTATCAATTTAGAAATATGAACACTAATTTTGACTTTTTCGAAACAAAATCCAACTTATGACTGTGAGGTGCAAGTTGTATCAAAATATTTCTTCAATCGAATAGAAATAAACCATTGAAGAAATCGAATTTAATAAGATGATGAACACAATCTCCGATCTTGAATCAAAATCGAGATAAAATCAATATCGATTGAGGTAAATAACTTCCAGTTATATCCCCTAGTTGTTGGATTACCGGACCAGAGAAAGAAGAACAGGAGGCTGCCAGAGCATACATCCGTCCAAGTACCTGTAATCGCCGAGATTTCCTCACGTTCGCTCCTTGCTTCTCATTCGCGTTCACGGACCCCTCAGCAGCGCCACTGCTCCTCCGCATCCCCTTCTTCATCCTCATCGACCCCAAAGTCCATCATCGATTGCGAGACGAGAGTATGTGCTCCCTTTTGGATCCGTCGATTGTGGAAGAAGAAGCAAAATCGGTGATGGTGATGGTGTTGATGCCGATGATGAAGTGTTCGGCCACAAACATAACTAGGTCAAATATATTTACTTTATTTCCTTAATTGAATGATTTTAATTAAATGATTTCCTTAATTAAAAGTACAAAAGGTCCAAAATACCCTTTAATGATTTTTTTAATTATTTATTATTTCTTGAATTCTCATTGGTGCATTTAGGCACACAATAGTTGCTAAAAACATTTGAACCTAGCTCTCTCTCTCTCTCTCTCTATATATATATATATATATATATATATATATATATATATATATATATATATATATATATATATATATATATATATATATGGGGAACATGGGCCGTAAATGGGTTCACGACCGTAAACACCCACCTGGGCCGTGAACACAACTGCAAACACATATTACATTACAGAAAAATACATTTTCCTAGAAAAGTAAAGTATAAACCAATATTTTAGACCCAACACTAATTGTTATGTTATGTTATGTTTGTCGTTTTGTGTCGCGTTTGTTGTTTTTAATTTTTTTGTTTTCATGTTTGTTAAAAAAACATGACATCGTATCGTGATGTGTTCATGTTACATAAAATCTTGTCGTATCTTGTCATGTCAGACAAAAACACGTCACAATGGCCCGATTTTCCACCCCTAGTTGTAATCGAGGAATCTAGGCCTGAATCATGTACTTTTGGGGTTATGTGAAGTATTTTGTTGTTGCTCTGATCGAATTGTTGGGTCAAAAATATGGTTTATACTTTGCTTTTCTAGGAAAATGTAATTTTATGTCTAGGACCGTAAACAGCTCAGTGTTTACGGCCGTAAACAGGTTTACGACTGTAAACCCTGTTTACGGCCCAATGGGTGTTTACGACCGTAAACCCATTTACGGCCGTAAACCCAGTTTGCGGCCCAGTCGAGTATATATAGGGGTGAGGGGTGTGAGGAATAGATTGATGAACACATAGACTAGAGGAGCTTAAGTGTGTGCATTTGAAGGCGTTCTAGAGAGAGAGAAAAGAGAGTGTGTGTTCGTGTGTATGAATCTTGTATCCGGATCTTCATTCATATCAATACATACAAGATTCATCATCTTCTTCTTCTCCTTCTCTTCTATTTGATCTAACATCATCCGTTTGATTGGGATTCCGATAGGTTGAGCAGGGAGATATATATGGGAATCTACTGGTCATATTAAAAAACTCGTATCTGGAACTGTGGTTTAACTCTTCCTCGATGTACGGACTTTGTCCTTAATTCCGGTATTGATGGGGTGACTGGTGAATTCCGATAAATTAGGTCTGTAGAAAATTATTTTCTCTCTATCTGTCTGTTAGTCATATGTTGCTTCCTTTGCGTGATCGAGAGATCCGACCTGGACTGTAACATATGCAACTCTATTTCTCTGCATCCTCTATTTATGCAATTCTTTCTATCTGCTAGCCATATATTGTCTCCTTTGCGTGACTCAAAATCCGACCTGGTACACAGTATATGCACCATTCTACTTCTCAATCCCTCTAAAACTTCAGTTAGTCATATGTTTCACCCTCTGCGTGATTGGAAGAGATCCGACCTGGGTGTATAGCATATGCATTCTAAATCTGTCTTCTCTCTTAATAATTGTCTGCTCACCCGATGTAAGGAGTATTCTGGAAGTCCTTGATTACTGGAGCATATCAGGAAGCGGGAAACATGTTCTGATACAACTAAAACTGAACACTTACAGGTTGTCTGTAGATCTCGCTGCTCAATTTAGGCGGACAATAATATCTTTGGTCGTTGTCAGCTGAATGGTCCTTAAGGAATATTATCTAGGAACTTAGGATCACATTGTCTTGTCACTTATAGTATGTCCTAATTTTGTCACAATCTCTCGTGTTGAAGTGGACCACAATACCGGCGATTGACCAGATCTATTCATGAAGGGAGAGGTACTGATAAACGGATAAAGGCTGTTTAAAAACTTTGATCCCAAATCACTCTTAAAGTTAGATATCATTTTTATTTTTGTTAAATTTGTTCATAGTTTTCTTCTAATTTAAATATTAGGGGAGAATTAAAAATTTTAAAAACCAAACAAAAATCAGAAAATAAAAAATCCAAAAATAGTGTTATTTCTGTTTTATTTCTTTTTCAGAAAATAAAAAAAATCCAAAAAGATTGTGTGCTAAATTTTCTTTTAGTTTTATTTTGTCTTGAAAAAGTGAATTCAGGTGAAGATGAAACTCATGGAGTTTGTGTCGAAGATTTCTGAGCCAAGGCTTCATCCGTGAGCATCGAATAATTCTCATTCGAAGGAGCAAGAAATGAAGATTATTCTTTCGACATTCATTCTTTCAACCCCAGAAGCAAGGTGAAGCTGCACTTGAAGATTAGGTGACGGATTGCATTGAAGCCTCCTCAATCAGTCTGCTGCTATCTTGAACCTGCTGAAGTGATCCAAAAGATTTGTTCTCTCTAATATTCTCTCTGAAGATTCTCAAGCTGAAAGCGCTATCTTTCAAGAATCAGTACGTCAAGCCTCCTCACCCACTGTGCGTTCAATGCCAAAATTTTGAAGAAAAGCCCAACTGCTCAAGATGAAGTCATTCATTGAAGATTCATCAAGTTCATCTTGAAGTCGTGAAGAATTTGAAGATTAAAGCTGAAGCCAAGCTCCCAATGAAGATTATCAAGAAAAGCCAGCTACTTTTTAGGGGGAGCTTGTTGGGTCAATTAAGAAAAGAAAAGAAAGCTATAAACCAAGGGGGAGATTGTTGGGTCAAAAATATGGTTTATACTTTGCTTTTCTAGGAAAATGTAATTTTATGTCTAGGACCGTAAACAGCTCAGTGTTTACGGACATAAACACATTTACGACCGTAAACCCTGTTTACGGCCCAATGGGTGTTTACGGTCGTAAACCCATTTACGACCGTAAACCCATTCACAGTCCATGTTCACCAAGCCCATGTTTCTTATGTATAAATATAGGTGTAAGGGGCGAGGAGTAGAGGGATGAACGCTAGAGGAGCTTAAGTGTGTGCATTTGAAGGTGTTCTAGAGAGAGAAACTAGAGAGAAAAGAGAGTGTGTGTAAGTGTGTGTGAATCTCATGTAAAGGATCATCATTCTATTCATTAATACATTGAGATTCATATTATTCTTCTTCTCCTTCTCTTCTATTTGATCTGACATCATCCGTTTGATTGGGATTCTGCACTATCAAACGGATCTGATTGATACACAAGCAGATTAGGGATTTACAATTGGTATCAGAGCTTGGATTGTATCACTCATCTTTGTCAGATCTGGAGCCGATTTGATCTTATTTTGGAAAGATTCTTGCGTTTTTGGATAGATCTCTGAAAATTAGGGGAGGTTTGTTCTTCGCGTTTTTCATAAAAACGAGTTTTTGATCGAGTTTTGGAGCAAAAATGGTGAAAAACGTCGTTTTTTTCGCGATCTGATGCTGTGTTTACGGTCTTTGAAGGGTTTACGGTCCGGAGTTTACGGCCGGAAACAGTTTACGGTCGCCGGCATTTACGACCGTAAACGTGTTTACGGTCGGCGGTTTACGGTCGCTGGAGTTTGCGGCCTCGGCTCGGAATTCGGCTCGGTGAACGGCTTGAAGGACGGCTCGGCTCAGCAGCAGCAAGCTTCGCATCAGCGCTTCAATAAAAAGGGAAACGGATTTGGGGGTTGCCGGGGATCGAACCCGGGACCTCTGGTTAATCAACTCAGCGCCTTACCAACTCCTCTAAGCATCCGTGTTGTTCCTTAACTCCCGTCTTTTATTCTTAAAGACTCCCATTCGGTTCCAAACTTTCGCAAATTTAACACTTTTAACCCCAAAAATCAATTTCTTTCATTTTTAAATTTCTTTTTCAACCAAAAATTATAGTTTTTAAATTTTGACTTTTATTTTTGACTTTTTACTTAAAATTTTGACTTTGACTTTAAAGTTTGACCTTTGACTTTTAAATTTTCAAATTTAGCTTTTCGGTTTGACTTTTAAGTTTGACTTTTCAAGTTTGACTTTTTAAATTTGACTTTTGAGGTTGACTTTTGAGTTTTTAGTCAAAGGGCATATTTTTTAAAACAATGAGTTCTTCAAACGTTCCAGTCAATAAAGTTTCATGTTCTCAATCTTGTGAAACTACGATCCGTTTGATCGGGAACAAATTGATTTATTAAAAAGAGAAGTTGAGGACCTGACATATGAAGGATATCAACTCAGGAAAGGACAAAAACCCCTTAAGGCCCAGTTAGAGACAAAAATAAAAGATTTTAAAAGAATTCAGACAGAATACAGTGAAAAATGTGAGCTTTATGATTATGTTAAGAGACAAAATGATGAGTTAATTACCGAGCTTGATACATTGAAAAGACAATTTGAAACTGCAAATTTTGATTTTAGAAAATTTGATGGATCAAGCGAGGTAGTTGCCAACATGATTGATCACTGCATGCAGTTCAAATGAAATCAGTCAAAGGGTTTAGGATTTGAGAGTGTACCTCCTCCTTATAATCATACATATCAGTATCAACCCTTATCCAAGGATGAGATTGCCAATGAACCGTTTATGGTTTATGGCAAGCCATCTGGTTTCGTTTCAGGCGGATTTATTAATGTTGAAAGTACTAACGTTTCTACTTCCCCTGCAGATCAATCCTTAGATCAGTCAAAGCACAAAGTTGAAGGATCTGTTTCTGATAACAAAGCTGAGCCTGAACCTGATGTTTTTGTTTCCAATGAACAACCTTCTGTTTCTGATATTAAAGTTGATGATACATCTTGTGATGCCTTTGATGATTTTGCGTCGGATCATGTTGAGTTAATTTTTTTTGACATATTTGATTATTTGTTTGAAAATACTGATGTTCCTGTTTCTAGCACATCTACTTCATATGCAGGTAAAGTAGCAGAAGATGAGAACAAGGAGAACGCCACTGAACAAACCAACATCTCCTTGAGCTCTGAATCTGTTGCTTCGAACTCAACTGCTTCTGATCAACCTGCTGTTGAGAAATACAGACCACCAATTCCAGCGAAACAGAGTGCCTCCTGCAATTGTGCTTGTGGGAATAATAAGAGACAAGGCAAGGATACGCCACCAGGGGCAGGAAGAAACAACTTCATAGTGAAGAAAAAAACATGTTTTCACTGTGGAACACCTAGACACATTGCCAGAAATTGTCCAAATCACGCATACGTTCCTTACTATGCACAAGGCTGGCAGAACGCGCCAAGAGGGAGATACTTCAAAAGAAACCCCTTAAGGTCACGTTCAGACCATGGTGACTGGAACGCTCAGAAGGCCAAGAATCAAAATCCAAAGGACAAGAAGGGAATGCCGGCCAAGAAGCCCAATCCAAGAGATGCTCCAGTGAAACAAAGACCGGTTAGGTCAAAGTCATCTCAACGGCCGACATCAAGTTCAAAATCAAGTACCGAGCCACCCATCGGATCGAAAAAGAAATGGGTTAAACCCAACTACAAATGGGTTCCAAAGGCTCACTCTCCCAAATCTTCTAACGATTCTAATGTTTCTTCATCTTCTGTTTGTGATAAACAGGATATGTCATGGGAGAGAGTACCGTGCGTTAATGACAAAGGTCGACCTAGTTTCAAAATGGACTGGGTTCCAAAGACCAACTGATCCCGCTCTGTGTCGGAGCAACTATGGAGGCATATAATCATACTTCGGTTTGTTGGTAGTGGCTGTTCCAGGCACATGATAGGAGGCATCTCTCAACTGTACAACACTCAGAACATTGTTTGAGAGTATGTGTCCTTTTCGGGAAGGGAAGAAAAGAAGAGATCACTCATGGGGTTAGTGCTTAACGATATGAAGAATTTTTGGATCTGTTCTGAGATTACGCGTGTTGTTCTCAGACCTTCTGGATGCAAATTCAGTCGGTGAATTACGGTTTGCGTTTTCTTCTCTATACTCCTGAGTTTATCTTACTCTGATTCGCTTCAAAGACAAATTTTTGTTTTAGGATAGTTTAAATTTGCGCATTTACTTTCGTTTCTCTCCTATGCACAAAATTAGGGGGAGAAATAAAAACAAAACAAAAATTAGAAAAGTTTAAAAAAATCCAAAAACATTAGAAAATCAGAAAATCAAAAATATGGTGTTAATGAAATGTGCTTGAGGGAGATGTTTTGGGAAGTGATATAATCATGTGATAACAGGTAATCTGAATCTGTGTAAGGGACTGAATCTGAATTGTCTAGGCTATGTGTTCGATACGCTGGTAGGCACGAGAGATTAAAATGGACTTGACTAGGCATTAATGAACTTAAGGAATTCATAGACTTGACAAATTTTGACCTAGTTAAATCCGTTTAGCCTGACAATACGACGCTCGGATAGGTTGAGCAGGGAGATATATATGGGAATCTACTGGTCATATTAAAGAACTCGTATCTGGAACTGTGGATTAACTTTTCCTCAATGTGCGGATTATGTCCTTAATCCCGATATTGATGGGGTGACTGGTGAATTCCGATAAATTAGGTCTGTAGAAGGTTATATTCTTTCTTTCTATCTGTTAGTCATATGTTGCCTCCTCTGCGTGATCGAAAGATCCGACCTGGAATGTAGCATATGCAACTCTATCTCTCTGCATCTTCTATCTATGCAATTCTTTCTATCTGTTAGCCATATACTGTCTCCTTTGCGTGACTCACAATCCGACCTGGTACACAGTATATGCATCATTCTTTTTCTCAATCCCTCTAAAACTTCAGTTAGTTATATGTTTCACCCTCTGCGAGATTAGAAGAGATCCGAACTGGGTGTATAGCATATGCATTCTAAATCTATCTTCTCTCTTAATAATTGTCTGCTCACCCGATGTAAGGAGTATTCTGGAAGTCCTTGATTACTGGAGCGTATCAGGAAGCGGGAAACATGTTCTGATACAACTAAAACTGAACACTTACAGATTGTCTGTAGATCTCGCTGCTCAATTTAGGTGGACAACAATATCATTGGTCGTCGTCAGCTGAATGGTCCTTAAGGAATATTATCTAGGAACTTAGGATCACATTGTCTTGGCACTTATAGTATGTCCTAATTTTGTCACAATCTCTCGTGTTTAAGTGGACCACAATACCGGCGTTTGACCAGATCTATTCATGAAGGGAGAGGTACTGATAAACGAATAAAGGCTGTTTAAAAACTTTGATCCCAAATCACTCTTAAAGTTAGATATCATTTTATTTTTGTTAAATTTGTTCATAGTTTTCTTCTAATTTAAATATTAGGGGAGAATTAAAAATTAAAAAAAAAAATCAGAAAATTAAAAATCCAAAAATAGTGTTATTTCTGTTTTATTTCTTTTTCAGAAAATATGAAAAATCCAAAAATATTGTGTGCTAAAATTTTCTTTTAGTTTTGTTTTGTCTTGAATAGTCAATTCAGGTGAAGATGAAACTCATGGAAGTTTGTATCGAAGATTTCTGAGCCAAGGCTTCATCCGTGATCATCGAAGAATTCTCATTTGAAGGAGCAAGAAATGAAGATTATTCTTTCGACATTCAATCTTTCAACCCCAGAAGCAAGGTGAAGCTGAAATTGAAGAATATGTGACGGATTGCATTGAAGCCTCCTTAATCAGTCTGCTGCTATCTTGATCCTGCTGAAGTGATCCAGAAGATTTGTTCTCTCTGACGTTCTCTCTGAAGATTCTCAAGCTGAAACGCTATCTTTCAAGAATCAGTACATCAAGCCTCCTCACCCGACGAGCGTTCAACGCCAAATTCTGAAGAAAAGCTCAAGTGCTTAAGATGAACTCATTCATTGAAGATTCATCAAGTTCATCTTGAGGTTGTTTGAAGATAAATGCTGAAGCCAAAGCTCCCAATGAAAATTAACAAGAAAAGCCAGCTACTTTTTAGGGGGAGCTTGTTGGGTCATTTAAGAAAAGAAAAGAAAGCTATAAACCAAGGGGGAGATTGTTGGGTCAAAAATATGGTTTATACTTTGCTTTTCTAGGAAAATGTAATTTTATGTCTAGGACCGTAAACAGCTCAGTGTTTACGGCCGTAAACAGGTTTACGACCGTAAACCCTGTTTACGGCCCAATGGGTGTTTACGACCGTAAACCCAGTTTGCGGCCCAGTCGAGTATATATAGGGGTGAGGGGTGTGAGGAATAGATTGATGAACACATAGACTAGAGGAGCTTAAGTGTGTGCATTTGAAGGTGTTCTAGAGAGAGAGAAAAGAGAGTGTGTGTTAGTGTGTGTGAATCTTGTATCCGGATCTTCATTCATATCAATACATACAAGATTCATCATCTTCTTCTTCTCATTATCTTCTATTTGATCTGACATCATCTGTTTGATTGGGATTCCGCACCATCAAACGGATCTGATTGATACACAAGCAGAAAAGGGACTTACACGACTCAACCGTTGTAGTTTTCCCCGTGAGCAGGTTCGACCTATCTTTGCATAGGTTAGGCCTTCCAGTCTCTTTATAAGTTCAACATGGGAGCTTATTTGACCGAATCAGGTATATAACTCATTAAGTCCCCCTAGTTCATATCGTTATGGGTAATGATTCAAATTAAGACCGTTGCAACCGAACCATAATCTAAATGGATAAGTATGAAGCCGACATAAATGGTGAGAATACAATTCTGTAAACCTATTTTCCATCATTACCCTACTGTACCACAACCGTCACTTATCATCAAATCCATTCCATTTTCTAAATTATGGGGCGACTTCACAGTTTCAACCATTCATTTGACGATTTTCAGTTTTCCTCTCATTACTCCCGTTAATCCTTTCCTTCATGTCTTTCTCTTTGCAATTTGCTATGGAGAAAGACAATCAGGGTGTACTAGATCGATCCTTGCTTCCATCCACAACTTCATTCACTGTCGCAACCCATCACTAATCCTCATTTTGGTGTTTTGTGGGGGTATATCATTAGTTTTTTCGGGCTGGTTTAAGGTTTCTTGGCTTTGATTTCTTTAAAATTGTTCTTGATCACTATGGTTTTCATATCACCTAAATCACTCTAAACGGTTTTCGTAAGATCATCTATTTTGTGATGCATTTCAAAGCTCTACACGTCATTCCTGTTCTTACCCTATTTCGATACTTCTATATAACCATGGTGAGTCACTACTGAATATCCTGTTCCCTTCGGAAAGATAGAATCAACATCTGTGATGGGCTATCCACTTCTATTAAGACATGGAAGCAAGAATACTTTTTTGTGGACGCGTATGCTTTTTCGGGTCGCATACATTTTGCTAATCTTACGGATGGAGAGTCTGAACCTGCCTATGAATTAAAACATATGGAGAAAATTGGTGTTGAATGTTTGTCTGTGAAATACATGAAGTAGTCCGATCTTGGCGAGGGGATGCTTAAAATGGCTGGGTTAGAGAGCGATTGGGGTAGAGAGGAGAAAAAGGATGCTCTCACCCTTCGAGGCAAGGATCCTACCCTCTTGGATTGACTTCATCATAAGAATCTTGTTGTAGCTTAAAAAACATTTGATGGTCTGAGCACCAGATCACTTGGATATTATGGGGGAGGGGGAGCTATTCTCGACTTGAGTCTATCATTGACTCTCCTCTTACTATAGAGGCTGGGAACTCGCTTTCTCGTCCTCCATCCAAAGATAGGATGAAGGTGATCAAGACTGAGCGGCTTAGAAACAAACCTCATGCTTCTTCTTTTAAGCACATCAGCAAGGTTCAGGTTCCACGTAAGATGAAAAAGTCAATTCCCCTTGATGATGTGGAGATAGCTAATTCTGGTTTCAAAAAACTTTATCTTTGGATGCAGTAATAGAGCGTCACGTCAACTCGATGAATGCTTATACTTTCAAGCATCAAAGGAGTCCCATGTCTCAAAAGACTGCCAACATCGCTTCTATCAATCCCACAAATGATCCTTTAGTTATTTACGTGGTTGTTGTGGATATAGATGAGACCCCTATGTTGCATGAGTACCCTGTTCATTTTGATCCTATCTTGACAAATGTTAGTCAAGTTGTTACCGAACATCCTCCTTCTGTTGTTCCTCCTGAGGGTTCAGGATATGTAGCCCTCATCTAATCCGATGCTACCGTGATTTCTATCATTGCTTCTGCCTCTACCGGTGTTTCCAAATCCCCTATCGATGCTGCCAGGCTCGCTTTTCGCCAAAAAATATTTAGTGTCTGACTTGGTTCCAAAAGTTCTCAGCTTGATCAGAAAAAGTTGGCATTAGGTCCGATTGTTCCCATTAACATGAATTCATCTTCAAAGGATAAGACTAGCTCTGAAATTACCGGGCTTATCAATTTGGATTCTTTGGTTTCCCCCGTAATGGAGCCTGTTAAAAATAAAACTTGAGTGATCAAATAGATTCAAACACGTAAAAGAATCAGGAACACAGAATGAAGATCAAATGTGTCGAATGATTATTAATCATAGCCTTAGAAGAGCTCGATAAAGAACTGCTACTGTAAAGGCGTGTAGCCTTAGAAGAGCTCGATAAAGAACTGCTACTGCTACTGGACAGGCCCAACCCGGATACAAAAACGGACTCATAATAAATCCACAATGACGCAACACTTAAGTCCCAACAATCTCCCCCTTTGCGTCAACTGAGGCAGGAGACCTTCACTGTGGAGTCCGCTTCTGAACTTCAAAGAGTTTCAGAATGACGCTGAGCAATGCCTTACAAACCTGGATATACCACATGATCATATCAGAGAAACACTTCTTATCCCCTTTACGATTCCCTTTGCATTTGTCCACAGACTCCAGGATGTACTGCAGACACAAAGTGGTGTAAAGATGCTTATCAGTGAAATAGAAGCAAACTTTGTGAAAATCAGCATCAGTTCGCTCTTTCATTTGAAATACTAAGCACCAACCATCCTTTTGTATCTTCCCCGGCTTCATTTTATCAAAGTCTTCAGGAGCTTCTTTGGGGAGCACTGACGACCTCTTTCGCAAAACAGATGCTATCTCAACGTCTATTTGGCCAATCTCTTGAATGTATGAAATTAACATTCGTTTGAGATGAGCAACAACGGGTTTGTACTTCTGTTCGTCCTTGAGCAGCATGTTGAATAATAGAATCCAATCGTACAGGTTCAGGCAGGGTAGATCAGCAAGTGTAAATTCGCATACATGACTCGTAGAACCTCTAGCAACCTTAAAGTGAGCATTCATGAAGCTATCAGTTTCGATTGGACCTGAAACCTTCACAATAGTTATCTCTTTCGTACTCCAGGTTTCATATTGAGGCTTCATGTGCTTCAAGTAGAATGAGAAGAGCAAATGGTCTGCACCGCTGTCTGTCAGAGGAACGTTCGCAACTTTGACAAAGCTAGGAAACTTAAAGGCTTTCGGTGTTATTGATAGATCAAGCTGCGAATCCTGTGTGTTCTGCAAGTCGAAGGAAACAACAGGCTCTAACCAATATTGGCTTGGAATATCTACAGTCTTGCTCATAATTCGCTCCAAAGTCCACAGTGGAAATACAAGCTTTCGGCTTTCCAAAGTGACTTGAGCTTCTCTTTCAGCTTTATCTTTCTCTTCAGCTTCTCTCACAATTTGATTGTGCTCATCAATTTGAGCTTCACCAGCCTTCCTTCTTTTTAGCTCATGCTCATCAGGCTCTTCTTCTTCACTGTCATTAATGATTCTTTCATTAGTTAGCTTCTCTTTGCCTTTCGAATCCGAAACTACATTATCCTTCGGTTCGTTTTCTGACTTTGGCTTCACAATTGGCTTCACAGTTGTTTTCGAGGTTTCTTTCTTTGACTGTTTCACATTTTCTCCCCCTTGTTTCGGAAGGGAGCTTGACTCTGAAACACCTTCAATTTTGTTCAGCATTGCGAACACCGACCTGACTTTTTCAGCCAGATGCTTCTTAACTGTGATCGTGATAAGAGAGTCACAAGTCTCAATAATTTTTGATAGTAAGCCATTCATATCCACAACACAACTCTTCATTACAGCCTTTTCAGATAAGAGTTCGTTGATCTGCTTCTCAGCATGCTCTAGCTTGATAATTAGAGCCTTCACTTTTCCGTTTTCACTGCGAGCTGATCCATAATTTTGTTCTCCATAGCCATGTCTTCATGAAGCTTGTCTATTTTAAAAGAAATGGAGGAGTTGAACTCTGATTTGTCAGTTTGGATGCCAGTGCGAACTTCCTCAAGTTTATCCTTCTCTGTGCGAAGAGTTGATCCAAGACTGGAAATGATTGCATTCGGCTTCACAATATTTGTTTTAAAGGAGTTATGAAAGATGCTCATGAAGGATCGAGCATCAGTGATTAGTTTATCGACTTTTTCGGTTGTTTCTTTACACACAGAAGCTGATGCCTCAACTGCTTGATTGGTCTTGTCAAGGTTCGTAGAATGTTCATTCGTCAATGTCTCAAAGAACGCCTTGACAGTTTCTTGTGAGTAATCACCACAAGAGGATGTCTTGGTGGATTCAATCAAGGAATCCAACTTTTCAGATAGAGCCTTTAACTGCCCTCGGGTGACTGGAGCTTCGTGATCACTCTCAGTCCTAATGTTGAATGGAATGTATGTGAAACCTCCAAAATCTTCTTCATCTTCACCATAAATGGTATCTGGATCGTTCTGGCGAAGAGGTGAGATGGGTGGTGAGGAATGACCAAAAGTGAAACCTGAAGCACCTGCCCCCACATCAGATGCATTGACAGATACTAGAGGTTCGCTAGTGGTAGTGGTTGTGGTGGTCGTTGAATCTGTGAATAGTGGAGTGGATTGGGCAACGATAAGCTCAGGTTGCGAAACACCCGTAGATACAGGTGGGCAAGGAGCAATAGGAATCGGAGTGGAGATAGCAGAGGTGGGTGAAGGAACGGAGAAATCTTGGAAAAAATATCTGATCGGAATAATGGTAAGTATTTGAAAAGTTACCTCAGGAGTAAAAGTGACTGGCTGCGAGACCTGGGGTTGAGACGTTGCAGCAGTATCATCATGTTCATTGTGAACATCTTCTTGAACTGGAATCTTCGATACTGTGTTGGACTGCGAGTCTTCGTGGTCACTTGGTGTGGGAGTACGTGGTTTGTGAGCCACTCACTTGACCTTCTTCTTTGGGATTTGGGCTGGTTCAGATGGACCAGCTTTTGCACCTCTTTTCTTTCCTCCCTTCTTTGGTTTGTTTGCCTCGTCAAGGACCTTTCGTACTGTTGGATTAGATGTCTAAGCCCATAACTATTATTGGTATGTACTTGACCCGAGAGTAGCATGGTCCATTTGGGTTGCATATCATCAGGACAATTTGTTAGGATGGACTTTTGAGAGAAGGTTATTTATGGTTTATTAATATATTATAAGTTATAATATATTAATATGAAATCATATGTTTTAATTAGTATCGATCAAGAATTAATTTGGAATTAATTTAGTGATCAAAAGAGACTAATTAAATCTATGGGGACTAATTATGATAATTAGTTATATTTATATGTGTTGGGCTTATGATCCACGTTGGACCAAGTTTATGTATGGATACATAAAGAGTTGGGCCACATGAACCATGGATCATAAAACCCATGGGTATGGATTATGGGTTATACCCATGACCCTTGGAATCCTACATATAAATAGGTTACTCTATAGCCAAAATCACCACTTCTTTTCTTAGAGAAATATGGAGGTGTTTTGGTGCATGGAATTCTCTCTCAAGAGCCACCTTTGTCCTAGGTGTGTTGTGATTCCATTTGAGGCATTTCATACTATTGGTGCTAAGCTCTTAAGGCCAAATACATCAAGACTTCAAGCCACATAAAAGGTATGTTTCCCTAACTAGTATATTATATGGTTTATGTCAAATGCATGCTAGGTATAGGTTTAATGCCTTGGAAACCATTTGCATGTATAATAGAGAAAACATAGATCCAAGGTATTTAGGGTTGTATGTGCACCATAGGATGTTGTAGTATACTAAAACCCAACAGTGGTATCAGAGCCATGGGTTGTTTTCTGTTATATTGATGCAAATGTTTTTTTTCAAGTTGAAGGAAAAAAAAGAAAAAAAACATGAAGTTTGTCAAATTTTATGATAATTACTTGATTTTATGAAAACTAATTATTTATAAAATTTGAGTCACTTTACTACAAGAGTTGAATTAGGTCAATTTATTAAAACATAGAATGATATGATTATTTTATTTGTTTTAAAAGTTTGATCTAAATGTTTTAAGGAGTTATAAATTTTGTCATAAAATTTTGGAGCTCAAAAGTTTTTTTTAAAGTTGTGATCTTAAGGGTTTTTGAAACTTCCATAAGTTATGGATATAAAAGTTTTTTTTTTTAAAAAAAAATTTGATTCAAAGTTTTTATGGAGTTACAAAATTTGATGTTAATGTTTTAAAGAATTTCATAACTTGTTCTTAAGTTATGGAACATGGAAAGTTTCATCATAAAACACCATTAGTTCCATAAGTTATGGAATCCAAAGGTTTTCAAGAATTACAAAAGTTGCCCTCAAGTTTTGGAATTTGAGAAAAGTTTTTTATGAAAAAAAGAATTGAATTCTAAAACTCTTGGGTTCATAACTTAAACAATTAATTAAATGGTTTTAATTTTGAGTTTAATAATTGGAATTATGATGTTTGTTGAATAGTTCAAATTAACTCTTATGGACTTTATTAATAGTTAATTAAAGCGTTTAATTAAAAGAGTATTATTAATCCATCAATATATGGTTTGAGTTTAATTAAATTAAAAGTCTAGTTTAATTAATAGATTAAACCACCAAGTATTTTAAATGTCTAAAATACACCCTTATACTATTATAATATTAAAAGTTTAATATATTATATGTATAAGAGCAAGTCGTCTTACCATTAGTAGGCCTCATTCACGAAGCCGGTCTATAAGGGGGGTATAAGGTTACTGCCTATAAAATGGCAGTTTAATGGGTGTCCTCTCACTCACCGCTTCCTTGACCGGTGGAGGGTCGTTAGCCGAACAGGTAGGACAAGGACTATAATTCTCCCTTCATTATAAGTATAATGATAAATACTAAGTAACTAAACACTTATAAATTCCCAATCTTAGTTACTTAGGAAAATGTGAATAAGGTGCTAATCCATGAAATTACACTTTGCACTTTGTTTAAGCTGTTAGTGGAGCGTGTGTGGTTAACCGACACACTAACCTGGACTTAACAAGGTAAGCAAAGGGTAACTTAATGTTTATCATAGTATCGTTGGAGCGTGTGTGGTTAACCGGCACATCGATTGAGGGGTAAATATTAAGGGTACCAAGTATATTTGCATGGTTACTTCACACCTTGTTTTGTGATCCTCGGCATCCCAGTCACAAAACCTGAAGGGCACACTCGAGATTGAAACATGCCATTGAAAAGTTCAATGAATCTCAAAAGAATCTAGGAGTTTCAAAACTAATTAAAACCTAATAATACATTTCGTTTATCTTGGTGGAAATTGGTGAATCGTCATTCACCTACCTTCAAATATTTTATAGCTTGGATTACGGCATCCCTCTTCCAAGTTATAAAATAGTTTGTTGGGTCCTAGCCTTAATATATCATATTGGGTGTTATATTAAGGACTTAAATCAACTTTACGTGAATTTCTCCCATTGTTGATGTCTGGTTTAGACAACAATGATCTTCCCAAACCAAGCTTTCCTAATGAATATGACTTCCCGAGTTTGGCTCATGGAAGTGATACTTCTCTTCCTCCACCTCCTCCAATTATGGTGATAAATAAAAGTGTTTATTTATATTCATAGGGTTTGATACCATATTTGATTCATTTATTCTTGTGTTTCACTTTTCATGTTTTGACTTCCAGAATAACTAAGTCGCTCTTCCTGAATGATTAAGTTATTCAAACCATCCACAGTCGGTCATATGTTGGAAGTAGATATGAATCAAGACTGTCATGGGTTGGTTTGTAGAGGTCCAAGTTGGTGGACAAAGTGGTGCTACAACACTCATGAGTGCTCATAAGTTCTGAGTATTGGATTCAACCCGCGCTCATTTGAATCACTTCATGGATTTTATCACGAGTGATCATGAGACGATAATATCTTATATTCTTCAAACCTAGAGATATGAGCTGTTACTATGAGTTGGTTGTACATTGATTGCACGAAAACGCATTCGGTAACTCGATGTTATAAAACGTGCCTTTGTGTATGATTCAACAAGTAGTAGAACAAGCCATATGAGTCGAAGTTTATCCATTCCTTTTACCTTCAGGATAAAAGCGATATCTGTGGGCCCCTCGATGATTTAAAGATGATACATGTGAGTGCTTGGCCAAGCCAGGACTGATTTGATTTGTTAAATCAGTCAGTCATCATGAATCGAAAATCGGGAAACAACAAATGGACAGAGAGAATGATTGATAATCCATGTCTCAGTCCATATGATATCTAGAATGGAGGAATATATGATCCCTTATCTAATGGACAAGTCATTGACAAAGGTCAGAGTTCATCGACAAGGTCAGAGTTCGACAGAAGCTTTTGAGAGCTACGATTGCTGATCGGTTCCTGAAGTCATACGCAATAATAGTTTTAGACTTATACAAGTGGGAGACTGTTGGATTAATGTCTAAGTCCATAACTATAATTGGTAAGACTTGACCCGACCCGACATGGTCCATTTGGGTTGCATGGCATCATGCATTTGGATAGACTATAATGAGAGAAATAACACTTAAGGTTGGTTAATATATTATAAGTTCTAATATATTAATAAGGTTATTTAATTAGTATTGATCAAGAATTAATTTGGAATTAATTAAGTGATCAAAAGGAGACTAATTAAATATAAGGGTTGATTGTGTAAATCATTCATTCTTATATATGTGGGCTTGTGATCCAAGATTCCTTATGTTGGACTAAGTCCATGGGGTGACCCATGGATACTCCATGGAGGTTAAAAATCCATGGAGCATAAGGAATGGGTAAAGTTATGAGTTACATTGTGTAACCCTAATAGCCACCATATAAAAGAATCCCATGGCTCAAGAAATCGTGGACTAATGTGTGAATATGAGGGCTAGACGATTTCAAGTAGTGTTCCATTTCTCTCAAGTCATTCCATGTGCATTTGGTGTTGTGTGAACCATTTGAGGTGTCACGCTTGGGGCACTAGGCACTCAAGCTTCATGGAGACAAGCTACATCAAACAAAGGTATGTATTCTATCCATTTGATTACCCAAGTATCAAGTATTGTATGCTAGATAGGGTAATACCTTGGAAAGTTCATAATTGCATGTATAATAGAGAAAACATAGATCCAAGGTATTTAGGGTTGCATGTACACTTAGGAGTGTTAGAATGCTCAAAACCCATCAGTGGTATCAAAGCCAAGGCTTGTTTTCTTGTTATACTTGCAAAATTAGCTGAAAAATCGAATTGTATTAGTTTAAAAGTTATGCTAATTACTTGAAAAAAATTTGATGTGAATTATCTTTGTTCATATGAGTTTATTAGATTAATAGAAAAGTTAATTGATTATGTGTTTTCAATCCATTTTAATCTAAGAGTTGATTCTAAAATGTGTTTTTGTAACTTATCCTCAAGTTATATGAAAAGTCACATTTAAGTTTCATAAAACTCATAAAAAGTTGGCAATGGTTACAAAAATGAAGAGTCTTGTCCTCATTAAATGGTTTTATGACTCCATAACTTGTCCTCAAGTTATGGAGGTTCAAGAGTCACTTCATTAAATGATAAAATGTGTAACCTTAATTAGTTCCATAAGTTACAAAAATAAAGAAAAGTTACATTCTTTTATTAGTTTAAAGTCTTCCATAACTTGTCCTCAAGTTATGGAACTTGAAGGGTTTTTTTTAATTAAAACTACTTTAAACACATAAGTTATGGAATTATTTAGTTTTGAATATTTTCAAAACTTGCCCTCAAGTTTTGGAATTTGTAAAGTTTTCCCCATGAATACTTTAATTCCAAGTTAGCCCTTAGAATTTTAAAAGTTAAAATTCAACCATTATACTTTATAGTATTATAAGTTAATAATAAATATATGTATAAGAGCAAGTCAGTCTTACCGTTAGTAGGCCTCATTCACGAAGCCGGTCTATAAGGGGGGTATAAGGTTACTGCCTATAAAATGACAGTTTAATGGGTGTCCACTCTCACCCACCGCTTCCTTGACTGGTGGAGGGTCGTTAGCCGAACGGGTAGGACAAGGACTATAATTCTCCCTTCATTAAAAGTATTAAAGATAAATACTAAGTAACTAAACACTTATAAATTCCCAATCTTAGTTACTTAGGAAAATGTGAATAAGGTGCTAATCCATGAAGTTACACTTTGCACTTTGTTTAAACCGTTAGTGGAGCGTGTGTGGTTAACCGGCACACTAACCTGGATTTAACAAAGTAGGCAAAGGGTAACTTAATATTTATCATAGTATCGGTGGAGCTCGTGTGGTTAACCGGCACATCGATTGAGGGGTAAATATTAAGGGTACCAAGTATATTTGCATGGTTACTTCACACCTTGTTTTGTGATCCTCGGCATCCCAGTCACAAAACCTGAAGGGCACACTCGAGATTGAAACATGCCATTGAAAAGTTCAATGAATCTCAAAAGATCTAGGAGTTTCAAATCCAATTAAAAACCTAATTACATTATTTTGTTTTTCATGGTGGAAATTGGTAAATCGTCATTTACCTACCTTCAACTATTTCATAACTCGGATTACGACATCCCTCTTCCAGTTATAAATAGGTTGTTGGATCCTAGCCTTAATATTTCATATTGGGTGTTATATTAAGGACTTTAGATCAACTATCTTGAATATCTCCCAAAAGATGTCTAGTTCAGACATCTCTGATCTTCCCAAATCTCTTGGAACTTTACTTCCTCCACCTCCTCCAATTATTCTCCCTAACCCACAAGTTCAAGGTCACTCAAGCCTGAATGGCAAGCAAGGTCTATGTGTGATCACATCTTAGAGATGAAGTCACATATTGCCAAGCTGGGAGAGTTGGGTGTCAAAGTCTTGGGAAAGTTGGATGTTCAATCACTTTCTAAGTCACATAGTGAGTTCCTTTGGGACTACTATGAAACAGACTATGACATGAACCTTAATGATCATATCTATTTGCTTGGTGCTGCTGAATCAGTAATGATTTGGAACGATAGTAAAGCAAATTTGATTAGAAGATCAACTTCCCAAAAACTTTATGGACAGTGACAATGGTGACACTGGAAATCCAGAAAAAGCATTCTCTTCCCAATGGAAAGGGATTGGCCATAGTCAACCCGGTTGACCAAATGGTAAGGAGAAAGGCTAAGTCTGAGATAGTCCCATTACCAAAGGGTCCATATGTTTATTTTGCCAAAGGAAGGGGCGTTGATTGCAAAGCAGCCAAGTTTACCTAAGGATGTTAAAGTCAATACCTTCTTATTGGCAATATCCCTTAACAATGAGTCGTGCCTTGTTTCTTATCATATTTCCCTCTTTGTGCAGCTTGTTACGAAACACCCATTTTAGTCCAACAACGGATGCATCCTTTGGAGTGGGAATAAGTCTCCAGACCTTTTTTCGTTCGAATTCATTGAGCTCCTCCTGCATTGCTTGCACCCAATCAGAGTGATCAAGAGCAATTTGAACATTTTTAGGTTCAATTTTGGAGATAAATGAGTTGAACATGCAATATTCCACTTTTGAGAATAATGCACTACACTTCGCTTTTTGTTGTATTCTCGTGAGGACTCCTGAATACGAATCTCCTATTACTTGAGTTTTTGGATGATCTCTTGTCCATTTGGTTAATGGAGGGTAATTAGGATCATATGTTGGATCCAATTCAACATTCACTTCTTCAAACTCTGACTGCCCATCCGAATCATCATTCGCATTTTCATTCTCCCCTCGAATGATGTATGTTCTACTTCTTCATTTAGAGTAGGATTCTCCCCCTGGAGATAACTTTAGTGGGTCACTTCAGGAGTTGAATGCTCCCCCTGCAAAGGTGTATTAGGTGTGGAGGTTGATGTAGAACTCTCTCCCTGCAGTGTAGCATTTGCACCTTGTGATTGAGACGGAATTTCAGAGTCTTTCGGAGTGGGGTGCTTGTGTTCCATATCTTTTGCAGGGTCATCAATGAATTTCTTCAGTTCGTCTTCCTTGTTGTCTGCTACTTTGGATTCTGAGGAGATGACCTTTTCTGGCTCGTCGAATAAGTTCATGAACTCCTCGTAGAGATTGGAGAGTGGAATTGTAACTGGATTCGGCTTGGGAAAGATCTCCTTTGATTGACTGTCATTCTTCTAATACTTCTTCAAATAGTTGTCATAAAATGTGACATTGTATGTTTCTTCTATCTTTTTCGACTTGTTGTTGAGAACCCTATATGCCTTAGAAGTCATAGAATACCCCAAAAAAAATACCTTTGTCAGCCTCCACATCGAATTTTTTCCTTTGCTCCTTAGAATTGAAGATAAAACACCTGGAACCAAGCACATGGAAAAATGTGACATTAGGTTTTCTATTATTTAATATCTCATATGGAGTGACAGAGAATCGCTTATTGAGGATTGATCAATTTTGGGTAAATCAGGTTGCTCCAATTGCATCCGCCCATAAGTAAAGCGGCAGATTCGCGAATGACAACATGGTTCTCGTACCTTCGCACAACGAGCGGTTTCGTCCTTTAACGACCCCGTTTTGTTGAGGAGTATAAGGATTCGAAAAGTTGTGAGTTACTCCTTTCTCAGTCAGAAATTCTTCAAACGCTTGGTTTTTGAATTCTAAGTCGTTGTCACTGTGAATGTTATGAACCAACTTTCGTAGTTGTATCTCAATCTGCTTTATGAAATCCTTGAGCTTAGGAGTGGCTTCCAATTTCTGCTTAAGAAAATGCACCTAGGTAAATCTAGAAAAATCATCAACAATTACAAGTATATATTTGTTACCACCAATGCTTTCAATTGCCGAAGGATTACAAACGTCTATATGCAAAAGTTCAAGTGGTTCTATGACTTTCGTATTCATAATTGTTGGATGACTCTTCCTGCTCTGCTTCCCCATTTCGCAGGCTGCACAAAGATGATTTTTTATCAAACTTTAAGAGAGGTAGAACTCACACATGATCACCAAAAACAAGTTTATCGATGTCTTTGAAATTGAGGTGCGAGAGTCTTCGGTGCCACATCCAACTATCATCTGTAGAAGCTTTCGTAAGTAGGCAGATGGAAGACTTCCCTTTGATGGGGTTCAGATTGAGTTGATACATCTCGCCTTTGCGTTTTGACTTTAGGAGCACTGTTTTGGTCTCCTTTTCGATAATCTCAGATGCTCATCGTCAAATGAAACTTTCAATCCCGTTCCAACAACCAACTTCGAAATACTTATAAGGTTGTGTTGTAAGCCTTCTACGTATGCGACCTTGCGAATTGAAAATTCTTCATTTTTAATCATCCCATAACCCTTGATTTCTCCAAGTGAATTGTTGCCATACTTCACTCTTCCTCCATCCTTTAGTGACCTGAACTCTCACAGTTCTTCCTTCCTTCCTTTCATGTGACGCGAGCAGCCACTATCTATATACGATTCTGAGTCAAACTGCTCGTCCCGAATCACCTAAAAGAGATTTAGGAACGCAAATTTGTTTGGGGTCCACGTGAGGCTTTCATAGAAACAGGAAAAGTAATAGCAAGATGAACTAAATAAGATCGTCTATTCAAGGTGGTGCTATCTTTCTTTTTAATTTGAAAAACAGTGATCCTATTGTCTTTTAAGTTCTTATCCTTTGTGGATATTTTCCTTTGCTTATTTTGGATCTGTTGCTTGACCACTTTCTTCTCAATGTTATTTTCGGACCTCTTAAATGGAATTTAAGGTTCTAAAACTATCTTTCCTTTGCCTTTAACATCTTTCGATGTTTTGGCTGAATGTGAAGCATTCGTGTTTGGACAGAAGTGAGACTTTGTTTTCTCCATAGGTTTCGCATGATTTGAAGAAGATTGTTTTTGAAAAACATTTTGTTTCGAAACCTGTGGAGACTGAGATTGAGTTCGTGGAAAACTATTAGGGTTCGCATGTGAATAGATTTTCGCATTTGGATTGGATGATTTTTCTTGATAAACGAAGTTGGGATTTTTGGATCTCCACAAATGCTTTCTTTCCTATAGATTTTTGTTATATCTCGCATTTCTTTGATGTTTTTGAGCTGCGAATTGCTCAGAGGATTTATGAATATTTGCCCTAGATCTTGGCTTTCTGATGGGAGTTTTGGTTTGTATCGTTGATGTATGACTCGTAACTTTCTTGGTTCCACTTGGACTCCCCTTTTCGTAGCTCGAGTTGACTTTGTTCAGCGGTTTTGCTACGTATATGCTCTTCGTTTTCCAACAGGTCATTTCAGAGAGACCTTTGGTTTCTTTTGCATTGTCGATTGGAGCTGACCAGAAAAATTCATCACAACCATCTTTATTGTCGTTTTCGACCATGGACGTTAGTTCTACTGTCTGATTTTTATTCAGTCCCTTGGTTGCGAAAACTTGATTGGGAATAGTTTGAACTTTTGGAAAAACAGTTGCTTTTTCTCTTACAACTATTTATTTAACTTCAGAAAAACATGCAAATTCAACTAAATTTTCAGAAATTAAGACTTTCGCAGGTTCAAGTTCACTTTTAACAAATTCAGAGCAATCAACCTCATCCTTCACAGAGATTTCACTAATATCACTATCATCGTCGAATTCAGATGTATTTTCAACATTAAGTTTGTTTTCTGAACTCAACTTATTTAACACCCAGAATCAGAAAGACCAAGAAAGGAAAGAAAAGCCCTAAGTCGAAAGAGTCAACTCGTCGAGTCCAAGGAAGAACTCGGCGAGTCGGAGCGGGCTCCGTGTGGAAGATTAAGTGACCGACTCGACGAGTCGGCTAGTGGACTCGGCGAGTCTGGTCTGGGTTGGGAAACCCTAATTCCGGGACTTGGTACCCTATTTAAGCATCTCATTCTCTTCCCTAGGGTTCATTTGCGGCCCCTATAGTCCAGAACTCAAAACCCTAGCCTCCATTGGTGAGTTTGAGTGATTCCTTCTTGATTTTGAGTGTTTTGGTGTATTCTTGGAAGTGTAGAAGAAAAGGAAAGAGAGAAGGTGCAAAGGAGAAGAAGGAGATCCATAAGCTAGTTTCCATTTGCTACTTCATCCGGTAATAAAGCCTCTACCTTGTTCATTTTCCTAGTAGATCTTCATATATGCTTGTTTTGCCACTTTTGGGACATTTCAAGGTCCAAACTCGAGATTGGAGCTCCCTTAGGGTAGTGAGCTATAGATCTGGACATCATTGAGCCCCAGGAGCTCAAGGTAGCTACCTTTATGCAAAGCAAGGCCTTGTTCCAAGCCCTAGGTTCCCATTTCTAGATTATTTTGGTGTTTTAGCTTCATACCTCTATGCATGTACGTAAAGTTGGCAACTTTACGTGTTATATCGGCCCTAGAAGCCCAGATCTATGAATTGGATGCACTGGAATCGATTAGAATCAACTGTTTAGTGAGGACATACATAGGACTCGATGAGTTGTTCTTGGACTCGGCGAGTCGGAGCGCAACTCCCGATTTCTCCGATTTTAGAGTTGCAAGTTGAATCAGTGAGTGGAAGAGGACTCAGTGAGTTAGAACAATGATCTGGAAGTAGACGGACTCGGCGATTCTACGTCCCGACTCGGCGAGTCGAGTCGCGAGTTAGAGAAGTGTGAGTCCGGGAACTCGGTGAGTTCATAGTAGGACTTGGCGAGTAGAGTCAACCAGGAAGTTGACTTTGACCAGGAAGTTGACTTTGACCAGGGGTAAAATAGTCATTTTACCCTGAAAATAGTTATCAGTATCTGATTTAGTGTTTATGAGATTGTAGCCGGGGAGTTCCGGAGCAGCAGTCAGCCAGTTTCAGATTTAGCATCTCAGCAGCCAGCGTTACGAGGTGAGTTTCCTTCCAGTAGGAACGAGTCTACGGCCACAATGCCGGCCCGTTTAGTTAGCAGTAGTTCCGGACTTCGATCTGATGCAGTAGTTCAATGTGCTTGATGTCTTTGTGATTCAAGCCTGTCTTTGTGTTATGTGTTCCGGGCTTCGGTCCGATGCAATATGCAGTATCTGTGTTTATGCTAGTAGTTATGATTATGCTATGCTATGTTCAGTCAGTTCCGGACTTCAGTCCGATGCAGAGGGCAAGGCCCTGGTTAGTTCCGGACTTCGGTCCGATGCAGTTTCCGGACTTCGGTCCGATGCAGTTTCAGATTTAGCATCTCAGCAGCCAGCGTTATGAGGTGAGTTTCCTTCCAGTAGGAACGAGTCTACGGCCACAATGCCGGCCCGTTTAGTTAGCAGTAGTTCCGGACTTCGATCTGATGCAGTAGTTCAGTGTGCTTGATGTCTTTGTGATTCAAGCATGTCTTTGTGTTATGTGTTCCGGGCTTCGGTCCGATGCAATATGCAGTATCTGTGTTTATGCTAGTAGTTATGATTATGCTATGCTATGTTCAGTCAGTTCCGGACTTCAGTCCGATGCAGAGGGCAAGGCCCTGGTTAGTTCCGGACTTCGGTCCGATGCAGTTTCCGGACTTCGGTCCGATGCAGAGGGCAAGGCCCTGGTTTGTTCCGGACTTTGGTCCGATGCAGTTTCCGGACTTCGGTCCGATGCAGAGGGCAAGGCCCTGGTTAGTCCCGGACTTCGGTCCGATGCAGTTTCCGGACTTCGGTCCGATGCAGTGGGCAAGGCCCAGTAGTTACTTTATATGTTATTGTATGGTATGTGTAGTTTGGGGGAGCTCACTAAGCTTTGTGCTTACAGTTTCAGTTTTTGGTTTCAGGTACTTCCGCTAGTGAGGGGAAGAGCTCGGGATGATGGCATGGCATCAGTTGATATGTTTTGACATCAGTTGATTTGATAAACTTATTATGACATTTTGAGACGCATGATCCATGGATTTATCTTTTAATATTTGATATTATGGTTTAGTAAAGTTTTCAAACGAGAATTTTTGGGTTGTATTTTTGGGATGTTACAACTTAGTGTTTAATGAGTCAAACTTCTGCACAATATTAGATTTGATTTTCTCTTTGTCATTTTCATCCAAAAGTTGTTTCAACATATTTCTATGATCTTTGGACTTTATGAAAGATTTAATTTTGTCCAGTCCTATTCTGTGGGCATCTGAGACTTCGTCAGATGAGACGATGGATTCGCACCTGTAACAATCTGCGTCGATTTCGTCCTCTTTCAATTCAAGAAAGGGCAAAATCATCTTATAAATTTTCTTTCCAATTTCACAATCAAGATGTAACTGGGTAATATTAAAATAAAGTATTTTAGCAATCAAACAAAAACGTTTCACTGTTTTAAAAGACCCAAATTATATCTTTGCAAATAAATCAACTCATCCCTAGACCTAGACAAATCAGACTCCAACTTTTTAATCCACACGTGCCTCTCTTCACTTTTGTTCGAAACCCTGCCGAGTTGATTGGTTAAGTTAGAATTATTCAAAAGGGTTCTTTTTAAACTTTCACTGAAACTAGATACCGTATATTTTAGATCATCTAATTCATTTAGATATTGAGACACAAGAATATTTATAGATTTAAGAATGGTGTGTACCTTGTTTATCACCTTCTCGCATTTACTGATCTGCTCACGGACGGGTTTCATAGCGAACCAGCTGTCGAAGACACGACCGCCATCAGTAGCGTATCCTCTAAGCTCTGAACCTTCATTAGTCACCATAAAGCACCTTCCACCAAACTGTGAATCATCAAATTTCGCCACACTTCGACTCTGCCAAACTCATCATCCTGTTCCTGCACAATTACAATAGGTTTATCATCATCAGCACTCTTCTTCTTCTTAACTTCCTCCAACTTTCTAAGGAAATAAGCCTCATCATCCTCCTTTTCCTTATTCTCATTCATTCTCCGTAGTATGCACTCCTTTGCTAGATGATTTTTTCCATGACAATAATTACAGTCATAGCCGGAGTCACCTACAAGCTTCTTCTCCTTCTTTGTTTCTTCATTTTGAGAGTTGTTCGCACTCTCATCCTTTACCTTCACAGAACTATAACTCCCCCTGCCAGTTTTGGTTTTTGTTGCGACTGAAATTCTTCTTTGCGAACCTCTTTGGGTTGGACACCATCAAACCATAATCTTCTTTAGAGAGTTCACAATTGGAGAGATCAGACTCTGAACCATCATCAACAACCTTCTTTCCCTTTGCCACAAGCGCTAAAGAACCCATTCTAGAAACAACCTTTCCTTCACTTCTCACTTCGTCTTCATGTGACCTCAGAATTCCAACGAGCTTTGCTAAGGAGTAATTTTTGAACTGATCGTGTGCTTTAACTGTCGACACCACAACTTTCCACTCATACCTTAGCCTTTTCATAAACGTTACCTTCTGCTCAATCAGTTCACGTTTTATCTTGTGCTTCACCATCCTGCTCAATAGATGGTTGTAGAAGTTGAATGTTCGGTCCAGCTTCTCCTCAGGCTTCTAAACAAAAGCTCCAAACTCCGAAAGTAATAGCGCCTGGATGGAATGTTCAAGATCAGCATAACTTGAGTGTAATTCTCTAAGCCTCTCCCATATTTCTTTTGTAGTTTCGCAGGAGATTACTAAGCAAAACGTGTCGTCTGGCAAAGCAAATCGAATAATCCTCATGGCCTTGACATTGCTAATTAGCTTGTCTTTTTCATCTTTGGGAATATCATCAGCTTCAAGAAGAAGATCGTTGTACTCTGCTTGAGTCTTGATAACTCTTTTTGTACCTGTGTGAGCAAACGTCTCCTTGGTTATTGCATCCCATATCAGTGAACCATTGTCTTCAAGCCCTAGCACATAATCTTCAAAGTGCAGTGCCCACACTTCATAATCGTTTGGAAATAGAATAGGGATCCTTGTTGTAGATCTAATACTGCTTGAGAGATTGATTAAGTTAACAGAAGAATCGTCAGGCTGCATGTTGTTGATTTGATAAAAACCTATAAGAACCATATGTGTAAACCTAAAATCGAGTTTAGGGTAAAATAAAGATCAAGATTCAATGTCTATAATCGATGAAGTCGAAGAAGATGGCAGATTCCAGATCCTATTAAAGCGGAAACCCTAATAGCTCTTTTAACAGAAGAGATGCATATGGATTTCACAGTCTCCTGCTCTGATACTAATTGTTAAAAATAAAACTTGAGTGATCGAATAGATTCAAACAGGTAAAAGATTCAAGAACACATAATGAAGATCAAATGTGTCGAATGATTATTAATCACAGTCTTAGAAGAGCTTGATAAAGAACTGCTACTGTAAAGGCGTGTAGGGTTTACAAAAGTGATGATTACAAGATACGGTGCATGTATGTACATTAAATAGTAAACCCTAATAATAATTAACGGGTGGACAGGCCCAAACCAGATACAAAAGCGGACTCATAATAAATCCACAATGACGCAACACTTAAGTCCCAATAGAGCCTGCTACTCAAACTTCTACTAGTGTTGCTCTTGTTAAAGCTCCTACGCCTACTGAAGGTCTATCTCAAAGAATAAGTATAACTTCTTACTTTATTTCCTCCTTTTTAAATATATTCTGTCTTGCTTGTTCTTATGTTGACTTCAATGCATAAGTAATCCCTTACAAGAACAAAGCCCACGCAACCGACCCTGATGTCTTATGTAGCTTCTCTTCCTGCTTTCTTTCATCCATTTACAACTACTCTATTTAATTCGAACAATACTGGCTTAGGCAAGATGAATGATGAAGAAGGTATTGAAAAAAGATCTCTTTCAAATTTTGGAAGGTATTCGTTGGAAAGCTCATGCTAGTCAAAATTCTATATTTTATCAATTATTGGCTGAGCAGAACTCCCTTGATCTATGATGGCTCTTAAAAAGGGAATTCCCACCTTTTTTGTAAACTATTGAGTTCCAAAAACATTGGAACTATGAGTGCTTCCCTTTAACATGCATCTATCTAATTGGATCTCCATGAAGCCCTTATGGAAATAAAGGATATGTTCTCCAAGGAATTGGCTGGTCACACCCTTCGATACTTAAATCCTGACACTGAAGAAGTTGTGTTAGAACATTTCTCTGATGTCATCAGTTATGCCTACTCTCTTCTGAAGCTACTTGATGCCAAGGGTGTTGATGTGGGGTCTTTGAAGAAGCATCATGACATTCTTCATCAAGGTGATGGAGTTCAATGTGGTAGCTCTTCTAAATAGTAGATACTTTTCTTGCTACCATATTACATCCTTGTTTTGTCATATTTTACTATATTTGTACACCTTAGAGTAGGTGCTTTTGACGCTAGTTGTAATGGTAATGCTTGACTATGTATTTTGTTTTGGTATCTTCAGCTGATCATGTATGTTTGTTTCTGTTGATTTTGAGTAGTTGTGTTCATGTATTTGCTTTTCTTGGTAGAGATTTGACTTGATCATACAACGCCTTGAGTCCGAACTTGATTGTCCTTCGTCATATGACCTCCTTACTTTTACATAACTCTATGCCATAGCCACTGACTTATGTTTGCATTATGAATTTTCATTCTATTGTAGCTCCAACTTGGCTATATCTTCAAACCAAACCATAACTTTAACTCACAGACCATCATATTGTCTCCTTATTTCTTATTGGAGTTGATTTACTCTGTTGAGTCCAATGGCTAAATCTTATCGACATTCTTTTCTTAAACTATGATGATTATATGTAATGACTTATCGAGTCAAACCATGGTTGTGAGTCGATGGTGACATACCTAACCAAATCATGGCGGAAAACCATGGCTAAGAGGCGATGGTGACTCTGTTATGCCGAACCATGGTAAAGAACCATGGAGGCTATTTAGTCGAACCATGGGCATGAGCCGATGGTGACTCTTTATGCTGAACCATGGTAGCTATTGGGTCGAACCATAGCCATGAGTCAATGATGACTCTTTTATGCCGAGACATGGCAACAAAACATGGTGGATATTAGGTCGAACCACGACTATGAGTCGATGTTGACTATCTATGCCGAACCATGGTGGCTATTAGATCGAACCATGGCTAGGAGCCGATGGTGACTCTCTATGTCGAATCATGGTGATGAACCATGAAGGCTATTAGGTCGAACCCTGGCCATGAGCCGATGGTAACTCTTTTGTGATGAACCATGGAAACGAACCATGGAGGCTATTAGGTTAAACCATGGACATGAGCTGATGCTGACTCTCTATGTCGAACCACGGTGGTTATTGGGTCAAACCATGGCCATTAGCTAATGGTAACTCTCTATGTCGAACCATGGGGGTTATTGGGTCGAACCATGGTCATGAGCCGATGACGACTCTCTATATCGAACCAAGGTGATGAAACATGGTGGCTATTGGGTCGAACCATGGTCATGAGCTGATGGTGACTTTTTTATGTAAAACCATTGTGACGAAACATGGTGGATATTAGGTCGAACCACGACTATGAGCTGATGGTGACTATCTATGTCGAACCATGGTGGCCATTAGGTTTAACCACAACTATGAGTCGATGATGACCTATTGTGTTTGGGAGACAAATTAAAGATAAATACAACTTTTTTAAAACCAAAATTTTGAATTCATTGATCGGTAAAAATTTAATCCCTTATTCTTACAATCCTAATTGAACAAAGGATTTCAAAAAACTACATTCACTGTTTTTACTCAGATCAGGTTCTGGTGTACAGAACGCCCTTCTTAGAAATGAAAAAGTCATTGATTATGCATGTTTCAGGTTCTTAGGAGCCAATCGTCTTGCATTTTTTCCTAAAACATATGGCCCATTCTGCCTTGCTTCTGTCACCTTATAAGGACCTTACCAATTGGGTCTCAACTTCCTTATATGTTCTTGCCTGCCGTACCGACACACTATACATCGCCATACAAATTTGACTATTTTCTTCCATGTTATGATAGCTACAACTTTAGCTTCAAGCCAATTCATGAAGTAATCTACTGCCACAATAAAAAGCTTTTCTATACTTGGGGATTCCAGAAATGGTCCTACAATATCGATGCCCCATTTTAGGAACGACCATGGGCTAACTAGGCTTGTTTGCATCGTCGGAGGCAAGGTTGGGACATTGGAATGCATTTGAAAATTATGACACTTCGGTATGACCAAGTTTTTGTCATTAGACATGGTCTGCCAGAGAAATCCTATTCTCATGATCTTTTGAAAAACCGCCTTCTACTCGACATGTGCTCCACAAACCTGTACATGTATTTCTTGTATCACTCCTTTACCTTCGTCCTGGGTTAAGCACTTCATCCATGGGGTTGAATACCCTTTTTGATACAACCTTCCTGCATACATGGTATAATTTGATGCGTTGACTCGTACCCTTCGTGCTTCCTTTTTGCATACCGGTAGTGTAACCTTTTGCAAATATTATATCATTGGTGTCATCCTAGAGTCAGGCTCGTTCTATATTTCTAACACATGCACCGATTCTTCTTTGATACTTTTGTTCACCAAGATCTCTACTAACACCGTTTTTGTCAAATGATCCCATACTACCGAGAACAATTTGCTTAAAGCATCCGCCTCTTTATTCTTCGACCTTAAGACCTATATGATTTGAAACATCTTGAATTGCTTGACCAATTCCATTGCTTTGGCTAGATATTTCTTGATGTGTTCCTTTTTAGCTTCATAGGACCCCTTAATTTTATCAGCCACCAACATGGATTCTCCAAATACATCCACCTCCAAAATATTCATATCGAGGGCCAATTGCAGACCAGCGATCAACACTTTGTACTCTGCCTCATTGTTGGATCATTCAAAATCAAAACGTAAAACATATGTGAACCTTTCACCAGTCAGACTAGTTAAAATGACACCAGCTCCCGAACCATCTCTACTTGATGTACCATCAGTATGTAGTGTCAATAAACCATTGGATGTAACCGTATCGTTCGACTCATTTACAACACACATATAAGTTTTTTACACTTGAGGCATCTCCCTCAAAAAGTCTTCTAATTCTTGGGTTTTAATTCTTACCCTTGGTTTGTACGAGATATCATATTGTCCCAATTCTATTTTCCTATTTTGTCATTCGTCTGAACCTCTCTGGTTGAATTAAGATTTGTCTTGTCGGTTGATTCATCAACACAATAATGGGGCGAGTTTGAAAATATCTTTGTAATTGTCTAACTGTATAGACAAGGGATAATGTCAATTTCTATATATGAGAAAAATTTATCTCCGCTCCATGGAGGACCCGACTTACAAAGTATACTAGAATCTGCTTCTTATCCCTTTTGGTAATCAACATTGTACTTATAGCTTCCCTATTGGTGGATATGTATACTACCAATGGCTCATCCAACCTTGGACTGGCTAAATTTGGGAGGGTTCGTAGGTGCTTCTTCAACTTACAAAATGGCTCTTCAGCCTCCTTTGTCCATATGATACCATTTTTTACAATATGATTCTTCACGGACTAGAAAAGGGTAAGGACTGTTCTACTGATTTGGTCAGGAACCTTCCTAAGGCAACTAGCTTTCCGTTTAAGCTTTGCACATCCTTTTTTGATATTCATGTGTTCATATTTACTACTGCTTGGACCTTATCCGGGTTGGCTTCAATTCATGACGGGGTCACAATATGACCTAAAAACTTTCCTTTTTAGGCTCCGAATATGCACTTATTAGGGTCAAGTTTCATGTTCGTCTCCTTCAACCAAGCCAAGTTTCTTCCACATCATCCAAGAACTCTTGGTCCTCCTTGCTCTTTATCACCATGTCATCTATGTACACTTCTATGCTCCTTACAATTTGTTTTTAAAAACTCGATCAACCAATCTTTGATATGTTGCCTCTGCATTTATTAAACCAAAAGACATCTTTCGGTAGCAGTAAATCCATATTTTGGTGTGAAAGGCCATTTTATTCTTGTCTTCCTTTGCCATTTGTACATGGTAATAATCTTTATATGCATATAGAAAGGGTTTCCACTTATAACCCCCAACAACTTACTTTTTTGTTCTATTTCTGGCAATAGGTAGCTGTCTTTTAGACAAGATTTACTCAAATCTGTGAAGTCAATACACATCCGCATCGTACCGTCACTCTTTTTAACCAAGAGAGGGTTTGTGTAACATCTACTTTTCATGTACATTTTCTTTTAAATTATTTCTTAAAAATAACTTTTTTGAGGGTTTTGACTGGCCATGGCATGGTGATGGAGAATCACCATGGTGCGGCCACGTCATTAAAATCTGGACGTGTCATTTTCTGTGGCCGTGACGCAACATATGTATGACCACAACACGATAGCGGCTATGGGTTCTAAAGCCTAGACCCTGGGATTTGATCCCTGTTTAAGGACTCTAGCTTCTAGGGTTTCCTCACTTGGCAGCCTCAACCTTATGAGATCCTTACCCTTTCAAATCCTAGCTCTTATGATTGATTCTTGAGCTTGTTTTGTGGTTTTTTTTAAACTTGAGGAAGAATGAAGTCCATTGTGGTGCAAGGAAGCAAGGAGTGAACTTAGATCCACCATCTACTTCATAAATCTGAGTCATTTAAGGTATTAAGTTTGGAGCTTGACGTTCATTTGCTTAGATCAAAGTTTTTACACCTTTTTGGTGGTTTTAAGACCCTTTCTTAGAGATCCTTTGATTTGAGCAACACCTGGACCAATTAAGTGACCAAAATGATTCATGGAGTTAAGAGTTGGAAGAAAGGTGTGCTTTCATGCTCCACGTTGTGGTCATAAATGTATCTCATCTCACTTGGAAGTTAGGTTTTTAGTTTGGGTACTCATAAGACTTGGGAATAGATGAAGTTAGAAACTTTATCCATTAAGAACATTAGGAGCATCAGATCTAACCTTTTGAGCTCTGGAAATGAAAGGTTAAGTGCTTAATCCATTAAGTTGTCTTGAGGCTTGGCCATGGTGTGATGGTATGCATATCACGATGCGGTGGCGGGTTTACCTACGACTATGTTGTCTTGTAACTACCACGACGTGACCATGGTGTTTGCCACTGTGTAGTTTACTCACTATACTTTATACTAGGTGGATATTGTATTGGTTTGTTGGCGTGTGACGAATGGTCGGGATATCTGCTTTCATTTGTGAGGTGAGTTTACTCAGTATACTTTATACTACATTATGGATCCTTTGTATGATAGGATGTTAGTATTCGGGGTGAGCAAAAGTGAACCTGGATCCCAAAAAACCAACAAGAACCAACAAAATCGAAATTGACAGTTTGGGTTGGTATATTTAGAAACCAAAAATTTTGGTTCAGTTTTGGTTTTAGGATTGTACAAAACTGAGAGAAACCTAACCGAACCAAACTTTATATAATATATGTATTATATATATATATATATATATGTGTGTGTGTGTGTGTGTGTGTATGTGTGTGTGTGTTCTTAGAGTTTTAAACAAAAAAGAAGGGTGGTTTGTTGGTTGAGGCACATGAGCATTATAAGATAGGTCATAGGTTCAAAACTTGTATACTCCAGTTTCTTTCTTTTCTTTTGCCAACTATGTCTAAAATGCTACCTCGTTTCCTATATCTAAACTCAATTAATCTACTCTTCTATACAAACACTCGCCTTTAGCCTTTATTTACCTCTCAGCTTTGTGTCCCACATCGCTTAAGGGACCGAAGAATTATCCATCTTCAAGTTTATATAAATGATTATTGGAGGTGAGTTAAGAAATAGCGTGAGGATTGGTTTAAGTTATTAAAATCGAACCCGAACCCATAAACCGATTCCAAAACAAAAAACCGGAACACTCAACCTATTACGTCGGGTATCGGTTTGGGTTCAATATTATTGAAACCGATCATTGTCGGGTTAGGTTTAGTTTTAGGTCGAAACCGACCCAAAACGACCCATGCACAACCCTAGTTGGTATGTTGTAGGGTTCTCTTAGGTAGGTCGATTTGTCATAGTTACCTGTTGTTGTGATATGCTGGAGACGGTTGTATTGAGGTTGATGGTGGGTTTCATGTAGACACCTTCTCCTGATATCACAGTGAAAAAATGGAAGGTAGATCGTTAGTCGACGTCCGGGAGGGGCTCCCGGGACGAAGTTCCGACGATCTAGTCAGTGTATGTTCGAAAAGAGATAGTGTATTCACAAGAAGAAGAGTTTTGTCCCTTCTTCACGAGGAAGAAGGGTCCTTGTATACCTGGTTTGAGAGGCATGTGGGCCCCAACTGATTCTGTTGGATATTCCTTCGTGAGGCGTAACGTGACAGACTCCTACTGGAAGATCCTTCGTTACGCCTTTTTTGCATCCTCTCCTCATTGGCTAGAGGAGGACCTTTTAGTTATTACGGAGATCATGGCTATCGTCTGACGAGCATGTGGGATGCTCTGAATGGTCCCATGCTCGTCGGGGTGTTATTCCTTGGTGAGGAGGTTATAGCTCTGCTCTGCACCATAAATGTCACGCCTGTGTCTTAGGTCCGGCCTTGGCCTCGGACTTGGTCCGACTGAGTTCAGCTCAGGCTAAGCTCGATACTAGTTTTGACTTCTTTTTTTGATGTTTGCTCTGAGGGATACGTTAACACCTGTGCTTGCTTGTTTGGTGGTTTGTTGTTATATGCATATGTCGACATATTGTGGATGGGTTGAGGCGGTCTGGTTGTGTGCTGAAGGCCAAGATACATGGTCGGTCCAACTCTATGTTGTAGGCCAAAGGAGGGCGGTCCATATTTATGTTGTAGGCCCAAGGAGAGCGGTTCGACTTTATGTTAAAGGCCCGAGTGGCGGTCTAGTCTTTTTTTTTGTAGGCATGGTGTGCATGCATTGTATGGGTATTACTCTTCTGGGTATTTTGGGGGAGCTCACTAAGATTTGACTTATAGTCGTGGATATAAATACTTTAGGTACTTCTGAGGTTCGGGGAAAAGCAAAGGCGTGACTGTACACACTATCCTAAAGATGTTATGATTTTGAGAGTTGTTATGTCACTATACTATGACCAATTCTTCTTTGCAAAATAGTTGTTTTATGGTGTTGACTTTTGTGAAAATGGCTACTATCCCTCTTTTAATTTTGAAAATTTCCACTATGGTTTTTGGGACGTTACAAGTTGGTATCAGAGCCTGGTTTGAGGGATTTGGACGAGCACTCGTGCAATTATAAACTTAAACTAAAGGTCTGCAAATCTTTTACAACCATTTTCTAAAAAGTAAACTTAGAAGGGAGAAGGAGGATGCGATGCGTACAGTTAGCCGGAGCTCAAGGAAAAGTAATTCCCCAAAATATCTACACTTGTTATATGATTATTTTTTGATATATAATTGTGAGAACGACAAGATAGTAAATAGGTTAGGGATCCTTAGGAATTTCATCATAGAATTGCCTGATGTTGTGATGCCTGGTAGCCTCAAAATTTCTTGGTTGTGTTCTATAGAATTGATACTATTACTGTTGGTAACTAGGTGTGTGCCTCATAGTTGTACACGATTAGGGTTTTTAAAGCCTTAGAATGCATGATTTGGCCTTACTTCTTGTTCCTTGTTTGGTTGTGGGCTTCGGGTAGAATCATTTATTTGACTATCTAACGAACCTTGTATCGTCTACGATTGGCATGCACAAGGTGACCGAAAATGATAGTAAAGGTTTCTTGTGGGTAGGTGTGGAAGGTAGTATGGGCCCGTACTACCACAAACATAGGACCCGTACGAGTGTCAAGGAAAACCACAAATTCTAATAAGTAGATAGCTGAGTGTATAGTGTGATGAAATGAGAAAAAAAATTCAGTAAACTTTAGACTTGAAGGGTCCAAGAGTTGAAAATACTGAAACAGAGTTTCAGAATCGTCAAGTGGCTAGTAATGCGGAAAATAAAGAGTTGTGAATCAACCAAGTTAATAACAAAACATATTTTATGCTTAAGATCAATGATTCAAATATGTCTCATATTCATCAGAATTCAGTTACAATTGTTTGAATGTAAAACACACCAAAACTCTCAAGTGGCTCTCTGAAAACTAGTATAAATAGAAATTGTGCAGAATGAGTAGGAATGAACCAGGAAGAGCAGAATTGAGCAACTTTATAATGGATCCCAAGGGCCCTATTTCTAGGCTTTGGAAAAGCCCATGACATGGATTGACCAATCAGGTGTTGACACGTCATCATGACTTAGTCATCAGTTGACACCTTTTCCCTACTTAACGGAGAATGGATGGAGAATTCCAATTCCGTTAGGGTTCCATCCAAGTTATGAGTTTTCATATTTCTTAAGCCTTCTTGATCAACTTTGAAAATGTGATGAGGAACATGAGCATCATGTTGCTTAATTGTCTTCTAAGATGTCATCGATTTCCAGAAGTGTTGTTGATCAAGTTGAGTTGTTTCTTGAATGTTGGAATGTGTCTTGAACTTGAAGATGTACAACTACATGTTCATGATAGACGATGAACGAATTTCATGTGCCATTGAGTACTTGGACGTGCCATGATATGCCATGTGAAATCTTGTTGAGCCATAAATGTGATCATGTTGATCCATTGCCTTGATATGAGCCACCAAGTATTCATGTTGATCTACCAACATCTTTTTTAGCCATAGATTTGTGGATGAGCCAACAATGTTTCTGATGAGCCATGAATATTCCAAATGATCCACCAATATCTTGATGCTCCATATATGATTTAGATGTGCCCACTACTACAAAAACAACCTTTTAGGACTCGCAATGGTTGTCGTAAGGAAAGACGACATAAGGAAAGACGACATGCTTTTGCGCGTCGTCTATTTACGACATGCATTTAAGACACACATTTATGACACACATTTACGACACACATTGCGTGTCAAGGAAGGCCCTGACATAAAGGAAGATGACATGCATTTGCGTGTCGTAAGCTTACGACACACGTTTAGGACACACATTGCGTATCATTAAAGCCCTTGTCATAAATAAAGATGACACGCATTTGCGTGTCATAAGCTTCAACAACCATTTACGATATACATTTACTACGCGTCTTTACGATACTCATTTACACATAACACAAGAATATGGAAACAAATGTATACCAAAACAATCAATTTCATCCAATAACATCATGTCAAAAAATTATAATACATTGGTATTAAGGGGATCTGATTGTACACTGTTATTAAGAGGTTTTCCATAACTATATAACCTAATACTACATTGCTATTAAGGGACACCTTCTTGTTTCTACTTCAAATTTTTATGCTTCTGTTTCTACATGATACCTGTTTTCATCATCAACACATTGGTATTCAAAATAGAATTAATAACTCATTCCATTACCCCTTTCATCATAATTCTATTCCATCCAACCAAACAGTTTCCCAAGTAATTAACACTTTCATACCTTATTCAAAACGGAGTTTGAATCACAATGATTTATGGGGCACAACTGATTTGTATGTCTTGATTCTGATTGAACTGAGAAAACAGGAAAACTTAATGTGAAATTTTCTTTTTAATCTACATTGCAAGTTGAAATGAACTTCATCAGAAGCGTGCATTAAGGAGAAAAGAAAAGTATGCCTGTAATTATAGTTTTTCACAACAAAATATAGAGGTGGACCAATTCTGAGATACTCTAAGACATTATTAAAATAACCCTATAGAAGAAATGATATTTCAAAAACGTTTTAACTGTTGACATATTACCACATTAGCTCAAATTTTTATAAATAGTTGTATCAGAAGCTTATCATACTTGAAGATATGAGTCTCGAGGTAGAACTATTTTTTGTTCTAAACCAGGTTGAATCCTTGTACATAATGCCTTATAAATAATTAAGATGAAAAATTGAAAAATATTAGAGGGGTGTGAATTGAAAAATTATTGGAAAACAGATTAAGAATATTCGAATAAAAAAACTTACAATGCTGGCCAATGATGATGCAGCAAACAAAGCAATGACTAGAAGTTTGACCACCCATAGACCTAAGATGGGTGCATTTTCTTCACCAAATGACATGACCAAGTAGAGCTGACGATACAAATCTTACTATTTCCAATATTCCGACCGTAATTTGTACATACCCTAAGAAAAATAAAATTATCGTAATTTTAGTATATGGAAAGGAATTTAACTTCACATTGAAAAAAATACTCATCCCGTTGGCCATTACCTGTTTGAAATTGGGCATTAGGTGGTTCTTTATCTAGATCTGTTGTGGAAACAAAGACATATACCCTGGAAGATCAGACTTTCCTGAAGGGTTTTGGGGACACGGTGTTTCGAATGAAGAAACAATCGAAGAACCACCATTTGAATCAAAACTAGAAGCCTGCATAATTACACAACATCACAATTACATATTAAGAATAATATTCAGAATAATAAAAAAATAAATGAAAGTTGGTTGCTATTTCTTGCATTTAAACACACATATATGGACTTATAATAACAACATATATTTTGAGTTTACGAGAGAGAGGACGCCATGGTTTGTTAAGAAACTCAAGTTGTTCAGCTCCAGTTGGCCTATTTTTATCATTACTTAATCCTTCATCTTTTGGCCAACTTCTAGTTGTTTGTCAGAAGGAGCAGTTGAAGCAACTATGACAGGAACTGCATACCAAAAGCAACCTTTCATTGAATCGAATAAATAATAATAATAAAGTAAGATTAATTTTTTGAAAAAGAAAAAAGAAAGTTATATGATGTTACCTTGATAGCAGCACCTAATTCAGACTGCTATCAACAAAGTACAAACTTAACAAAAGCTTATTACAACCTAGATAGAATTAATATCTAGTTATTTTCAGAAAATAATATTGTAGATCAATAAAAAAAAGTTCAAAAATATTAAAAAACTAATGGAATAAAAGAATCACCCGCAACTTAACAAAATGGAAAACATTACCTTCTATAAAAAAAAGGATCAAAGTCAATTCCATCAAGAAAAATAAACTTATTTTTCATTCCAATGGAATGAACCATTTATTATATACTATATATCTTATTTCAAATAGCAAATAAAAAAGCTCTTAAATGTTTATAAAAAAACTATATACCATAAAATCTTAACATAACATAATTAAGTAATCGTTTTGACGTAAATTAGGAAAAAGATTAGTTTGATTGAAACTTAAGAATAAATTTAAAAATATTTTTCTTATTGAAGAAAAATAGATAATACAAATAAAACTAATTTATAAGTATAACATTATCATTCCTTTCCTTCAATGCATTAAAAAAAACATCCCTCCCTCATGGAATGAAATTCAAACCAAACATGATGTTTTTTCAATTCCTACGGAATCAGTCATTCCATTCCAAGGGTATTCAAAAATACACATATTATTATTACCTACCTCAATTAAAGTTGAATCCACCAGAAAGAACGAAAACATCACCACCTCGAAAATGGAAACCGCCACCAACAGGAGGCTGAGTTGCAGCTGCATCGCCAAGTGGCATGGAATCATCCTCTTTCTCCAACCAATAAGTCTCAAAAAGTTTCACTGTTTCTCATAAATCTCATTGTTATCATTCTCTGTAAATTCTTAATCTTCTCCAACCCTTCTGCATCATCAACCATCTGTGCATAAAGATTCACATCCGCTGATCTTCCCAAATTCTTTTCTGCTTCACCAACTTTTAATATATTCTCTAGCCCCTCTAAACAAACTGTCACTATTCTTGGGTCTGGACATATGAGTAAATCATACAAAGGCTTAATACATCCCTCACTTACCAAATACCTGCATCCACCATTTTATTATCAGTAAATATATAGCTTTTGAGATGTAAATACTTAACAAATTATAATGAAAATTTAAGTTTATGAATCTTACTTGATTTGGTCATGGCTTCCACCAGAAGTAGCATTTGATGTCAAATTTTGCATTTTGAAGCAGATGAATAAGAGGGCCAATGATATTTGCTTCAATGTCTGTCTGTAAAAATCATAAAGTAGATATATCAGTCAAGAAAACAATGTTAGATGCTTAAATCTTGATGAAAATTTCAAATTATGACCTGAATCTGCTCCTTGTTACCAGCAGTGATGTTTGATATGGTCAAACACGCTTCTTTCTTAATACTTTTTTTTGTGGTTATTGGCCAACAAGTTAAGAAGATAAGGCAAAGTTATGTCTTCAGTTTTACCCATCTTCACTCTTGCTGAACCATTTGCCTGTCATTAATTAAACTCATTAAGAACATAAACTAGGTGTTTTTATTAAATAAAAAAGAATTTGAAAAGGTTTTTACATGAGCAATGACTCCAATTTAAACAGATATGGGGCGATAAGTTAATCTTTTACGCCCATCTGTACGAAGGTCTTGAGCAATTCCTCCGTGTATAAAATGATTTTCTCCAACAATTCATATTTAAATACCGTTTGAGTATATAACTAACTTTAGACACATAAGGTTTGGGAACAAATGTTTTTAAGAACAATTTGAAGAAAAGATACTAACCTTTTAAGGATATTGTTGATCCGTGAACAAATATGGAGCTTAATAGATTGCTTGAAGAGTACCCTGGTGCTGATTCTTGGCTACAATATAAACAATAATAATATTATTAGATGTTTCTATTAATGTCAAAACAAATGCAAGACCAACTCTCAGGATAGGAACAACGTGGAAACAAAGAAGAGCTTATTAGTTAACTAAAATTCACTACTAAAGACAACTTTTACCATTATAGTAAACCCAAAATAAGTCTTTTTTTTTCCAAAGAGTAAACCCAAAATAAATCTTTATTCTAAACCAAAATATAGACATATAACTTTCTATCAACATAGATTTCATCCAAATCAAAATCAAAGCATTAGAACAATAAATATAAAAATTATACATGACTGTTAAGAGAAAAAAGATAGAGAACCTGGTGATTCGGAAGGTAGATTGAATTTGTACATACATGGTATTCAAGAACTTCATGGAAACACGAAAAACAAAATCAAAATGATAAAAACACAAAAAAAAACATACATTTGATAGATTATATGCAGCCAATTATACTTGCCTGTAAGAGTGAGTGTGCATATTTTAGAGATGGGGGAACAGTGTGCATATTTTAGAGATGGGGGAACAGTGGCCCAGGCGACATCCAACATTGGTAGGTTACCCTTTTTTATGTGAAGTATTGATCGAGGTGATGTGGTTTTATCAAAGAATTTGGTGGTTCCGACCACGATGGTTTACAGTGAGTCGATTTTATGAGGGCATTCAGATAGAGAAAGGTAGCGAGTCTGGATCGATTTTGTAAGGGTCGAAGACCATGTTGTAATATGTCGAAGTCATAAGTGTATTTTACAAGGCACATTTGTAACGAAGCTTAGTTGTTCAGTCCTTGTAATTTTTTGTGTGCTTTCATGTTTCCTATAAATAGGGACATTACTTAGAGTTAGAGAAGAGTCTTAGATGAACTTGTCTATTTTCTCTCTGTAACATTTGAAAGCATAATAGAGCTGAAACCAGATCATATTTACATCTCGTGTTCAAACTACATTTTCGTTACTCTGATTCGTTACATTCTCGATTCATCACTTCATCAATTGGTATCAGAGCAGGAATCATAATCTGCGATCTGATTTTCACTCTGATTCAAAAGGTTTTTGAATCAAATTTCTGGTTAAAAAAGTTCCGCACCTTTTGACGTGAAAAAGCGTTCTAGATCTTCATTTATGATTTGATTCTGCAACTGATTTGTTGAATCGAGTGTTATACTTGATATCTCTAATCAATTCAGCAATTTGCTTTCATATTCTCCTTTATTTCTCGAAAATTCTCAAAAATTTACTTCCGTACATCAATGGCGAACTTCAATCTCAACTCGATGACTTCATACTCTCATCTGTTAGGATCTTCAACTAAGATTCCTATGCTCATTCCGGAATACTATGATCGGTGGTCTGATCGTATGCAAGATTACTTGAATGGACTTGATGAAGAGCTTTGGTCTTGTATCTTAGGGAATCTTATTCTTCCGACGAATCTTCAACCTATTGGATCTTCATCTGGTACTACGAGTGTTGATGCTCAAACTGATCGAATGAAGAAACTTGAAAAATGATGCATAAGGGAGTTACGTGGTGCATTGCCTCCAGTTGTGTATAACTATGTCAGAAGTTGTACAACTGCAAAAGAAATATGGAATAATCTCAAAGAAAAGTTACAAGGTAGCGAGAAGACGAAAATCAGTTCAGTTAAGCACTGCTTGATTGAGTTGAAGGATTTCAAGCAAAAAGATGGTGAAACGATTGAAAGTTACTATGATAGGCTGAACGAATTGATTTACAAATGTAATCGTTATGGAATCACGAGGTCTGCTATGGAATTCAATCTCACCTTCATTATGGGACTCCGTAAAGAATGGAGGAGTGTTAGCATGATGGTGAAAAATCAACAGAGTTTCGACACATCTTCTTTGAATGATTTGTACAATCAACTGAAAACTCACGAAAGTGAAGTGAACGAAATGGCAGAAGAGTTGAAGCTTAGTCTGGGAGGTCCATTAGCACTTGTCTCTAAAGAGTCTGAAAAGGAAGCAGTCGAAAAAGGTGATTCTGATGATGAAGAGGGGTTTATCATGAATTCGGATGATGAGGCAATAGCTTTTTACTCAAACAATCGAGTCAATAAGTTTTTTAAGAAACCGTTTAATCCAAAGGTAAAGCAAAGTGAAGGAAAAGGAGGTTTTGTAAACAAGGCTGCAGGAGAGGAGAAGAAGAAGTATGAGAAGAATGATGGGAAGGGTGATGAGGAGAAGAAAGAGAAGAAACTGAAAGGAGATTCTGGTATGGATTGTCATTATTGCAACATAGCAAATCATCTAGCAAATGATTGCATGCTTCGTAAGAAGGATGAGAAAAAGAATACAGTAAAGGACGAAGCGTATTATGTGGAGAGATTGGAAGAGGTGCGTACGAAGGCGAAAAATTTGTCTTTGGTGGCTCAAGGTGAACATGAGAATGATGACACATATCAAATTTGGTCTTTGGGCTCCGATGATGACGAAATGCGTAATCCTACGCATGGAGCCCTGTATGCGAAGCTGGAGGAAGATTCGGACGAAGAGGTGACGGGTCGATGCTTTGTGTCAAAGACTGCTGATAAATCTCCAATGACTACGAAGGTACGTACTATTCTTCAGTCTTTCAATATTCCTTTAAGTGCATATGATTCTGATCTAATTGCTTTTGATGATACTGTTGCTTATTTCGATGCTTTGGTTGTATCTGCTAGCAATGAGGCTAAGAAATCAACTTCTCAGTTGATAGAAGTTCAGAAGAAGTTAGATGCCAAGAAAATAAAAATAGAGAGTTTAGAATTACAAATTACGAACATTATGTGTGATAGAGATTCGTTGTCTAGTTATGTAAAACTCTTATTAGCCCAACAAAACATATATTGTAACTCTGCTAAACGACTCTATGGCAAATTAACTGCATTGCATCATTCGTGTGAAATTAGCAAGGAGTAACATAGGAAATTATTACCTTTCCTAGCATATGAGAGAGCGAAGGTTGATAATATTTCGTATGATTGTGAGAAAAATATTGCTGAGTTTGACAAAATTCCTGATGATAGATATGCTTATGGAATTGTCAAAATTGACGAATGTCTTGATTCAAGTGAATTAGTTAACATTGTGAATGATACTTTGACAAAATCAGAACAAATCAAAATTTTGAAAAAGACTGAGAATTCAACATCTGATTCTCAATCTAATTTTGCCGATATTGAAGATAACTCTGACAATATTAGCGAAATTAGTGATATTGAGGATGTTGATTGTTCTTAGTTGTCTGTCATTAATGTTGCATCAAAATCTAAAGGAAAAGAAAAACTTAAGGATTTGGTGGATAAGATTGACACTGACAAACCTTCAACTTCGAAAGTTGGTGATCCTGATTTTATGAATATCCGAGATAGTCAAACGGATAGCAGTGATGACGAAAATGATGAAGACGATTCACTAAAACAGGTTTGATCAAACAAAGATTCGAAAGAAACTGAAATTCCATGTGTTGTTGTTGATCAAGTGGTTGGGGACACTGAAAATTTCGACAAAGTGTTGTCTGAAAAAGGAGCCCATTATTTGGAAACAAATCAAGTGGTGTATCCAAATTTCAAGTGTACTGATGATATTGTATTTCCAAATCAAGTGTTTGTCACCACTGGAAATGTTGATAAAATTAAACTTGAATTCAACAAAATGGTCAAAGATGACAACAAGAAAACAACAGTCGAAGCATTCTTTTCAAATCAAAGCACTGTCGAAAATAATCTAACAAAGAATTCGTATGTTTTTCAAAGACAAAAACCACAACGCAAATGGGTTGAAAAATCGAAAGTTGTGAAAGAAGTTACAAAAGAGGTTGTTGTGGAAAATGAAATTGTTGTCAAATTAAATTCCAAAGAATTTAAAGAACAAATTGACAAGTTTTCAAAAGAAAATGCAACTTCAAAATGACAAGCTCGAAAGAAGATTTTTTGTCAAACTATGGAGTCTCGAAAGAAACAAAATGGTTTTACATTGAAAACGACTGAAAACACAAAGACTACATCTGTTGAGAACAAGTCTTTAAATTCAGCACTTTATTCAGATCAAAAGAAAAATCCCGCTCAAACAAATAAAACTAAATTTGAATTTTATCCAAAAACAATGTTTTTCAAAGATAACAAAAATACCTCAAAGGGTGTTCAAAATCAATCCATAACACAACGATTTTCTTCCAATCAACAAACACGATTTTCTCAAACACAAAAACATCATAATCGTTTTTCTCAAAATACAAGTGTTGGAAACAATGATGGAAGTCGATATGCAATGGCATTTCGTCCTCAATCAAATGTTGATTTCTTCCCACAAAAACCGAAATTTTTAAATCCTTCAGGAAAACAAACCTTAAAAGTTTCATATACAAAAGGGTGGTCTCGTGACAAAAACATTGATCATTGGCTTGAAGGAAAAGGATGAATGTATCAATCAAGGAAATCTTCTCAACAACAAATTCACGAAGCCTATGAGCAGTATGTGAATACTTCGTCAACTGAAAGCCCATCTTCAAAAGATTCAAATATTTCAGTAAAAACTTGGCAACCGGTTTCGAAAGAAAAGAATGTTCATACACAATGTAAAAAGACGAAGGCATGTGTCAGTGACAATCCCAAACTACCAAAGACTTATGTTTCTGTTCCTTTACCTAGTGATGTGGACTTAATTGATAGTCTCAAAACTAAAGTTTGTGATTGGGTTAAAAGTTCTGCATTTCATTCTATTTTCAAAACTAATTTCCAAGGACCCAAACAACCTTGGGTACCTAAATTCTTTCATTGATCGTAGGTGCTCTGTGACGAGCAATATGATGAGAAATGGTATATCGATAGTGGTTGCTCACGTCACATGACTTGACGAAAGGAAAATCTGAGAGATTTTCAAAGCTTGGAAAATACAGGTGTTGTGAAGTTCGGAAACAATCACAAGTGCCAGGTGAAAGGATATGGCAAAGTCACGACTGGAAAGTTTACTGTTAATCGTGTGGCTTATGTAGAAGGTCTTCAACATAACTTGATAAGTGTTTCACAACTTGTTGTGGGCACTGGTAATTAACTGGTGTTTAACGAAGAAGGCAGTATTATCTCAAAGGTTGAAACAAACGAAGTGTTGCTAAAGTCAAAACGTTATGGCGATATGTTTACTCTTGATGTAAAACCAATCATCGGCAAACCCTCAATGTGCTTACTTTCGAAAGCTTCCTCTGACATCAGCTAGCTATGGCATCATCGTTTATCACATTTAAACTTTCGAAATTTGAATAAATTTGTTGTTGATGATCTTATTCGAGGTTTACCTGTACTAAAGTTTGACAATGACACCTTATGTGCAGCTTGTGAATAAGGGAAACAACATAGGAAAGGACATCCAATTGTGATAGATTCGAAAATTGTGGAACCGTTGGAACTTCTTCATATTGACCTTTGTGGACCATCAACTGTTGAAACTCTCAACAAGAAACGGTACATTTTGGTTATTGTTGATGATTTTTCTCGATTCACTTGGGTGTATTTTCTCAGGTTAAAATCTGAAGTCGCTCAAACAATGATTGATTTTTATAAAGAAAATTGAGCTGAGTCTGAAAAAGAATGTTTGAAAAATCAAAAGTGATAATGGCTCTGAGTTCAAAAACAATATGCTGTATTCGTACTTAATCGAGAAAGGGATTTTGCATAACTTTTCGTCACCATATACACCACAACAAAATGGTGTAGTTGAACGAAGAAACAGGTCACTTTGCGAAGCAGCCAAAACAATGTTAACATATGCGAATCTTCCTCAATATCTATGGGCCGAAGCAGTGTCAACAACATGTTTTACTCAGAATCGTTCTTTTATTCATCGACATTTTAATATCACACCGTATGAACTTATCAATAACCGAAAACCAAATGTTAAATTCTTTCATGCGTTTGGTTGTAGGTGCTTTATAATGAATCTCAACGATAATCTTTCGAAATTTCAAGCGAAAGTTGACGAAGGAATATTTTTGGGATATTTGCACAACTCGGTGGCATACAGGGTGTTGAATAAGCGCACACGGAAAGTTGAAGAGACATTCAATCTTACTTTTGATGATGATTATGTCAAACAAGTTGAATAACATTTCGAACAAAAGCCAATTATTAATGAATCAACAAATGAATCTGAAATTGTGAATTCATCTGATTTTGATTATGATTTAATTTTTGGTGTTCCTGACAGGGCTGTGGATGCTGAAGTTCATGCAAATGATAATCTTCACTCTAAATCTTCGAAGCATACTACTGACTTGGATATTCCTCACACTCTTGCTGATAGGATTTCAACAAAAAATTCTCCAAAAGTTGGCGAAAGTATGCATAATAATCCAGTGGAGGGGGAGCACTTGGATTCGAATACTCTGGTTAAGGGGGAGCATTCTTTCGAGGGGGATAATGGGAGAATGGATGAAGTTGTTGAGGGGGAGAATCATAATGCTAATTCTTTCGAAAGTAGACATAATGATGATGAGACGATAAGTCTTGATCAAAATGATGAATTTCATGAAATACATGATAATCTTTCTGTTGCAGGATATGAAAATGAAGAGATGTACGAAGATGCACCTTTGGAATTTGATCCGGCATATCCACCATTAGAGAAATGGACAAGAACTCATCCGAAAGACCAAGTCATTGGGAATCCTAAAGATGGAGTATTAACAAGGGCTCAAATTCGTGCAAAGAATCAGGTATTAAATACTCATCAAGAATTTTGCATGTTCAATGTTTTCATCTCGAAAATAGAACCAAAGACAGTTAAGGTTGCAATGGAACACTCAGATTGGGTTGTTGCAATGCAATCCGAATTGGTTGAATTCGATAGAAACAAGGTTTGGAGATTAATTCCTAAACCTGAAAATGTTTCGATTGTCGGGTTAAAATGGATTTTCAAAAACAAAACCGACAAGGATGGAAATATTGTACGAAATAAAGCACGACTAGTTGTAAAAGGATATTCGCAACAAGAAGGGATTGATTATGAAGAAATCTTTGCCCTTATCGCAAGACTCGAGGTTGTTCGAATATTTTTAGCTTATGCAGCTCACAAGGATTTCGATGTATATCAAATGGATGTGAAATGTGCTTTTCTCAATGGTGAACTTGAAGAAACTGTTTACGTTGAACAACCTCCAGGTTTCGTAAATGAAATGCATCCTGATCATGTGTACGTTTTAGATAAAGCTGTATATGGGTTAAAACAAGCACCAAGAGCATGGTATGCAACTCTTACCAGTTTCTTAAAACAGTCGAAATTTAAACAAGGATCAGTTGACCCCATGTTATTTCGAAAGAAAGTTGGGAATCATCTAATGCTTGTTCAAATTTATGTCGACGATATTTTTTTTGGCTCTACTGACCCTGCTTTGTCTAGTGAATTCGAAAAATTCAAAATGAGCACGATGGGTAAAATCAATAATTTTCTTGTCTTAAACATTTATCAAAGCAGAGAAGGCATTTTCATCAATTAGGAGAAATATACCAGGAATTTGCTCGAAAAGTTTGGAATGACAAATAGCACGAAGCTAAGAGTACCAATGGTGGTTGGAACAAGGCTCTCACCTTCGTTAGAAACGCCTGCGGTTGATCTTACCTTATACAAGAGCATGATAGGTTCATTGTTTTATCTTACTGCAAGTAGACCTGATATCATGTTTTTTGTATGTAATTGTGCTAGGTATCAAGCAAATCCACGAGAACCACATTTAACTGCTGTGAAGAATATCTTTCGTTATCTCAAGGGAACAATTTCGTTAGGATTGTGGTATCCTTCGAAATCAGGATTCTTCATTCTGGCATTTTCAGATGCAGATCTTGGAGGGTGTACTTTGGATCGCGAAAGCACAAGTGGTGGTTGTCAATTTCTGGATGGAAAATTGGTTAGTTGGTAGTTAAAGAAGTAGACGTGCGTTTCGATTTCTACTGCTGAAGCTGAATATGTTGCAGCTGCTGCTTGTACTTCACAAATCATCTGGATCCAGAGTCAGTTGAGAGATTATGCCATTAATATGAAAAAGATTCCATTGTACTCTGATTCACAAAGTGCTATACGTATTTGTCATAATCCAGTACAACATTCAAAAACAAAACATATTGCTCTTCGTTATCATTTTATCAAAGATCATGTGGAAGATGGCAACATTAAAGTCCATTTTGTAAAACAACTGATCAGCTTGCTGATATTTTTACAAAAGCTTTGGATGAAAAATCATTTGTTCGAATTTTGACAGGATTGGGAATGATCGAAGCAAGTTCAGTTCCAGGAATGATTTCGAATGTATAACAATGAAGTGTTATACAAATGTGTTGATTCAGAGGCCATCATGATTCATTAAGAGGCTTATAGTATTAACCATTCAGAGGTTACTGTTCATAGTCAACGCTTCGACACCATTCGACTTCGTCACATTGCACATTTTGGTTTGGGGTAACACCTTTCGTTAGTTTTTAAAATATTTGTTAGATTTCCAAATTTTCGTTAGAATCTTAGCTTTATTTTCGAAAAATCAAAAACTACAAAAAGATTTTATTTTTGTTTTGTCATTTTATTTTCGAAAAATCACAAAATCCAAAAAGATTTTCTTTTGTTAATTGTTTTTTTTTTTTTTTTTTTTTTTTTTTTTTTTTTTTTTTGAAAATCTTACAAAAACACAAAAATATTTTCTTTCTTTTAGAAAAATCAAAACTATCAAAAAGATTTTTGTTATTTTGTTCTTTGTCTTTTCTGTGTATAGCTTTCACGAAAGTTATACAAGGGTCATGCTTGTGATTCTCTGGGAAGGTACAATTTCGATAACTTTGTACTAGCTCGACTGTCCCTAGAAGCATGCTGCAGCATGTCGACCCAAGCCTCCATAGACTCAATGTGTGTTTATGAAAGCCTTAATGAAATCTTTCATACGAAAATTTCTTCCCAAGTCAGGCTTATATTCACATTAGTCAAATGAGCTACCTTACTCTTCTCAAATGAGTTAAGAGTTGTCTGTTTAGTCAAATCATAACAGAGGTACAATTGTTTTCGTGAACCCATCTTTTTCATCATCTAGTTCTAACACATTTCACACACAATGACATATGTCCGAGAGGTCATTGATCAAACCAATCATGACTTAGACATATCAAACGTCTGTGTTAGTGATCTAACATCATGAGACCGTGATGGAAGTGAAACCCAACCTTCCGAACTCTTATAAGGAATTGACGGGGAACCTTGTTCAAGTTTTGACGAAACATTTGTTTCTGTACCATTTTTCGAAACTTCAAATCATATTCATTTCTTATGAGTGGTCTTGATCAAACTATCAAAGCCCACGATGTTTGTTACCCAACAGGATCCAATATAATTTTTTTTAACGAATATGATTTCCGTGTGAGTTTCATTTGCTTTCGAAGTCACTTTCCAAATAATTCAAAGCAAACTTGTCACTGACTACACTGGTCAAACAGGTAATTTCGGTTACAATTACTCACCTTGTGTTTAGGTTGCTATGTAACGAAATTGTACACCACCCATGAAGCCTTATAAAAGAAGCCCTTCAATACTTTTCTATAAGTATTCGATTGTAATTCACAGAAACATACACAAGCAGTTTATTATCTCTTTTGATAATTAATGAAGTAATCTTTGCCCGGGGTTTATCTGCTTTTGTGTCAAAAATTTTTTGACATCACAGATCCAAATTTTCGTTAATTTTCTTATTATCTTATCTTTGGCACACTGCACCAACGAAATCCTTGAGGTTCTGAGTAATACCGACTCAGGCTGATGATTTCGAACATCTGGCATATGACTTCGCTTTTCATCCCAAAAGTGAAAGAGCCTTACCTCCATTCGAAGGTTCCTGACAGTTACAATTCAATTGGAATACACAAACAGACTGTTTGAAAAGACGTTTTGTATTTAGTCCGGGTTTCAAGGCGATGTGATAGCTCCTTTTTGACGCATGGCTACTTTATCGGCAGAGTGGTGCGAGATTCAAGGTGCCACGTCGGATCTCATTTAATGCCAATCCCGCTTCAAATTCAAACACTAGGGTTACATATAAAAGGGGAATCAAAGGGTTTTATCAGTTTACGCTTTCCATCGTAAAATTCCTAAATTCTCTCTGCAAATTTCTGATTGTTCTTCAAAGATTCAACAAACCCTAGTCATGGCCAATTTTGCTGATCTCAATGCTCAATCCCAAAACACTGAAGATGTTTCTTCACTACCAATCATGAAGATACAAGGTACTAATTATCAAGTCGAAAATTTCTGATTGTTCTTCAAAGATTCAACAAACCCTAGTCATGGCCAATTCTGCTGATCTCAATGCTCAATCCCAAAACACTGAAGATGTTTCTTCACTACCAATCATGAAGATACAAGGTACTAATTATCAAGTCGAAGAGGATGTTTCTCTTTATCCAGATGAATTGAAGATGCTGGTGGTTGCCCTGAAAAGTTCTGTTCTATCAACGGCTATGTTCAATTCTTTTTCCGTTCCACTTTCATGGCTTTCTCAAGCAGGATCAACTGTGACTTACAGCAAAGCTATGTATATCATCATTTTTCAACTGTTGAATGACAAGAAGATTCGACTGTCCAAGAATTTTTTTTGTCAGATTCTTGATATCCCAAATTCTCCAATCTATACTGATCTTTCTTCTGCACAAGTTATTCATATGTTTAATGAGATGGGTCATCAACCCCCACTCATCAAGATCAGTGATTTCAAGAAGTCTGGACTTCCAACTGTTTGGAATTTTGTTTTCGGAATCTTTCTACACTGCTTGATTGGTCGTAGTGTTGGATTAGACAAAGGTCGAATGGAGGTGTATGCGATGGTAGCTGGCTTGTACTATGATATCTCTGTGGATTACTCAACACAACTATGGAATGAATTTTAGAAGAGTGTTGAAAACACGAATGTTGTCCAAGAAATTTCGTGTGCACGATATTGGAGTTTGATTCTTCGATACTTCTATGCCAAAGAAGGAATTGAGGTGCCTGCAGGTGAGGAGATAGCTGAATTTATCAAGTACCAATTTCCGAAGGAGGTTATTGATGATGCTGAAATCGTTACTCACATTGCAAGGATTCCAGATGCAATGTTACAGCGTGTTGATCCAACCAACTTGGTTCTTATGGAGTATTTGGAAACAATTAATCCTGATGATGACACTGGAAAGTTGTTGTCAAAAGAAGCAGCTGGTCCTTCGAAGAAGTCACGAAAATCGAAGAAGGTTGCAACAACTTCTCCTGAAAAACCTGTTCAGGAGCCAAAGAAAAAACCATCACCAAAGAAACAGACGAAGTCAGAAGCACAAGTTTCGTCTGTTGTGGTTGAGCCAGTCGAGCCTGTTATTGATGATCAAGCAAAAGAAACCATCCCATCAAAATCAGGTATCTTTCGAAGAATAAGGAAGAAGTCCCGTGGTTCACGAAAGTTTTCATATGAGTCGTTTAAGTCTTCTACTATGGTTCGTAAACCATATCTGAATCACCAAGGAATGCTTATTCGTGAGGTTCCAGCTCCTGTTTCTCCTTCATCAAAGAAATGAAGAGCTGAAGATGTGGCTACTCGTATTTCAAAGAAGAAGTTAAAGAAAAGAAATATGGTTCTTCAAGATGAATCATCCGAAGGGGAGAAAGTTCCTGAAACACCTGAACCTAATATTCTTCAATCAACATCTACTCCTGAGAAGACTAAGGTCACACCACCCGAAGTTTCATTAACCGAGTTAGTTACTGAGGAGGTTCGAACTTCAGACATCATTACACACTTATTTGATACGGTTGTAAATGTCACCATGGGTGAAGGAGAGTCCAATAAAGAAGTTTGTGTTTCAACTCAAGGTATTCCTGCACCTTCTGTAAAGGATACTTCGTTTCCTTACCTCCTTTCATTGTTCCTATTTCGAACACTACCAATTCACCCACTTTTGAAACCATTCTTACTCAACCAATCACTACTTTGTTCTCATTACAAACCACTGATCCACTTCAATCTACTGAGGACACTGATATTGAAGAAGGAGGATTTGGAGGTACATTTGAAGAGTTGGAGTTTGATGAAGAAGAAAAAACTTTCCCTGACAATATGTTAATGACGATGAAGCAGTTTAAGATTCTAAATAAGAAGATGAATTCGATTATTCAGTTTCAAGCTGACATGGGGGGAGTCAATCTATTTCAAGTTTGGAACTTGATGTTATGCTCAAAGCATTCGAATCCAGGATGGTTAATAAAGTTTCTGGAATAATTCAAGATTCTAAGTCTCGTATCTTGGAGAAGGTGGATCAAAATGATAAGTGTAATGAGTTACGTGTGAAATCTCAATCTTCGAGTTTTCAGGGCGAAGTTCAAGATTTACGAAGGGTGGCTAAAGAACGACATGTATTGTTTATTAAAGATGTGAAGCAAGTTCGCGAAGATGTCAACTTCAAGCTTCAAGAACTTCGTGAAGATATGCTCAAAGAGATTGCTAGTGCTCAGCAAGACTATGCATCTCTCAATCAAAAGGTGGATATTATTTGTGATGCTGTCACAAAATATGTCAAGCTGTATGAAAACTTGAGTCCTTAAGTAACTCAACTTTCTACAGATAACAATTGTAGTTTTGTGGAGCTTACTACTTTGTTAAAGGATTTGAAAGTCTTATCTGTTTCGCCTGTTTCTTCTTCAATCATTACACCAGAATTCTTATCACAAAAATTTTCTCAATTCGAAGCTGTGTTGCATAAACAGTTGGCTCCGTTATCCAAGTTTTCAAATCTTTTACCAAAAGATGCCCCACCTGTTGTCACAGGGGTGCAAGGGGGAGAAAAGAAGGTTGGTGATGCGAAACCTGATGAAGCTGTGAAGACTGTTGGAAAATTTTTTCAAACAAAGATTCCTTCAACGAAGCCAATAGTCTCAACTGCTGGGCCTGTTACTTCAACAGTTTTTACCACAATGCCAATTTCCACGATGCCAATTCGAAGGCCAATTTCTAAAGGAATTATGATTGGGGAAGGTGGTAGTAGTTCGAAGCCCAAAGAAGTTGTTGATAGCTCTTCAATCAAAGACAAAGGAAAAACAATTTTGATCGAAAAGTCGAAAGAGGAAAAGAAAGCTGAAGTTTAAGCTGAATTGGAGAAATTAAGAGTGATTCAAAGCATTTTAAGTGTTCGCGCAAATGATCCTCCAGGAATGAACAAGGGTGATCCTGCTATGCATTACAACTACGAAACAATCGAAGCAAAAGTAACATATAATCATATGTATGATTTTGAGAACAAGCCGAAGCAAAGTTATGCAGTTGTTAATTCTGATATGAAACAACTGGATTTCCCGGTGAATGAGATGATGTTCATTATGGCTTAGTACAAGATTGCTGAGAAGTTTGATAATGAGGATGATTACACGTATATGAAGCTCAGGTTTCATGCTGTTCTTGGGAAACTTCCAGAGGAGATATGGTCACTTGTGAAAATAAAGAAGGTGATCAGTATTAAGAAGGATGTTCTTTTTGAGAACATGATGCAGAACCTTCAGATTTATGTTACAAGGGCGAATGGTCAGGAATGTGATTTTTCTGTAGCTGATTTTCCACTGATGAACTTGTATGATCTTATACAAGTTGCATTACTTTTGAAAGATAAAGATGCTTCGTATCTTCAAGAAACTGATCCTAAAGTTTTTCATCTTGGTCTTGCCCACATCAAAATATTCATAGATAACTACTATGAGTGTTTGGCTCTAACTGATGTGGAGTTGGCAACTACGAAGGGATTGGAAGTTATAGTACCCATGGAACCAACGAAGACTCAACCTGAGTTAAAGAAGTATGCAGATGGGGAAATTTGCTTGAAACCATTTGGTTTGGTCTTCGCAGGAAAGGATAAAAATGGGAGGCCAATAGATTTTTATTTCAAGCATGCGAAGTGGAGAGATACACAACTTCCCAGTATACGAACTTTATTGTTCGTATGAATAGCAGCAAGAAGGATAACGAAGGGGACAAGAAAGAGTTGAAGAAGATTATTTCTTGGTACTCAGAAATTCGAAGAGTGATGCTGTATGCTATACAGATCCTTTTGAACTGAAGATGTTCGACATTATTACAAAGGGGGAGAATGTAAGGGTCGAAGACCATGTTGTAATATGTCGAAGTCATAAGTTTATTTTACAAGGCACATTTGTAACGAAGCTTAGTTGTTCAGTCCTTGTAATTTTTTGTGTGCTTTCATGTTTCCTATAAATAGGGACATTACTTAGAGTTAGAGAAGAGTCTTAGATGAACTTGTCTATTTTCTCTCTGTAACATTTGAAAGCATAATAGAGCTAAAACCAGATCATATTTACATCTCGTGTTCAAACTACATTTTCGTTACTCTGATTCATTACATTCTCGATTCATCACTTCATACGATTTCATAAGGATTGAACTCACCCATCGTTGTTATCTTCCTTCTCCGAATATGGAATCTAACAACATCACATATACCTACTTCTACAAAGCTTGACATCGACATTGTTAGGTTTCACAGTCTGGACAACTCGTTCGACGTCAACAATGATTTTTCAGAAACATGACTTGTACCTAGCAACCAAATAGTCTCAGGCTCCATAAACTTGGTTCGGAATTTCGGAAGAGGGCCAGACTGACTCTTTCTGATTACAACTAAGCTTCCTTCATCGGCCAAATCGAGCAATTTCGGGTGCATCTCAGTAATTATGGCTCTAGATCCGCTTAGGATTTTAGAATTGAAGTTGAACTCGATGTAGGGAGGGGGAGAAAGAGCGGCGATGATCTTTGTGTGGAAAAGAACACACCTAGGGGAAATGAGGGGAAACAAAGAAGGAGGGGTTTTCTAATTTTTTTTGATTTCCTTTTCCCGCTGCAAGCTAGTTGATAAAAAGGAGACGTGCGTTTGTAAAATTATTAAGCGACATCTATCAAGGGCACACGTTTAAGAAAAGCGCCCTCCGTGTTTTATTTTATGAGACACTACATTTAGGGCACGCAAAAATGCGTGTCCTAAATCCTTTAAATTTAGGGAGAGCTGACATTATTTTTAAGACACACGCGTTTGCATATCGAAAATATGTGCGTGTCATGGTTTGTGTGTCATTAAAGGGCTGCTTTCTAGTAGTGGCCATCTGAGATCATGATGGTCCAACTTGCTTTCAGCATGTGCTACATTTAAGTTGCAAACGCTCCATGTCAACATCAAGTGTTCCATGTGTACAACAAGTGCTCCAAGTTAACTTCAAGTGTTCCAACCTCTGATTCTTCAAACACCTGTTGAATCTTCAGGATATTTCCAACCTGAAACATTCTGATAATGTTTGTCAGAGATATATAGACATAGACTCAACTTATTTCAAGTGACAATCACATACAAATATTTTCCAACAGTTTTCCCCTATGTGATGGAACTGAAATAAAAAGAAAACAAAAAGTAATAACATGCAAGATGAAATTTACCAAAAAGATGAATTACTAGTAGCAGAAGGAAAACATCATCCACACGTTTTAAAACGAAAGCAAAAACACATAAGCTAAACTTTGTTTCTCAAGTTTATTAACCACTGTCGAAAACTTAAAAACCAAGTAAGTTCTTGAATGATCTTCACTCTCAGCGAATCATCTTGATCTCCTGGTCTATTCAGAAAACCAATGACGCCTTGAATGAATTAAGAAGAGAATAGATGTTTTAGAGAGATTCTCATAAATCACAGTTGACCTTTGGAAGAGAATATAACTACTCTGTATTGTTTCTTTAGTATGTTCCCAGGTGAATTATTTTCCATATTTAGATCCAAGTCTGGTTCCTCATCTTCCTTTTCTCCTAGATGTCCATGTCACACCCCCAAACCAGACAGCGGAAACGTCCGGGGGTGGAGGACTTCATTTGTAGTATCACAACACATGCATCATAGTAATCAAAGTACAAACAACCATTGTATTTAAAAAGTATAAGTATTTACATGTGTTCAATCATTGTATATTGAAACCAAAATAGTTATATAAAAGAAGATATGACTCAAAATAGCTCCATCTTCTCAAAAAGCTCGGGGAGTACCTGTGTATTATTTCCCTGAGAATACAAGCAATTTGAAAAGAGAGTATCAACATAAAGTTGAGTGAGTGCATAAGTGTTTATGTTTAAAAGGGTGTCTCTGTATCTTGCATATGTAAACTGTTCCAGAAAATCCTATATTTTCTGTTCTATATGAAAAGTAGTTTTATTCCCATAAAACCGTTCTATTTGTAAACCAATGTTCTGTATTTGTAAAACTTGTAACTGAGAGTGTGCCTGGCTTCACCAGCTGTTATTGAAAACTGTATTGAACCATTGTAGTTTGTATTATGTAAACTGGTACTTTGAAGGTGTACTTATGTTTAGTTGATTCTACACTAACGTATTGTTAATATCTTTTTAATGAGTTATTATAACCATACTAAGACAGGATGGCCTGAAACAAACGCTTTGTGGGCGTTTAAACTGTTGATAACAATTGCCACTCATTGGCGTGTATGCCTGACTGTAGCTAGCAGCCTGAGTGCGGGGTTGTCAATCCCGATAAAGATCTACACACAACTTGTTTCGATCCCCTGGCTGGAGCATCTGGTTATAATGTCAGGACTTCACCTTGGTTGTCTAAATGAATTAAACAACCTGACTTGAATGACTCATAAAAAGCATATAAACGTTACATGTATATTAGTCATGAAAACCCAATTATTCTGAAATAAATGATTGATAGTAGGTTCTTGAATTAGTGTTCCGAACATGTATTTGACAAGTGTAAACTCTTGATTTGTTCTGAATCAAAACCCTTGTTTCTTGTAAAACAGTGTATTCTAGTATGCTTGAATCATGAATTATTGTTGTATGTATCATAAATTATACCTATTATAATTTATATGTACTTTCTGAATCGGTATTTAACTATTTTTGCATGTAACCCCTTGCTCAACATGTTAGAAAAGTATTTGGATTGATGAAATAACTTTTATATTTATATACATACACAATTCTATATATAAGTAAAATTTAAACGACACTTGGACATATAACCGGTACTATAAGCCCACATCCAAACAAGGAAAAGGACCCAGAATGAGTTATCAGTCCTAAGCCTTTTAAATCTTATTTATATACATATATATATACAAATAAGAATTTTGGGGAAAATATAAGTTTATAAAAGAGTTTAATGTTTTGAGTATTTTTGATGATTTAATGTCGTTTTATCATGATTTGAAATCATGATTTTATAACACAAAGTTCTTGTGTTATGCTTGTATTCCCCCCTTAAAACAGTAGAAATTATGAAAATACGAGGTATGAACTCACTTGATAGGTGGTGATTCGGACAACGTTTCGTTTCCCTGAAAGGAGTTTATTTGACGAAAAACCGACTTTAATCGGGCGGAGTTTCGACTGGAGAGAGGTTAACTTCTCGAGAATTTCAGGGCTTCGAGGCTTGCTTAGCGTTTTAGACTTGATACCGGGGCTTTGGGGGTTGTTTGTAAGCTTAAGGAAGTGAAAGGGGTGAAAAAGGATGAAAAGTGGTGAAAGAATTGCCTTAAATACGAGAGATCTTGCATGGCTTATATAGGCCGAAGCCTCGGATCCGAAGCTGTGGGAGGCTGCCGCGTGTTCGGACAGGTGGCGAAGGAAGAAGCTCGCTTCGGACAGCTGGCTCGGTCGTGTTGGCTTCGGAGTGGACCGAACTTCGGTCGAATGGGAAGAGGGCGCGTATCCGAGGGGTGTCCGAGGGGTGTGGTCCTGCGAGAGTGTCGGCTGCCTACTCGACCTCGGCTATGGTCCAATCAGAATACGACATGGAGGACTTCGGTCCAATCAGAAGGTGACAGGTGGAGGCCTCGCATATGAGGTGACGTGGCAGAAGGTCAGCCATGCGAAAATTCCCGGTTTTCAACATTTCTCGATTTTTGTGCCAAAAACTTGCGAAAATCATAACTTTCGCATACGAGCTCCGTTTTCGACGTTCTTTATATGCACGCGTAGGTAAAATTATACTCTACGACTTTTGTTTAGACTTAATTGTCTAATTTTGAATTTATTTTTAATATTATTATTTTTAACAGACCGAGACAGAAAATCCGTTAAAAATTCATAACTTCTTCATCCGACGTCCGTTTTTGTCTGTCTTTTTACCGTTGTACTACTATTGACGAGACCTTCAATTCTCATTTAGGTTGTGTCATCTAAAAATCACTCGATCTTTATTTCGAGTTTTTAGCTGTACGCTGCTATACTGAAACTTAGAAAAATCGTAACTTCCTCATACGAAGTCAGATTTTGCCGTTCTTTTTATGAAAGTTCTCGGTTTAACATAAACTATAACTTTCATTTAGATTATTATGGCTAAAATGTTGGATTAGTGTCTAAGCCCGTAACTATATTTGGTAAGTACTTGACCTAGTTGTGCATGGTCCTTTTGGGTTGCCTTCACCATATCAACTTGACAGGGTGATTTATGAAGAGAGAGAAGATATTATGATTTATTAATATATTATGAGAATAATATATTAAAGGAATAATCATATTATTTAATTAATATTAGTCATAGATTAATTAAGAATTATTTTGGGCTAGGAAACCCCCATGGATAAGGGGTGGACGAAATTATGGGAAGGATCCCATCAAGATTTCGTCCAAGGCCTTACTCCAGAAGGTTCCATGGGCTGCTTGGTGATTAAGTTGTCCATTAGGGTTTTGGCTGAAACCCTAGAAGCTCATAGTATAAATAGATCCCTTGGGTTGTAGAAATCGGCTACACTTGCTTCCTTGGAACCCTAGGGCCGATTTCTATACCTCTCTCCTCTCTCCAAATCATCCTTTTGCTAGTTGGTGTTTGTAAGCCATTAGAGGAGTGACAATTGTGACTCTAAGCTCCAAGACAAGAAGAATCAAGCAAGCTACAAGAGGTAATCATCTAGATCTGAGTTTCTTATGTCAAATTCGAATTGTATACACTAGATCTAGGGTTTGCAAGACTTGGATAAATTGCATGTTCAATTAGAGAAACCTAGATCCAAGAATTAGGGTTTGCATGTGTACATAGGAAAGTTCTTATGGCTGAAACCCATCATAAAAAGCCTTTTATTGAAAATTCAGTTTTTACACTAAACAGTGTTTTGCCAGTTTTGTCGCGGATCTTCGATTGGTCATAACTTCTTCGTTATAACTCGGATTTTAGTGTTCTTTATGTTTTTGGAAACCTTGTTACAATCTCTATCACTTGGTTCATCCCAATCGAGATTGTTTAATAATTTATTTTTAAGGGTCACTTATGTAAATATACACAGTATGCTAAAATTTCTCTTTATTGTTTTAAAAAGAACTACACATTGACCTACATTATTACATAGGTTTGAAATAACGGCTTGTTACATTATCCCCCCGTTAAAGAGAATTTCGTCCCGAAATTAGCATTACAGATAGACTAGGGAAAAGATGTGGATATTTCTGTTGCATTTGATCCTCCCGTTCCCAAGTGAATTCAGGTCCCCGTTTTGCATTCCAGCGAACCTTCACTATCGAGATACGGCTTTGTTTGGTTTTCTTAACTTCCCTGTCTAGAATCTCTACGGGTTCTTCCACAAAGTTGAGGCTCTCGTTTAACTCGATTTCCTCGAGTGGGATCACAACAGTCTCGTCGGATAGACACTTTTGCATGTTCGAAACGTGGAAGGTAGGATGAATGTTACTTAGTTCTTGGGGTAGTCGAAGTTTGTAAGCTACAGGACGGATTCTGGCAAGAATCTCGAATGGTGCTATGTACATTGGATTCAGTTTGTCACGCTTTCAAAAGCGTATCATGCCCTTCCAGGGCGAGACCTTTAACAAGACGCGGTCACCAACCTGGAATTCCAAGGGTTTTCTCCTTTTGTCAGCGTAGCTTTTCTGTCTATCTCTGGAAGCTTTAAGTCGCTCCCGAATTTGTATGATTTTCTCGGTAGTTTCTCGAATAATTTTCGGACCAGTGAGAGTACTGTCAGGAGTTTGACCTCTAGCTAGTTGCGAGTCACCCACTTTAGCCCAACACAGAGGGGATCTGCACTTGTGGCCATAGAGGGCTTCGAAAGGAGCAGCCTTTATGCTAGTGTGATAACTATTGTTATAATAGAATTCAACAAGGGGTAAATGAATATCCCATGCCTTCCCAAAGTTTATCACGCAAGCTCGCAACATGTCTTCTAATGTTTGAATCGTCCTCTCACTTTGTCCGTCGGTTTGTGGATGGTAGGCTGTACTCATGTCCAGCCTAGTTTCCAGAGAGTTTTGTAAAGACTGCCAGAAACGAGAGGTGAATCTACTATCTCGGTCTGAAATTATAGATATTGGTACACCATGCAGTCTAACAATATCCCTGAGGTAAGTTCTGGTTAGCTTCTCCATCTTGTCGGCTTCTTTTATTGGCAAGAAGTGTGCGGATTTGGTTAATCTATCGACGATTACCTAAATAGTATCATAACCACCTGAAGTCTTGGGTAATTTGGTTATGAAATCCATTGTAATCCGCTCCCACTTCCATTCAGGGATTTCAGGTTGTTGTAATAAACCTGAAGGTTTTTGGTACTCTACCTTGACTTTGGCACAAGTAAGGCACTTGCCCACAAAGGTAGCAATTTCGGCCTTCATGTTAGGCCACCAATATAGTTTCTTAAGATCCAGATACATCTTGTCTGAACCTGGATGAATGGAGTATCGGGTTTTGTGTGCTTCATTCATAATCACGTCTCTGTAACCACCGAACTTTGGCGTCCAGATCCGGTTCATGAAATAATAGACTTCATCATCCCTGACTTCGAAGTTCTTATCCATTCCTCTCAGGGTTTCACCTACCACGTTTTCGGGTTTCAAGGCTTCAAGTTGAGCTTCTTTGATTTGTGTGGACAGATGCGAATGGATTTTCATGGTCAACGACTTGACCCGGCGTCCCGAGTATTCTTTTCTGATAAGGGCATCAGCTACTACGTTTGCTTTACCAGGGTGATAAAGAATTTCACATTCGTAGTCGTTCAGTAGCTCCATTAATCGTTGTTGTCTCATGTTCAGCTCTTTTTGATCGAAGATATGCTGGAGACTTTTATGGTCCGTGAATATTGTGCATTTCGTGCCATATAGGTAATGTCTCCAGATCTTTAGAGCAAACACCACCGCTCCTAGCTCAAGGTCGTGTGTTGTATAGTTGACTTCATGCGTCTTAAGTTGTCTTGAGGCGTAGGAGATAACCTTTCCTCTTTGCATAAGTACACACCCAAGCCCTTGATTTGAAGCATAACAGTACACTACAAAGTCCTCAGTCCCTTCGGGTAGAGACAAGATCGGTGCACTGCACAAGGCTTGTTTGAGCGTTTGGAATGCTGTTTCTTGCTTCTCTCCCCAACTAAAAGTTACACCCTTTTGCGTCAGGGTGGTAAGCGGTTTAGCAATTCGGGAGAAATTTTGGATGAATCTGCGATAGTAGCCAGCAAGACCTAAGAATTGTCGGATTTCTGTAGGTGTTTTGGGTGCTGGCTAGTTTTCAATTGCTTTGATTTTGGAAGGGTCCACGTGTATTCCTTCTGAACTGACCACGTGACCTAGGAATTCAACCTTCCTAATCCAAAATTCGCACTTTGAAAACTTCGCATATAGTTTTTCTGTCCTAAGGGTTTGTAATACTTGACGAAGATGTTGGCCATGTTCCTCTTTGCTTCTTGAGTAGATAAGGATGTTGTCAATGAAGACTATGACGAATTTGTCCAGAAATGGACGACACACTCTGTTCATTAGGTCCATGAACACAACAGGTGCATTCGTCAATCCTAATGGCATCACTATAAACTCGTAATGACCATAACACGTTCTAAACGCGGTCTTGGGAATGTCTTCCTCCAAAATCTGTAACTGGTGATACTCGGATCTTAAGTCTATTTTCGAGAAGTAGTTTGCACCTTGAAGTTGGTCGAACAGATCGTCAATGCGAGGCAGAGGATATCGATTCTTGATGGTAATTTTATTCAGCTCGCGGTAGGCTATGCACATGCGGAATGATCCATCCTTCTTCTTTACGAACAAAACCGGTGCTCCCCAAGGTGAGAAGCTTGGTCTTATGAAACCTTTGCTAAGGAGTTCGTTAAGCTGGCTGGATAATTCTTGCATTTTAGAAGGTGCAAGACGATAGGGGGATTTGGCTATAGGGGTAGCTCCGGGGATTAAGTCGATTTGGAATTCGACTTGTCATTCGGGAGGTACTCCTGGAAGATCATCGGGAAAAATATCGGGAAAGTTGCAGACCTCAGGAATGCTCGCGATGTCTTTCACTTCTTGCTTTTTGTCTACCACGTGAGCTAAGAATGCACAGTACTCCTTGTGAAGGTATTTATGTGCCTTGATGCAAGAAATGATCTGAAGGTTCGTTCCGGGTTTGTCGCCATAGATAATAAGAGTTTCATTAGTTGGCAAGTTCAAACGAATAGATCTTTCATAACATAGGATGTCGGCATGGTTGGGGCACAACCAATCCATACCGATTATGATGTCAAAACTTTTGATAGAGACCGACATAAGGTCTATTGGAAAAGACAAGTCATTAAAGGTAAGGGTACATCCTATGTATATATCATTGGTGGATTCGGATTTCCCATTAGCCATTTCTACCGTGAAAGTTTCATTTAGTGTTTGGGAGTTTTGATTTAGTAGATGTTTAAAATTATGGCTCACGAAGCTCCTCTCAGCACCACAATCAAATAGAATGACCACTGCAGGGTCTGCCACCGCTTCTTCATGACCCAGTGCTAGAATCCTCCCAACTCCACCGGCATTTCCAGCTTTTGGACAATCTTTCTTGAAATGCCCCACATCACCACATTAGTAGCATGCTCGACCTACTCCAGCGGCAGGTACTTGGTTAAGTGGTTGGGGTGGTATTCTACAGAATCGGGCAGTATGCCCTTTCCTGTTGCAGTTACGGCACTGTATTTCTTGGCAATTTCCGTTGTGGTGAAAATTGCACTTGTTGCATTTAGGGAGGTTACCAGCATAGGGCTTAGTTGGTGCAAGGTTATTAGGCACAGTAGCAGGTATGGTAGCAGGTACAGTAGTAGCATGGACTGCTAGTACTTGTTGCTTCTTTGCAGGTTCCAGAGGAGATTTTCCCTTCCTCTTGTTCCAAACCTTCTTCTTGCTGTTGTTGTTGTTCTCCTTATGTTGTTCTGGAGCAGTAACCACAGAATTTTGACTATTTTCGTGGTCAATAAGTGACTGTGCCAATTCCTTGGCACTGTCAAAGGTAACAGGCCTAGAGGCAATGACACTTGCCTGTATCTGGGGCGATAGTCCCCAAATATACCTTTCGATCTTTTTGATCTCCAGAGCAACCATTTCAGGACAAAGAATCGCCAAGTCGCAGAACCGATTCGTGTAAGTTGTTATGTATGCTCCAACCATGATAAGACCCCAGAACTCCTGCTCAAGTTTTTGAATTTCACCGCGCGGACAGTATTTCCGCATTAGCATGGCTTTTAAGTTCTCCCAGCTCATCGTATTAGCCACTACAAAAGTTAGTGACTTAACATGGCCGTTCCACCATGTTAGGGCCCTAACTAAAAAAGTACAGGCAACAAATTTAACTTTGCTACCCTCCGAACAGGAGCAAATTTTAAAAATTGCTTCCGTCTTCTCAATCCATTGCCTTAAAACCATCACTCCTTTAGTTCCATTAAAGGTCATGGGTTTGGCATTCGAGAAGTCTTTATAAGTGCACTCTCGCGAGTGCTCATCACCCTCGCCATGGTTAGAAGGACATGCACCAGCTCCCGACCCACTAGCACCAGGAGTATTGATATGTGACATGGCAACCGCTACAGTTGCCGTGACTGCTGCTTGAAACATAGCAGCGTCGAATTGAGGAGGTGGTGGTGGGGGTGGCGTCGGTGCTTCATTGTCACGTCTTGGATTTCTACGAGGAGGCATCTTTTCTATACAAGTTAAAAGATACAAGATGGTAAGATATCAAGAATGAATATGAATTTGATATCTCTGAACGAAACACTTAATTCAACGTGAATCTTGTAAAGGATTGGAAATAGAAATCTATTGCAAAAATTACTTGCAATAGGATGATATGAAGTTGAGTGGTTATTTTTCAAAGAGTATGAAAATACATGTCGACTGTATTGGTATATTAAGTATATGTAATCTGGAACACATGACCTTAAAGCAGGTCTATAATATACCACAATACTGAGGAAGTGTCGACATCAAACCGACCTACCAAAAATTAAATTTTCGCGGTCGTATCGAAAAACATGAAAAATAACACTAGAACATGTCTGTACTATAACCAAAACTTTGGAACAGGATGTTTATGAAAATTGTAATAACTCTTGTTGAAGTAAAGTGCTTATTGTTTTATTGATACCCGGTTTTGTACATATCATGAAAAGTAGTATATACATTCGATATAGAAAGTAGAAAGTAGAAGTAGTGCGAACACTACTTGCGGCGGTTGCTACGACGGTTGCTGGGTTCCGCTTCGTCTTGTGCTTTCCAACGCATTTCTTGGGCAGCTTGATGCTCTTTTAATTCTCTTATCTCTGATTGAGCATCATTGACTTGCCTTTGAAGGGCTTTTGTATGATACTGGGTGTCATCCTGCATTTCATCAAGACGAAGGATATCTGTAGTGTTAGCCTGCGCAACCGTATTCACTTGGAGGATTCGATTGATCGAAATCCTGTCTTGATCGAATTGCCGGGCTATTCGGTTTACTATAAGTGGAAGAGCTCTATCTGCTGTTCCTCCTCTAGAGACGTTATAGAAACTGCGTTCCATTCCATAAGGGGGGCGTTGGCCGTCTTGTCGACTCCAGTGGTTTATATATTGGCCCCACTCGGGTATGGGTTCTGCTTCATCTTGTCTCAGGGGACGCTCCCCAGGGTTGCAGACTTGTGGCTCTGTATCCGTACCACTTGATTCGCTGTCCTCAAAGGGTTCTTCATCTTAGTCTGAGATCCATCCTGCATTTTGTGGATTGTAGGGGTCCCCCGGTAAGTTGTGTTCAACCATAGGTTCTGTATTCGAAGTAAGGTTAGTAAAATACTCTCCGTAGTATTTTAATCTTTGTGTTCTATTCTATAGTTCTTCTGAATATGTATGGTAAGTTTTAGACATGTGGCAACACTACTATCACTCCGAAACATATGTTAGTCATATCTCAAATCAATATAGTTGATCAAGCTATATTAATTCCAGATATGATTACATAACTGCCCAGGTTTGACTATAGTGTTCAACATCCAAATACTTTTAAGTTCTTATGACTGTGATACTATACTTGTAGGTATGGGTGGTAGTATAGTTCTTGTAAAATACTTAAATATTTAAAAAGTATACTTGTAGTCAGAGCTCCTAGCCCCGATGTATTTATAGTTTGTATATCTTTTATGGATTGATATACTGAGTTCACTATAAACAATGCTCTGATACCAATCTGTCACACCCCCAAACGAGACGGCGGAAACGTCCGGGGGTGGAGGACTTCATTTGTAGTATCACAACACATGCATCATAGTAATCAAAGTACAAACAACCATTGTATTTAAAAAGTATAAGTATTTACATGTGTTCAATCATTGTATATTGAAACCAAAATAGTTATATAAAAGAAGATATGACTCAAAATAGCTCCATCTTCTCAAAAAGCTCGGGGAGTACCTGTGTATTATTTCCCTGAGAATACAAGCAATTTGAAAAGAGAGTATCAACATAAAGTTGAGTGAGTGCATAAGTGTTTATGTTTAAAAGGGTGTCTCTATATCTTGCATATGTAAACTGTTCCAGAAAATCCTATATTTTCTGTTCTATATGAAAAGTAGTTTTATTCCCATAAAACCGTTCTATTTGTAAACCAATGTTCTGTATTTGTAAAACTTGTAACTGAGAGTGTGCCTGGCTTCACCAGCTGTTATTGAAAACTGTATTGAACCATTGTAGTTTGTATTATGTAAACTGGTACTTTGAAGGTGTACTTATGTTTAGTTGATTCTACACTAACGTATTGTTAATATCTTTTTAATGAGTTATTATAACCATACTAAGACAGGATGGCCTGAAACAAACGCTTTGTGGGCGTTTAAACTGTTGATAACAATTGCCACTCATTGGCGTGTATGCCTGACTGTAGCTAGCAGCCTGAGTGCGGGGTTGTCAATCCCGATAAAGATCTACACACAACTTGTTTCGATCCCCTGGCTGGAGCATCTGGTTATAATGTCAGGACTTCACCTTGGTTGTCTAAATGAATTAAACAACCTGACTTGAATGACTCATAAAAAGCATATAAACGTTACATGTATATTAGTCATGAAAACCCAATTATTCTGAAATAAATGATTGATAGTAGGTTCTTGAATTAGTGTTCCGAACATGTATTTGACAAGTGTAAACTCTTGATTTGTTCTGAATCAAAACCCTTGTTTCTTGTAAAACAGTGTATTCTAGTATGCTTGAATCATGAATTATTGTTGTATGTATCATAAATTATACCTATTATAATTTATATGTACTTTCTGAATCGGTATTTAACTATTTTTGCATGTAACCCCTTGCTCAACATGTTAGAAAAGTATTTGGATTGATGAAATAACTTTTATATTTATATACATACACAATTCTATATATAAGTAAAATTTAAACGACACTTGGACATATAACCGGTACTATAAGCCCACATCCAAACAAGGAAAAGGACCCAGAATGAGTTATCAGTCCTAAGCCTTTTAAATCTTATTTATATACATATATATATATATATATATATATATATATATATATATATATATATATATATATATATATATATATATATATATATATATAAGTATGAATTTTGGGGAAAAATATAAGTTTATAAAAGAGTTTAATGTTTTGAGTGTTTTTGATGATTTAATGTCGTTTTATCATGATTTGAAATCATGATTTTATAACACAAAGTTCTTGTGTTATGCTTGTATTTCCCCCCTTAAAACAGTAAAAATTATGAAAATACGGGGGTATGAACTCACTTGATAGGTGGTGATTCAGACAGCGTTTCGTTTCCATGAAAGGAGTTTATTTGACGAAAAACTGGCTTTAATCAGGCAGAGTTTCGACTAGAGAGAGGTTAACTTCTCGAGAATTTTGGGGCTTCGAGGCTTGCTTAGGGTTTTAGACTTGATACCGGGGCTTTGGGGGTTGTTTGTAAGCTTAAGGAAGTGAAAGGGGTGAAAAGGATGAAAAGTGGTGAAAGAAATGCCTTAAATCCGAGAGATCTCGCATGGCTTATATAGGCCGAAGCCTCGGATCCGAAGCTGTGGGAGGTTGCCGCGTGTTCAGACAGGTGGCGAAGGAAGAAGCTCGCTTAAGACAGCTGGCTCGGTTGTGTTGGCTTCGGAGTGGACCGAGCTTCGGTCGAATGGGAAGAGGGTGCGTGTCCGAGGGGTGTCTGAGGGGTGTGGTCTTGCAAGGGTGTCGGCTGCCTACTGGACCTCGGCTGCGGTCCAATCAGAATGAAACACGGAGGACTTCGGTCCAATCAGAAGGTGACAGGTGGAGGCCTCGCATACGAGGTAACGTGGCCAAAAGTCAGCCATGCAAAAATTCCCGGTTTTAACATTTCTCGATTTTTGTGCCAAAAACTTGCGAAAATCATAACTTTCGCATACAAGCTCCGTTTTCGACGTTCTTTATATGCACGCGTAGGTAAAATTATACTCTACGACTTTTTTTTAGACTTAGTTGGCTAATTTTGATTTTATTTTTAATATTATTATTTTGAACAGACCGAGACAGGAAATCCGTTAAAAATTCATAACTTCTTCATCCGACGTCCGTTTTTGTCTGTCTTTTTACCGTTGTACTACTATTGACGAGACCTTCAATTCTCATTTAGGTTGTATTGGCTAAAAATCACTCGATCTTTATTTCGAGTTTTTAGTTGTACACTACTATACTAAAACTTAGAAAAATCGTAATTTCCTCATACGAAGTCAGATTTTGCCGTTCTTTTTATGAAAGTTCTCGGTTTAACATAAACTACAAGTTTCATTTAGATTGTTATGGCTAAAAAGCCTTTTATTGAAAATTCTGTTTTTACACTGAACAATGTTTTGCGGTTTTGTCGTGGATCTTCGATTGGTCATAACTTCTTCGTTATAACTCGGATTTTAGTGTTCTTTATGTTTTTGGAAACCTTGTTACTATCTCTATCACTTGGTTGATCCCAATCGAGATTGTTTAATAATTTATTTTTGAGGGTCAATTATGTAAATATACACAATATGCTAAAAATTTTCTTTATTGTTTTAAAAAGAACTACACATTGACCTACATTATTACATAGGTTTGAAATGACGGTTTGTTACAGTCCAATTCCCCAGTCAACACTAAAATCAATAACTACGTCAAGTACATATTGCCTTAGGTGTTGTAGGACATCTACATAAGCTTTATTGGTACTTGCCCTCTGCTTCAACCAAATGATCAATGATCTGATATCAGCTTGATTTATTCTAGGGAAATCAGTTTCAGAAAACATGAATTCAAAGTTGTCTATCCTTTTTCCTTGAAAGAATGCATATGGCATATTTCTAAATTCCCGTATGTTAATTTTGCTAATTGAATCAATCTTGAACTTTGACCATACAGAGACAACTTGAATTGGTTTCTTCAGGAAGAAACTTTACTTTACCTCTTCAATGTCTACGTCAGGCTCAAATGGATAAATTACACTAGGCCATAAATTGAACGTCATACCATTCGGGGGTGTCAGAATATCCCAGTTTTCTTTAGTAAGTTCTGAAGGAGGTGTGAAGAAATTTATGGGCTTGATGACCGTGATCTTCTGATAAGAATCTATATCAGGATTGAGGAAGATGGTTCTTTTAGGAGATGGTGCTCGGAAATGTTCATCGTGCTATGTGTTCCTTTCTTCAGGAGAGATCTATGAAGATTTCTTTTTGAAAAGCACCTCTTGTTTAGACTTTAACTCTTTAGCCTTATGTTGCTTAGCTAACTCTTCATCTATTTCCATTTAAGCTTCTTTAGCTAACTCCTTCTTAGACCTGAAGACAATCTTCTGTTTTCCTCTGTCCTTAGGATCTGTTTGAGGAAGCTTTGGTTGAGCGATTTGTGCTGATTTGGTTATAGGTTTGGTGATCTAAATATCTTTCCTTCTTGAACTTTTAGAGATGGATCCTTGATCCCTTGCTGCCGAAGGAGTTCCTTTTCTTTCGCTGCCATCTTTGCTCTGTTCTTTGGAGCTTTTAATCGTGCATCATCAGCCATTTTGTCGAGTGACTCTAGTTTCTCTTGTCTCCTTTTCTCAAACTCATTTGGTGAGTCTGGAATTTGATGTATGATAGGAGACTGAATTGATCTGGACATGTTGACCTTTTCCCCCTTTGGTTCAGGTGGCCTGTCATTTGAACCAGATAACTTTTCCAAGATCAAGTCTAGCTTGAAATCAGTTCAGGCAACTTTTTGCTAAAGTTCACGTATCTCAGAAGAAGAAGAGTGTGTCTTGATAGCCTTGACTTCATTGACTAGCAACTGAACAATCTTCTGAAGAGAAGATATTTCACCTGAGTAGTTATTGTCTTTATGGGAATTGTATTTTTGAGAGATTTGCAATGTCAGACCATAATGAATCCAATTGACGTTGAACATGTTCACTAAATTCTTGAAGGGAAAGGTGGAGGATGATGCAGAAGCTTTAGAGAGTCCTACATTGGACTACTCAAGAGTGGAAATGTACCGGTCTTGAGCAGTGACATGATTCCACAAATGATCTAATTTGGCTTCATAGACAGAATCGAGATTCGATAAAGACTGAAGAAAATCATCAATCTTTTGATACATTGAAGATAGATGATCTTCGATGGTCTTTTGAATCTTCGAATCTAGAGTTTCAATCCGTCGCAAGTTATGAATGACTTGTCCCTTGATGTATGCAGCTGTGCCAATAATGTCTTCAATGGTGACCTTAAGTTTTTGCACCTGTGCTTCTGTTGTCTCATTGAGGATACACACATTGTCTGCCATACATTCAAGATACCACTAAAAATTTTCAAGATATTCAGAGTGAGAAGTGTTGGATTAGTGTCTAAGTCCATAACTATAATTGGTAAGACTTGACCCGACCCGGCATGGTCCATTTGGGTTGCATGGCATCATGCATTTGGATAGACTATAATGAGAGAAATAACACTTAAGGTTGGTTAATATATTATAAGTTCTAATATATTAATAAGGTTATTTAATTAGTATTGATCAAGAATTAATTTGGAATTAATTAAGTGATCAAAAGGAGACTAATTAAATATATGGGTTGATTGTGTAAATCATTCATTCTTATATATGTGGGCTTGTGATCCAAGATTCCTTATGTTGGACTAAGTCCATGAGGTGACCCATGGATACTCCATGGAGGTTAAAATCCATGGAGCATAAGAAATGGGTAAAGTTATGAGTTACATGGTGTAACCCTAATAGCCACCATATCAAAGAATCCCATGGCTCAAGAAATCGTGCACTAATGTGCGAATATGAGGGCTAGACGATTTCAAGGAGTGTTCCATTTCTCTCAAGTCATTCCATGTGCATTTGGTGTTGTGTGAACCATTTGAGGTGTCACACTTGGGGCACTAGGCACTCAAGCTTCATGGAGACAAGCTACATCAAACAAAGGTATGTATTCTATCCATTTGATTACCCAAGTATCAAGTATTGTATGCTAGATAGGGTAATACCTTGGAAAGTTCATAATTACATGTATAATAGAGAAAACATAGATCCAAGGTATTTAGGGTTGCATGTACACTTAGGAGTGTTAGAATGCGCAAAACCCATCAGTGGTATCAGAGCCAAGGCTTGTTTTCTTGTTATACTTGCAAAATTAGCTGAAAAATCGAATTGTATTAGTTTAAAAGTTATGCTAATTACTTGAAAAAAATTTGATGTGAATTATCTTTGTTCATATGAGTTTATTAGATTAATAGAAAAGTTAATTGATTATGTGTTTTCAATCCATTTTAATCTAAGAGTTGATTCTAAAATGTGTTTTTGTAACTTGTCCTCAAGTTATATGAAAAGTCACATTTAAGTTTCATAAAACTCAAAAAAAGTTGGCAATGGTTACAAAAATGAAGAGTCTTGTCCTCATTAAATGGTTTTATGACTCCATAACTTGTCCTCAAGTTATGGAGGTTCAAGAGTCACTTCATTAAATGATAAAATGTGTAACCTTAATTAGTTCCATAAGTTACAAAAATAAAGAAAAGTTACATTCTTTTATTAGTTTAAAGTCTTCCATAACTTGTCCTCAAGTTATGGAACTTGAAGAGTTTTTTTTTTAATTAAAACTACTTTAAACACATAAGTTATGGAATTAATTAGTTTTGAATATTTTCAAAACTTGCCCTCAAGTTTTGGAATTTGTAAAGTTTTCCCCATGAATACTTTAATTCCAAGTTAGCCCTTAGAATTTTAAAAGTTAAAATTCAACCCTTATACTTTATAGTATTATAAGTTAATAATAAATATATGTATAAGAGCAAGTCAGTCTTACCGTTAGTAGGCCTCATTCACGAAGCCGGTCTATAAGGGGGTATATAAGGTTACTGCCTATAAAATGGCAGTTTAATGGGTGTCCACTCTCACCCACCGCTTCCTTGACTGGTGGAGGGTCGTTAGCCGAACGGGTAGGACAAGGACTATAATTCTCCCTTCATTAAAAGTATTAATGATAAATACTAAGTAACTAAACACTTATAAATTCCCAATCTTAGTTACTTAGGAAAATGTGAATAAGGTGCTAATCCATGAAATTACACTTTGCACTTTGTTTAAACCGTTAGTGGAGCGTGTGTGGTTAACCGGCACACTAACCTGGATTTAACAAAGTAGGCAAAGGGTAACTTAATATTTATCATATTATCGGTGGAGCTCGTGTGGTTAACCGGCACATCGATTGAGTGGTAAATATTAAGGGTACCAAGTATATTTGCATGGTTACTTCACACCTTGTTTTGTGATCCTCGGCATCCCAGTCACAAAACCTGAAGGGCACACTCGAGATTGAAACATGCCATTGAAAAGTTCAATGAATCTCAAAAGATCTAGGAGTTTCAAATCCAATTAAAAACCTAATTACATTATTTTGTTTTTCATGGTGGAAATTGGTAAATCGTCATTTACCTACCTTCAACTATTTTATAACTCGGATTACGGCATCCCTCTTCCAGTTATAAATAGGTTGTTGGATCCTAGCCTTAATATTTCATATTGGGTGTTATATTAAGGACTTTAGATCAACTATCTTGAATATCTCCCAAAAGATGTCTAGTTTAGACATCTATGATCTTCCCAAATCTCTTGGAACTTTACTTCCTCCACCTCCTCCAATTATTCTCCCTAACCCACAAGTTCAAGGTCACTTAAGCCCTAATGGCAAGCAAGGTCTATGTGTGATCACATCTTAGAGATGAAGTCACATATTGACAAGCTGGGAGAGTTGGGTGTCAAAGTCTTGAGAAAGTTGGATGTTCAATCACTTTCTAAGTCACATAGTGAGTTCCTTTGGGACTACTATGAAACAGACTATGACATGAACCTTAATGATCATATCTATTTGCTTGGTGCTGCTGAATCAGCAATGATTTGGAACGATAGTAAAGCAAATTTGATTAGAAGATCAACTTCCCAAAAACTTTATGGACAGTGACAATGGTGACACTGGAAATCCAGAAAAAGCATTCTCTTCCCAATGGAAAGGGATTGGCCATAGTCAACCCGGTTGACCAAATGGTAAGAAGAAAGGCTAAGTCTGAGATAGTCCCATTACCAAAGGGTCCATATGTTTATTTTGCCAAAGGAAGGGGCGTTGATTGCAAAGCTGCCAAGTTTACCTAAGGATGTTAAAGTCAATAAGTCTGACTCTACTTTAGGTAGAGCCCATTATCTAACTCTGTTAAGTTTCTATTCTAAGATCCTCATTACATGATGTGACTGGGTCACATGTTGATGTTTTAAGAATCAAAGAATAGAGAGAAAGCTTAAAGGAAGTATATGCTGATTCTGATCGCGTAGGTGGATTTCAATCGCATCGGAATCTTGAAGCTGTTACTTAGGAGTTATGATATATTGCTTAGGAATATATAACAACAAGTTTTTCCGTATGCATTTGCACTATAAGGATAAGTTTTTTCCGCAAAGTTTTGAAATAAAATAAAAGTTTTTAATTTTATATTTATTTTAAATATCCTTACAAGTGGCATTTGTGAAAAATGGTTGTTTATATGATTCCATTGATAGCAATATTTGAAAAAAAAAATGGACTTGATTCTTTCGTTTGTGGTAGTGTCATAATTTACCAAATAAGGAAAGATTCTCATTCCCAAGGCTTCAGTTGGATAGAAACTTGGAATCATGCAAGTTGAATAGTATGATGAATAAGAACTTTCAAGCATTGGAAAATTAAGACTTGTTCACATGGATGTGTAAGTCAAGTTAAGGACTAAAGGGATCGAGTACACACTCTTGTGCACTGGTCAAGTCCACCACAAAGCTCGTTAAGACTATTCTTCATGATTTACTAAATTTTAGTAAATGTGGTTATACTTACAAGTTTAAGTATAATTCTGAAACATTGGAAAAGTCTCAATGTATGGCAGAACGAATGTGAAGAATCAAATTAGGCAAACAGATAAAAGTTTCTCAAATCTGAAAAGATGGGAGAGTACTTTAGTATTATGTTTTGTGATCATCTTAATGATTAAAGAACCACATCACAATTGGTCTTCTAAGGACATCTTAGTGCATTCTTATGACTAAGAAGAGGAGTCATGAATTGTTGAAATGGTTAAATCAAGAAGATGAGTCATACTTCGTTTCAAAACAAGTCTTAGAGTCATACTCCAAGACTATAAGTTGAGTGACATATCTTAAAGAAAGGTTTATAACACTTGTCAAATGTAAGAGTAAAAGTGTCCTACTCTTGTACATTTGAAGTTGGTAAGTTGTGATGTTTTGGATTAAACAAAGACCAACTAAGGCCAATTGTGTGAAGTGTTTGTCTTGATAAAGAATCCGCACTATCTCTTGAATATTTGGCAAGATAGTCTTATATGTCAAGAGGACAGTGAGAGTCTTAAAGATCCTAAAAAGAATTTCAAGAACTAATCAAGAATAAAACCTGAGGTTCTTAACTAGCACACGACTTGAGGTTTATAACCTATCATGTTGACATATTCTGTGCCCATTCCAGTTAAAGTTGGCTTAGCATAGGAGTTCTGAAAGTTCTCAATTGGTTGCATAACAACTTGGAAGCAATGTCAGGCCCTGTACTGCCAAGTGGCAAGAAGTTAAGATTGTATAAGTTCAGTCCATATGAGTTTGGATTTGTCATTATCCTTGTCTTGTGACTATGGTTTTGACGATTCACATGGATAAGAACACATACACCATAAAATCTAAGGGTCATAAGGTTTCTCTCCGATTCATGAAAATGATGGTGAGGAAACACTTCCACCAAGTAGATTTGAAGCAGATGGCAAAAGGTCTAAACAATTGAGACTATGATTACGGCATCCCTTTTCATAGTTCTGAAATTGTTTAGACACACATGCATGTTATCTAAGGAAAGGTGTATGATTTTGATAAAGTTTTATCAAAGCATCTCGTATCAGAAATCTGAACTTTGGTAAGGAAGTCAATAAAGTATTGATTTCTAGAAGTCCAGCTGATTTCTGAGTACATGTCAAAGCTAGTGGGAGCATAAGTGTTATGCTAATAATCATCATGTTAGTGGGAGCATGATAATTATTGTTAGTGTTGCAAGTTAGCAATGTTAATTATAGAAAACAAAAGTTTCAATTCGTGAGGCTGTAGGGATTGAAAAAGTTGTTTTGCTATAATTAAGGGAGAGGATATACTTCATTTCAGTTCTAAAGGCTTAGATTGAGACCTTAATCATCTTTAGTCAAGAATATATATATGAATTTCATGTTGGATTGGTTCAACTTAAGGAAATTCTATATATTGCGTTCTCAAAATTCGATTATGATTAAGGCATCCCTCTTCATAGTTAAATTTTGAAAACATGGCAAATAAAAATATTGTAGCAAAAGACTGGTCTAGAATCATGTCTTTATGTGAGACATCATGAATCGTGTACCATTTGCTTTGGGTACAGGATCGATTGCATGTGCTATAATATTTGTCATTTCTAAATTTTTCCAAATGCCCAGAGGCATTAAGAAGGGAAAAGGTCTAGAATTGGATATGACTAAAATGATTAAGCAATTGTCGAGGACAATCTGAGGTTTACCAAAGATTGGTTGCTCAGGGATAGTTGGAAGTATAGTGCTAATTTTGGAAGGACCATATTGACATATTCTGAAAAGAGGCATCTCTTATTCAGAAGTGATAGTCAAAATGAGAATATGGAGTTGTCTCCATAGGTGGAAGTTATCTGTGTAAGATTAGAAAACTTAATGCAAGAAGCATGTCCAAAGCAATGTACTTTGAATATGAGACTTAGTTTCCATGGAGTTGATCTCCATTGGAATACCTTATAATGATTGTTGACAAGTCTTTGTGACTTTGTACATATTCATTACAGGAGGGTCAGTGCATATAAGTTTAAAATCTAAACAAATTTCGATAAATGATAGGAATTTGAAATTCTCACATTTTTCGATAAGGATTTGGGAGTGTGAAATTAGAATCATTGAAATTATGTTCAATTGGTTTATTTCACAAAGTAAGGATCATAGAAAAACATAGAGTGCATACTTGGTGTATGGAAAAGCTATTGTTTAAGAAAAACATAGTGTACATGCTTGGAGCATGTGACAACTAGTGTTTTTAATTCAAGTATAAAGTTGATAAAACCGAAACAATGAATAATGAGTAATCAGTATGGTGATAAATAAAAGTGTTTATTTATATTCATAGGGTTTGATACCATATTTGATTCATTTATTCTTGTGTTTCACTTTGCATGTTTTGACTTCCAGAATAACTAAGTCGCTCTTCCTGAATGATTAAGTTATTCAAACCATCCACAGTCGGTCATATGTTGGAAGTAGATATGAATCAAGACTGTCATGGGTTGGTTTGTAGAGGTCCAAGTTGGTGGACAAAGTGGTGCTACAACACTCATGAGTGCTCATAAGTTCTGAGTATTGGATTCAACCCGCGCTCATTTGAATCACTTCATGGATTTTATCACGAGTGATCATGAGACGATAATATCTTATATTCTTCAAACCTAGAGATATGAGTTGTTACTGTGAGTTGGTTGTACATTGATTGCACGAAAACGCATTCGGTAACTCGATGTTATAAAACGTGCCTTTGTGTATGATTCAACAAGTAGTAGAACAAGCCATATGAGTCGAAGTTTATCCATTCCTTTTACCTTCGGGATAAAAGTGATATCTGTGGGCCCCTCGATGATTTAAAGATGATACATGTGAGTGCTTGGCCAAGCCAGGACTGATTTGATTTGTTCAATCAGTCAGTCATCATGAATCGGAAATCGAGAAACAACAAATGGACAGAGAGAATGATTGATAATCCATGTCTCAGTCCATATGATATCTAGAATGGAGGAATATATGATCCCTTATCTAATGGACAAGTCATTGACAAAGGTCAGAGTTCATCGACAAGGTCAGAGTTCGACAGAAGCTTTTGAGAGCTACGATTGCTGATCGGTTCCTGAAGTCATACGCAATAATAGTTTTAGATTTATCCAAGTGGGAGACTGTTGGATTAGTGTCTAAGTCCATAACTATAATTGGTAAGACTTGACCCGACCCGGCATGGTCCATTTGGGTTGCATGGCATCATGCATTTGGATAGACTATAATGAGAGAAATAACACTTAAGGTTGGTTAATATATTATAAGTTCTAATATATTAATAAGGTTATTTAATTAGTATTGATCAAGAATTAATTTGGAATTAATTAAGTGATCAAAAGGAGACTAATTAAATATATGGGTTAATTGTGTAAATCATTCATTCTTATATATGTGGGGCTTGTGATCCAAGATTCCTTATGTTGGACTAAGTCCATGGGGTGACCCATGGATACTCCATGGAGGTTAAAATCCATGGAGCATAAGGAATGGGTAAAGTTATGAGTTACATGGTGTAACCCTAATAGCCACCATATAAAAGAATCCCATGGCTCAAGAACTCATGCACTAATGTGCGAATATGAGGGCTAGACGATTTCAAGGAGTGTTCCATATCTCTCAAGTCATTCCATGTGCATTTGGTGTTGTGTGAACCATTTGAGGTGTCACACTTGGGGCACTAGGCACTCAAGCTTCATGGAGACAAGCTACATCAAACAAAGGTATGTATTCTATCCATTTGATTACCCAAGTATCAAGTATTGTATGCTAGATAGGGTAATACCTTGGAAAGTTCATAATTACGTGTATAATAGAGAAAACATAGATCCAAGGTATTTAGGGTTGCATGTACACTTAGGAGTGTTAGAATGCGCAAAACCCATCAAGAAGATGTGTGAAAGAGAATTTCCTCAATACCATCAGCTACCATCTGGGCAGTTACTCTAATACGTTTAAGCTCAGGCTTAGATCGATGTATTTGCTTCATTTGTATCTGCTAGAGTACCATCGTCTTGAGGAGGATCAGGTGGAAAAGAATAGAACTTAGCTTCTTGATTATCGTCATGTTCTTGAGACTATTTTTGAGGTAAGGGAGAGTAATCATTGAGATCAATGTTAAATGTCATGGTAGATGGTTTGGAGTATAGGACAATTGACATGTCGTGTGATTCATCATCAACTATCAGTCCTTCACTGGAAGGTATGTCTACCGTTTGCATTGGAGTATCCTCATCTTGATTATCTTTTACTGTAGATATTTTAGGAAGATCTTCAAGTTCGGATTGCTTTTCACCGTCTTGATCATCGTCCTCAAATGAGTCATAATCCAAGGAGACACGATTACTTGGACTTTCTAGAACCGACTGAAAGCCTGCTGGTGAAACTGGAGCAAATTTAGAAGGAGATGTGGGTTCATCTAAATCTACCCCAAGATTATCATTAGAGACGACTGGAGGTGGAATAGAAGGCGGTTGATCTGAGTTTAATCGCTTTTTCTTCTTTGCCGACTTCTTAGATGCATGATCTGAGTGCTTCCTCTTCTTTTTCGGAGACAAAGTAGTTCCTTGGATGTATTTTTGATATGAGCGTAGAGATGCACTATTTTCATCCAACTTTTCAAGTATAGCATCTAAAATGATGACTGGATGTGAAAACTCAGATTCAGATACAATACGAATCCTATATGGTGACATACGCAAGTACAGTGGTAGTGGGCCTTCTGGAGTCTTCTCTGGTGTAAGATTTCTATTATTGATGACATCATGAATAATGATAGACCACCAGCGAGGATGATGAATCAAGAACTTATTCTTTAAGGCAGGGAGAAAGGTAAGGAAGTCTTACCAAAGAATAGACGCGTAGTCAACATTGATGTCATAGAAAAGCCCATACATGCCAAGCCAAAGATCTGTTTTACTGTGACTGCGTCCATCATCTGATCCGAAAAGACACCGAGTGAGGACGAAACTGAGAAAGTGCCATGGCGTAGGAAGGCAAGCTTTCCCATTTCTTGAAAGGTTTGGTTCAATGTTTTCTTCAAATTTGTATCCCATTTCCTTGAACATTATCAATAGTTGAGCAGAATCAGGTGTGAAAAATGTCTTAGGTTGATGAGAACCAGTGCTTAGACCTAAACTGGTCGCGAACACTTCTTTAGTTAGAACCAAGTTAGTTCGAAAAAGATCAAATTCAACATCAAGCTATTTTGACTTTGCTCTTGGAGAGATGGATACAGATGAAAGGACGTTTGAAATAAGAGATTGTGGAGTTGGAGAAGTAGAAATGAGTGCATATGCCAATAGGCATTTATGCAAATATTCAACTATAACACCGAATTCTTGAGGTTGTTCCTGAGTTTTAAGAAGTGCAATATAGTTGGATGCGACCATTGCGATTTTAGGTGATGATGAGTCTGTCACAGTGGAAGGTCCAGTTGCTTGAGATTTGGACGCCTTATGAGATCTCTTTTCTTTGGAAGTATGTCCATCTTCTTTGGAAGCCATGTCTTGAGAGAACAAAAGAAGAACAAAAATTGGAATTTATTGTTAGTTAAATACATATAGCTAGAGAGTAGTAGCATACAATCTTAACTAAATTACAAAAAAAAGGAGAGGGGGGAGGGTTAAAAGAAAAAATGTATGAATTTGCATTAACTGAACAAAGTTGTGACTTGAGTAGTATTGTTGATTCAACTATAGACAAGCGGAATCTACAAATTCAAATTCACTAAGTATAGGCCTGAAAGTGAATGACATAACATGTAGGAATAAAAGAGAAAGGACTTGATGTCATATAAAAAAATAAAAAATAAAACAAAAAAAAATTGATGTTACTAAATCATAGAAAAAGTGCAAGGATCAAGTAAAACTGCTAAGTCATGGCCTATGATGACTATGGCATATCATATAAAGATGTCTTTAGAAACTAACAGAAAATTAGATATCATAGAGATAATAAGTGACAACTATATATGTAAATCCAAGAACACATAGAAGAGTTGAAAAAAAATATTGATCTTATAAGAACATGTAAAGAGCATGAAAATTAAGATCACAAAAGTATAAGAAAAGAGGCATTACCTTAAAAAAGAAGAGTGAAGGTAACAGACATGTGAAAATGAAAAGCAAGATATGCACCAATAAGTATAATGCTCACATGAGAGATTTGATCAAAGGATCAACACTAAATAACCTAAACATTGTATGTGAAAGTGAATGAATGACCAATAATAATAAAAGAAAAAAAAATTGATGCTCACCCAATATGATTGCAACAAGAATAGGTGTTCACTAAGAAAAAGTGATAGGCCAATACTAGGGGAACCTAACCATAGGAACATATGTATAGACACAAATCATCAACTAAGGAGGGATAACCTTATCACATGAGGGTATGTGAACAAGCAAGAGAGATGTTACTTACTAGTTGATGTCTTGTTGAATCAATGAGCAACAAAAAGATAAAGCAACACTTTTGACAATGACACTAGAGATATTCAAATCTATGTTATGTCAAGAAAGGAAACAAAACTTTAGAAAGTGTACACCATGATCATCGTTAGGTGAAAGGAAAGAAAATTAATACTTACCTAGAGTGATCAAGGAATGTATTACTCAACACATAATGATGATGGACCAAGTGATGACAATTACTAAACACATGATGATCCAATAATCACTATTAACTTAACTATGATGTAAAAAACAAAAGAAAAATATACATGCAACATATGACAATACTTATGAAGCTAACTTGTGACAACTAGAGTTTCAAAAAAGATTATGATGCTTACCTAGAATATGGAGATGATCTACTAAAGAAACAAGGTTGGATGATGATGCTCCAACAAGTAGTTGATAATGCTCCAAAAGAAAAACTAGGGTTTGAACAAAACAAAAAAACGATACTAGGGTTTAAAAGAATGTATATTAGGGTTTTAAAAAAAATGATGATGCTCACCTAGGGTTTGTGAATGGCGCAAGAAGTGATGATGAGATCAAGTGATGTTGCTCCAAGACTTTGATGGCCAAGATGCTCACTAGGGTTTTGAAATTGGGGTATGGAGCAAGTAGGGTTTGTGTATGCTTGGTTCTTGCTTGATGATCACAATAGATATATGATGGCGCAAGATGGTGGTCACAAAATCACTTGTTGATCACAAAGGTTAATAATAGCGCAAGAGTGATTAGGATATGGCGCAACAAAGATTTTTGTTGACTTTGGATCAAGAGAGTGATCAATGAAGAAGTTGCGCCATGGGGTATTTATAGGTCATGATTTTAGGGTTAGAATGGAGTGTTGCACAATATAGGGTTTTTGAGTGTGGCTCAAGAAAAAATGGCGCAAGTATGGTTTTTTCGAGATTAGGTTGTTGTGCCAAAAAAAAAAATTCGGTTTAGGTTTCTTCTAAAGATGGCGCAAGTAGGATAATAAAAAGTTGGAGGTTGTTGCGCAAAGGATAATGAGAGGTTGGGTTTTAGGGTTAGCAAAAAAGTTGTGGCGCAAGAGGGATTAGGGTTGGAGTAAAGGGAAAGGAAGACTTGGTGCACAAGAAAAGAGAAAGAAGAGGGATAGCACAATAGAAGAAGAAAAGGCGAGATGATGCAAGAAGAGGATGGGTTGGCGTAAAAAGGGTGTGAGGAAAAGGTTGCTGTTGTGCCAAGAAGATGTGCCAGGGGAAGGTTGCAAGGTTCAAGAGGGAAGGATGGGTTGGCACAAGAGGGAGTGGCGCAAGAAGGTTGCGAGACCAAGAGTTGTTGCGCCAAGAGACTTGTTACGCCAAGGAGAGTTGACTGAGGATGAGGCTTGTACGCCAAGGAGTTGCGAGGCCAAAGTTGTTGTGACAAGGAGCTTGTTGCGCCAAAGTTGTCCAAAGAGTTAAGTTTGTTGTACCAAACCGAAGTTGAAGCTTGTTGCACCAAACCGAATATGAAGCTTGTTGCGCCAAACCAAAGATGCTCCACGGTCTTTTGCTCGCGAAGTGATTTTGCTCCAAACTCAAGAAAATTTCGATTTTGCTCCAAAACAAAATTCGATGTGCTCCAAACGAGTATGAGTAAGAATTTGTGAGAATGAGAAAAAGAAAGAACGAGGAATAGAAATAAAGTATTGATAGGTGAAGGTTTATAGGGTTTCTCAGTGAGCCGAGATAAGGATTGCATGGGGCAACTTGTGGGCCCAGAAGACTTGGATGACACTTAAGTATAAATAGGAAAAAAAATCAAGTTGAGTCGCGAGCAAGAAAAGATGACTTGAGAATCAAGAAAGAAAAGGTGGCACATGCATGGATGTTATCTTTGAGATGTGAATAGAATGTAAGGAATGTTCATGACCTACTCGAGACGTGCATGACCTACTTGAAACAAGCATGACCTATTCAAAATGTGCATGACACATTTTTTATGAGCTATGTGGACTTGATGATCCACATGGACGTGATGCACCAAGTGGCTGAAGATGCTCTAAGTTCTTGAACATGCTCCAATATTCTTAAACATGCTCCAAGTTAGTGAAGATGGTCCAAGTGATCAAGATCCTTCAGGTTGGTGAAGTTTCTCCAAAGTACATCTAGTTGGTCCAAGTTAATGAAGTTGCTCCAAGAGAATCTAAGATGCTCGAAGATGAATACAGTTGCTCTAAATTTGGTCAATGTACCTGAAGTTGTTCCATGTTGGTCAAAGTGCATGAAGTTGCTCCAAGATGCTTTCAGTTGGTCCAAGATGGTTCACAAATGTCCTTTAAAGCTTTTGATCTTGTCCTTCTTCGCTATATATGAGAATGCTTTATGAGCCAAGACAAGCACATATGGTTTTCTTGAAGGGGATGGTTCACTTGTCATAAGATGCTACACTTGGCTAAGGATGTTCCATGATCAAGTAAGTGATATTCTCTATCGAACTTAGCTGCTTTACCTAGATTCTAAGGCATGATTTAAACAAAAAGTATGAAATTGAAAACACTAAATAATCTAACTTTGAAAGTGATGTGTATGCATGTGGATTGAGAATCTGAGAATGGAATAGTAAAATGCGGTGAAGTGTGTGCATATGGAAAAAATAATCTTAAGGAAACATTAAAGCTTAGAAGGATGGCTGATTTAGAAGCATTGTGGATTATCTTGCTGTCACTTACATATTTATCAAGCAACTAAGTTCTGTATATGATCCTTCACTTCGCATTGAAAAGAATTTCCTTTGTTGATTATTACTTTTGAACTTATTAACATCATACAGAATAACCCGATTTCCACTCACCAATTATGTATCATCGCAATGCGTATATTTGTGACTGAGGCCTATTTACTTCCCTAACCCTAAATACTGACAATCCTCATAAACGTTCCCCACTTATTTTGAACAACATTTATTTTTGGCATTCCTACCACCTATACCTTTTTATTTACCCCTTTCGTTTCAAAAGGTATCCCCAAATTCCAAGTGACACGAGTTTAAAAGAAAAAAAAAATACTATATATAATAATTGACCTAAGAATATAACTACACTTCTTTATATTTTTGTAGAATTTTTTTATTTTTTGAATCTTTTCTTATAACTCTAACTTTGACAAAGTACACAAGCAAATAATTCCTAGCTTTAGTTCCTGCCTTTCTAAGAAATTACTTGGGGTGCTCAGAATCGCTTAGGTCACTAATGGAGTCCATGAATTTCTATGAAACCCTTTTAAACGATATTTCTTCCCATCCATCCAAGCTTTTATAGTTAGGTCGATAGATATAAATATATTCCCCGGGGGAATACTCATCAAGTCCCAAAGGTCACAGATTGACTCCACTCCCGAACTATAATTTATTGAATATATAACTAGACTCAAAGTGTAGAAATTAAACATATAAACTTGGAACTTGAATCGCTTTGTTTTAACTAAGAATCTTTTTAGTAGGTATAGATATTCACTAAGGAAAACTTTTTATGTCCCTCAAACTACACAAGTTCACGCTTTTTTCTCATGAGTTCACTAGGACAGGGAAGCCACAAATATACTATAACACATTGGGTTAACTAAACCTTAGAGTTCGCCTCAAAGTATTCTACATAACATTAGTACTTGATGTATGTTATAACTCTAAGTAGAGTATAACACTGAAGCTTGTTAATGGTCACTAAAGTACTAATATTAGTTGTGTACTGAAGCAAACTGAAGAACCACAGAATTTGGTATTTTGAAAAATCAGTAAAGTGTAGAGAAAATAACCTTTTTCATCTGCATAGTTGTGATAACAACTTGCATTATCTTAGAAAAAATTAAAGATAAAATCTTGTTGGTATTTTCTTTTGTTTAAAGTAAAGACAAAATACATAAAATATAATTTTTTTTGTTGTTTTCTCTTGTATAAAGTAAAAATGAAAGTGAAATCTTTTTGGAGTTCTCTTTTGTGTAAAATAAAAATGAAAATAAATCTTTTTGGAATTTTCTTTTTTGAAAAAAGGCAAAAAATAAAATATTTTTGGAGTTTTCTTAAAAAAAACCTTTTGAAAAAAAAAATTCAAATGCCTAAAGAATCTGGATTAAGCATGCCAAATCGTCCTAGAAAGTATAAGAACTTGGATTCATCGAGAGGTTTAGTGAATACATCTGCAGTCTCTTCATCTGTAGGAACAAAATGAAGCTCAATATGACCTTTCTGAATATTATATTTTAGAAAGTGATACCTGATATCAATGTGCTTGGTAATTAAGTGGTTGACTGGATTGTGAGAGATTGCAATTGCACTCTTAAAGTCACAATATATGGAGATCTATTGCATTTTGAATCTATAATCTCTCAGTTGTGTTTATCCAGAGCATTTGAGAACAACAACCGGCGGCAACAACGTATTCAGCTTCAGCAGTAGGGGTTGAAACACATGTTTTCTTCTTTGAAGTCCAACTGAGCAATCTGCCTCCTAAGAATTGACAACTACCAGAAGTGCTCTTTCTGTTGAGCTTTCATCCTCCATAATCTGAGTCAGTAAAGGCTTGGAGATAGAAGTTGCCTTTAGCAGGATAGAATAGACCCAAATATGCAGTTCCTTTAAGATATTTAGAATATCTTTGACTACCATGAGGTGTGATTCCTTGGGATTGGCTTGAAAGTGTGCACACAGACATGTAGAAAAAATGATGTATGGTCGACTAGCTATAAGGTACAGTAGTGAGCCAATCATTCCTCTCTAGTGCTTCTAATCTACAGATTTCCCATCAAGGTCTAACTCAAGCTTTTAGGATGTAGTCATTGGTGTCTTTGCAGTTGATGCATTCTCCATGGAGTAGCTCTTCAACGGATTTTCGATATACTTCTCTTGACCAATAAAGATTCCCTTCAGAGATTGACGAACTTGTAGTCCTAGGAATTAGTTAAGCTCACCCATCATACTCATTCTAAATTTGCTTTTCATCAACTCAACAAACTCATCACTAAGGTCCTTGCTGGTTGAACCGAATATGATGTCGTCGACGTAGATTTGCACGATGATCAAATGGTTGTTGTAGATTTTCCTAAAATGAGTGGGATCCATAGAACCTCTTTGAAATTTGGAATCTTCCAAGAATTTGGACAATGTTCCACACCATGCTCTTGGAGCTTGCTTCAATCCATAGATAGCCTTTTGAAGCTTATAGTAATGGTTGAGGAACTTTGGTTCTTCGAATCCAGGAGGTTGTTGAACATAGACATCCCTATCGATTTCGCCGTTCAAGAATGCACACTACACATCCATTTGGTAGACCTTAAAGTTATTATGTGCAAAAAATGCGAAGAAAATCCTAATGGCTTATATTCTTGCAGCAGGTGCAAAGGTTTCATCATAGTCTATGCTGGTTTTGTCCCTGATGATGACTCCATCTTCATCACTCTTGTTTCTGTAGACCGATCTTGAACCAAAAACTGATACTCCTTCTAGTGTTGGTACTAAGTCGCACACGTTGCGTTCAAATTCAACTAACTCTTCTTGCATTTCGTTTACCCAATCTGCATCTTGTAGAGCCTCTTTGATTCCTTTAGGCTCTATCATGGATACAAAGATTGTGTATAGACATTCATTCTTGGTTTTTGAACGAGTCACTACTCCAAAATCTATATCACTTATGATTTGTTCGGTTGTATGATCCTTTGTCCATTTTGTGAGATGAGATTACATAAGGATTTAAGGAGTGAAAAAAACCTCATATTGTTCTGTTGGACGAGGTGGGTAGTCATAAGTGAATGTTCCTTCAAAAAGTTCATCTTGATAGAGTCTGGAATAACCTGAAACAGGTGGTTCCCCCTCAACTATTTCATGCTTGAATTCAACGATGGAGTAGATATGAAGGAACTTGAAGGACTGGAACCAGTCGAGTGGCGTTCCCCCTGAAACCATGGACTGGAAGGTTGGTAGGATTGTAAAGTACCTTTAAGAATGGAACCATCCAGAGATGGTCCCCCCTCAAAAGATGCAGTGATGATGGGAGGTTGGGGTAGATGGTTCAGAAGATTCTAAAGGACTTTTAGGAATATAATCATTCGAAGATGGTTCCCCCTCAACTTGAACTTTGGTGGAATTGGAGTCTTTTGATGGTTGATGAGGTTGAGAGACATCCGGAGTACCTATTTTTGTGAGCTTTTTTGATTCTAGGGCTGAGAGTTGAGCTGGAAAGGGGAATTCAGAATCTACTTCAATAACTTAGGCTGGAGTAGAAGCATTAGCAGGTGATGGCTGGTACATTTTATCAAAAGGTACTACCATTTTAGGACCAAAGTGGTTTGGATCCAGAATCCTCACATAACTCTAGTCAAATGTGACATCACTGCTTTCCTCCATCACCCTGGTTCGCTTGTTCAGAACTCTATAGGCTGCAACATGAAGGCAATATCCAAGAAAGATACATTCATCAACATTGGGTGTGAATTTGCCTAATTTATCCCTATTGTTCTTGATGTAGCAACGACAACCAAAGATATGAATGAATTTGACATTGGGCTTCCTCTTGTTCATTGCTTCATAAGGAGTGACTTCAAGTCTGTTGTTGATCAGGGATCTGCTTTGAGTGAAACAGTCGGCTGCAGTGGCTTCAGACTAGAAGTATTGTGTCGTACCCCCAAACCAGAACGGCGGAAACGTTCGGGGGCGGAGGACTTTAGGTAAGTATCACAACACATGTAACATAGTAATCAAAGTACAAACAACCATTGCATTAATAAGTATAAGTTTCACATAAGCGTTTAAAAATTACATATTCAAACACTGAAGTAGGTACAGGAGAAGACAAGAGTCGCAGTACGGTACTAGGTAGTCTTCTCAAAAGCTTCGGGAGTGTACATGTCTACTGGAATCCTGAGAATACAAGTTATTTGGAAAGAGTAGATCAACATTTAAGCTGGTGAGTTCATAAGTATTTTAGTTCTGTTAAGTATACCCTAAGTTCTTTGAATAAGTTCACTGGTTTCTCCAGGAAATCCTATATTTCCTGAGGTGATTAACTGATAACCTCAATAGTTTCCCTCTGTAATTACTTAGTTTATACTGATTATACATAACATAATATTGAATTGACAGTTAAATGGGTGTATCTGCCCTAAGCCCACAACTAAACAAGGAACAGGAAGTAAGGCGGAAGTCACACATTTCACTGTCAATCGGACATTACTTATGTACAACTCTGTTGTAATAACTAAAGAATTATAGAATTAACCACTAAAGTTCTTTTATGTTATACTAGTTCACAGAGATTGAATGACTAAGTTCCATTTGATAAGTGGTTTAATCCCATAAACCGTTCTCTTTGTATTACTGTTTTGTATTTGTATTCCTTTCTGAAGACTTGTAATTGAGAGTGTGCCTGGCTCCACCAGGTGTTAATGAAAACTGTATTAAACCATTGTATTTTTGTATTCTATAAACTGGTACTTTGAAGGTGTACTTTCATTTATTTGTTTATACACTAACATATTGTTAATACCTTTTTAATGAGTAGTTTTTGTTATAACCATACTATGACGGATGGCCTGAAACAAACGCTTTGTGGGCGTTTAAACTGGTGATAACAATTGTCACTCATCTAACTGTAGCTAGCAGCCTGAGTGCGGGGTTGTCAATCCCGATATAGATCTACACACACTTGTGTCGATCCCCGGCTGGAGATTCTGGTTATAATGTCAGGACTTTCCTATGTTGTCTAAAATGAATTAAACAACCTGAATATAGAGTCTCATAAAAAGCATATTAAACGTTACATGTATATTAGTTTTGAAAACCCAATCATTCTGAAATAATGATTGACAGTATATTCTTAGTTTTCCAAACATGTATTTGATAAGTGTAAACCCTTGATTTGTTTTGAATCAAAACCCTGGTTTCTTGTAAAATAGTGTATTCTAGTATACTTGAATTATGAATTATTACCTCGCGTTTGCTAACTCGGGTACTCTGTATAGTACCTTTGCTTATGCAAACCTGGCAGAATGTATTATTACCTCGTGTTTGCTAACTCGGGCACTCTGTATAGTACCTTTGCTAATGCAAACCCGGCATTACCACGTGTTTGCTAACCCTGGTACTCTGTATAGTACCTTTGTTAATGCAAACTAGGTATGATGTATCTTTACTTCTTTAATATGTTGTTCGTATATTAAAGGTATTATAGATATCTTGGTATAGTTGAATGTATTTTGGTAATTTCCTTGGAAAGTATACAGTCGTGAATAATACTTGTATATTTAGTTTTGAATCATAAATTATACCTATTATAATTTATATGTTCTATCTGATTAGCATGAATTCTCATGGAATATCACCTTTGCTCAGCCTGATACAAAGGTAATGATACTAAAAAGAGTAACCTTTAACACTCATATAATATATATATATATATATATATATATATATATATATATATATATATATATATATATATATATATATATATATATATAATTAAGAAGGAAACGACCTTCGGACAAATAACACAACCTTAATTCCACATCCAAATAAGGAAAAGGATATAAGATAATTCATTAGTCCTAAGCCCTTCAAGTCTTATTTATATACTTATACATATATAATCATGATTTTGGTATTTATAATTTGAAATAGTTTATAAAACATTTTTCAAAGAATTTAACATGGCTTTACGTTATTTTGGAAGTATTTGGTAATTCTTAAAAGCATACGGAAACTTTCTGTGTGATTATTATCACACACAGTTATTAACACAATTTATTATTGTGTTAAACTTGTATTCCCCCCCTAAAAAGCATTTAAATAACATTGAAAAGGTAAATTATAGGGGTATGAACTCACCTTGATAAGCGGTTATTCGGGCAGCGTTTCGTTTCCCGTAAAGAGTTTATTTAATGAGAAACCGGCTCAAATTGGGCAGAGTATCGACAGGAGAGAGGTTACTTCTCGGGAATATCGGGGCTTCGAGCCTTGCTTAGGGTTCGAGACTTGATACCGGGGCTTTAGGGGTTGTATATGAGCTTATGGGAGTGGAAAATGTGAAAGAGGATGAAAATTGGGGTGAAAAAGTGTAAAAATTTGGAAGCCCTCGCATGCATATATATAGTCCGAAGGTTCGGACCCGGACCTATGCGAAGCTGACACGTGTCGGACAGGTGGCTTACTTCGGACCGAAGGCTCGCAAGGTGCTAGGCTCGGATTGGACCAAACCTCGGTCCAATGGGAAGGGGCCACGTGCGAAGGAGGGTGTCCGAGGGGTGTCTCCGGGGCATCTCATGCGAAGCTGTTTGCTTCTAAGTGGACCTCGGCTGCGGTCCAATCAGGAGGTGCCATGGATGGGTTCGGTCCACTCAGCAGCTGCCACGTGCGAGGGTGACGTGGCATGCGAAATTGCCCGGTTTTTCCCATTTTTTCTTTATTTTTGTGCCAAACTTGCGAAAATCATAACTTTCGCATACGAACTCCGTTTTTGGCGTTCTTTATATGCACGCGTAGGTAAAATCCTACTCTACGACTTTCGTTTAGACTTCGTCGGCTAATTTCGACTTTATTTTTAATATTATTATTTTAAACAGACCGGGACGGGAATCCGTTAAAAATTCATAACTTCTTCATCCGACGTCCGTTTTCGTCTGTCTTTTTACCGTTGTGCTACTTTTTACGAGACCTTCGATTCTCGTTTAAGTTGCGTCGGCTAAATATCGATTAACTTATATTTCGAATTTTTAGCTGTCTACTGCTAAACCGAAACTTCGAAAAATCATAACTTCCTCATACGAAGTCAGATTTTTACGTTCTTTTTATGAACGTTCTCGGTTTAACATAATCTACAACTTTTATTTAGATTGTTAAGGCTAAGAAGCCTTTTATCGAAAATTCACTTTTTACACTGAACAATGTTTTGCCGGTTTTACCGCAGATTTTCGATTGGTCATAACTTCTTCGTTATAACTCGGATTTCAGCGTTCTTTATGTTTTTGGAAACCTTGTTACAAACTCTACCACCTGGTTCATCCCAATTACAATTATTGATCAATTTATTTTTGACAAAAACTTAACTGGTGTCACATATTGCTGTAGGTTTGTGAAGATCAACATGGATTGAGCAGCTTCACATAGTGGCTGGTTCTTCCTTTCAACTATACCATTCTATTGTGGAGTGTAGCGTGCAGAAAAGTTGTGCTCAATGCCTTTGGATACAAGAAATCTATCTAAGGTGTTGTTCTTGAATTCACCACCATTTTCACTTCTTAGCCTTCTAAGTGGCTTGCATACCCTAACTTCTATGTAACGAATAAAGTTAATTAGCTCATCGGTGGTTTCAGATTTGTTTCGCAGAAAGTATACCCAAGTGAATTTGGTACGGTCATCCATAATCACAAGAATGTATTTCTTACCTCTTAAGCTAGGAACTGTAGTGGGACCACATAGATCGATATGTATAAGCTGGAGAGGTTCAGATACACTGTGTTCTGTTATACTTTTGTGAGATGATTTGGAAATTTTTCCTTGTTCACAGGCAACACAAAGTATATCGTTGTCAAGTTTTAACAATGGTAGTCCTCGCACCAGATCCTTTCCAATGAGTTTGTTGATATAACAAGAGTTGAGGTGAGAGAGTCTTCTATGCCACAACCAACTGATGTCAAAAGCAGCTTTGGAAAGAAGACAAATATATGGGGTTCCCTCAATTAGTTCAATATCAAGAGGATACATGTTCCCATTTTGTGGGGAATTAACAAGGATGCGCTTGTTGGTATCCATAATCAAACTCTTGGTTTTGGTGAACAAAACCTCATGATCATTATCACACAATTATGCAACACCGATAAGGTTATGCTAAAGACCATCTACATATGCTACACGTTTAACGGTAAAGTTACTGTTTGATATGTTTCCATGTCCAATAACTTTTCCCTTCATGTTGTTTCCGAAATTAACATACTGACTTGGCGTTGTGATGTTGAAATCTATGAGGTAACCTTTGTGCCCGATCATGTACCTGGAGCATCCACTGTTAATGTACCATGTATCGTTGTGTGGTACCTTGGCACAAAAAGCCTGCATTTAGAGAGAAGGTTTAGGTACCCATGTTTTTTTGGGTCCTTCAGTGTTAGCTTTCTTCAAACTTGTTGGAGTTAGGACAATCTTTTCTTGTTTATCATTAACCTCTTTGGGTTTTACTTGTTTTTCAAAGTCCTTGCTTTTGGATTTCTTAGAGGTCTTCTTTTGAGGTTTGGTCTGTAGGAAAAATGGAGAGTTGGTGAACTAAGTACGAATTCCTAGAGAAGGAAATCCATAGTTCACAGCCATTCCAAACTGATCAAACATGCGAAACTGGGTATTTCCCCTGAACTAATTGATCATTGGAAACCTAGAGTTTCCCCCAAACATGTGTTTCCCTCCTATGGATGGAGTAAAACTACAATATGGACTAAGAATAGAATTCATAGGGTAATTACTATTATGATACATGAATGAGTTGGTTTGAATAGGTCTTGGTCTCATCATTTCAGACAAATATGGAAGATTGTTAGGTCTGAAACTATTCTGATGGTGGATTCTAGTTTGGTTTGGAAATCCATAATATAAGAAACCATGATTTGAAGGAGAGGTTTTTTGAGTCCTTGAAGTTTTGGGAGGACTAGTATGTCTAGTCTTCCCTTTGCTTGGCTTATCCTTTTGTACTCTCTTGGTCTTTCTATCATTATCATTATTTATAGTCTTAACCACTTTAGGTTTTGAAGGATGGACTATAGTTGGATCTTGTTATTTAGAGACATCAATTTTCCCTTTCCCCATATATTTAGAGAGATTAGTTGTATTTACAACTGTCTCTTGTTGTTTAGGATTGGGTGAAGTGATTTTTATTGGAACAAAAGGTCTCTTGAGTATCTCAAAAACAATTTTCTCATTACTCATAGTCTTTAAGGTTTCATCCTTGCTGAATTGAATTTGAGACTTTCCAGTCTGTTGTTTCTTAGAATATTTACATCCGAAGTCCTTTGTTCCAGAGAATGAAGCATTAAGAAATGGAAATGTTTCTTGACTGAGGAATTCAATGGCTTCTGTCTTGGAATATCCTACTGGCTCATATGATTTGGGTTGTTTATCACTAGATTTTCAGTCAGGGACATTTGATTTTTCAGAAGTGGCATCTTCTGAATTGAAACTTTCCATGGTGGGGCATTCAAGAGAAACTTCTATTGGAGACTCAGACTTAGTGTCCAAGTCTGGAAGATGATGGGATGATATGACTTCCAATAGGATGCTTGAGAATGAAGTGGTAATTACATCAGGACTTCAAGTTACCACCTCTTCTTGATCCTCATTGTCTCCAGTGATGAGACTTAGATCACATGCTAACAACTCTGGTTGAGTATTGAGACCCATGATTTGCTTGTTCATTTCATCATAACCAAGACCATATTTGATCCATGATGGTTTTGGTCCCTTGAGAATGGCATGTGAGTTCTGTTCAAGAAGGGTTTTGGATGCCTTATAACTATTTATTTTTGTGTTGATTTGGGCATACATCTCACGATTGTCTTTTGCAATAATGTCATGTTGATTCAATACAATTTCATATTGTTCAACTGACGTAAGATGTTCCTCAGTTTTGATTGCAAGGTCATTCTCTAACTTAGCCATATTACATCTCAATTCTTCAAATCTGAACTGAGTGGCTGTCAGTTCATCTTTGTAGTAACTGACACGATATTCAAAATTGGTGACATATTCTTTGATTATTTCAGAAATGTGGGTAATGTCATCTAGAAAAGGATGAAGTGTACCTTCTTTGATTATTTCACGAAGCATGAAGTGTACCTTCTTAATCAGAAGTAGTTTTTGTAGGCTTCTGTTTCTTCTGCTTGATCCACTTCATCATCTGTTTCCCAGATTTCCACACTTGGAGTTTTCATGACCATGAATGCTTTGTCTTTTGACTGCTTCTTGATCTGCTCCGCCTTTCGAAGGTAGTATGTTTCATCTTTGACCTTGTTGGTTTTCATTTTGCAATCCTTGGAAAAATGATTTTCACCTTGATAGTTGTGGCAACTAATTACTTCATTATCATCATAGGACTTCGACTTATTATCTTAAATCCTTGTGTTCGTTCTCTGAGAGTTGTAACTTTTAGAATTTGAATTCTAAGATTTAAAGCTTTGTTTATTGTTGCTTCCTCCTTGGACGTTTCCAGAGTTCCGATGATAGTGTTGGGGTTGCTGATAACTTTGTGCTCTGAAGTTCCCAGTTGGCTTGTACACAAACTTTTTGAAGTTTGGATTGAACTTGGTCAGGAGTTCCATGCATTCTTCATACTCATGCTCCTCATTGATTTGAGGAGATTCCATTTTGGTCCCAACAAAAGCTTGATGATTTGCCATGTACCTATTTGCTATTTAAAGAGGTTTTTAAGTTGGCATGTAGGGATTCTGATTGTACAGTTAGGCTCAATGTGCATTTTGATGAGGAGTTGGCCATTGACATGGTCTTGAACTCCTTGCCAAGTTGTTATGATCAGTTCATATTGGCATATCATTTGAACAACATAGAAACCACATTGTCCCCACACCATAACTTGCTACAGACTGCTAAGTTGGGAATGAACGGAAAGAATCCAACCCCATCCATTAATGCTCCCGTTCTCGCCATTGGGCAAAGCAATAGGAAGAGGAGGAAGGCTGCTCCGAAAGCTAACTGGAAGGGAAAGGCCCATGTTGGATCATCTGGCAATGGCCTAAAAGCTAAGCCTAGTTCAGACATTCCAGTTGTTAGTGAACCTAAAAGCCCACTTGTTTCTATTGAAATGTCAAGGGCCATTGGATGAGGAGCTGCCCCAAGTATCTACTAGACATGAAGGATGGCAAGGTGAATCCATTGTAAGCAGGTATATACACTATTCAAACTAATAACTTACAACCTACTCCATCTTGGCTCCTTGATACAGGATGTGGTTTTCACACTTCTTCTGATTTGCAGGGGCTAAAAGAAAGTGAAGAGGTGGAGCATGGGAGGTTGAGTCTAATTATGGGAAATTGGCGATCTTCTCCTGTTACCAAGATTGGGAATTATCATCTTATTCTTAGTAGTGATGTTAGTTTAGATTTGATTAATTGTTGCTATTCGTCAGAAATGACGTGAAACATTATTAATAATTTGACTAGTTGTAACATCCCAAAATTTAAGACCAAAAATTTAGTTTTGATTAATTAAAGACCGCTTAATAAATTTTTCTCAATCATTTAATAACATTCTTACTAACACAATTATCAGAGTTTTAAATCCCAAAGATCATCTAGTGCGGAAAACATGGTGTGATGCGCTGCGATCTCCCCGAGCTCCTTCCTTGGAAAAACATTAGTACCTGAAACAAATAGCTGAAAGCCGTAAGCACGAGGCTTAGTGAGTTCCCCAGATACCACATACCATACATATCAACTGACCCATACATGCCATACGTAACCATGAGCCATGCATAACAAACATATCCATAATCAAGAAAGGTGCTATGTGCCAAACATAGTCTTGCTGTTATGCCACGGGCCGCACGTGGTCTTTCTTGTCAAGCATGGGGCCACTCCCTGGGTCTTACAGACAAGTGCCAACGGCCACCCATGGTCTTCCATGCAAGCATCACAAAGACAACTATACATACTACTCTACTAGGCTACTCAACATACAGTGTGCCAGGAGCCACCTCCTGGTCTTTCAGAGCATACATTGTGCCAGGAGCCACCTCCTGGTCTTTCATACATGTTGCCTAGGGCTAACCCTCGGTTCTTCCTACCATACATAATAACATATTGTGTGCCAGGAGCCTCCTCCTGGTTTTTCATGCATAATGCCTAGGGCTATCCCCCGGGTCTTCCTACCATACATAAACTAAATGGGCCGGCGTTATGGCCGTAGACCCATACAAACAGTGAGGAGACTCAGCTCGCACTGCTGAACCTTGCCGATACTCCTCTGGCTGCTGATTGGCAATTACCGAACTACTGACCCTTCGGCTTCCCGACTACCAATACCAAACATCACTTAGTCTAATACAATAATCCTTCCGGGGGTAAAATGAACATTCTACCCCTATACCAACTTGGTCCATATCTAAGGCCCAAAACTAAGGCCCAACGCTATGTAAGCTTTCCATGCCCACTAGTGGCCCACTAATGGCCCAATTTGCTAAATTGGGCCCAATCCCTCTATTGGGACATACTCTATGCCCAACTATTTCCTTGGCCTATATTATCTGACTCATGATGGCCCATTAAGGCCCAAAGACCCAAAGTCCAAAGCACAACCCACACCGAGGCCCAATTACTCAAAATCCAAACTGGCAGAGTACGCGAGGTGTACTCCTACGTATGCTAAGCGTACTGGTTGATGGCTTGTACGCCGTGCGTACCTCCTTGTATGCCCAGCGTACAACCCTGTTAAGCCACTTTTCCATTAAGTGGTTAATACTCCGATCCAAATGCTACAAACTCAGATCCAAGTCCTCTTCCATGTCTTAATTCATAAAGTCACTAACTTGGTGACTTGCAATCCACCAAATAAGCCCAAACTCAAAAGGGGACAACATACTTTCATTCCAAGGGCTAGATCTCATGTATGAACACAAATAAGTCCTAAAGGTTGGAACTTTACTGCTTATGGGACTCATATGACTCTAAGGGAGGCAACCCTGGACTTAGAAACATGCTTGAGTCTCAAAGATCCATTCTTGGGACCAAAAGAGTCCATAAACTTATACTAAGAGAGATCCAAGAGATTAATCATCAAGCTCAAAACTTTATACCTTGAAAGGGTCCGAAATGAAGCTAATATCCCAGATCTATATCTTCTCCTTTGGTCCACCCCTCTCCTTGCTCTTCACTTGTTTGAGAAAATGGCTTTACAACACTAGAAGCCTTCTTCCAAGGCCTCCAAGCTCTAAAAACACACAAGGGAGGTTTAGGGTTTCGTGAAAACTGTCTAGGGGTGATAAGGAGGCTGGCCTTGAGGGTATAATGTTCCTTATATAGTGGCACACCCTAAATTTAGGGCTTTCTGGACTCTGGGCGTACGCTAAACACACCCACGATCCATTGCCTTTATACGCTAGGCGTACCCAGCCAAGCACGTGCATGCCTTCTTTGCATGCATGGGTCCTCCTTGCCAACCATTTCCTTTAGGGACCATTATTGTCAATAACTTCAAAGTGTCATAACTCCTTCATTCTAGATCCGTTTCCGATGAACTTTATATCCACGGAAAGGTGGCAAGAAGCCCTACGCTTCTAGCAACACACCCCGACCTGAAACCTTCTCGAATAAAACTCAAAGCCCATAAACGACCAAAAGGCCCCTAGCCTTAGCTTCTGAAATCCATAAATGAATATTTTAGAACAGGGCGTTACAACTCTCCCCCACTTAAACTAGACTTCATCCTCGAAGTCTGCTACGGCCAACTATCCTGCAATCTGCTTACAACCTTCCTGCCCGATGCACACTTCACCTGCTCGGTCCAATCCTCGGAGGACCGCCTCCAATGGCCTTCTGCCCGGTCATCCCGGCTAAAACTAGTTCTTGCAGATAATAACCTCGAGTGCACTCTAATCCCCGTCAATCCTGAGAACACAACTTACTCATCCGACAATCCTTTCGGTACTCCCCAAGTACTTAGGCTGGACATCCTAAGGGTTCTCCCCCTTTCCTTGTGCGTTTACTGGCCTTCCCAATGCAACGTTCCATAACTAACCACCTCCTCTATCACTGTGAAGGACATACCCTTCACGGTATCCATTACTCCAGCCACTCCCAGTGCTGGTCACTACTGCCGATACACACTGAATGCTTGTTACTACTATAACTTAGTGTTGAGCACACAACCTAGCGAATGGATCAGATAATCCTTCGAGTAAAAGATTCATCCCTGCAACGGTTAGACTCATACGAGAGCTGCGCAATAGGGTCAAACCCTTCCCTCTGAGATTATTTAACCCTGTTGTGAGAGGCGTAGCACTCCCCGGTCAACTAGATACCCCATACCATACTTCTCTTATCACCACTATCCTTGTCTTAAGATTCTGATGTCCCTTATTCGCCTTCTAGATGAACCGAGACCACCCTGGTCCCAACTAATCTGCCGATAACTGGGTTACTAGACTCCCACCGGTTACTGAACCCAAGATCAATCGCTCAGTCACTCTCAGCGACTCCCGAAGGAAACTTCGACTATCTAAATCTGCTCTTTCCACCAAGCCACTCATGGCTCCATTATTTCGGCCGATCCTACCGATCGCACTGTCTGACCATTCCTTGACAGCATAATCTACTACAGGCGTGAATGCTACCCAAACTGTTGTAGCCTTACATCAATCCTGGTCTCCAACGACTTGCCGCTTCCCGAATCTAATCATACTCTGCAAACTGTCCTGCCCTGGTCTATAATACCTAAAGAAACCCACAAGCGAGTCACGCAACTGATACCTTCTCACTGCTGACTAAAAGCCGACGAATGCTACGGGCCACCCCGCAGTCTTACGTTCCCATACCATCTGACCACTAAAGCATGCTACGGGCCACCCCATAGTCTTACTATGCCAATATACTAACGACTAACTAACGAGTGCTACGAGCCACCCTGTAGTCTTACTATTTACATATACGAACACTACGGCCACCCCGCAGTCTTACAACGTTCCTACTCTATTTGTCAACTAGTGAATGCTACAGGCCACCCCATAGTCTTACAACACCTCTACTCTATCTGCTAACTAATGCTATGGGTCACCCCGCAGTCTTTGTTACACTTCTCATGCTATCTGTCCACTGGTGAATGCTACGGCTAACCCGTAGTCTTACAACACTTCCCACACTAACTGGCTACTAGTGAATGCTACAGCTAACCCATAGTCTTACAACACATTCCTACTACTCAACCGGTGACCATGGTCTTTCGCTGACTACTAATCCAACAAACCCCTAATCGAGCATACATGCACGACCTAATATCCCGAGGTGAACTCATGTCCCTACTGGAATCCCCATCCAGATTTCCTTGAAAACCTACTATCAATCATCACGGGAACACGACCTCGATTTTGGCGAGTTTTCCGAACTCCCAACTTACACTACTCTCACGCCACACCGCCGCTCGGGACACCTTTCTTCCTAACCCGAAAGCGAAACTTATCCCAGTTCCAAAACCATTTCTGCTCCCGAGATATGATCGTTTCTCCTCCACTTAGCTGCGACTAAGTCTTCACATCACGCAAGCGTTGGAGGATTCTCATTCCTTCCTTCTTCATCCGATAGATACACTGACTACCAGCGCTCAATCTTGCTAGTGATCCATTACTAGCCCACTCTCTTGATCGCACAATTACTGAAGACTAGATGAACGCCTTCTGAAATCCCAATACTAATGACCCCATAAGCTTAGCCTGATGTCCCTATCAACCTTAAGGTCCAATTTGGCGATGCTCGGAGCAACTTCTTCAGCTATGGAGTGCTTCTCTTGATGCTCCTACGAGCCACTCATGACATAAACACTGTTCTTCACCAAATCCTGACAATGGCGGCTAACTACCCTGCTGAAGTCTGACCTCGGACCGTCACATAATGACCCTGAACCGATCTCGACCGTACTCAAAATAACACTGAATGCTTCCAAACCAGAAAGGGAATTTGACCCTACGCTAGCTGCTAATAATTCCCGATATGCAATTGGCATATGACATTTTCCACAATATAATCTGAATACAAGAAAGGAGATAACTCATACATACTCTTACCCAGACTGAGGCAAGAACAACCGTAATATAGATAGAATCGAAAAGAAGGAATTGATACATACCTGAAACATTCCATGCTGTAATCTGAATCTCCCCCGTCTGTCACTGCAAGGCCCTACCCTCTCGCTCATCCGTAATCCTCAAAGTAGTCGGGGCAGACGCACTCCCTACTCCTCCCCTCATCGTCGGGCAGTCGGCCTTCTTATGGCCCACCTGATTGCAGTGAAAACATAATGGGCTTGCCCCCTGTGGGCAGTCCCTGCTGACGTGACCATCACTGCCACACTTGTAGCAGCATGAACCCCTGGAACGGCAAACTCCCTCGTGCAGTTTCCCGCACATGCTGTACTGACTTCGGCCCTGCCGACCTACCAATCGTTGATCTGAAGTCTTGGGTCTCTTCCCGGGACCCTCCAAAGTATACATCTGATCTGACCTCCTCTTAGCAATGTGCTCCAAATCAATCTCCCTTTCCCGTGCCCTGGAAATCATAGAGTCTAGGGTCGGGCATGCTGAGAAGCTGACATGATCCCGAATATCAGCTCTCAACATGTCATGATAGCGGGTCCTCCGCATCTCCTCATCACCTGCATACTGAGGCACCAATAAGGCCCTCTCCCGAAACTTGGCGGTAATCTCTGTCACCGATTCTGTCGTCTATCTCATGTCTAGGAACTCCCTGTCCAGCTACTGAAGCTCCACAGCCGGCGCAAACTCCGCCCTAAACCTGGTCACAAAGTCAGACCAGGTCATAGCCTCAATGGATGAGGCTCCCAAGGAATCACCAACTGACTCCCACCAGTCTCTAGCTTTGTCCCTCAAACATCCCGCAGCAAATCGAACCTTCGACCCCTCAGTACAGCGTCAATATGGAGACTCAATGTCTGCAATCCATCTCCTAGCGGCAATGGGGTTCTTCATCCCGTGGAAATCTGGCGCACCACTCCCCCTGAAGTCCTTGAAGGATAGTGTGCGTGATCCTGACTGGCTAGATGCCATGTCACTCCGGAACGCTCTGAGTCGATCCTCCATCAGCTCAATAATCCCTTCCTTGATCGAACCGAAAATCACCGGGGTCGACTCAAGGATACCTCTCGTGATCTCAGACGCGATGAACTCGCGTAGTCCCTCATCCACTGGCTCGGAACCTGCCCCCAAACCTGATCCTGAACCGGATCCTGATCCTCCTGCTCCGTGTCGCGTAATCATCACCATTCTGAAATGAAACACATAATTGCCAGGGTCATACGTAACCTCGGAAGGTCTCACATACTACAAGTTTCCTAGTTCTATCTCGGCCCTCCTTGACTCGAGTACGGATCCTCTGCTTTCAGTAGTATGGGCCCCTACTACCTTCCACATCTATCCGTACTTTTCCCAACAATTGCCTCGACTACACCAAGTCCCTTTCACTGCTACTAATATTGATCCTAGCACTATTCTCATCCTAGGCTTGCCCTAGGGTATCCTCTAACTCTCTATTCGCCATCAGCCGCATAAGAAATTCCTGCTATCTCCCCCTAACTAACTCGCGAATACCATTACATATCACTCAGACTAGATAACTCTTCGAATGAGAGGTCCTACCCTACAATGGTTAGACTCATACAAGAGCTGCGAAATAGGGCTAGACCTAACCTTCTGAAATTATTTAGTCCTTGCCATATGTAAGTTAACATATTCGTTTACTAGTCAATTTGAGATAACTAGAACTCCTAATAGCACAAAGCAAGCAGCATTCGGGCAGTGGGAAAACAAACCACATAATCCAATCAAGTTGTTCTATCCTCTAATCAGGAACTTGTACTAACATATAATTCAAGGCCCATATAATCAGGCATAACCTAAACAGGATATCCTACCACTGGCTGATCAGTTCTAGCATGCAATTCTACAAGCTCATATAAACATACAAGGCATCTTTCCTAGATCCTTATCTCTATTCTAGCATGCGAATCACATAATCATATTATATCACATAATAAATATGTATTGGTATTTTGGGAACAACTTACTTGAGTTCGGCTGATTGCATGCATCACATATCTTGTTCTTTTCAAAGTTCTTTCCTTTTTAAATTATTTTCTCTTTTCAAAGTTCCTTTTTATAAAAACGATTTTCTTTGAAATTTTTCATACCAAGTCCTCAGTTTGAGTTCAGACACACTCGGAAGTGTATCTGAATCCCTCAAACCAAGGCTCTGATACCAACTTGTAACATCCCAAAATTTAAGACCAAAAATTTTCTTTTGATTAATTAAAAACCGCTTAATAAATTTTGCTCAATCATTTAATAACATTCTTACTAACATAATTATCATAGTTTTAAATCCCAAAGATCAACTAGTGCGGAAAACATGGTGTGATGCGCTGTGATCGCCCCGAGCTCCTTCCTTGGAAAAACATTAGTACCTAAAACAAATAGATAAAAGCCGTAAGCACGAGGCTTAGTGAGTTCCCCAGATACCACATACCATACCTATCAACTGAGCCATACATGCCATACGTAACTATGAGCCATACATAAGAAACATATCCATAATCAAGTAAGGTGCTATGTGCCAAACATAGTCTTGCTGTTATGCCACGGGCCACACGTGGACTTTCTTGTCAAGCCTGGGGCCGCTCCCTGGGTCTTACAGACAAGTGACAATGGCCACCCCCTGGTCTTCCATGCAAGCATCACAAAGACAACTATACATACTACTATACTAGGCTACTCAGCATACAGTGTGCCAGGAGCCACCTCCTGGTCTTTCATAGCATACAGGTTTCCAGGAGCCACCTCCTGGTCTTTCATACATGTTGCCTAGGGCTAACCCCCGGGTCTTCCTACCATACATAATAACATACTGTGTGCCAGGAGCGTCCTCCTGGTCTTTCATGCATAATGCCTAGGGCTAACCCCCGGGTCTTCCTACCATACATAAACTAAATGGGCCGACATTGTGGGCATAGACCCATACAAACAGTAAGGAGACTCACCTCGCACTGCTGAACCTTGTCGATACTCCTCTGGCTGCTGACTAGCAATTCCCGAACTGCTGACCCTTCGGCTTCCCGACTACCAATACCAAACATCACTTACTCCAATACAATAATCCTTCCGGGGGTAAAATGACCATTCTACCCCTAGACCAACTTGGTCCATATCTAAGGCCCAACACTATGTAAGCTTTCCAAGCCCACTAGTGGCCCACTAATGGCCCAATTTGCTAAATTGGGCCCAATCCCTCTATTGGGCCGTATTCTACGCCCAACTATTTCCTTGGCCTATATTATCTGACTCATGATGGCCCATTAAGGCCAAAAGACCCAAAGTCCAAAGCACAGCCCACACCGAGGCCCAATTACTCAAAATCCAAACTGGCAGAGTATGCGGGGCGTACTCCTAGGTACGCTAAGCGTACTGGCTGATGGATTGTACGCCGTGCGTACCTCCTTGTATGCCCAACGTACAGCCCTGTTAAGCCACTTTTCCATTAAGTGGTTAATACTCCGATCCAAAGGCTACAAACTCAGATCCATGTCTTCTTCCATGTATTAATTCATAAAGTCACTAACTTGGTGACTTGCAATCCACCAAATAAGCCCAAACTCAAAAAGGGACAACATACTTTCATTCCAAGGGCTAGATCTCATGCATGAACACAATTAAGTCCTGAAGGTTGGAACTTTACTGCTTATGGGACTCATATGACTCTAAGGGAGGCAACCCTGGACTTAGAAACGTGCTTGAGTCTCAAAGATCCATTCTTGGGACCAAAAGAGTCCATAAACTTGTACTAATAGAGATCTAAGAGATTAATCATCAAGATCAAAACTTTATACCTTGAAAAGGTCCGAAATGAAGCAAATATCCCAGATCTATATCTTCTCCTTTGGTCCACCCCTCTCCTTGCTCTTCACTTGTTTGAGAAAATGGCTTTACAACACTAGACTCCTTCTTCTAAGTCCTCCAAGCTCCAAAAACACACAAGGGAGGTTTAGGGTTTCGTGAAAACTGTCTAGGGATGATAAGGAGGCTGGCCTTGAGGGTATAATGTTCCTTATATAGTGGCACACCCTAAATTTAGGGCTTTCTGGACTCTGGGCGTACGTTGGGCGTACGCTAAACACACCCGCGATCTTTTCCCTTTATACGCTGGGCATAACCCAGCTTACGCTGGGCGTACCCAGCCAAACACGTGCATGCCTTCTTTGCATGCATGGGTCCTCCTTGCCAAACATTTCCTTTAGGGACCATTATTGTCAATAATTTCAAAGTGTCATAACTCCTTCATTCTAGATCCGTTTCTGATGAACTTTATGTCCACGGAAAGGTGGCGAGAAGCCCTACGCTTCTAGAAACACAACCTGGCCCGAAACCTTCTCGAATAAAACTCAAATCCCATAAATGATCAAAACGCCCCTAGCCTTGGCTTGTGAAATCCAAAAACGAATATTTTAGAATAGGGCGTTACACTAGTTTAGTTTAATTTATAAAAATGGTGCTTTTATATTTGAAGCTTTAACTTGTAATGGTGTGTATGAAATAATGACATGTGTTGATAGCTTAGGCAATTGTGTATTTCACGTTGATTCATCTAATGGTTTAGACAATGCATGCTTTTGGCATTTTCGTCTTGGGCACATTAACATGAAATGCATCACCCAACTCCAAAAGGATGGAGTGTTGGAATCAATTGACCTAAGGCCAGATGATGAGTGTGAATCTTATCTTTTGGGGCAGATAAGAAAATAACCTTTCACTAGATCTTGTGAAAGAGGTGAAGTTTTGTTGGACCTCATGCACACAAATGTGTATGGACCCTTCAGATCTAACACAAGAGATACTAACCGATTTTATGTAACATTTACGGATGATTATAGCATGTATGTTTATATCTACTTGGTCAAACATAAATAAGAAACCTTTGAAAAGTTCAAAGAGTTTAAACATGAAGTCGAGAATCAATTAGGCAGGAAGATAAATATGCTCCGATCTGATAGAGGAGGAGAGTATCTTAGTATCGAGTTCCACGACTACCTCAAGGAATGTAGAATAGTTTCACAATTGACTCCTCCTATAACATAATAACTTAATGGTGTGGCTGAGAGGCACAATCAGACCTTTTGGACATGGTTCGTTCTATGATGAGTCAAGCCACTATTCTCATCTCTTTCTGGGGGTATGCCTTAGAGTCAGCCACCCATATTCTCAGTCTTGTCCCTACTAAGAAGGTTGCCAAAACACATCACAAGATGTGGATAAGGAAAGTTCGCTTGTTAGCACATATTAAGGTTTGGGGTTTTGAAGGTTTCGTTAGACGAGAAACTCATGACAAGATAGAACTTAGAAGTGAGAGATGTATTTTCATTGGTTACTCACAAAAGTCCTTTGGATACTTGTTCTACAGACCTAGTGCAAACGTGGCCTTTGTAGCAGGAATAGGAGTCTTTCGTGCGCACGCGCGCGCGCGCGCGCGAGAGAGAGAGAGAGAGAGAGAGAGAGAGAGAGAGAGAGAGAGAGAGAGAGAGAGAGAGAGAGAGAGAGAGAGAGAGAGAAAGAAAGACAGAGAGAGAGAGAGAGAGAGCTCATATGCAAAAATGACAGTGGGAGAACAATTAACCTTGAAGAGAACCAATGAAGGAAACTTTCAAGACACTAGTGGTCAAATAGAGGAAGAAATTCATGTTGAAACAGTTGGCAATTCATTACCTATTCGTCGTTCTATTATAGTTACCATTCCACTAACATTCTATGGTTTCCATATAACATTAGATGGTGATACGTTTATCAGTGATCAAACACTAGCAAAATTTGGATGAGCCAGCTAACTACAAGGAAGCGATGGTAGGTCCTGAGGCTGACAAGTGGAATGAGACAATGGACAGTGAGATCAAGTACATGTATGACAACAGAGTTTGGAATTTGGTTGATCCAGAACCTGGTCTAAATACAGTTGGCTGCAAATGGATCCTCAAGAAGAAGACCGACATGGATGGAAATGTGCACAAATTCAAAGCAGGACTGGTTGCGAAGGGCTTTACTCAAACCCAAGGGATTGACTATGATGAGACATTGTCACCAGTGGCCAAGATAAAGTATGTTAGGATAATGCTCGCCATAACTGCCTTTCATGATTAGGAAATTTGGCAGATAGATGTCAAAAAGCGCTTTTCATAATGGGAAGTTGGCTGAAAATGTTTACATGAGTCAGCTAGAGGCTCTTGTTGATGCAAAGTATCCCAATAGAGTGTGTAAGTTTGATAAATCCATTTATGGATTGAAACAAGCGTCTCGTAGCTAAAATCTTTTTTTCCATTAGAAAGTCAAAGAGTTTGGTTTTTCTAGAAGTGAGGATGAGTCCTGTGTGTATGTTAAAGCTAGTGGTAGTATAGTAACTTTTCTAGTGTTGTATGTTGATGACATACTACTCATGGGAAATGAAATTCCAACCTTGAAAGAAGTGAAATATTTTCTAGGAAAGTGTTTGGCGATGAAGGATCTAGGAGAGGCAGCCTATATTATTGGGATAAGAATTTTGAGAGACGGAAACGGAAGACTAATTGGACTTAGTCAAAGTACATATTTGGACAAGGTACTAAAACGGTTTAGTATGGAAAATTTCAAGAAATGAGAGCTACCTATTCGAAGCAATGCCAAGTTGAGTAAGACACAACGCCTAAGTACGGATGAAGAGTTTACTGATATGAGTCGAGTCCCTTATGCTTCGACTATAGGATCGATCATGTATGCTATGACATGTACTCTCTTTGATGTATCCTTTGTGTTGAGCATGGTCAGTCGCTATCAGGGAAATCGTTGCAAAGATCATTGGATAGCAGTTAAGAACATTCTTAAGTATTTGCGAAGGACAAAGGACATGGTGATAGTTCTTGGTGGCAATCATACATTGAGAGTGTTTGCGTATAGTGATGCCATCTTTCAGAAAGTATGAGACAACTTTCGTTCTCAATCTGGTTGGGTGTTCACATTAAATGGTGGAGCAGTTAATTGGAAATTTCCAAACAAGACATGTTGGCTAGTTCTACTTGCGAATCAGAGTACATAGCGACAAGTGAAGCGTCAAAGGAAGCGGCTTGGCAGAAGAATTTTATCGGCAATCTTGGAGTAGTTCCGACCATTCAGGAGTCAATGGAACTTTTCTGTGATAATGAATGTGCGGTTGCTTTGACTAAAGAACCGAGATATCAAGGAAAATCAATACATATCAATTTAAACTACCATTATATCAGACATAGAGTAAAATAAGGTCACCTCGTTATGAAGAGGGTATCAATAGAAGAGAATCATGTAAATCCTTTGACGAAGGCTATGAGTAGGGTTAAGCATAATCAACATGCTAGAAATATTGGTTTGAGTGATAATATTAGTTTTAGTAGTTAGATGATTAGTTTGAAACCTGTAACAAAATAAATGTAATTGACTTTTGTTGATTAAATGATAGATATTATTTATGAGTTTGTTTACTGTCTTTGTCAATTATTTATTCTTGTGTTTGATTTTGCATCTTTTACTTCCTGAATAATTTAATTATTCAAATTTTTGCAGTCACTCATACTTTTGGAAGTAAATAGTGAGTTAAAAATATCATGAATTGGATTGCAGATTGTCTAAGGGAGTTAGACATAGCAATTGTATTGCTACAACATTATGAGTAATTAGAAATGGAGATTTAAGTATTGGATAAACCCACGCTCAGAGAATTAATTCATGGATTATATCACGATTAATTCTGAGATGATAATATTTTATATTCTTAAAACAGAGCTATATGAGTTGTAATTTACAAGTCGATTGTGCATTGGTGTTGTGAAAACGCATCAGTAAAATGGTGTTATAAAACACAGTGTCATGTATGATTTAGTGAGTAAAGGATACAAGCATATAAGTCAAAGTTTATTCGTTCCTTTTTCCCTTACAAGAAGACTGATATATTTAGGCCCCTTGGTGATTGGTGTTGACTTATAGTATTGGGGCCATCTAGGACTCAGTTGATGTATTCAATTTGAAGTCTTATGTCGTCATCACAAATCAGAAATCAGGAAACAATATTTTAGACAAAGAGATTGATTCTAATCTGTGTCTCATGTCTATATGATATCTAGTAGAACAAAGGAATATTGGATCACTTATCTTAGGGACAACATCTAGTCGGTTCAGAGTTCGTCATTTTCTACGGAAGCACTCTTTGTTGTCTAATTTAGAAGTTATACTGGTAATTGTAGTTATAGACTTATCCAAGTGGGAGACTGTTGGATTAGTTGTCTAAGCCAATAAGTGAATTAGTATTTACTGGAATTATTATTAAAGTCCTTTTGGGTTGCCCTCAAACCTAGTAAGTGAATAGGATGGCTTTTAGAGAGAGAGAGAGAGAGAGACTGATTTATTGATTTATTAGATGATTAATAAATAGAAATAAATGAATTTATTAATATATTATCAAAATAATGTATTAATTAAAAATAGTAATATGTAATTAAGAATTAATCAGAAATGAATTAGAATTAATTTTGGGTTAATCGGATTAATTAAAAGTGCAAGGGTCTAATTGCAATTGTTCAATAGTTGTGCAAGAGGTTCCATAACCTTCCTCCCTTAGGGGTAGACGGTTTCTTAGAGGGTAACCTAGGGTTTCTAGAATATCCTTTATAGATAATGAGGGACTAGATAATTACCAAATTTGAGATATTAATATAGTATACAAATTAGGGTTATGTAGGGTTTCCTAACTTAACTATATAAAGACCCCTTGGGATCTAATTTTCGGCCATCCCATTATCACAAGGCAAGGCCGAAAATTTCATCTCCCCTTTCCTTTCTCTTTAAACCTCCTTGTTTCTAGGGTTAGGTGTGAACCATCAGAGGCACGCGATTTCTGGTGCTAGCTTCCAGGTGACTTCAAGAAGGATTTTGTTTGATTATCTACTATCATAATCAAAAGGTATGTTTTACTAAACCCTTTTATGTTTTTCAAAAATCCTAGGGTTCTTGTCTCGTTCTTGATATCCAATTGGTTATTGCATTCAATAGTGAAAACATAGATCCTTTAGGGTCCATGTGAACTTAAGGTTTATGTTTTTCTGTCGAAAATAGTTTTATTTGTAACATGTAAAACCCATCAGTTTCATGAGGTGTTGGGTATACAACTACATTTTAGTACGACATACCACCTCCAGATCAATGGATAGAGTGAGCGGACGATTCAAACGCTCGAAGATATGTTGTGGGCATGCATGTTAGACATTGGAAGGAGTTGGGATACTTACCTTCCAATGGCAGAGTTTTCCCACAACAACAGTTAACATGCCAGTATTAATCGACCACCCTTCAAGATGTTGTATAGGAGGAGGTGTAGGACCTCAATTCATTGGGGCAAGGTCAGGCATCGGGTCATGGGAAGTACTGAAGTGGTGCTCAAGACCACTGAGTTGATTCAACAGGTGTGCGACAGGTTGCGAGTCGCATAAAGTCGGAAGAAGAGTTATGCAGACCGGTAATGTACAGTCCTCAAGTTTCTGGTGGGGGAGTTGGTGCTTCTGAAGGCGTCACCTAGGAAAGGTGTTATCCGGTTTCGGAAGCGAGACTAGCTGGGCCCCGGTTTATTGGTCCCCTTAGGATTACCACCCAGGTGGTCAAGGTTTCATACCGAATGGATTAGCCTGATGAACTCAGTCAGATCCACAACACCTTCCATATCTCTCAGTTGCGGGATTGTGTACCCGATGATTCTGTGGTGATTCCTTTGGATGATATTCAGGTCGATGAGCGCCTGAACTATGTTGAGAGGCCGATTACGATTCTTGACAAGAAGACCAAGACTCTGTTCAACAAAGTGGTGAACCTGGTGAAGGTGCAATGGCAACATTGAAAAGGCTCTTAGTGGACGTGGGAGCCGGAGGATGAGATGGAGTAGCACTACCAAGACTTGTTTGTAGTAGCGGACATCGATGGCGAAGTCTACTTTAAGTGGGGGAGCTTTGGAATGCTAGTTGTAATAACCGGTTATTTCAGGTTATCTTTAGTTAGAGGTGAGTCTTCTCATTATGCTTGTGGGTCGAAGGAACCCATGACGACCTACTATGGTGTTATATTGTATGCTATTTATTATGTGACTCTTACATGTTTGTATGATTTGGGTTGAAATAGATCCCATGGGTAGGCCCTAGGGCTGGGCCCATGCGTATATGATGGGTTGGAAGAAACCCTAGGGTTGGCCCCAGGGCTAGGCCTATATTTGGGTATCGGGTTGGAATACGCCCCAGGGTTAGGCCTAGTTGTATGTTTGGCATATGGTACTTTGGGGAAACTCACTAAGCCTTGTGCTTACAGTTTATTTCTTATGGTTTCAGGTACTTCCGGTACAAAAGGGAAGGGCCCGACGTGATGAGACAACATCCTCCCCTCATTATTTCCGAAATTTTTGATATTTGTACTCATATATTTTGATATTGTACTTGGTTATTGTCTTGGAGATATTTAATGGATGAAACTATTGTTTTTTTTAATTTAGCACTGTTTTTGGGATGTTACATCTTTAGGCTAAAATATTTCCTTGCTAATTGCTTTTAAGTTTCTAGATCTGCAAAACTAAAAAAAACCTGTTTATTTGCTTAATTTGCTTAGATAACTTTAGTAGATAATTTTTAGCTTTTATTTCCGTTACCTGTGTTCAATACCGACTTACCTGAACTATCCTATTAATCGATTACGTAAACTGCCTATTTATGTTTGTTAGTCTAGATTAGTTGGTTTAAAACTAGTACTTATATTACATATTAAGTTTTTGGCGCAGTTGCCAGGGAACGACTTAATTTTAGTTAATTTTATCTGCTATTTGTTCTCTATCCTTTGTGTGAAATTATTTCACATAAAGTTACATTTGTTTCGTTCAGACAGTTTAGTTTTTTTATTGTTTTTTTTCTTTTTACGTGTTTGTTTTATGTTTTCTTGTAGTTAGTTGATGACCCTAGCATCTTCATCTACTACACTACCAGGCTTGAAAGATCCCGAGTCTATTTTTCGCAAAAGCAACAAAGAAAGGAGAAAAGGAAAAGACGAGCCAAAAGTAAAACCGAACAGAGTAGAAAGCGAGTACATGACCGATTCAGAATCTAAAAAAGACAACGAACCAGAAGATGAGATGGCTGACATTATGGAAATGACCGTGGAGGAATACAAGAAAATGATGGGAGATAACAGGTTGGGTCATGTGCAACCCTAAATTCCAAACACCACTAACTTCGAGCTACAAGGGCACATACTTGCTATGTTGAAAGACATCCATTTCTACGGGAATTATCATGAAGATGCCTACTAGCATCTCGACGAAGTTAACGACATCACAAGTTACTTCAACATTGCCAATGTTGTAACGCCCCGTTCCTGGTACATATTAATTTATTAAATGTCTTTTATAAAGAGCTACTCGGCGAGTAGTAGCCCTAACTCGTCGAGTAGATGCCAGGTTGGACGCGGGTTTTAAGTGATCTACTCGGCGAGTCCGCGCCTGGACTCGACGAGTTGGCCAGTCTGGATGAAACCCTAATCCTTAGGGTTTGTACCTTATTTAAACGTCCTTATAACCCCCATCCCAGCCTCCAACACCCTTAGAGCGTTTCCCCCTCAAAACCCTAGCCTCCATTGGTGAGTTTGAGTGATTCCTTCTTGATTTTGAGTGATTTGGTGTATTCTTGGAAGTGTAGAAGAGAAGGAAAGAGAGAAGGTGCAAAGGAGAAGAAGGAGATCCAGAAGCTAGCTTCCATTTGCTACTTCATCTGGTAATAAAGCCTCTACCTTGTTCATTTTCCTTGTAGATCTTCATATATGCTTGTTTTGCCATTTTTGGGACATTTCAAGGTCCAAACTCGAGATTGGAGCTCCCTTAGGGTAGTGAGCTATAGATCTAGACATCACTGAGCCCCAGGAGCTCAAAGTAGCTACCTTTATGCAAAGCAAGGCCTTGTTCCAAACCCTAGGTTCCCATTTCTATCTTATTTTGGTGTTTTAGCTTCATACCTCTATGCATGTACGTAAAGTTCGCAACTTTACGTGTTATATCGGCCCTAAAAGCTCAGATCTATGACATGGATGCACTGGATTCGATTAGAATCAACTGTCTAGTGAGGACATGCATAGGACTCGACGAGTTGTTCTTGGACTCGGCGAGTCGGAGCGCAAACTCCTGATTTCTCCGATTTTAGAGTTGTGAGTTGAATCAGTGAGTAGAAGAGGACTCAGTGAGTTAGAACAAGGATCTGGAAGTAGAGGGACTAGGCGAGTCTACGTCCCGACTCGGCGAGTCGAGTCGCGAGTTAGAGAAGTGTGAGTCCGGGAACTCGACGAGTTCATAGTGGGACTCGGCGAGTAGAGTCAACCAGGAAGTTGACTTTGACCAGGGGTAAAATAGTCATTTTACCCTGAAAACAGTTATCAGTATCTGATTTAGTGTTTATGGGATTGTAGTCGGGGAGTTCCGGAGCAGCAGTCAGCCAGTTTCAGATTTAGCATCTCAGCAGCCAGCGTTACGAGGTGAGTTTCCTTCTAGTAGGAACGGGTCTACGGCCACAATGCCGACCCGTTTAGTTAGCAGTCAGTTCCGGACTTCGGTCTGATACAGTAGTTCAGTGTTCTTGATGTCTTTGTGATACAAGCATGTCTTTGTGTTATGTGTTCCGGGCTTCGGTCCGATGCAGTATGCAGTATATGTGTTTATGCTAGTAGTTATGATTATGCTATGCTATGTTCAGTCAGTTCCGGACTTCGGTCCGATGCAGATGGCAAGGCCCTGGTTAGTTCCGGACTTCGGTCCGATGCAGTTTCCAGATTTCAGTTTGGTGCAGAGGGCAAGGCCCTGGTTAGTTCCGGACTTTGATCCGATGCTGTTTCCGGACTTCGGTCCGATGCAGAGGGCAAGGCCCTGGTTAGTCCCGGACATCGGTCCGATGCAGTTTCCGGACTTCGGTCCGATGCAGTGGGCAAGGCCCAGTAGTTGCTTTATATGTTATTGTATGGTATGTGTAGTTTGGGGGAGCTCACTAAGCTTTCTGCTTACAGTTTCAGTTTTTGGTTTCAGGTACTTCCGCTAGTAAGGGGAAGAGCTCGGGATGATGGCATGGCACACACCACAGCTTCAGTTTGTCCTGGGAGTTTTATTCGGATATTTTGATATGTTTTGACATCAGTTGATTTGATAAACTTATTATGACATTTTGAGACGCGTGATCCATGGATTTATCTTTTAATATTTGATATTATGGTTTAGTAAAGTTTTCAAACGAAAATTTTTGGGTTGTATTTTTGGGATGTTACAAGTTGGTATCAGAGCCTTGGTTTGAGAGATTCAGGCACACTTTCGGGTATGACTGGAATCAAACTAAGGAAATGGTAAAAGATTTTCAACAGAAAAATGTTTTCGAAAGAATTTTTGAAAAAGGAACTTAAAAAGAAAAGAGTTTTCAGAAAAGGAAAAGGGTGTGGTGCATGCGATCAGCCGAGCTCAAGTAAGTACTCCCAAATTACCCATACAAGTTTATATTATGATTATCAGTTTCAGTTTCAGTAGAACAACATGCTAGAATAGGACTAAGGATCTAGGAGGATGCCTTATGTGCCTGCTATATGTGTTTCAACTTTATTAGAATTGCATGCTAGTATTGAGTAGACAGTAGTAGGGTAGCCTATTTAGGTTATGCCTGATAGTATGAGCTTAGCATTGTATCCTAGTACAGTTTCTCGTTATGAGGATAGATTCGCTTGAGTAGTTTCCTGTGTCCGAATGTTGATTGCTTTGTGCTTTGTAGGACTCGGAGTGATGGGAGTTAGCCATTAGGTGAATACGTCACGTCACATGTGATCAGGGTTGAATAATCTCAGAGTGCTGGATTTGGCCCTATTACGCAGCTCTTGTTTGAGTCTAACCGTTGTAGGGACGAGTCTTTTACTCGAAGGATTATCTGAGCCTCGTCACATGTGATGGTATTCAGGTGATGGCTAATTGGCATTACAAGGAGGCCTTCAGCAGCCGAGGACCGGATTGGGTGGAGTCAGAGATTTCCCTAGGGCAAGCCTAGGATGAGAGTAGCAAAGATCAGTAGTATTAGAAGTGACTTGGTGGAGTCGAGGCGGTACTTGAGGAAAGTACGGATAGATGTGGAAGGTAGTATGGGCTCGTACTACTGAAAGCAGAGGATCCGTACTTGAATCAAGGAAGGCTGAGATGAGACCAGGAAACTTGTAGTAGTAGCGATCCCTCGAGATATATTAGTGTTTCTGACATTTGTCATGATGTGTTTTCAGAATGGTGGTTTTACGCCCTAGGCCAGCAGTCGGCAGTTCAGGAGCCGACGAGGGATCAGGATCTGGCTCGGGGGCCGAGCATCTAGATGAGCAGACCAGGGAGTTCCTCTCTTCAGAGGTTACTCGCACCATACTTGAGCAGACTCCTATGATCTTCGGTTCGATCAAGGAGGGTATTTTAGAGCTGATGGACGAGAGGTTGAGCACCTTCCGTGATGAGGTGGCGGCCATGATGGGGTCGCGCACACTCACCTTTAGGGAGTTTCGGGCTTGTGGAGCTCCAGACTACCATGGGGCGCGGGATCCTATTGCGAATACCAGGTGGTTGGCGGATGTCGCCAATGCGTTCCGCACCAGCAGATGTCTCGAGGGGGACAAGGTCAGACTAGCATCCTGTCTTATGAAGGACAGGGCACGAGATTGGTGGGAGGAGATCGAGCATGTTATTGGAGATGACGCAGCTCTTGATGCGATGACCTGGGCTGATTTTACTACCAAGTTCGGAGCCGAGTTTGCACCGGTTATTGAGGTGCAGTAGTTAGCCAGGGAGTTTCAGGATCTCACCCAGACTACAGAGACAGTGGCGGAGATTACCGCCAAATTCAGGGAGAGGGCTCTTCTCGTTCCTCAATACGCAGATGATGAGGAAATGAAGAAGGCCCGTTATCATGAGATGTTGCGGAGTGATATCCGCCAGTTTGTGAGCCGGTCCAGCTGTAAAACGCTGGATGATATGATTACGAGGGCTCGTGAGAGATAGATAGATTTGGAGATGGAGAAGAAGAGGAAGCCAGAGTCGGCATCTGGCACAGGGAGTCCGGGTAAAAAGCCCAAGGTATCAGATCACAGATCTAGAGGAAAGCAGAGCCACAGTCGGTGTGCCAAGTGTGGGAGATTGCACGATGGGGCGTGCAAGGCAGGTAGTGCCGGTTGCTATAAGTGCGGCCGGACTGGGCATATGAGTATAGATTGTACAGATATTACCACCACCATAGCAGCTGATCTGATTTGCTTCCATTGCAATTAGAGGGGACATAAAAAGTCCCCAAGTCCGAGTTTAGCAGCAGCAGCGAAGGTGGCAGCACCTGCCCCTGCTACTTTGAGGATTACAGACGGCCGTCAGGGCAGAGTGAGGCGCCAGTGGCGAAGAGTAGAGTTTTTCAGATGACAGCAGAGGAGGCGCGATCGACTCCTGATGTGGTGACGGGTATGTATTTTCCTCTTATCTCTTTATTGATATTGATTGTTTCTCATGGTTATATGTTTTCGTATAGGGTCGTTCTTAGTGAACGGCATTTCAGCTACAGTATTGTTTGACTCGGGGGCTACCTGATCATTTGTTTCCCTTGCGCTTAGTAAGAGGTTTAGCAGAGCTCCGGGGGAGCTGGATTAACCACTTGAGGTTGAAATAGCTGATGACAGGACCGTCAGGGTCGCGAGAGTACATAGGGCGTGTTCGCTGCAGTTATTTGATGAACAGTTTTCAGTGGACTTGGTTCCCATTCCCCTGCGAGGGAATAAGGTTATAGTGGGTATGGATTGGTTGAGCCGCAATGGGGCAATGATTGATTGTGAACTGCAGTTAGTGAGGGTTCGCACTCCTAGTGGGGGAGAGTTAGTGATTCAGGGCGAGAGGCCACAGCGCGGACCGATTCTGTGTGCAGCAGCGAGAGCGAGGCGCTACGTTCAGCAGGGTTGCGCAGGGTACGTCGCCTATGTCATAGATGCCCGGGAGAAGGGTAAGGCGACAGTTGACGATGTGCCAATAGTACGAGAGTACCCGGACGTATTCCCAGAGGATTTTCCTGGAATACCTCCGGAGAGACAGATCGAGTTTAGGATTGATCTGGTTCCTGGTGCGAGGTAGTGGCACGACATGGAGTGCATGTATCAGTAGTATCAGATCGAGACGTCTGGTTCACTTCCAGGTTTTGGAAGCGGTTTCATGACGAGATGAGGACTCGTCTTCACTTCAGCACCGCTTTCCACCCTCAGACGGACGGGCAAAGCCAGAGGACGATTCAGACTCTCGAGGACATGCTGTGGGCATATGTTCTAGATTTTGGTGGCAGTTGAGATACGTATCTTCCATTAGCGGAATTTTCGTATAACAACAATTACCATGCCAGTATTGACCGCCCTCCTTTCGATATGCTTTACGGGAGGAAGTGTAGGACCTCGATTTGTTGGGGCGAGGTCGGTCAGAGGGTCATCGGGAGCACTGAGGTGGTGGTCAAGACCACAGAGTTGATCCAGCAGGCCCGTAGCAGTCTGCAGACTGCGTAGAGTCGGCAGAAGAGTTACGCCCACAGGAGACGTTTGGACTTGGAGTTTTAGGTGGGCGATATGGTCCTCTTGAAAGTGTCACCCTGGAAGGGTGTTATCAGATTTTGGAAGAGGGTCAAGGTGGGCCCCAGATTCATTGGTCCGTTTAGGGTTTTGGCCCGGGTGGGTCGGGTTGCTTATCAGTTAGATCTTCTAGCAGAGATCAGCCAGATCCACAGCACGTTCCATGTTTCTCAGTTGCGGAAGTGCTTAGTAGATGATTCAGCAGTGGTACCCCTGGAGGACATTCAGGTTGACGATAGCCTTAACTATATCGAAAGACCAGTGACGATTCTAGATCGCAAGGTGAAAAAGCTGAGGAACAAGTCAGTAGAGTTAGTTAAGGTGCAGTGGCAGCACCGTAAGGGTTCGGAGTGGACGTGGGAGCCCAAGGAAGAGATGAGGGAGCACTACCCAGCGTTGTTTCCAGAGACAGCAGACTTCGAGGACAAAGTCTAAGATAAGTGGGGGAGAATTGTAACGCCCCGTTCCTTGTACGTATTAATTTATTAAATGTCTTTTATAAATAGCTACTCGGCGAGTAGTAGCCCTAACTCGTCGAGTAGATGCCAGGTTGGACGCGGGTTTTAATTGATCTACTCGGCGAGTCAGCACCTGGACTCGACGAGTAGGCCAGTCTGGATGAAACCCTAATCCTTAGGGTTTGTACCCTATTTAAACGTCCTTATAGCCCCCACCCCACCCTCCAGCGCCCTTAGAATGTTTCCCCCTCAAAACCCTAGCCTCCATTGGTGAGTTTGAGTGATTCCTTCTTAATTTTGAGTGTTTTGGTGTATTCTTGGAAGTGTAGAAGAGAAGGAAAGAGAGAAGGTGCAAAGGAGAAGAAGGAGATCCAGAAGCTAGCTTCCATTTGCTACTTCATCTGGTAATAAAGTCTCTACCTTGTTCATTTTCCTAGTAGATCTTCATATATGCTTGTTTGCCATTTTTGGGACATTTCAAGGTCCAAACTCGAGATTGGAGCTCCCTTAGGGTAGTGAGCTATAGATATGGACATCATTGAGCCCCAGGAGCTCAAAGTAGCTACCTTTATGCAAAGCAAGGCCTTGTTCCAAACCCTAGGTTCCCATTTCTAGCTTATTTTGGTGTTTTAGCTTCATACCTCTATGCATGTACGTAAAGTTCGCAACTTTACGTGTTATATCGGCCCTAGAAGCTCAGATCTATGAATTGGATGCAATGGAATCGATTAGAATCAACTGTTTAGTGAGGACATGCATAGGACTCGACGAGTTGTTCTTGGACTCGGCGAGTCGGAGCGCAAACTCCTGATTTCTCCGATTTTAGAGTTGTGAGTTGAATCAGCGAGTGGAAGAGGACTCAGTGAGTTAGAACAAGGATCTGGAAGTAGAGGGACTCGGCGAGTCTACGTCCCGACTCGGCGAGTCGAGTCGCGAGTTAGAGAAGTGTGAGTCCGGGAACTCGGCGAGTTCATAGTGGGACTCGGCGAGTAGAGTCAACCAGGAAGTTGACTTTGACCAGGGGTAAAATAGTCATTTTACCCGGAAAATAGTTATCAGTATCTGATTTAGTGTTTATGGGATTGTAGCCGGGGAGTTCCGGAGCAGCAGTTAGCCAGTTTCAGATTTAGCATCTCAGCAGCCAGCGTTACGAGGTGAGTTTCCTTCCAGTAGGAACGGGTCTACGGCCACAATGCCGGCCCGTTTAGTTAGCAGTCAATTCCGAACTTCGGTTTGATACAGTAGTTCAGTGTGCTTGATTTCTTTGTGATTCAAGCATGTCTTTGTGTTATGTGTTTCGGGCTTCGGTCCGATGCAGTATGCAGTATCTGTGTTTATGCTAGTGGTTATGATTATGTTATGCTATGTTCAGTCAGTTCCGGACTTCGATCCGATGCAGAGGGCAAGGCCCTGATTAGTTCCAGACTTCGGTCCGATGCAGTTTCCGGATTTCGGTCCGATGCAAAGGGCAAGGCCCTGGTTAGTTCCGGACTTTGGTCCGATGCAGTTTCCGGACTTCGGTCCGATGCAGAGGGCAAGGCCCTGGTTAGTCCCGGACTTCGGTCTGATGCAGTGGCCAAGGCCCAGTAGTTGCTTTATATGTTATTGTATGGTATGTGTAGTTTTGGGGAGCTCACTAAGCTTTGTGCTTACAGTTTCAGTTTTTGGTTTCAGGTGCTTCCGCTAGTAAGGGGAAGAGCTCGGGATGATGGCATGGCACACACCACAGCTTCAGTTTGTCCTGGGAGTTTTATTCAGATATTTTGATATGTTTTGACATCAGTTGATTTGATAAACTTATTATGACATTTTGAGACGCGTGATCCATGGATTTATCTATTAATATTTGATATTATGGTTTAGGAAAGTTTTCAAACGAAAATTTTTGGGTTGTATTTTTGGGATGTTACAAATGTCCTACAAGAAACAGTGTTGTTGCGGATGCTTCCGGTTACTTTTAGAGGGGCGACAAAAGATTGGCTCAAAGCACTTCCAACTAGAGCCATCACAACTTGGGAAAAACTTCGTGAAAAGTTCATCCAACAATTCAGCCCACCATCCAAAGTTGAAAAATTGATTAAAATTATCGCTAACTTTGAAGAACATGGAGGAAAGCTTTTGTATGAAGCGTGGGAGAGGTAGAAATGGGTTACTTAGAAATTTCCTATAACACGACCTCAATGTGCAACAAGAGGTCTCAATTTTCTATGATGGGGTGAACGTGACAACTAGACAACTCCTTGACTCTCATGGATTGTTAACGAAGGAACTCCAGCAACAATTAAGGACTAAATTGAAGAGTTCTCCAAGCACTTGAGGGAGTATTACAACCCTCGAGAAGACAAGACAAGAGGATACAAGGATAGAAGTGGAGGCTCTGAAGATATGGCTATGGTTATCGCAAAGTTAGAGTCAATGGACCGACGGATGACAAAGATGGATCAATCCATGCGTGCAATTCATGTTGAGTGTGATAATTGTGGCGGACCACATTTGACGAAGGAATGTGACCTAAAGGAAGACGAAAATTAGAAGGTTCAAGCATGTTATTCGAGTGGTGATCGATATGATGAGGATTGGAGGAAACCAAAGGAGTGGCTGCCCTATGATGAGTATAAGAACGCCAAAGAAGAAAAGTATAGGCAACAATGTTGTAGGTTTAACAAAAAGGAGAAACTGACTCCCGAAAAAAAGAATGACTTTGAAGCTATGCTTGCCCGATTCGCTGCTGCATCAGAAAAGGGACACGATAAAACTGCTATTGTCCTTCAAAATCAGCAAGCTTTGATCTGTAATATTGAGCAAACAAATCGGTCAGCTCTCGAGGAAATTCAATGAACGATTACCGAGATCACTTCCAAGCAACATGGAACAAAATCTGAAGGCGCATGTAAAGGTCGTAACAACCAGGAGTGGTAAAATCATCACTCCATTAGTTCCATTATCTAACGATAAACCAGATGAAGTGTAGGAAACGGAAGGAAAAAACCGAAGCAAAGCCATTGATCAGCAGCCACAGCGCGGCCAACTACTGAAAAGAAAAATGAGCCTCCTGTGAAGGCCTATCAAACACCGTTGCCATTCTTGAGCTGAGACAAGTTGGATAAACTAGCAGAAGACTATAAGAAGTTCCTAGAGCACATTAAAGACATTCAAATTAACATTCCTTTTATTGAAGCAGTGACTCAAATGCCAAAATATGCCAGGTTCTTGAAGGATTTTCTCACAAATAGAAAGAAGATGGAGGAGGCTTCTAATGTGCTTCTAAATGAAAATTACTTAGCTTCCATGCTCAACAAGCTTCCAAAGAAGATGGGGGGCCTGGGGAGTTTGACACTTCCTTGCAAATTCGGGATTTTAGCTACAAGTCATGCCCTTTGCCGATTCGGGAGCTAACGTGAATCTTATGCCCTATTCCTTCTTCAATAAATTGAATCTTCCAGAGCCAAGGGCAATTTGCATGGTAATTCACATAACCAACAAGATGGTGACTTTCCAAAAAGGTATATGTGCGGATTTATTGGTTAAAATTGACAAGTTTGTTTTCGAGTAGATTTTGTCGTGTTAGACATGGAAGAAGACAACCAAGTTCCAATCATTCTTGGAAGGCGTTTCCTTAGCGCCACACAAGCATTCGTGGATATTAGATAGTTGAAGCTTACTCTTCGTGTTGGAGAAGACGCCAGAACCTTTGGAGTTGATAAATCAATGAAACATTCAAAGATAAGTGATGATTTAGTTTTCTCGATGGACATTTTCGATACATTATTGGAGAAGGAATTGGAAGGATGGAAGCATAGAGATTCGGAAGGATACATGACTTCGAAGGAAAGTGAGTTTGATGTTGAACACGATCTAGCAGATCTGGAGAGACTTCTGGAGAAAAGCGAGTTTGAAGAAATAAAAAACAGTATGATGACTTCATATGACGTGGTCAAATGAAAATTCGCGACCAGTTGAGAAGGTTAAAGACGTCATGGCGCAGCGATTGGATACCCACGTTGTGGCGACTAAACATAACCCAAAGCCGGAATTAAAAGCCTTGACTGATCATTTGGAGTACGCATTCCTAGAAGAAAACGAGCAAAAGCTTGTCATAATTGTAGTTGATCCAGAACCCAAGGACAAAGAGAGCTTGGTCGAGGTTTTGAAAAAACAAAAAAAAATGCTGCTTGGAAGATCACCGACACCAAAGGCATTAGTCCCTCGTATTGCTCGCATAAAATCATTCTGGAAGAAGAGGCCAAACCAGTGGTGCAACCTTAGAGAAGATTGAATCCCAACATGTAAGATGTGGTAAAAAAGGAGATAGTGAAGTTAATGGATGCGAGAATCGTATATTCCATTTCAGATAGTCCATGGGTGAGTCTGATTCATATGGTGCCCAAGAAAGGAGGAATGACTGTAGTGGTGAACAAGAAAGATGATCTCATACCGACTCAAACGGTAACCAGTTGGTGTGTGTGCATCGATTATCGCACGTTAAATGATGCCACTTGCAAAGACCACTTTCCTTTACCATTTATTAATCAAATGCTTGAATGTTTATCTGGTCACCTCTATTATTGTTTTCTATATGGCTTTTCAGGATATCTCCGGATTCCAATGGATCGACAAGACCAAGAAAAGACGATATTCACACGTCCTAGCGAAACTTTTGCTTATAGAAGAATGCCTTATGGATTGTACAACGAACCAATCACATTTCAGAGATGCATGACCGCCATTTTTCGCGATATGGTGGAAAATTTCATGGAAGTTTTCATGCACAATTTTTCGTGTTTTTGGTTCTTTTATTGATTGTTTAGCTAAACTTGATTTGATGTTTGTCAGGTGTGAAAAGACCAACTTGGTCTTGAATTGGGAGAAGTGCCACTTTATGGTCAAGGAGGGGATTGTGTTAGGTCACAAGGTTTCCAAGGTGGGGATTAAGGTTGATCATGAAAACATCGACAACATTGCTATGTTGCCACCCCCAACAAACGTGAAGGGGGTGCGAAGCTTTTTAGGTTACACGAGATTTTACCATAGATTCATTAAAGATTTATCAAAAATAATGAGACCTTTGACCCAATTGCTTTTGCAATGATCAACATGCAAAGGTGTTACAAAAATATGGTGTGCACCATAGGTTTGCAACACCTTATCACCCTCAAACAAGTGGGTGAACCGAAGTCACTAATCGGGCCTTAAAAAGAATTTTAGAAAGATCTGTTGGAACCAATAAAAAAGAATGGTATGAATAACTAGATGACGCGTTGTGGGCAATTCGATCCGCTTTCAAAACACCCATTGGTACTGCACCTTATAGGCTAGTTTTTGGGGAAAAAAATCATTTACCGGTCGAAATTGAACACAAGGCTTATTCAGCTTTTTAATTCACGAATGAATCTATTTCCTGGGAAATTGAAGAGAAGGTGGTACGGGCCCTTTGTTGTGAAAGAAGTATTTCCACATGGATCCATATAGCTGATTAAGGATGATGGCACGACTTTCAAAGTAAACGGGTGTCGGGTCAAGCATTATGAAGAAAGAATGCCAAGGGAGGAAAAAGAAGGTGAGAATGTGATCTTGGGGATGACTGCTACAACAAAGAACGGGAAGGACTCCAACTCATGATTCCAAAAAAAGAAGCGCTTACGGGAGGCAACCCGCAGTTTGTGTTTTCTTTTCCTTTTAATTTGTGTTTTAATTTTTGTGCTATTTGTCTGTTTTAGTTTGTTTAAGTTAGGATTTTCTCTCTTTTATCATCATCTACTGATTATTGGTGCGAAGGCAAGAAACACATAAGTGTGGGATGTGAGATCTTAGAAAAACATTAAGATTTTTTTTGTGTACCCAGTGGCCACGGCGTGGAGGAGCTGTTCCCATGCCATGACATATGAAAAATCCAGTATTTTTGAAGCAACATTAACATCAGGCATTTTTGAAACGCCATGGTGTGGCCTTATATTCCACAACGTGGTGACTGTTTTTACACAGTAACTTGTTTTTAACCCTAAAAGGAAAAAATCTGAATCACTTTTTACCAAAACAAAACACACCTCATGTTGTTTCTCTATCCTCACGACGAACCTCTCAAAATCCATCGATTTTATGTGATGTCTTCAACTAAAGGTATGTTATTTCTTCTTGAAATCACTTTGTTAGTACTAGATTACTGTGTATTGAGAACCAATTTGGTATTTTGAGTCATTTTTTTAGAAGTTTCTCCAACCTAGGGTTTGTGAATTTTGAACAAATTTAAGGCCAATCAGAGTATTTGTAGTATTAATAAAGTGTCTAATGGTGATATATGATGTCCTGAACAAAACCTTAACATTTGATTTGGATTGATATGGCCAAAACTACCTGATTGAAGTTAGAATTATCGCATCTATTCATACCCACGACGTGAGGGCTTTACAATGATCAATTTTCTTTTCTATTTTTTTGATTTGTGCTTGGTGGTTTGTTTTTGTTGTCTGATTTTGCAAGATGGGGCCAAGAAGGGCAAATGAATAGTAAGGAAATCCAAGAAACCCCCTAGAATTCGCGCGGTATAGATTTCCCAAAGTGGTGGAACCCGGGGTATTAGTAGAATGACGAAACAAAATTGGCTTGGTTATGAGTAAAAGAAATTCATGTGCCACCGGTAATTAACTGGGAATGGATTAGGGAAGAAAAACTTGAAAAAGGGGTGGCACCCTATCTTACAAAAGTGTTTGGTCAATGTGGGGTTAGATTGACATGCACTATTTGGAGAAGATTGTTCCATCTTCAAGAGTCGGTGTACAAATAATTATGCGTTGATTTCTTTGCTACAACCAAGTTTAGGAAGAGAGAAGAAGTTAATGATATGGGGAATTTTACATTCTGTCTTGGTGGGAGGAGGCGTGAATGTAGTTTGGTGGAGCTTGCCTGGAGGTTGGACCTTTACAACCAATCTGAGGCAATGAGTGAAGGATTTCCGATTTTTCTCGATGATTGCCATAAATACTTACCTCAAGGCATTGACAATTTCGAGTGGTGGACCACCATTGCGAATGGAAGTTATAACCTAAGTTCTGCATCAGAAGGGTGAATCCTTTCTCCTGTCCACCAGTTTATCCATAGTTTGATCACCTTCTCCATCAATCAAAAGAAAGAGGGAGACCGCATTCCCAGGCTTGATGTATTCATTTTATGGTGTATCATTAAACCGAATACTTTTTGCTACTTACCTTACTACATGGAAAATTTCCTTACTAACAGAGTTGGGAAAAACAGGGTGGGGGCTCTTATTTATGGAGGGATGATGGTGACCAGGTTGGCCTGTTGCAGTCGTAATTATTCATGACCGCACATATTGTTATGGATTTAGGGGGTGGAAACTATGCAGTTCCTGATGATGATCTGGTTGAGGCTTAACGAGGGCGTAGGAACGTGAGGACAAGAATGGAGGGAGAAGAGCCCATGCGAGATGAACCCATGAGTGATGAGATTCCTATGGACGTATATCATGTCATGGCTAGGCAATATGATGAAGATGTGGTAAGGGGGCTAAATTATATGGGATATAGCTTGGAGTCGATCATGCATCATATTGTGATCACACCTTCGGTCGGAGCACCTCCTCGTTACACTTATATACCATCTTAGGAGGAGAGATGAGCCGACCATATAGGTGGAGCAGGCACTAGTGGGGCTGGAAATTGATATGATGATGAGAAGGATTAATTATCCTTGCTTTTCTTTTTGTTTGATGGTGTTTTAAGACTATTTGATTGTGTGTGTTTAATTTTTAGGGTTTAAGTAAGTAGGATTTGCGTAATTTTAGTTATTGTATTTATTTTTCCTTTTTTATTACTCTTTTGTTTGTGTCTTTAGATCATCCAAAAGTTTAGTTTATGAGAGAATACGTTAGAAATTCCCGAGAACGTGACTAGAAGAATATGTGTGGGGTGAGATGTGCGACTTGAAGAGAGATTTTGAGCGAATGAAGCGCTTAATAAGCCATATTAACTGGAAGACATGATTTTACATCATAGTAAGAGGGGTATAACACCTTGATATTACCTTTTCTAACCAGATTGACAATTGGATAGAAGACATATTTTTATGAAGATACAGCAGCCAGGGCGTGGCCACTCTATGCCACGACATGGCAAAGGCAGAATTCACGATGATGTTCCACTACCATCGAAGCCCATGGCATGGAATCACCTAGCCATGACATGGAGAATGCTCATATCAACTTTTTGAGTTGTTGTTTCATCACCATATTGGAAGTCCATTGTCTTGGCGTATCAGAGATCATTCATGTAGCGGATTAAAGTCTTGCTTTCCAGCTATTTCACGAGATGTCAACCTCACATCATTTGATTTCGTACTCGCCACTTCTATCACAGGGGAGTCTATTTCAATTTATCTCTTTACTTTTTATGTTCTTTATATGGTTAAGCATGGAATGAGGGCATTGCATAAATTATGTGTGGGGTCGGGGGTCGAATATAGTAATACAAACATGCTGAAAAATAAAAAAAAATATGAAAAGAATTGACTAGGATTAAAAAATTGTCTAATTTTGGAATCTAGTTAATAAATTGTGATATTGTTGTGTTTGGACCTAGGTTGCTAGTGTTGTGTGAGACGATCTGAAGTGAGCTTTGATGTTTATTTGTGCCAACATAGGTTCTAGTGTATTTGTGGCTTCCTTGTCCTGGTGAAATCATGAGACAAAAACACGACCTTGCCAAGTTTGAAGGATGTAGTAAGTTTTGCTTTGCGAAAACCTAGACCTAATAAAAAGCCTACCGGTGACTGATTTATCTCCTGGGTGCTTTCTGTCAAAACAAAACGAGTCAATTTTCCAAGTTTATCTGTTTATTATTATTATTATTATTATTATTATTATTATTATTATTATTATTATTATTATTATTATTATTATTTTTGCATTGTTGAGTCTAGTTATATATAAATAAAGTAACAGTTCAGGAGTGGAGTTAATCTGTGACAGTTAGGACTTCTCCACTATTCCCAGCGGGATATTTTTTATTTGTCCACCTACAGTACAGTAACACAGATTGGAACGAGAAGAATGCCTCTACATGGGTTTGATCGAAAGTCATGAGCTTCATTAGTGACCTAAGGGATTCTGAGTACTTCAATGAATCTTTTAGAAAGTCACGAACTATAGTATTAGTAAAGTTGCAAATAAGTTAGATTTTAGATTATTTATTTGCTTATTTTTGATAATTGAAATTTGAAATATTGAGAAAGGATGAAAAAAATTGAAAATTCGAAAAAAATAGAAAAAAGTAAAAAAAAATGATAAGATAAAGAAAAAGAGCTCCACGAAAAGATAGGTTGCAAAAATAAAAAGTGTAGTTATATTTTTAGGATAATTATTTATATAGTAATTTTCTTTTAAATTTGAATCACTTGGAATTTGGCAATAACTTTTGAGACGAAATGGGGTAAATAAAAATGTATAGGATGTACGAATGCCAAAATTGAACATTGTTCAAGTTGACTGGGAAGTGTTTATGAGAATCGTAAGTATTTAGGATTGGGGAGGTTTTTAGGAATATTAGAAACAAATATTTGCATTGCAGTCTTGATGTAATGGGTGAGCTTAAAATGGATTATCTTGTGCGATATTGGTGACTAGGGTTTTCATGTGATGATATGATAATAAAATCAGTTTTGCTTGGGGGCAAACAAAAGCCAAGTGTGGAGTATTTTGATATGTGGATAATTAATCATATATTTTCTGCATTTTCTTAATACTTTTAGCTACAGTTATGTTCATTATAGAACAAAAGGTACTTAATTTGTTTAAATTTTGTTTTGTAACGGCGAAGGCATGCTTGGGATGAAAAGGAATCAATTGTGGACTCAGAAGCTAGAATATTGGACCAAGTCAATCGGAGTCAAAGGATATCAAGAATCTGAAGCCCACGACATGGAGATCTCTAGCCACGTCGTGGCGTGTTGGTTTTTCTCAATCTGACAATGCCTTGTTGAATGCGCGTTTTAAGTAGTCGCCATGTCGTGGAGCGTATTTGCCACGACATGGGAGGAAATTTTTGGCAACTATATATATATATATATATATATATATATATATATATATATATATATATATATATATATATATATATATATATATATATATATATATATATATATTGGCTCTCAACCCTAACTTATGCTGGAAGTTTTTGACGACTTTTGGAGATTAGAATACATCCCTTGGAGGTTTGTGCATAAATCGTTTTGAAGCTTGATTTACTTAATTACTCTAATGAATTGATTTAATCATGTTTTTCAAAGTGGTTTTCGTTTTTATCTATTTGACTACAACCGTTATGGGCTAAATACGCTAACCTTCGTTTATAACAGATGATCTTGGATACTATGTGTTGATTAAGTGGATTTGGATTATAGCTAATTACTTATTTATGATGGTTTCTTGTTAAAAGAACCTTTTATGTTAATGACAACTTCTTTTCTATTTATTGTTGAGTTTAATTGAGATTTGATGAACTGTCTTTCTTAGTTGGCTTGGATCTTATGATTTTGTGAGTAACAAGGTTATATGACTAGTGTTTTGACCAAAAACCTAGGGTTAAATAGAAAAGTTGGTAAATTGATATGAAAGTTAATATATGAAGAATAATTATGTATTGTATTGATGTTTATACACCATTTATATCAATAAAAGCTACAAGTCTTCCTTAATTCGAACTTCACACTAGTTTTCTTATTAATTTGTTCACTTGGTCACCGAATGAATGAATTTGTTCAGCTAAAGGATTAGTCTTTTGATCATAATTCTAAGCAATTTAGGAATCGGTAAATAGCCATTCTATAATCCATTACACTTTCCACAAAATCAACCATAGGAGCAAGTGAATCGCATCTAAAGGAAAGTCTCTTTAATAGCTTGAATTAAAAACTGCTTTCTTATTTCTTTTTTAGTCTAAAGTATTTCCTTTCTAATTTCTTTTAAGTTTCTAGTCTTGCGAAACTAGCAAAACCCCCATTTATTTGCTTAATTTACTTAGATAAATTTAGTAGATAATTTTTAGCTATTATTTCCGTTTCACTGTGTTCGATACCCGACTTACCTGAACTACCCTATTAATCGATTAGGTACACTACCTATTTGTGTTGGTTAGTCTAGATTAGTTGGTTTAAAACTAGCACTTATATTACACATCAGTGTGCAGAGTGGGGTATGCAGACCTTCCTATTTATAGCAGAAATTTTGAGTGTGCATGGAGCAAATATATGTACGCGTCGCGTTTGTGCATCATGGCTCCATTCAGTAGTCTCCATGTGTCACTCTCTCACTTGGCCACGTCGCCCACAGTCTTCTCAAATTTGGGGTTAGAATGCACGCCATGCAAGGCACCCACGACGCATGCACATAAAAGATTTTGGAAAAATCGTATCTCCTGTGTATGAGCTCGGATCTTTACCCTCTTTATACCTATGTGATGATCTTGATGAGTACTACAAATTATATTTAGGTTGTTTTGGCTAATTTTGACTTTCACATTTTGGCCTAATGGGTGTATAATTAAATGATGTTATAAAAATCATTTCTACATCATACAGGATTCATCTCCAGCGTTCTTTGTCTTAACGTTCTCATCTCGAGAAGTACTACGCCTTTCCTTTTGGTGACACTAGCCAAAACTCAATCGTTTCTTAATCCTATTTTGACGTTAAAATTTTTAATTACGCGGTTGATTTTACTTTTTATAAAAATCATAACTCCTCCAATCGAAGTTAGACTTTCACGAAGCTTATATCCCTGGAATCAAGTGTACTTTCTGAATACATTAACGAACTTAGAAGATGGTACACCTTTTGGACACTCATTGTTGAGCCTATGAGTCGATTTATCTCTATATGTAATAGTAAACTCACTCATATTTATTTATAAAAATGAAATATTACATTGATACTCTATTACATTTATTTATCTATGCTAATTTCTAACGGTAGTCAGTGACGAAGTTCTCCCAGTTGTCACATTCTACATCTCTTTCTCTTGTAACAATAGTAATTCGAGGTGTTTATATAGGAGGTCCCAAAGTCTGCATTCTTGGAACTGGACTGACATTGTTCGTTGGATTATTACCGGTGACCATTTGTTGTGTCGCCCCACGGATGGCGCCACGTGATGAATCTCAGTTTTTACCCGATTCTTCTAGGTGAGCTAAACCTAGTTGTTTATCAAAGAACCGAGAATCCAAACTAATAGACAACACAACCAGTAAGATGTTCTCCGGGGTCGGTCTCGAGTGAACATTCCAACGGTTAATTTAATATTCGATCGAGAATCGAATCCGTAAGAGAAACGTTTATCATCGAATTAACATATATGTATCCTTCGTATCAAGTTCCTTTTATGTTCCTTGTCATCGGGAATGATCATATTTCTCAGATGGGATGGATAGAATGATCATATATATATATATATATATATATATATATATATATATATATATATATATATATATATATATATATATATATATATATATATATATATATATATATATATGTGTGTGTGTGTGTGTGTGTGTGTGTGTGTGATTTTATTTATTTATATGAGTTCTCATTTTATCGAATATGTGATTTAAAATACATCCACCGAATAATGATATACATGAATTTAAGCAACTATAATAAAACTAGTATTTATGAATTCATCGAAGTTCTATGTAACACCTCATCCAACCTCTATATAATGAATATAAACACAATGATTTTTACACTAAAGATAATAATTCTTTAGCATACTTCATTTCCAAAAATGTATTCCTCTTCCTCTTCGACTATTCAAAAAGTCCCCCTAAATTTAACTGCCCTTCTATCCATAATGATAAACTTATGCCCTATAAGATGTTTGATTTGTATTGGCAAATGAAGTATTGGCTAAAGAGCCGGCTCACTATATCAGTGTAATAATAAATACGAGTGAGAATAAAATAATATAAACTTAAGAGATTCAGAGATGGATAAGAAACACATAAAATGAAAAGAACAAAAATAAAACATGGATACAGAAGGCCTCATAATCGGTTAATGACAAACAATCATATACAATGACAAATGTGTGTGAGATGAATAGGAAACATGCATGAGTTATTAGAGATAAAGACAAAATATCGTATGATTTTTCGGAATGGAAATGTAAAGAAACCGACTAATAGTGTGTTGTCTTTTAACGCACTAATTTCATGTAAGGGTTTTTCTTATTAATGAAATATGGGCACTGTTATGGGTACAAAAAACTACTTCTATTTTCTAACATCCTGAACTTGTACTAACATCTCGGGTAGCTCAAGTTTTTTTGTTTAGTTAATACCATCGGATTGCCATCATTTTTCTTGTAATTTCTTATGAATGACTTAAAAGACTTGATTGAAAAGGAATAGACCAGGTCAAAATCACAAGGTCAAAGCCTCATGAACATTGAAGTCCTTGAAGAATACCGGGTCAAAGCCTCATGAGCGTTAAATTTCTGCAAGAATACAGGCGGCAGGGCTCTCTTCTTCAAGATCTGGAGGAGAACTTACTATTGACCAACAAAGAAAAGAAACATGATAAAGTATGCAAAAAAAATATGATGTGTGTCAAATACATAACAATATCTTGCACCAAACAGATGAATCTGTACATCCAATTATATCGCCATGATCAGTTATGAGATGGGGGATGGACATTGTTGACGAGTTTTGATACAAAATATAAGTGCGTAAAAACCACAACACAAGCTTTTAAAAATAACAAGTTTATTTTCATCTTCCTATTTATATAGGAAGATGATTCACAAGTGTCTTTATCTATTAGTAGTTAAAGAATAAAATCCTTAACAAAGAATTATACATAAGTGATGTATGAAATTTTTTAGTCCATGAATAGATTTGGTGATATATACTTAGATCAATTTGACTGACGAATTTTATTAGTTATTGTTGAAACTTTTGATTTTCTCAAATTGTTTCATACTGAAGATTTAAATACAACTTAATGAGACCATCATTAACCTTTCGTTGTTATAAAGAAAATGAGTTTTGTAAACCAAGTCTTCTTGGAACATCTTAGGAGTTGTGGCACAGGTCACCTGGTCACTTGGCTCTATCTTTGGGTGTTCGAGGTAGCCTTCGTATTCTCTAGTGAGATAGGGTCACCTGGCCACTGGTTGAATGTCGATACTACAAGTTTTTGAAGAGGATAAAACATAGACCTTGCAGTTTATTATATGATGTTTGAAAGAACTATTTACTTTATAAAATTTTGGAATTATGCTTATTGAAACAAATATATTGAATATATATGTTTCAAACCAAACAAGTGTATTAAATACTTTCGTTAGACTAAGGATGTCACTGTTAGTCCTTATCTAAAAATATATAGAGTTATGTAGCTTGTGTTAGACAATAAGTTTAACCCACTCTAGCATCTACTAATTGCCTTTATATAGACTATCCTAAATGATTATTTAATATGAATTTTCTACAATACTACTAATTATCATTTTAGAAGAAAAATGGTAGAAAGTTCTTTTTCTAAGTGGGAGAAATATGGAACTTTAAGAGCTAATGATGCATAAGCTAAATGCATAATAGTTTAGGACTAGCAATTTTTTCAACTGATGTTAAATCTGTTCAATAGTTGCAGAAACTAATAAAACACATAGAGATGCATTCTTGTATGATTATCAAGTATGGGCATGATTAATCTTCCTCGATATATTACGAATATAAAGAGTAAGTGGGTTTTAAAGGAGAAAACATACATGAATAAAAATCTTTTTAGATTTAAGCTGGCATCTCAAAGTAAGAATCTTCTTTCTTATAAGATAATTGTACAGTGTGATTTGATTATAAATCAAGATGAATCTTGTGTTTTTTACAAAGCTAGTGGGAGCACGGTAACATTCCTAGTCTTATGTGTAGTCGACATATTAATTCTTTGATTAAGGATCTATATAGACAGATCATGGAAACTTAAAGGATTAAGTAAAATTGCATTAATTTTTAATGATCTTAAAGAGTTTAAGATAAAGGACTCTGAGAGAGTTATCTTGTGAAATACCACATGACGTGATTGTAAGCAAAATCCTAGTACAATGTTTTGAACTAGATAATATGATTGTATTCCATATACTGTTGCAATTGGATTAATCATATATGTCATGATTATGCATGAAGGGCAGATAAGTTGTATGCTTAGGGCATGTCGAATGATACCGATATAATCCAAGAATAAGTCATGGTGTTACTTAAAGGAACATTCTAAAGTACTTTCAAGAACTAAATTAATATTCTGAATCTACGGTGTATTTGAAAGAAAGCTATGTTTAAGCTGTTACGTATATGCTCAACTTCCAAATAAATTGAGATGATTCTAAATCACAACCATACGTGTTCTCATTTTAAATGAAGAAAAAACTTACATGGATAGTGTTTCCATGTAGTTTTTAATTACAATTACACATCATAATTAAAATACATTATTGTTTGGAGAACCACATATTAAGATGCTTAATGTATAGTTTATTATGACTATAAGTAATCCCATTATGCAAGTATTGATATCTAAGTCACATTTTAGCATTTAATATGAGTTACATATATGAAACTAAAAATGTTTGTATTCACAAAGTTTATACAAATCATGTTTGTCAAATCTACTTAACAAAGTTCCTTCATTAGCTAAAGCATGAAAGTTGTGTTGGTGCTATAGGACCTTGTTGATACAAGTAGATATATTTGATTAAAATTTAGTATTTGGATATTGGAACAGTACAAGCAACATATATTGTAATTAGTTGATATATTGGATATAATTTTTTCATTAAATAATTATTGTGTTCTATATTATCATGTTTAATCCTTGAATAACTAGGTTATCCTAAATGTACATAGACGTTCATAGTTGTGGGAACATCTATGAGGTAAGACTAATATGAGTGGATTTGTTGATTCTCATGGAGATGAAAATAGTAGGAGCTGCTACCAACTTCATTGGTACTTGATTAGGAGAATAAGTATTCGACCTGACCCGCATCAAAATCACTTTATGAATCATAGTCATGAGCGATGTTTAGTCAAGGTTGAATCTTTGTATTCTTAGACATGAGATACATATTTAGGACTTGAAGTATGGTAATTGTTGTGCTTTGACATGTTTTAACGATGTTCCATAAAAGTAGTCATAAGGGCCATCGTTGGGTATGACATGAACAAAAATGATGGGCGTATGTAGTCAAGATGGAATTTGTTCCTCTTATTCGTCAAGAGTTAGAGATCTAAGGCCTTACTAAAAGTTGAACACTAAATAAGTTGATGGTGATCCATATCTCATGTGTCAACAAGATGTATGAGACAAAGGAACAACTGATACCACACTTTTAGTAACAATTGTAGCTTAGAGCTCCTAGAATCGGTTGCTGATAAGATGAAACCCTTCATATGTTGTTAGGGACAGTAGCCCGTTGCAAGACGTCAGCTATTGTCTATTTCAGTTTGTATTGAATTTTGTGCAAGTGCGAGATTGTTGGGTCTATATACTCAAGAATAATTATTAAGTGATACTGCTAATAATATATTATCCTATAGGGTGACACCTTTATCAAGTTGGCACATTTTGTATATTTATTATTAATATGATATTAATAAATAATATCAATTCTTGTATTTATTTAAGGAATAATTATTGTTTTGTGAAAATAATAATTAAAGAGAATATAACTAGTTATTATATCATATGGTAAGTTTTAATAAGTCAGGTACAAAGTTTTGGACACTTTGGTTAACCATGATTAAGTTATTTACTTGGTGTAGTTGGTTGAAAAGGATGGAAGACAAATTTTGTCTTCACTTCCTCACCATGGCCGAAAGTATCAATGAGGTATGGGAGGTTGCTTGTCAACCTCCCTCCTTTGTCCCCCATGCCCTAAAGTAACGTTAATACTTTAAATTATAATATGGGATTGCTTTTTACCTTTATGGGAGTATAAAAGGAAGTGTCTTGCTTGAGTTTGGAGCTAGTTTCTCAACTCTTGCATATTTTCTCCCAAAAAGAACCAATAAGTTGTAGATTCTCTTCTCACTCCTCCTTTGTCTCTTTTGAAGTTAGTTTGATGGTTTAAAGCTCCCTTGATTTGTCTCCTTTAGTGCTTATTTCAGTTAAGTACTTAAAGGCTTAAGACACTCAAGAATACAAGAAGGAACTAACATTCTAAGTGCATTATCTTGATTGTGGATACTTGTAGAGAAATCATACTCTTTGATTTTTCAATCTTCTTCAACACCCCAAAACCAAGTTGGTTCAAAGGCTCCAAAGGTTGTTATTCTAAGACACTCTTTGGTTGTTTTAATATCATTCTGACCTCTATAAATGGATCCTAGATGGTTTGGTTTTGTTATAAACTTGAAAATAGACTTGTTATTTTTAAAAGCTTCCATTGCGGTTTTATGAAAAACACACTTATATTTTGTATTAAAACCCATCAGTGGTATCAGATTCGCCTTTTATATGTTAGAATAATTTTTTTATGTTTGATACTCTTTGGTTTTTAGAAAACAAGCATGGATTTCTTTTGGTTAAGAAATATCCATATTTGTCTTCTTTAGCAACCACTTGGTTAAAATTGTTTGTTTTTATATATAACCGTTTTTCGTGCTCATTTGCCTTAAAAAAATTCATCCTTTTGAAGTTGGTATATGTCTTTCATATTTATATAGTCATGATGATTATGACATAGATAAGTTTGAATAAAATATCATGTGATTATTTAGGTGTGATGATATGACCTATCAACTTAATGAATGCTTATAGATTTACTACAAATAACATTTGAGAAACTATTCTTTAACACATAATATATCGTTTCAGAACGTGAATGTGAACATCCATTATATGATAAGTAAATCTAGATTTATTCATAAATTTCAACTGTTGCATGTTCCTATAAAATAGGTACAAAACATCTATTGTTTAAACACCATAATATCACTTGTTATATCTTCAACACGAAATACCATTCATTTGTAATCAGATGATTATTTCTTCTAATCATCGGCACATAATATTAATTATTAGTGTCACCTGAAATATAACATACTCAAGTGAATAATGAAAAATAAACAGTTCTATCATATAGATATTCGAAGTCATGGCCATGCCATACTTCCTTAACTTGGTGAAATTAGAGAAACAATTTCTCTTTTAGTGTCCAGTTTCTTCCACAATAGAAACAACACTGATCATTTGCTCCTTTCTTGATTTCTAGGTTTATTATGTATTTCCTTTAACTGAACTATAAGTCTATTTGAGTACACAATCTTTTAGACTTCCTTTTATGCAACGTTTGAACAAATTTGAAGAACGTTCTACTATTAATAATGAATATATGCTTTACTTGATGAGACATCTGATATGTTTCATAATTATCCAAGACTTTCTATATGTCAAGGTAAATTACGCTAATATGATGTGAGACATATCAATATCATCACAATAACATTTCCATCAAAGTATCATGATCAGACTGACTAGCTTGCAGAGGTTGTTCAGGTATGGGATATCTCAGTATATCCGGTGAGGACTCTTTTTTCGGTGAGGAATCGTGAGGACACCTTAAAAGAATTGAAAAAAACAAAAAAACATTACTAATCATAAAATCGAGCATAGTACTACATCGGAGAGAATAAAATTGGAAAACAAAATTTGGATCGTTAAAATTGAATCATGGATCATAAAAAGTGAATCATGGATCATAAAAATGATCCATGCTTCAATTTTAATGATCCAATTATTTTTTTCAATTTTTTTCTCTCCGATATAGTACTATGCTCGATTTTATGATTTGTATTTTTTTTTTATTTTTTTTCAATTTTTTAAGGTGTCCTCACGAGTACTCACCGAAAAAAGAGTCCTCACCCGATCCTGTTTACATATATATATATATATATATATATATATATATATATATATATATATATATATATATATATATATATATATATATATATATATATATATATATATATAATTTCTATTTATGCTTAAGGTAGAACCTCAATGTATTATACAAGTTATAGAAATTATGACCATCAATGTTATTAGTTTATAAAACTCAACAAGAGAGAGATTTTGTACGGCGTAAGAGGTAAGAGTATTAACAGATATTAACAAATTTTAACAAAGTTTCATTTAGTATTTTCAATGTTAAGTCTTTAAAAATTAATACATTTTATTGTTTCTAAAACATTAATTTATTAAAGTCTAGGATCCATGTAACGAAACAAGTAAATGGTTAGGTAACATTTATCGCATTAACTTAATCAAACCCGGTAGGTAGCGATTACCAATTACATAAGATATGTAACTCTTAGATAATGGGATCCCAAACAACTATTGCTTATTTCAGAATCTTTGATCCTATCTATGCCTCAGACCTCTCATACTTAGCTGACCTTTATCAAACAAGATTCCGATCAAGTCTTTGTACTTGAAACAACTTTTAGTATTGCAACTAACAAGCGACAAGGTGACTCTTTAGTCACTAGAAACTATAAAACTATCCCAAACATAATAAGAAAATCCTAGTGGTTAGGTGGCCCATTGCCCGCTAAGACCATACAAATGATACCGAGTATTCTTCAAAAGGATGGCAATGACTTGCATTTTTAAGAAAAAGTTTTATATACATGTTTTATAAATATACTTATAAAAAAATGGTCTCATGAATATTGCATGTATCCAACAATTCATGTACCATTTTGTAAAAAATCATATCACATCTTATAAGGTTATTAAGGTACCAATTAAAACTTCATTTTATTTGCCATTATTCATAATCAATGATAAACTAAAATATGATACTTTAAAGTTTAGTCGTCAAGCGGTTTTAGGAATTGGTTTATAGTCTTTTAATAAAATTTCATTTTATACTTAAGACTTGGAGTTTTGGATGAGTTTTAAAATAAAAATCTTAAATATCCTTTCAACAATCAAAATCTTATGACTTTATGAATTTGTAGAATAAACTGATTTTATTTTATAAATTCAATTTTATGCATCTTATGATAAAAGTCATATTTTGATAAACCAAACTTGGTTGAAGATAATTATGTTTAAATCTCATTTGGCATGCATCAAATATAATATCAACATGTTGTGTTATGTTTAAAACAACAATTTCATATATTAAGTTTCAATCCAAAAATAATCACTAGTTTTATTATTTGCCTGTTATAACGCTATAAACCGATTTTAGTCTTTTTAATAAAAAATCCTTATTTATTATAAATACATTGGAGTTGAATAGAGGATAGGCACATTAAATTAACAATAAAGATATGAGAATTTACATTGAGCTTGAGAGCCAAATGAATCGAAAGTTTAAACACTATTTAAACTATATTAAATATTTTAAAGTTGAATATTTGTAAGTTTTAAAATAAAACTATTTAAAAAAAATCGATTTTTAACCGGTTAACCGGTAAAAATGTTTTTATGAATATCACTCGTTTACTTGTTAGCTAGTGCTATTCCACATCTTAGCTTTCAGGGAATAAACATCTTATGTTATCTTTCAAATAGTTTTACTCAAACTCCAAGTGATATTTTATTATGTTAAAATTTTATTTGACATGTAAAACTCATTTTTATATACAAAACATAACATACAATAACATAAAAATAAACATCACATGCATGCATTAAAATATGTATAAACCAAGTCATGTCTAGTAATAATTTTTGTGAGCTATCACAAGATTTATTATGTCTTTTCTAAAGGGCTTAAAGGACACTTCAAAAGGTCTTCAAGCTCCCACTTGCCAAGACAACTCTTGCTTGCAAAAGAACTTAAAGTCTTCATGTTGTACAGGTTGCAACACTTAAACCATTAAGTTTACAATTAAGCTCAAAACTAAAAGTAGAAGCTCATGGATGAGATTATAGTCTCAAGTGGTTAAGTCATCTTCAAAGTGGACATTTTCTTCATCTTGTTATATTTAAAAATAAATACAACTAGTATAACTAATTTATTATATAAAATAAACAAATGAAAAAAAATATATATTCATCTATTACATCTTATGAATAAATAAATATCAACCAAACACAACACAAAGAACCAAATGACTTGTTTATAAACAACAACATATCAAATATAATAATAAACAACTCTTTGTTTTTTCTAAGATAACTTTCATATAACAAAAATGCACGAAAAACGGTTATATATAAAAACAAACAATTTTAACCAAGTGGTTGCTAAAGAAGACAAATATGGATATTTCTTAACCAAAAGAAATCCATGCTTGTTTTCTAAAAACCAAAGAGTATCAAACATAAAAAAATTATTCTAACATATAAAAGGCGAATCTGATACCACTGATGGGTTTTAATACAAAATATAAGTGTGTTTTTCATAAAACCGCAATGGAAGCTTTTAAAAATAACAAGTCTATTTTCAAGTTTATAACAAAACCAAACCATCTAGGATCCATTTATAGAGGTCAGAATGATATTAAAACAACCAAAGAGTGTCTTAGAATGACAACCTTTGGAGCCTTTGAACCCACTTGACTTTAGGGTGTTGATGAAGATAGAAAAATCAAAGAGTATGATTTTCTCTACAAGTATCCACCACCAAGATAACGAACTTGGAATGCTAATTCCTTGTTGTATTCTTGAGAGTCTTAAGTTGTTAAGTACTTAACTCAAATAAGCACTAAACGAGACAACTCAATGGAACTTTAAACCACCAAACTAACTTCAAAAAAGACAAAGGAGGAATGTTGACAAGCAACCTCCCATACCTCATTGATACTTTCAGCCATGGAGAGGAATAGAAGACGAAATTTGTCTTCTAGACTTTTCAACCAACTGCACCAATTAACTAACTTAATCATGGTTAACAAGAAAATTAAACGAAAGATTGTTTAGGATCTTGTGGCTAACTACGAAAGATAACAAGTTCAATCTAAGTATTTTTGATATTCGATTCTTTAAAAATTAATCACCCTTTTGTATTATATAAAACTTAATTATATAAAGGTTAGAATCCATATCAAGGTCTTATTTTCATAATTTGTTTATCACACACAACAATAACTTTTGACTGGTCTTATTTTCATAATTTGTTGATCACACACAACAATAACTTTTGACTGGTAGGTAACGATTACATAATTAGAATCTCACACTACTTTTAGTTCTTTATTGGATTTTGGGATCAACTATTCTTGGCATGTTTAGTCCCATTTCCTACCTCGTGCTTAGGATTGTCCTCGACGACGATTAAAACATTCAACTTGGAACATAAGAGCTTCTTACTTTAGACTGCCCGACGGGAGAATTTCAACTTGGGGTATGTGTTTTTGCATCACATCAGGGTTCACGCTTGTAGCGTTATAAAATTGATCTCTATTGCTGGTGGTTTATTAATCTTATGAAAAAGAATCATTTTTATATTACTTTTAACAAATATGTGGACTTTTTCATTGAAGAAAAGTTGAGGCAGACTTATTTATGAAAGATAAATTGTAATAATGACCCTCATACTAAACTACATTATATATTTATAATAGTAGATTATATAAAATATCTAACCAATGAGTAAACCTTGTGAGATGCACATATGCATATATGCTAGCTTTTCATTTCCATTAGGCATTTATTCCAAGGAAATTGAGTAATCTAACCCTTATAAATGACTATTTTAAGAAAAATAACCAACATTTTTTGGTAAAATGACCACATGCTTCAGAACATGGCATTCCAGAGTGGTGGTCTCCGTTCTGGAGTTCCTATTCCAGATTATGCAGATTATAACCTCAGTTTTCGTCTCCTATATATATATATATATATATATATATATATATATATATATATATATATATATATATATATATATATATATATATATATATATATATATATATATATGTGTGTGTGTGTGTGTGTGTGTGAGCTTAGAACCTTACCTTCAACCAAGTAATTCATAACTATCTCTTATAACTACTTCAAAGTGAGTTTCTCAAAGAGTGAGTACAAAGAAAGCTTTAACAACCTGCCTGTTTACCTTCACAACCTTAGGCGAACCAACCCGCATAGTTACACTCACATCATAACTCATTTGATGGATCGTTTCGAAGCTTGTTTTGTGGCTATTAGATGGGTGGTATATTTGTTGTTTTTTTTTTTTGCTCTTTTCTATTATTTCTTAAAAAATGATAATGTTTCTACATCTAAATTAATTTGTTTTTGTTCCTAAAAAAATACAGGTTTGTGCATTCATAGGCTGCTTCTTGCATGTCATCTTCATAGGTAGTGTCCCTCTTAGATGGGACTACCTAAAAACAATGTTTGTAGTGGTTGCTATTGATAGGAACAACCAGACCCTCCTTATAGCATTTGGCTGGCCATGGAAAATAATCGTTGCTGTTGTACTTGGTTCCTGATGAGGTTAAAAGAAGCTCTCAGACAGGGTAGGGAAGTGTCGTTCATAGTAAATATGGACGATGTCGTTAGTTCTTGCATAGAGCATGAATTCCATGATTCTTATCATGGGTATACTTCTAAAAGTGTTTTGAAGTATATGCAAACAAGATGCATCTCTGGCGGTACACTACAACCTTTGTTCTGGATGACATCCAACTCATATATTGTGTCTGATTTTGAAGAAAATTCCCGTCGACTGACCCCTGATGCTCGTCAAATGCTTACGAATATTGATCATGCGAATTGGAAAGAGCTTATTTCCCTAACATCTGTTGGAATGTATTCAACATTGATGTTCCCCAATTTTTGGTGTTATCGCTAAATCGATGCAATGTACCGATAATAACACTTACCATGGAAATTCGTGACTACATTCAATGGACTTTCGTTGAATGCAATTTAATGGAAGGTAAAATACCGGGTACAATATTAAATTACTTAATTACTTGTACAAGAACCTTATTTGATAATATTTAATTTTCAGGGAGGTTGACTAACATACTCACCCCGTATGCTGAAATGGTGTTTTATAAAAAGGATGCAAAAGTCTGTTCGGTGGCAAGCAACAAAGATCCCACCAGAGATCCCGTCTTCGCTCCCGTCCAACATGTATCAAGTTTTTGATTTAAAAAAAAACTTGTGTTGTTGATCTGAACCGTCATACATGTCCATGTGGGAAATGACACAATCTGGGTATAGCGTGTGGTCATGCTATTGTGACATCACGTCATTCAAACATCCATGAATTACCTGATATTGTTCAAATATATTATTGGGTTGATATATTTCAGAATGCCTACCAGACACAAACCGTACACCCTTTTCCGCCTCCATCAAAATGGGAAATACCAGACCCTTTTATGTATGTTTTATTGCCAATGTAATTGTAATTAATTATGTTTGTAATTGATTTGAAGTGTGTAATGGAAAATATTATTATTACCTTAATATTTGTTAAATATTACAAAGATAGAAAAAACCATAATTAACAAGTACCATAGTAATAATAGCAAACAAGAAAACATTACATATTACATTACAAAAACTTAGTTAATGAAAATAAAGCTTACAACTTGTACACAAAAATTCCAAAAAAGAAAATCCAACTACAAATTAACACTATCTTCTAGTGAATATTTTGGGTTTCAAGTTTCTTCTTCGATCGAAATAAGTTATTGATTATCAATGAATTATTTTCTTTTGCTTTTTCAACCCAACAGATAAACCAAGATTATGATCCCTAAAACTTTAAGATCAAACACATGACGTATGTTGTGTAAATTAATATTAATTTAAAGAAAAATAATGAAAGGATAACCCATATACCTTTGTAGGACAAGCGTAAAAAAGTCGTCCATGGTTATTTCTAGTCGTTGATGTCCTTATAATACCTTGAGAGCCACAACTGTAGTATGTCATTTCTTTGGATTATGAGAGCTGAGTTTTTAGTAGTAAATTTAACAAGGTAAATAGTTTGGACGCTTGAATTCCTCTATATAATGACATTTACTACGGTCATAGATTCCTGACACAATTCCGAAACACATTTCGGAGCCACATTCCAGAATTGCTATTTCGGATCCTAAATTTGGAACAATAATTGTCATAGATTCGTGACATATATTTAGTCATTTCAAACAGTAAAAGTCATAGATTCCTGAAAGTATGTGTAGTCATTCCGAACAGTAAATGTCAAAGATTCCTGATAGTATTTCGGACCATTATTCTGGAACACCATTCCGCAGCCACATTCCAGAATGGCTATTTCAGACCCTTGTTCTGGACATTGCTTTTTCTATTTTAAAATGCATCTAGCATGCATCCTCATAGGCTTTGACCTTGTATTCATAGCCTGCACTATGTATTGTCATTCAGAACAATAATTGTTATAGATTCTTGACATATGTGTAGTCATTCCCAATAGTAAAAGTCATAGATTCCTAAAAGCATGTCTAGTCATTCCGAACAATAAATGTCATAGATTCCTGATAATATTTTGGACCCTCATTCCAGAGCCACTTTCCAGAATGGCTATATCACCCTTGTTCCAGAGATTGCTTTTGGACCTTAAAATGCACCTAGCATGCATCCTCAACGTATAATTTTTTTTTTGGAATGAGTTCATCTCACAATGGTGGTTGGCATTGTGAAGAAGAATATTTATGTTTGTTTAGATAATAACCCGTTTCCGGAAGGCCTAGATTTCCCACTCCCGGATAAAATGTCTGATGACATTATCCAAGCTATGAAGGTTGCTAAAGAAGCAAACGAAAGGGAATCTGAAAGAAGTCGCACACTAAATCAACGTGCAGACGATCTAGCGAAACAAGTAAATGAAAAAGAAAATGGGTTGTTGAAGCCATGAAAGAAGTGAAACAAGCTAAGAAGTGGATTAAAAACGCAAATGTGGAGATCAATAAGCTTCGTGTAGAACGGGACCGTTTAACAAATGTGGTTAGAATTAAAGGATATTTTATTGAACATAAACAAAATATGTATCCCTTACAATTTTCTAATTTGTGGAAACAAATCTAAGTATGTATTAGGATTTATAACGCTCTTTGCAATAATGTTAATGAAAAAAAAAATTGTCATTTTAGATAATCATACCGTTCCTTTTACAAACTTCATTTTCAAGAGACAGTACAATATCCATATTTCACATTAGATTACATTTCTAGCAGATAACTAGGAACTTGCATCCGATGCAAACTAGCTGTATCTATATGATTTTTAAACAATTCCATATAGGTCTTAGTTAGTTTGAAACCATTATCAGTCAATTCAGATCGATCTTCTATTGTTGGAGTTTTCCTATGTGTTTCTTCGATGATGTCCATTGTGTTCACAAATTGTCGTATATCTTCAGACATAGTAATGATGAGCATTTGCATGTTATACAATGCTACTTTTCTCCGCTCCTCAGCCGGTGAAGGCGATAATATGATTTCGAGTATTACCATTCGTTGTTTCGCACATTGATAATCACAAATCATTTATAATGCTGTCGTATCATCAAGGCGTCGTTGCTCGTCTTCAAAACGTGGTATAACATACTCTATAGGCAACTCATCCTCATCGTTCGAGTAACTGGTTGTTTGAGATTGAAAATAAAATATACCTAAATTATATTATTATACTATTTAAAAACCAACGTGTATAAAAGTATTTAATAATAATAATAAAACACTTCGTGAAACATATCCATAACAAAAAAAAACATAATTGCAACTAGTCTATCATAACATGTATCTCTGCATTCGCTCTGGTGCCATCTTTCAGAGTGTGCTATCTGCTTTCAATTTATGTTTTAACACCCTTTATGATTTCTTTCTTAACTTTATAGGTGCATTTGTTGGTTTATTTTTTATCTTATTTTAAAACTCACCATCTTCGTTTTTTATCTTCAAAAACAAAATTCCAAGAACATTTTAATACATTGCCGTAAAAATAAATTATAATTATAAAAATTATTGTTTTTCGATTTTACGCTTATCGGACGTAATTCCAAAAGCTCCTATAAATGGAATACAACTTCGTCATCCGTAAAACCCACTTTTTTAACAACATCCACGCAAACTCGTCTTTGGACTAACATTATTAAACAATACTAAAAAAAAAATTATAAGTATAGTTATTCCGAATTGATATTCTGTAAAATAATTCAAGAATAGTTCAATGGGTTCCGGACTACGTTCTTCGTATTCCGGAACCCCTACAATACCTAATTATGGAGTAAAACAAACCATTCAAAACACACAACAAAGTACTTACATGAGATTCATACACGTATAACTAGAAAAACATAAAAAAAAAAAGAAAAAAAGGATGATCCGGATTCGATCATAATATTTTGGGGTTGTTCCGCGTATTCCGAACCATTACGGACAATTCTGGAACACCTAAGTCGTTTTATAAAATTAAATGCAAAGTAACTTACAGTGTAGAACTTACTTGGTTTGACGAATTTATATTGAAAATTTGGTCCGAAATATGGATAGATCGTGCTTTGGATCTACAATATTAGGCTTGAGCCGGTTTTCGGGTCCGAAATAACTCACTCCGGACCAAATGGTTTGACTTAAAATAAAATAAAATAAAATAACTATATTTTTAAGAAAAACCCAAAAAATGGTTTAATTACTCAATTTTCTTTTATTGTAATGGTAACTATGTGGTGCTTACTATATACTATTTTCCATATGATGACCCTTCAAATTATTTGGACACTTTTTTGAATAATAAATAAATAAATTTGGTAATGAAATTGACGAGTGTCTTTTAGTCCAACAGTTGCATTAGTTTCATATGGGCAGAAAACACATGCAGAACTCCAGAAGACAGACTGATTCCGGAAACTTCTGCCCATTCAGAATACGCTATTTTATTCTTTTATATTTTGGATATCGTACAATATACACATCCGATGAGGACGACTGAAGGAATTTAGATTGAGATTTTTTTTTTTTTTTTCATATACCACTTTATTCTCATCTCCACACATTAATCTAACATATTATAAGGACATCTCAAATCTTAGGATAAATGGTCACTTTTAAACTAAAAATTACATTATAACTCGTAGGTGATCCCGGGTTTCGCCCAAAACGTTTTTTCTAAAACAAAACTGGACCAAAAGTGTCGAGTTCAACAAAATCTAGGGACCATTTATTTAAATTATGTCAATTCCCTCACAAAAATCTTTAATATATATCAAAAACAAAAATGAGACCAAAAGTATCAACTTCAACAAAATAAAAGGACCATTTATGTAAATTAAGCCAATTCAGGGACCATTTATTTAAATTAAGCAAATTCCCTTACCAAAATCTTTAATATATATAAAAAATCAAAAAATTGTCAAGTTCAACAAAATCTAGGGACCATTTTTGTAAATTAGGCCAATTCCTTGAAATCTTTAATATATATAAAAAATAAAAAATGGGACCAAAAAGGTCTACTTCAACAAAATCAAGGGACCAGTTTTGTAAATTTGGCCGCATGTTATGTTTAACAAATAAAAAAATTGTAAAGTTCATAAGCATGTTATGCTTAACAAATAAAAAAATTGTCAAGTTCAACAAAATCTATGGACCATTTTTATAAATTAGGTCAGTTCCCTAAAATCTTTAATATATATAAAAAATGAAAAATAGACCAAAAGTGTCTACTTCAACAAAATCTAGGGACCAATTTTGTAAATTTGACCGAAAGTTCACTATTCATAAGCAAGTTATGCTTTTCATATATATATATATATATATATATATATATATATATATATATATATATATATATATATATTAATACTTAAACCATACATTATACCTAATATTACATTATATACATAGTTAGATTTTAGTGTAACACTAAATATAGTATTGAATAAAGAATAATATATCTAGAATATTTTTTTAGTTAAATATAATGTAATGAGTTGAATGATTTTAGTGTTTACATTATCTTTTATACCATAACTAGCAAAGAATCCGCGGCTACGCCGCTTTTGGGTAATATGGGAAAAATCGGCAAACTTTAAAATATATGTGCTAAAACTTTAAATCACCACAGATAGAATAGAAAGTCGACAACCCCTAAAATTAGATGTGAAAAGTGTACAACCAAAAGAAGGGACACCGGTGGAGAAAATTCAAAAATGTTGTGGCAATAATGTTAAAGTTGTCAAAGTTGGAAAAATATGGTGGCAAATTTCAAAAGAAGGTTTTTTATGTTTTTATGTCAAAATGTAAAAGTTTTGAGTACAAGGAAAAAAAGTGTCAAATTCATTAAAGATTTGTGGCAAAAACACAAAATATAAAACTTTTGACTGCAAGGACTAAAAGTGTCAAAGTCATTAAAGACTTAATCAAAACACAAAAATATAAAAGTTTTGATTTTAGGGACGAAAAGTGTCAAATTTACCGAAAATTTGTGGCAAAAACCTAAAGCCTAAAAAGTTACTATTGATAAGGCCCTTGTGATTTAATATATATAAAGATTTGTGGCAAAAAAACAAAAATGTAAAACCTTTGACTGCAAGGACTAAAAGTGTCAAAGTCATTAAAGACTTAATCAAAACACAAAAATGTAAAAGTTTTGATTTTAGGGACGAAAAGTGTCAAATTCACCAAAAATTTGTGGCAAAAACCTAAAGCCTAAAAAGTTACTATTGCTAAGGCCCTTGTGATTTAATATATATAATAATTATAAATACAGTGTAAAAAATATTGTTAATGGTTGGAGATGGTCTAACCAATTTTTTATGCGCTCTATAACTTTTATTAACATTTTTTCTGATTATCATGTGTGTGCCTTTTTTTCTCTCTCTTAGTCTCTCACATACACCTTAAGGCTAAGCGGAGTGGGGATGTTAAGCCCACTCGCTACGCTCGCTAGCGAGTCATGAACACCGACTCCTAACGCTCTCTAGGGGGGTCGCTATCCGATCCTCGTTATCATTTTGGAGAGAGAGAGAGAGAGAGAGAGAGAGAGTGTGTGTGTGTGTGTGTGGAAGTTGATTGGTGGTGGTAATTTCTGAACGCTTGTGATGGAATTTCCACCATTGAAACAACCGGGATGTTTGCAACCATGGCAGTTTGTTCCTCTTTGTTCTGATTATCTGCCTTTACCTTGGCATTTCTAGAATTAGTTCAAGCTAAACCTATCCCACTTCTCGAAAGTATCTGGAGTTATTCTGGTTTAACTTTTCATCCAAGAATTTCTTCAAAAGATGATGTATTGGATCAAGTTCTAGCTGTGAATGACCTTTTTTTCAGTCAAAAACAGCTTGCGCGGCTTCATGTAGTTCTTCAACCTGTATCGCCTTAATTGCGACTGTCATTTTCAAATTGTATACAGTGGTTGTGGATTCGAAGAGAAAAGAAGTAGATTCGAAATGAGGATAGAAAGCAGGGAGAGAAATTATTAAATTTTTCGATGTAATTTTGGGGTACTTTAACGTGTGTTCTGACAGATCAAACATTGACGAGGATTCTACTCTAATTAGGTCGATAATCGACCTCGTTTCGATTTGGGTGCATGGTGAAGCTACTGGAAATTGATTGAAGCAGTTTTACCCACTTTTAATGTAACACCCGGAAACCAGAAGGCTAATTAAGGAAAGATAATAATCAAATTGAAGGTCTACTCGTCAAGTCCAGGGGGGACAACTCGACGAGTAGAAATAAATTTTTGGACACGGGTTGAGAAACCTACTCGACGAGTTCGGGAGGACCAACTCGACGATTTGGTATGGGTTTGGGAAACCCTAGATTCGGGGTTTTGCACCCCATTTAAGCATCTTAATACCCACCTTATGGCCTCATTTCCAGCCTCCACTGCCCAAACCCTAATCTACGAAACCCTAATGCTTGTGAGCCATTTTTGAGTGAACCTTGTGTGATTTGAAGCTTGTAGAAGAAGAGGAAGCTAGAGGATTCCAAGAGAAGATTGTAGATCCAGAAGCAACATCTCATTCTCATCCTTTTATGGTAATCAAGCCTCTAACTTGCCTAGTAGTCCCTTAAATCTTCTAATTTTCACTTTATGAGGGTTTTTGGTCCAAGAAGCTCATTCCTTGGGAAATGGACGTCCCAAGTGACTTACCTTTCAGATATAGGATCTAGAAGGGGTTTCATGGCATAAAGGTGCAAACTTTATGACCATGGAAGCCCATGTAAGCTTTAAGGTGTTATTATGGCCTTTTAAGCCACAAGAGGCCATGCATGGAAGGAAAGCCTGAGACTTTACGTGTTCATTTGGTGTTTAGGACCCAGATCTCGGTTTCCATGCTTTGGTTTGAAGTATTTTGGCTTTTGGATAAAGATCTATGTCCTAAAGAACTAGGGTTTGAGCTCAACCCATTAAGAAGGACTAGTAGTGGGTAAAGTTGGAAACTTTACCCTTAAGAAGGCTCTTTCAGTATGTAGAAGAAGTATGGAGTTGCGATCTGGAGAGAAGAGGCTTAATCTGTTAAGATGGCCCAGACAGATTACAGGACTCGTCGAGTCCATAGAGGAACTCGACAAGTTGAGTCGTGATTTCCCGATCCAGTTTATGGTAGAACTCGAGGAGTCTGTGAAGGGACTCGACGAGTTGATTCGCCAAATCGCAACTATGAGTAGCCAGGGAACTCGGCGAGTCAGGGGGTGACTGGACGAGTTGGATCCCGATTTCAGGGTTCTGAGACGAGTTGAGTCAACTCGGGGTGTTGACTTTGACTTTGAAAAAGCATTGACTTTGACTTTGAAAAAGCATTGACTTTGACTTTGACCAGAGGTAAAATGGTCATTTTACCCTAAGAAGGATTATCAGTTCTTGATTAAGTATTATGTTGGTAATGATAGCTCGGGGAGTCAAAAGATCAGCAGCTCGGGGATCTGCCAGCTAGCAGCAAGAGGTTTATTCGCAGGATTCTGCAGTTAGCTTGTGAGGTGAGTTTTCTCCAGTAGGAACGGGTCGAAGGAACCAATGCCGACCTGTTTATGTATGTTAGTGTATACCAGATTTAGATCCGATGCCGGGGTTAGCCCGATGTAGTTTATATGTTTTCGGATTTCAGTCCGATGTCGGGCGAGCCCCGAGGAAGGTTTATATGTATATTTCCGAACTACGGTTCGATGTCGGGTGGTACCCGAGTAAGGAATGCATGTTTTGTTATACTTATTGTCTTTGTGATACTTGTATGTGCCTGGTTGGGAGGTGAGTGTGGGTGGGAACCCGTCTCTCATCACTAGCTGGGTGTGGACGGGGTTCCATTTCTCATTATTAGTAGAGTAGGGGCGAGGCCCAAGATAGGCGAGGCCTTGAGACTAGCAGTTATAGTGTTGTGTTTGACTGTTATGTACTAACATGATTATATGTTATTGTTTGTATGCGTATAGCGGACGGGGACCAGAGACAAGCGGGGACTAGTGGAATTAGATCTGTATATCGAGCGAGGCTCGATGCCAGGCGGGACCTGATGTCGAATTCGTCCGATGCTGGGTGGGGCCCGATGTAGCGGGCTAGGCCCAATGTATGTTGTTATGTGATTATGTGTATGGTATGTGGTAGTTTGGGGAGACTCACTAAGCTTTGTGCTTACAGTTTCAGTTTTAGCTATAGGTACTTCCTGTAGCAAGGGGAAGAGCTCGGGATGACTGCAGTGCACACACCATTGTGTAGCCTGGGATGTTTTTACTCTGATATGTTTTGACAGATGTTTATGATATTTTGAGATACATGACTTTTGATTTTATGTGATGAGTTGTACCTATGGTTTTGTTATTGATTTAAAAATGAAATTTTCGGACTATATTTTTGGGATGTTATAAGTTGGTATCAGAGCCTTGGTTTGAGGGATCCGGGCACACTTTCGGGTGTGTCTGGACTCAAACTGAGGACTTAGTATGAAAAATTTTCAAAAGAAAAATCATTTTTATAAAAAGAACTTTGAAAAAGAAAAGAATTTTGAAAAAAGAGAAGAACTTTGAAAAAGAGAAAAAGGGTGTGGTGCATGCAATCAGCCGAGCTCAAGTAAGTACTCCCAAATTACCCATACAAGTTTATGTTATGATGTGCTTATAAGAACTACATGCTAGATTAGGACTAAGGATCTAGGAAGGATGCCTTATGTGCCTGCTATATGTGTATCGGCTTTATGAACTGCATGCTAGTACAGACTTAGTCAGTGATATGATGGCCTTATTAGGATATGCTTGATTATGTGTACTCAATGCTCGAATGCTGCTTGCTTTGTGCTTTTAGAAGTTCTAGTTATCTTTTACTAACTAGTAAACGAATATGTTAAGTTACATATTACGAGGACTAAATAATTTCAGAAGGTTAGGTCTAGCCTTATTTCATAGCTCTCGTTTGAGTCTAACCGTTGTAGGGTAGGACCTCTCATTTGAAGAATTATCTAGTCTTCGTGATATGTAATGGTATTCGCGAGCTAGTTAGGGGGAGATAGTAGGGACTTCTTATGCAGCTGATGGCAGAGAGTGGGATGGTGATCACCTAGGGCAAGTCTAGGATGCGATTAGTGCTGGGAGCAGTAGTAGTGAAAAGGGACTTGGTGGAGTCGAGGCAATCCTTGAGGAAAGTACGAATAGATGTGGAAGGTAGTATGGGCCCATACTACTGAAAGCAGAGGATTTGTACTTGAGTCAAGGAAGGCTAAGATAAAACCATGAAACTTGTACTGTGTGTGATCCCTCGATAATGATGAGTATTCTAATGGTTGTTATGATATGTTGCAGCATGGTGACGCTACGTGGTAGACCAGTGGGCAGTTCAGGTACCGATGAGGGATCAGGCTTGGGCTATGGAGCCGGGAAGCTGGACGAGCAGACGAGAGAGTTTATTTCAGCTGAGATTACACGCAGTATTTTAGACCAGACTCCTGTGATCTTTAGTACGGTCAAGGAGAGCATTATGGTGATTTTGTACGAGAGATTAGGTGCGATTCGCACCGAGATGGTGGCCATGATGGGGGAGAGCACATTGACGTTCCGGGAGTTTAGAGCCTGTGGAGCTCCAAACTATCATGGGGCTAAGGACCCCATCGCTAGTAGCCGGTCGTTGGCAGATGTCGCCAATGCCTTCCATTCTAGCTAGTGTCCCGAGGGGGACAAGGTCCGATTCACCTCCTGTCTACTGAAGGACAGAGCGCGTGATTGGTGGGAGGACGTTGGACATGCTATTAGAGATGATGTCGCGTTGGACGCGATGACATGGAGTGACTTCTCGACTAGGTTCAAGGCCGAGTTTGCACCAGTTATTGAGGTGCAGCAGTTAGCGCAGGAGTTCCAAGACCTCCAACAGACTATAGAGACAGTGGTGGAGATTACCGCCAAGTTCAGGGAGAGAGCCCTTCTTGTTCCGTAGTATGTGGTGGACGAGGAGATGAAGAAGGGTCGGTACCACGAGATGCTGAGGAGCGACATTAGACGGTTCGTAACCGGTCCAACTGTAAGACGCTGGAGGATATGATCGCTCGAGCTAGGGAGAGGGAGATCGACTTAGATGCGGACAGGAAAGGAAGCCGGACGAGATTCAGACATCCGCGGGATCGGGCAAGAGGCCCAAGACATCATATTCTAGATCGAGAGGTCATCAGGACTGTAGTTGTTGTGGCAAGTGCGGTAGGACACATGAGGGTGCGTGTAGGAGCGGTAGTGGTGGTGATTCTGGTTGCTTCAAGTGCGGCCGGATCGGTCATTATAGCAAGGATTGTAATCCTACCACCACCTAGGGATCAGACCTGATCTGCTTCCTTTGCAGTCAGAGGGGCCACAAGAAGACCCAATGTTCGAGTTTGGCTGCAGAGGGACAGGTGATGGCACCTGCCCCTGCGACATCGAGGATCACTGACAGCCTTCAGGGCCAGACAGAGGCGCCTGCGGCGAGGAGCAGGCCTTTCCAGTTGATTACAGAGGAGACACGAGCAGCTTCCGATGTTGCAGGTGCGTATCTTTTGCTTTCCTATAAGTTTTTATTTATGATTTTATTTTTATTTTCTCGCATCCATATGAGTAGTTGTATCTTGGGATTATACTTCCTTCTTATGTTCGGATTATATGCCATCTGCATACCATGGGTCTTAGGGTAGTAGTGTGGGGACGTCTCCGTATAAAGTGGGTTCTCAGGATACGGTAGCTGTAGCAAGTGTGATTGGAACCCCGGAAGTGTTCCGACAGTCTTCAAGGGTCTTACTGCTTTAGTGTCTGTTAGTTTTAGAAACACTAATAGTGGTAAGCATTGGTTGCCAGCAACATTGATCACTGGATGATACGAAGGATTGGGGATCTTTCCAGCCGGGTGTGTTGTAAGATGTTAGTTGAACGAAAGTGGGGGAGAATTCTCCAGGTGTTCAGGAACAGAAGGAAGTATGGATTTAGGATGATTTCGCATTCTCGACAGGAAGGAAGGCAACCCAAGTGGCTGATTGGAGTGAGGAGTATGTGAGTTAGGAGTTTGGGAAACTTCCCAACGTAGGCTTCACGTCTTTTGGCATTCGATAGTTGGTTTTGGGAATCAGGTTGAGGAGATTTCTGTCAGAACGCGAATTCATCCAGGATGTTAGGTCGTGTGCATGATCGACGTGGAAAGTGTTGTAAGACTGCGGGATAGTCGTAGCATTCACTAGCAGCTAGACGGCATGGAAAGTGTTTTAAAACTGTGGGATAGCCGTAGCATTCACTAGCAGCTAGACAGTGTGGAAAATGTTGTAAGACTGTAGGTTAGCCACAACATTCATTAGCAGTCAGATAGTGGAGTGTCGACCGGGGCGCGTATCTCCTAGTTAGCGGAGTGTGGGTGGGGGCCCGTATCTCCTAGTTAGCGGAGTGTGGGCGGGGGCCCGTATCTCCTAGTTAGCGGAGTGTGGGCGAGGGCCTGTATCTCCTAGTCAGTAGAGTGTGGGCGAGGCATGTATCTCTTAGTTAGCGTGTCAGAATCAGGAAAGGATATGTATATAGGATTCGAGGTGAAGTTGTACCTGCGTAGCCCTAGACAGGTGAGACCTGGGAGCAAGGTCACTCCATAGTACGGTTTGGGTGAGACCCATGGGTGAGGCCCGTAAGATCATAGCAAAGCAGGTAGGACCTGGCAGAGACTGTGGGGTCGAGATACAGGATCGGGGACTCATGGATTTATAGAACCATGAGTGGAAAGTGATGGGTTTTGAGCATTCTAACACTCCTATGGTGTACATGCAACCCTAGAAACCTTGGATCTATGTTTGACTATGATACATGCAAATAATTATTTTTCCAAGGTTCTTATCCTATCTAGCATGGCATGGGGAACTTGAATCAAATAAAGCTAGTAGAATTACTTACCTTGTAGTTGTAGTTGATTGCTTGGAGTTTTAGAGCCTAGCACCAATAGTGTCGATGCCTCAAATGGAAATCACAAATCACCACAAACTTGGAAGTTTGAGAGAATAGTAATCACCTTCTTGAAATCGGCCCTCTTACTTTACTCACCACAACTCATGTGATTTCAAGAACCAAACTCTCCTTTATATAGTGTGGTGGATTAGGGTTACATTCATGTAAACCCTAATCCCATGTCTTTTCATTTCCATGAGATCCATGGGTTAAAGCTCCATGGAGTATCCATGGACTTTCCATGCAAGCCTAGCCCATTCCAAATAAGCATTAGCCCACACTATATAAATACAAGAGCCCATATTTAATTAGTCATACTTTTGATCTCTAAATTAATTCTAAATTAATTATAGATCAATACTAATTAAATAATATGATTTTATATTAATATATTAGAACTAATATATTAATAAATCATAACTTATACTATTCTCAAAAGATTATCCGTAAATTGTTCGGGTGAAGTGCAACCCAAATGGACCATGCCGGGTCGGTTCAAGTACATACCAAATATTGTTATGGACTTAGACACTATCTCCAACAGTCTCCCACTTGGATAAGTCTAATAACTATAGTTGCAAGTATGACTTCAGGAACCGATTAGCAATCGTAGCTCTTAAAACTCCGTTGAACTATGAAGCGCCATTTTAGATAAGTGATCATATAATCCTCTGTTCTAGATATCAGCCAGAAAAATACATGGAACATGGTCTTGTTTATTGTCCAGCATTTGTCTCCCGATTTCCGATTTGTTTGACATAGAACTTAACTGAACACATCAATTTAGTTCTGACCGGGCCCGGTACATAGGTCAAAACAAAATCATCGAGGGGCCCAGATATCGCTTCTAATCCTAGAAGGAACAGATAAACTTCGACTCATATGTTTGCTCTACTACTTGTTGAATTACACACAAAAGCACGGTTTATAACATCGAGTTACCAATGCGTTTTCGTGCAATCAATGCATAACCAACTCATAGGCAACAAATCATATCTCTAGGTTTGAAGACTTATATGATATTACCGTCTCACGATCACTCGAGATAAATTCCATGAAGTGATACATGTGAGCGTGGGTTGAATCCAATACTCAGAACTTATGAGCACTCATGAGTGTTGTAGCCCCACTTTGTCTAACATCTTAGACCTCTACAAGCCAACCCATGACAGTCTTGATTCATATCTACTTCCAACATATGACCGAATGTGGAGAGTTTGAATAATATGATATAAACCATAACATAATTATTCTGGAAGTCAAAACATGCAAAAAGAAATAATAGTAAACGATTGACAAGAGATAGCAACACTTTACTCATAAATAACAGCTTTTATTTATCATCAAATGTCAATTACATTTTACAAATTTCAAGATTATCTAACTACTAAAACTAATATCATCCTTCAGCCCTATGCTCCGAGCATGCTGGAGATGCTTAGCCCGAGTCAGTCCCTTCGTGAGGGGATCTGCTGGGTTCTCATCCGATGATACCCTCTTTGCCACGAGGATTCCTTCTTCTATTCGATGTCTAATGAAGTGATATTTTCTGTCAATGTGTCTGGATCTCCCATGATCTCTTGGTTCCTTGGCTAAGGCAACCGCACTATTGCTGTCACAGAAAATCTCCATTGGCTCCTTTATAGCTGGTACAACTCCAAGGACTCCGATGAAGTTCTTTAGCCATATAGCCTCCTTTGCTGCCTCGCTTGCTGCTATATACTCTGATTCACAAGTGGAATCAGCCACTGTCTCCTGCGTGGAACTTTTCCAAGTAATTGCCCCTCCGTTTAGAGTAAAGACCCAGCTCGACTGAGAGCGGAAATTATCCCTGTCAGTCTGAAAGCTAGCATCACTGTACCCTACAACTCTCAAGTCCTCACTGCCACCGAGGGTAAGGACCCACTCCTTAGTCCTCCGTAGGTACTTGAGGATATTCTTTACCGCAGTCCAGTGTGCCTTGCCAGGGTTCCCATGATACCTGCTAACCATGCTCAAAGCAAAGGCTACATCAGGTCGAGTACACGTCATAGCATACATGATCGATCCTACAGCTGAAGCATAAGGTATTCGACTCATTTCTGCTATCTCAGCCTCAATACTAGGGCTTTGTGTCTTATTCAATCTGGCGTTACTCTGGATGGGTAACTCTCCTTTCTTGGAGTTATGCATGTTGAACCTTTTCAACACTTTGTCCACATAGGTGCTTTGACTAAGTCCAATTAGTCTTTTACTCCTGTTTCTCAAAATCCTTATCCCTAGGATATAGGCAGCTTCTCTAAGGTCCTTCATAGCGAAACACTTCCCAAGACAGGACTTTACTTCCTACAGGGTTGGGATGTCATTTCCTATGAGTAGTATGTCATCCACATACAGTACCAAAAATCTGACTATACTCCCACTAGCCTTGATATAGACACAAGATTCATCTTCACTCCTTGAAAAGCCAAATTCTTTGACTTTCTCATCAAAGCAAAGATTCCATCTGCGAGGTGCCTGTTTTAATCCATAAATGGATTTCTCGAGATTACACACTCTACTGGGGTACTCTGTACTGATAAAACCCCCTGGCTGAACCATGTAAACATCTTCAGCCAAGTTTCCATTAAGGAAAGCGGTTTTGACATCCATTTGCCATATTTCATAATCATGAAGTGCAGCAATGGCTAACAGAACCCTAATAGACTTAATCTTGGCCACTGGTGAAAAGGTCTCCTCATAATCAACTCCCGGAGTTTGAGAATAACCCTTTGCAACCAGTCATGCCTTATAAGTGTGTACATTACCATCCATGTCGGTCTTCTTCTTGAAGATCCATTTGCACCCAACTATCTTACGATCAGGTACATTGTCAACAAAGTTCCAAACTTGATTGTCATACATGGACTGTAACTCGCTATCCATAGCCTCTTTCCATTTAGCAGCCTCAGGGCCTGCCATGGCTTCCGTGTAGCTGTTAGGCTCATCCAGATTTACCAGTGTGTTATCACTGATAAGTGTCTCACCTTCTGCAGTAATATGAAAACCATAATAATGCTCAGGTGCATTCCTAACTCTGGTGGAACGCCTCAGAGGTATAGATTCTTCAGTCGGCTCAACAGGAGTTTCCTCCTCAGGTTGAGGGCTAGGGTTTGAGGTTCCTTCACCACTTGACTATTGAATTTCCTCAAGGTCAATTTGCCTCCCACTGTCTCCTTGACTCATGAATTCTCTCTCTCGAAAGAATCCTCTTCTTGCTACAAAGACCACATTATCACTGGGTCTGTAGAAGATGTAACCAAAGGATTTCTGTGGGTAGCCGATGAAAATACACCTTTCGCTTCGGGGTTCGAGCTTATCGTGAGTCTCGCGTCTCACGAAAGCCTCGCAACCCCAAATCTTGATGTGGTCTAGATTGGGAACTTTTCCAGTCCACAACTCGTGAGGTGTTTTGGCAACCTTCTTTGTAGGGACTAGATTAAGGATATGGGCGGCAGTCTCTAAGGCATACCCCCAAAATGAGATTGGTAGCGAAGCTCGACTCATCATGGAACGAACCATGTCCAACAAGGTCCGATTGTGCCTCTCAGCTACACCATTCAACTGTGGTGTCCTAGGAGGTGTCAATTGTGAGACAATCCCATATTCCTTAAGATGGTCAAGGAACTCAGTACTAAGATACTCACCACCACGATCGGATCGAAGCATCTTAATGTTCCTGCCCAACTGATTCTCCACTTCTTGCTTAAACTCTTTGAATTTCTCAAAGGTTTCTGACTTATGCTTGATTAGGTAGACATATCCATATCTACTAAAATCATCAGTAAAAGTCACATAGAACCGATTAGCATCTCTTGTGGCGGTTCTGAAGGGTCCACACACATCCGTGTGTGTGAGGTCCAACAAACCTTCACCCCTAGCACAAGTGCCAGTAAAAGGTGACTTTGTCATTTTACCAAGCAAACAAGATTCACAACTATCATCTGACTTTAGGTCAAATGACTCCAAGACTCCATCCTTTTGGAGTTGGCCTATGCGTTTCTTGCTTACATGTCCAAGACGACAATGCCATAAGGATGCTTTATCTAAGCTAGTGGAAGAGTTAATACACAATACATTATTTCCTAGATTATCTACAACAGATACAGTTTCATACACGCCATCACAAGGTAATGCTTTAAAATAAAGAACATTATTAAAGAAAGCATCAATACTACCATTATTATTATCAAAATAAAAGGTAAAACCTTGTTTATACAATGCATGAAAGGAAATAACATTTCTTGCCATTTCTGGCGAATAATAACATTTATTCAAATCTAATGTAAACCCACTATTTAGCACTAAGGAATAAACTCCTATCTTGGTGACAGGTGAAGCTTTCCTGTTTCCCATGATCAAGTTTATCTTTCCCTGCTCCACATTCTCACTTCTTTTTAGTCCCTGCAAATCACAACATATGTGAATACCACAACCTGTATCAAGGACCCAAGACTTAGAATGAGGTGAGTTATTAGACAATATAGTGTATATACCTGCATGGTTGGGTTTTACTTTCCCATCCTTCAAATCTTGCTGGTACTTTGGGCAGTTTCGCTTCCAGTGCGACTTTTCATGGCAATAGAAGCATTCAGCCTCATTAGGGTTAGCAGAAAGAGTGACAAAACCTTTCTTGGTTTTCCTTGAAGAGGATCCTTCAAGGGTCTTACCCTTGGTACCCTTAGAAGGGTTCTTTCTCTTCTTCCCTTTGCCATGCCCGATTGCCAAGACATTGGCCGCAGTTGGGGTAGGAGTAGGAGTAGTAACAACCGACTTGCCCTTTAGACCACTTTCGGCGGTCTTCAAGAGTCCTTGAAGTTTGCTGAGGGTGACTTCTTCCTTGTTCATGTGATATGTCATGCGGAATTGATCATAACACGATGGCAAGGAGTGCAAAATGATGTCTATTGCTAACTCCTTAGGAAAGTTCACATTCAGCTTCAGTAAACGGTCCACATACCTTTTCATTTTCTGCATGTGGCCCGTGATGGGTTCACCATCCTTCATTCGGGTTGTTATCATGGAGGAGATTATTTCATATCGCTCTTGACGAGCACTTTGATGGTAGCGGTCCATCAAGTCCTGGTGCATCTCAAAAGGATAATAGTCCTCATAGGACTTTTGGAGCTCGGCTGTCATGGTGGCCATCATGATGCATGCCACTTTTGTAGCATCTCTTTCATGTACCTCATATTCAGCAAACTCTTCACGAGTAGCAGTTGGCTCGGGTACCTTCAGCTCCTTGTCGAGAACATATTCTTTGTTCTCATACCGAGTGACCATCCTGATGTTTCTGATCCAATCTGTAAAGTTGGACCCATCAAAGATGACTCTCCCACAAAGATTCATGAGAGAGAAGGAGCTAGTACGGTTTGAGCCAGAAGCATTGTTATTGGAAGACATCTGAAAAGAAGAGGGAATAGATTAGATTAGATATAGAGATAGTCCTTACCAAAACACCCAAATGTAATATTAAGGCTAGGACCCAACACAATATTTTATAACTTAGAAGAGGGATGCCGTAATCTACGCTATAAGATATTTGAAGGTAGGTGAATGACGATTCACCAATTTCCACCATGAAAAACGAAATATTTAATTAGGTTTTAATTGGTTTAGAAACTCCTAGATTCTTTGAGATTCATTGAACTTTCTTTAATGGCATGTTTCAATCTCGAGTGTGCCCTTCAAGTTTTGTGACTGGGATGCCGAGGATCACAAAACAAGGTGTGAAGTAACCATGCAAATTACTTGGTACCCTTAATGTATTACCCCTCAATCGATGTGCCGGTTAACCACACACGCTCCATCGATACTATGATAAACATTAAGTCACCCTTTACCTACCTTGTTAAGTTCAAGTTAGTGTGCCGGTTAACCACACACGCTCCACTAACGACTTAAACAAAGTGTAAAGTGTAATTTCATGGATTAGCACCTTATTCACATTTTCCTAAAATAACTAAGATTGGGAATTCAATAAAGTTTAGTTACTTTAGTATTATTATTATACTTTTAATGAGAATTTATAAGTCCTTGTCCTACCCGTTCGGCTAACGACCCTCCACCGATCAAGGAAGCGGTGGGTGAGAGTGGACACCCATTAAGTTGCCATTTTATAGGCAACAACCTTATACCCCCTTATAGACCGGCTTCGTGAATAAGGCGTACTAGCGGTAAGACGACCTGATCTTATACATATATAAATATTAATAAACTTATAATATTATAAAGTATAAGGGTTGAATTTTAACTTTTAAAATTCTAAGGGTTGGAACTAAAGTTTTTAATATGACTTTACATGTTCCAAAACTTGAGGGCAAGTTTTGTAAACTTTCAAAACTTTTCATTTCTCATAACTTATGAGTTAATGGTTATTAAAAATGAAGACTCTTCATTTTTTGTAACCTATGTGTTCTTTTAATGGTTATTTATAAATGTGACTTTTGGTTATCCATAACTTAAGAACTAGTTATGGACTCCATTAAAACACATAATGATCAAGAATTAATCTAATCAATTATTAGCACATAATTTCTATGATCTTCTATACTCATATGTTTATGAATGTTCATATCAAAAATTTCAAGAATCGTAAGTACATATACAAAACTTGAAATTTTGATACGAGCTTTTGAACAAAACTTTGATTTTCAACTTTTTTTTTTTTTTTTTTTGCATCAAGTATCACATAAACAAACCAGTCTCTGATACCACTGATGGGTTTTGAGAGCATTCTAACACTCCTATGGTGTACATGCAACCCTAGAAACCTTGGATCTATGTTTGACTAAGATACATGCAAATAATTATTTTTCCAAGGTTCTTATCCTATCTAGCATGGCATGGGGAACTTGAATCAAATAAAGCTAGTAGAATTACTTACCTTGTAATTGTAGTTTATTGCTTGGAGTTTTAGAGCCTAACACCAATAGTGTGGATGCCTCAAATGGAAATCACAAATCACCACAAACTTGGAATTTTGAGAGAATAGTAATCACCTTTCTTGAAATCGGCCCTCTTACTTTACTCACCACAACTAGTGTGATTTCAAGAACCAAAGCCTCCTTTATATAGTGTGGTGGATTAGGGTTACATTCATGTAAACCCTAATACCAATGTCTTTTCATTTCCATGAGATCCATGGGTTAAAGCTCCATGAAGTATCTATGGACTTTCCATGCAAGCCTAGCCCATTCCAAATAAGCATTAGCCCACACTATATAAATACAAGAGCCCATATTTAATTAGTCATACTTTTGATCTCTAAATTAATTCTAGATTAATTATAGATCAATACTAATTAAATAATATGATTTTATATTAATATATTAGGACTTATAATATATTAATAAATCATAACTTATGCCATATATATACTGTAATATGCCAGAAGCAAAGAGGAACAAGGAACAACAAAGGCATAATGCGAAAAGCTTTCCATATTAATCAATGAGACATAACAAATTACATACTTGATATAAAATCAATAAAGTTTCAGCACAAATGGCACAGTAAATACTCAAGAATATCATTTTGCTAGAATATTTAGGCTTTCAGCCTTATCTTAACATACTACCGAAGCCAAAGTGATGCCTATGTCATACACTTCTTGGTCAATGGTTCATACCAATACCCAAGTGATGCTTATGTCATACACTTCAAGTCAGAGGTACAGCCTTGCTATAAAATAGCAGATACAACAACTTGAGATGATAACATGGAAAAGCACATAGCACATATAACACATAACATACAATTGTTCCTATATATTAAACTCACCGAGAAATAACTGGGGGTCAAAATAGTAATTTGGGCAGCACTTCGGCTTTAAATATGACTTTCTTCGTTGAAAACCAGGAGTTTTCTTGAAAACCGGGCTCTGCGAAGGCAGAGCTTCGAAACCGAAAAGATAAATTTTTCGGGCTTCTCGGAAATCTCGAGCCGCGTTTCGGGCTTTGGAATAAGTACCGGGGCTTCGGGGGAAGTCGGAATGCAAGAAAATGTTGGAAAGGGGTGAAAAAGACCAAAATTCAAACATGTAACCGGGAGGTCTCGCACCCTTTATATAGGTGCGAGCCTCGGATCCGAAGCGAGGAGAGGAGGGCATGTGTGCGAGGCTTAGAACACGCGGCAGCAGGGCGAAGCTTCGGCCGGAGAGCTGGCTGCTTCGGATTGGGTCGGCTGCTTCGGTCCAATGGGAGGAGGACACGAGGGTCGGATCACGTGTTGCATGCGAGGATCACGTGTGGCATGCGAGGATCACGTGCTTCTTCGGACACCTGTGTGACACGCGTCGCTTCTCAGACATGCCACGCATCAGCTTCGGACACGTGGCCAACTCCGAGCGAGGGTGACGTGGCAATCACTATTCATGCGAAATTTCTCGAAAAATGTGCCCAATCTTATAAAATCCATAACTTTCTCATACGGACTCCGTTTTTGACGTTCTTTATATGCACGCGTAGAGAAAATTATGCTCTACAACTTTCGTTTAGACTTCATCGGAAAATTTTGAATTTATTTTTATATTATTATTTTTAACAAACCGGGACTGGTAAATCCGTTAAAAAATCATAACTTCTTCATCCGACGTCCGTTTTCGTCAGACTTTTTACCGTTGTACTACTAATGACGATACCTTCGATTCTCGTTTAGGTTGTGTTGGTTAAAAATCACTCGATCGAAAATTCAAGTTTTTAGCTGTCTACTGCTAAGCTGAAACTTGTAAAAATCATAACTTCCTCATACGAAGTCAGATTTTGGCGTTCTTTTTATCGAACTTCTCGGTTTAACGAATACTACGACTTTCATTTAGATCACTAAGGCTAAAAAGTAGTTTATAAAAAACTCAGTTTTTACGTCATTCGGCACCGTGCCGGTTTTATCGCGGATCTTCGATTGGTCATAACTTCTTCGTTATAACTCGGATTTCGACGAGGTTTTCGTCTGCGTGTTTCTAACGAGATTATCTACAACTTTCAACAATAAAATTTTACTTATTTCAAGTTTTATATTTTCGCTGAATTTCACTATTTAGCTTTTAATTGGAATCTCATAAGACTTCCAATAATTTATGAGTGATTATAAACATAGTTTTACCTTATTTCTAGTAAAAACTATATGTTAGAACTCAGTACTCAATATCACATAATATTTCATAATATTATTTATATAAAACACGATCTCAAAACATGTATGTTACAAATACCTCATCCTTTTGAGAATTTCGTCCCCTAAATTACATCGATTAAAATAAATGGGGATATTTCGCTCTTATCTCATTCTTATTCTCCCAAGTATAGTTCGGGCCTCGATGGTGTTTCCACTTGACAAGCACCAAATCTACTTCTTTATTACGTAGCTTAGTCGTTCTTTCGTTTACGATCTCTTCAGGCTCTTCTACATAAGTTAACTTATTATCCAGTTTCACCTCGGATAATGGAACTGCTTCATCATAGATGCTCAAGCATTTACGCAGATAACTCACATGGAAGACATCATGAATACCTGCCAAATCTTTAGGCAATTCCAAGCGGTATGCTTGTTTACCAATCCTCTGGAGGATTTTGAAAGGACCAACAAATCTAGGACATAGTTTTCCTTTCTTTCCAAATCGCATAAGACCTTTCCATGGGGATACCTTCAACATTACGAAATCCCCCACCTGGAATTCTATTGGTCGCCTCCTCTTTTCCGTATAGGACTTTTGTCGATCCTGGGCGGCTTTCATTCTTTCTCATACAATTTGAATCTTGTCGGTGGTGTCTTGAATCATTTCAGGGCCTCCAAGGATTTTCTGTCCTATGTCACGCCAACATAATGGAGTACGACACTTGCGACCATATAATGCCTCATATGGTGGCATTTTAATTGAAGCGTGGTAACTGTTATTATACGAGAATTCGACAAGAGGTAAGTATTTATCCCAGTTACCACCGAACTCCAAGACACATGCACGAAGCATATCTTCTACAGTTTCGATTGTTCTCTCCGTCTGACCATTTGTCTGGAGATGATAGGCTGTGCTGAGAGCAACTCGAGATCCCAATTCACGTTGCATACTCGCCCAAAAGTGAGAAGTGAAGCGAGTATCACGATCGGAAACGATCTTTAGTGGCACACCATGTCTTGCAACAATTTCATCCAAGTATACTTGTGCGTATTTCTCCATTGGAGCCGTTTCACGCATGGCAAGAAAATGAGCGCTTTTAGTCAGGCGGTCGACGATTACCCAAATGCTATCATGCTGTCTACCAGTCTTTGGCAATTTGGTAATAAAATCCATGGACAGTTCTTCCCATTTCCATACAGGTACACTAAGGCTTTCTGGGGTTCCGTAAGGCTTTTGGTGTTCTGTTTTGACTTGTAAGCATACTAAGCATTCTTGTACATATCTTCCAATGTCTCTCTTTAATCCAGGCCACCAATAATCAGCTCTTACATCATAGTACATTTTACTTGTACCAGGATGTATTGATAGTTTAGACTTATGAGCTTCATCTAAAATCTTCTTTCTTAATCCACCAATCTTCGGAATCCATAGCCGATTTTTGAATACCTTCAGTCCTTGGGGAGCATCAAGTAAAACATCGGTGTAATGTACCATCCCTTCTTTCTTCACATTTTCTGGCTTTAGGGCTTCTACTTGCCATTTCTCTAGTTCATCTAGGATAGTGAACTTTACTGTGGTGTGAGTAATAGCATAACACATACTATTACGATAAACCTTTCTGCTAAGTGCATCGGGAACTACATTAGCCTTTCCAGGATGATATAGGATTTCATAGTCATAGTCTTTGATCAGCTCCATGGCTCGTTGTTGTCTCATATTCAGAGTTTGCTGACTGAATATATACTTGAGACTCTTGTGGTCGGTATACAATTGACATTTTGTACCAAAGAGGTAACGTCTCCAAAGTTTTAGGGCAAATACCACTGCAGCGAGTTCGAGATCATGAGTGGGATAATTCTTTTCATAATCTTTCAGTTGTCTTGAGGCATAGGCTATCACTTTACCACGTTGCATCAACACACAACCGATTCCTAATCTTGAAGCATCGCTATATACAGAGAAATCATCATCACCTTCTGGAAGTGATAAGATTGGAGCATGAGTCAAAAGATCTTTTAAAGTCGAGAAAGCTTTTTCTTGGGCATCACCCCATTCGAACTTCACTTCCTTTTGTGTAAGACTCGTGAGAGGTACGACTATACGAGAAAAGTCTTTAATAAATCTCTGGTAATATCCTGCGAGACCCAAGAAACTACGAATTTCGGAAGCATTACGGGGCACTTCCCAATTTTGAATAGCTTCAATTTTAGTAGGATATACGGATACACCGTCACCAGAAATAACATGGCCGAGAAATTGAACTTGGCGAAGCCAAAATTCACATTTCGAGAATTTATCATGAAGCTTCTCCTTTCGAAGAAGTTCTAACACCGCACGAATATGAATGGCATGATCAGCTTCAGACTTGGAATAGATTAGAATATCGTCTATGAATACGATGACAGATTTATCGAGCATTGGGCGGCATACCCGATTCATCATATCCATGAATACAGCAGGAGCATTCGTTAAACCAAACGGCATAACAAGGAATTCGTAATGCCCATATCGTATACGAAAAGCAGTCTTCGGTACATCCTGCTCGTGAACTTTCAACTGATGATAGCCAGATCTTAGATCAATCTTTGAGAAATAGCTAAGACCCTGAAGTTGATCGAACAAATCGTCGATGCGAGGTAGTGGGTATTTTTTCTTGATAGTCACCTTATTCAGCTCACGATAATCAATGCACATTCGCATCGATCCGTCCTTCTTCTTGACAAACAATACCGGAGCACCCCAGGGAGAGGTACTTGGTCGGATAAAGCCTTTGTCAAGTAATTCCTGCAGTTGGATCATCATTTCTTTCATCTCAGCTGGCGCAAGACGATAAGGAGTCTTAGCAATCGGAGCAGCACCAGGCATAAGGTCAATTCAGAATTCTACTTGCCTGTCCGGAGGAAGTCTAGGCAATTTTTTGGGAAAAACATCTGGATATTCCTTAGCAATGGGAACATCATTCACCGTTTTCTTATCTTCTTTCGAGATATCGACTGTGTAGGCCAGATAGATAGAACACCCTTTCGATATGAATTTACGGGCTTTGAGGAAAGATATTATTTTTATGGTTCCTTGTTCACCATAGACATAGATAGGATTCTCCCCTTCAATGGGAATACGTACTATCTTTTCATAACACAAGAGATCTGCGTGGTTCTTCGACAACCAATCCATGCCGAGAATAATGTCAAAGTTGGGCAAGGAGATAGGAATTAGATTAGCAAGAAAATTGTAGCCTTCAATTTCTATAACACAATTCCTATAGACTTTATCGGCAAGTAATGATATACTTCCAGCAGTCTCTACGTGAAAGGGTTGCGCGAGTGCATAGCAAGCAATTTGAAAAGAATGCGCAAATTCATAAGACACAAAAGAATCTGAGGCACCAGAATCAAATAAGATATGAGCAGGTCTAGAGTTAACAAGAAATGTACCCATCACAACATTCGGGTCCTCGTGTGCCTCTTCTGTGGTGATCTGGAATGCACGACCCTTAGCTTTTGGAACCTCCTCCTTTTTAGTTGGAGTACCCCTTGATTGTTGAACATGAGCTTGACTTTTCACCGGTTGTTGAACGAAAGCTTGACTTTTCGCCGGTTGTTGAACGGAAGCTTGACTTCCCGTCATCTGACTAGTAAGAGTGGGGCAAAAACGCTTCCTGTGGCCAGTAACACCACATGCAAAGCATGTAATGTTGGATTAATGTCTAAGTCCATAACTATAATTGGTAAGACTTGACCCGACCCGGCATGGTCCATTTGGGTTGCATGGCATCATGCATTTGGATAGACTATAATGAGAGAAATAACACTTAAGGTTGGTTAATATATTATAAGTTCTAATATATTAATAAGGTTATTTAACTAGTATTGATCAAGAATTAATTTGGAATTAATTAAGTGATCACAAGGAGACTAATTAAATATATGGGTTGATTGTGTAAATCATTCATTCTTATATATGTGGGCTTGTGATCCAAGATTCCTTATGTTGGACTAAGTCCATGGGGTGACCCATGGATACTCCATGGAGGTTAAAATCCATGGAGCATAAGGAATGGGTAAAGTTATGAGTTACATGGTGTAACCCTAATAGCCACCATATAAAAGAATCCCATGGCTCAAGAAATCGTGCACTAGTGTGTGAGTGTGAGGGCTAGACGATTTCAAGGAGTGTTCAAGTTTCTCTCAAGTTATTCCAAGTGTATTTGGTGTTGTGTGAACCATTTGAGGTGTCACACTTAGGGCACTAGGCACTCAAGCTTCATGAAGACATTCTACATCAAAGAGGTATGTATTCTATCTTGTTATATTTATTATTTTTTATGCTAGATTAGGATAATACCTTGGATGTTCATAATTGTATGTATAATAGAGAAAACATAGATCCAAGGTATTTAGGGTTGCATGTACACTTAGGAGTGTTAGAATGCTCATAACCCAACAGTGGTATCAAAGGCTAGGCTTGTTTTCTTGTTATACTTGCAAAAGTAGCTGAAAAATCGAGTTGGATGCATATATTCGATTGTTTTGGCTAGAATTGGACTAGGAACATTACCCTAAGATGTTTTTGGACTTATAAACTTGTTTTTGATGTGGTAATGTTCATGCTAATCCAATTTCTAAGATAATTGTCATAATTTCAAGATTTGTATTAGTTTGTATGTTCATGCTAATTTCTTGAAGATTGATGATTTGAATTATCTTGTTCTTATGAGGTTCTTAGATTAATAGAAAAGTTGTGTGAAATAGTCGTTTTCAATCCATTTTAATCTAAGAGTTGATTCCAAAGTGTGTTTTTGTAACTTGTCCTCAAGTTATATGAAAAGTCACATTTAAGAATCATAAAACTCATAAAAGTTGGCAAAGGTTACAAAATGAAGAGTCTAGTTCTAATTAAATGGTTTTATGACTCCATAACTTGTCCTCAAGTTATGGAGGTTCAAGAGTCTCTTCATTAAATTAAAAAAAAAGTGTAACCTTAATTAGTTCCATAAGTTACAATAAAAAAAAGTTATTTTTTTTATTAATTAGTTTAAAGTCTTCCATAACTTGTCCTCAAGTTATGGAACTTGAAGAGTTTTTTTTTAATTAAAAGTACTTTAAACCCATAAGTTATGGAATTAATTAGTTTTGAATAGTTTCAAAACTTGCCCTCAAGTTTTGGAATTTGAAAAGTTTTTACTTATGAATACTTTAATTCCAAGTTAGCCCTTAGAATTTTAAAAGTTAAAATTCAACCTTTATACTTTATAATATTATAAGTTAATAATATTTATATATATGTATAAGAGTAAAGTCAGTCTTACCATTAGTAGGCATCATTCACGAAGCCGGTCTATAAGGGGGGTATAAGGTTACTGCCTATAAAATGGCAGTTTAATGGGTGTCCACTCTCACCCACCGCTTCCTTGACTGGTGGAGGGTCGTTAGCCGAACGGGTAGGACAAGGACTATAATTCTCCTTTCATTAAAAGTATTAATGATAAATACTAAGTAACTAAACTCTTATTAATACCCAATCTTAGTTACTTAGGAAAATGTGAATTTGGTGCTAACCCATGAAATTACACTTTGCACTTTGCTTAAGTCGTTAGTGGAGCGTGTGTGGTTAACCGGCACACTAACCTGGACTTAACAAGGTAGGCAAAGGGTAACTTAATATTTATCATAGTATCGGTGGAGCGTGTGTGGTTAACCGACACACTGATTAAGGGGTAAATATTAAGGGTACCAAGTATATTTGCATGGTTATTCACACCTTGTTTTGTGATCCTCGGCATCCCAGTCACAAAACCTGAAGGGCACACTCGAGATTGAAACATGCCTTTGAACAGTTCAATGAATCTCAAAGATCTAGGACTTTCAAATCCAATTAAAACCTAATAAATTATTTCGTTTTTCATGGTGGAAATTGGTGAATCGTCATTCACCTACCTTCAAATATTTTATAGCTTGGATTACGGCATCCCTCTTCTAAGTTATAAAATATTTTGTTGGGTCCTAGCCTTAATATTTCATATTGGGTGTCATATTAAGGACTTTAAATCAACCATCTGAAATATCTCCCAAAAAGATGTCTGGTCTAGACATTTATGATCTTCCCAAATCTCTTGAAACAAGCTTTCCTAAATGAAGATGATGTCCCATGGATATCATACTTCTTTCACCTCCTCCAATTATTCTCCCTAACCCACAAGTTCCTAAAAAGTTTAAGGTCACTCAAGCCTTATTGGCAAGGCAAGGTCTAGGTGTGATCACATCTTGGAGATGTAGTCACATATTGACAGCCGGGAGAGTTGGGTGTCAAAGTCTTGAGAAAGTTGGTGGCTCAACTACTTTCTACGTCACATAGTGAGTTCTTTTGGGAATCCTATGAAACAGACTAAGACAAGACCCTTAATGATCTTATCTATTTGCTAAGATCAACTTCCTAAAACGCTATGGATATTGACAATGATGCCATTGGATATCCAGTAAAGCTCTCTCTTCCCAATGGAAAGGGATCGGCCATAGTCAACTCTGTTGACCCAATGGTAAAGAGAGAGGCGAAGTCTGAGATAGTCTCATTATCAAGGATCCATAGGTAACTATTGCCAAAGGAAGGGGCATTGGTTACGAAGCTGCCAAATTTACCTAAGGATGTTAAAGTCAATAAGTTTGGCTCTACTTCAGGTAAAGTCCATTGTCTAACTCTATTAAGTACATGCTGATTCTGATCGCGAAGATGGATTTCAATCGCATGGTTCGGTGATCAGAATTTTGGGCTATTACTTAAGAGTTATGATATTTATATTGCTTAGGAATAGATAACAACAAGGTTTTCATATGGATTGTAAGGATAAGTTTTTCCGCAAAGTTTTAAAATAAAAGAAAAAGGTTTTGATTTTATTTATTTTAAGTATCCTTACAATGGCATTTGTGAAAAGTTGTTGCTTATAAGATTCCATTGATAGCAATATTGGAAAAATGGATTTGATTCTTTCGGTTGTGGTAGTGTCTAATATTACCAAATAAGGAAAGATTCTCATCACCCAAGGTTCAATGGGACCGAAACTTGGAATCATGCAAGTTGTATAGTATGATGAATGAGAACTTTCAGCTTGGAAAATTAAGACTAATTCCTTATGTGAATAAGGAAAGGACTAAGGGATCGAGTACACATTCTTGTGCACTGGTCAAGTCCACCACAAAAGATCAAGAAGACTATTCGTCATGATTTACTTAAGTTCAGTAAATATGGTTATACTTATAAGTTTAAGTATAAGTCTGTAGCATTGGAGAAGTTTCAATGTGAGACAGAACGAATAAGAAGAATCAAAGTATGGCAGAAAGATAAAAGTTTCTCAAATCTGAAAAGATGGGAGAGTACTTTAGTATCATGTTTATGATCATCTTAATGATTAAGATACCATATCACAATTGGTCCTCTAAAGTCATCTTAGTGCATTCTTATGACTAAGAAGAGGAGTCATGAATTGTTGAAATGGTTAAATCAAAAAGATGAGTCATACTTCGTTCCAAAACAATTCTTAGAGTCATACTCCAAGATTGTAACTTGAGTGACATATCTTAAAGAGGGTTTGTTAACACTAGTCAAATGTAAGAGTAAAAGGTTATCTACTCTTGTACATTTGAAATTGGTAAGTTGTGATGTTTTGGATAAAACAGAGACCAACTTAGGCCAATTGTGTAAAGTGTTAGTCTTGATAAAGAATCCGCACTATCTCTTGAATATTTGACAAGGGAGTCTTATATGTCAAGAGGACAGTGGGAGTCTTAAAGCTCTTGAAAGTTTCAAGACTTAATCAAGAATAAAACCTAAAGTCCTTCACTAGCACACGACTTGAGGTTTATAACCTATCGTGTTGAAATTTTTGTGCCTATTCAAGTTGGCTTTGCATAGGAGTTCTGAGAGTTCTCAATTGGTTGCACAACTACTTGGAAGCAATGGCAGGCACCTGAGCTGCGAAATGGCAAGAATTTAAGATTGCACAAGTTTAATCAATATGAGTTTGGATTTGTCACTAACCTTGTCTTGTGATTATGGTTTTGACAAATTCACATGGATAAGAACACATACACTATTAAATCTAAGTGTCATAAGGTTTCTCTCCGATTCATGAAAATGATGGTGAGGAAACACTTTCACTAAGTAGATTTTAGCTAGATAGCAATTGTGATATTTGCATTCTCAAAGTCGTTAGTGGAGGGTGTGTGGTTTACCGGCACACTAACATGGACTTGTGAGAAGTGGCAAAGGTCTAAACAATTGAGACTATGATTACGACATCCCTTTTCGTAGTTCTAAAATTGTTTAGACACACATGTGAGCTATCTAAGAGAGGTGTATGATTTTGATAAAGTTTTATCAAAACAATCTAGTATCAGAAATCTGAACTTTGGTAAGAAAGTCAGCTGATTTCTGCGTACATGTCAAAGCTAGTAGGAGCATAAGTGTTATGCTAATAATCATCATGTTAGTGGGAGCATGATAATTATGACAAAGGTTGCAAGTTAGCAATGTTAATTATAGAAAACAAAAGTTTCAATTCGTGAGGTTGCAGGGGTTGAAAAAGTTGTTTTGCTATAATTAAGGGAGAGGAAATTATACTTCATTTCAATTCTAAAAGCTTAGATTGAGATTTTAATCGTATTTAATCAAGGATATATATATGAATTTCATGTTGGAATGGCTCAACATAAGGAAATTCTATATATGGGTCCATTATTTGCGTTCTAAAATTCGATTATGATTACGACATCCCTTTTCATAATCTGAATTTTGAGAACTTGGCAAATTAAAATGGAAATATTATAGCAAAAGACTGGTTTAGTCTTTATGTGAGACATGATGAATCGTGTCCCATATGCTTCGGATATAGGATCGATTACATGTGCTATATTCATCCTTTCTAAAATTTTCCAAATGCCTGGGGCATTATGAAGGGAAAAGGTCTAGAATTGGATATGACTAAAATGATTAAGCAATTGTCGAGGACAATCTAAGGTTTACCAAAGATTGGTTGCTCAAGGACAGTTGGAAGTATAATGTTAATTCTGGAAGGACCATATTGACATAATCTGTAAGGAGGCAACTCTTGTTCAGAAGTGATAGTAAAAATGGAATATGGAAATGTTTCAAAGTTAGAAATTATTCAATCTGTGTAAGATTAGGAAACTTAATGAAAGAAGGATGTTTCCAAGGAGCTGATCTCCTTTGGAATGCTCTGTAATGATTGTTGTCAAGTCTTTCTGACTTCGTGCATAATCATTAAGAGGATCAATGCATATAAGTTTAGAATCTAACAGATTTCAGTAAATGGCATGAATTTGGAATTCTTGCATTTGCAGTAAGGATTTGGGACTGTGAAAAGAGGATCATTGGAGTGATGTTCAATTGATTTATTTTACAAAGTAAAGATCATAGACAAACATAGTATGCATACTTGGTGTATGGCATGACTAGTGTTTAGAAAACATAGTGTACATGCTTGGAGCATGGGACAACTATTGTTTTAAATTCAAGTATAAAGTTGATAAAACCGAAACAATGAATAATGAGTAATCAGTATGGTGATAAATAAAAGTGTTTATTTATATTCATAGGGTTTGATACCATATTTGATTCATTTATTCTTGTGTTTCACTTTGCATGTTTTGACTTCCAGAATAACTAAGTCGCTCTTCCTGAATGATTAAGTTATTCAAACCATCCACAGTCGGTCATATGTTGGAAGTAGATATGAATCAAGACTGTCATGGGTTGGTTTGTAGAGGTCCAAGTTGGTGGACAAAGTGGTGCTACAACACTCATGAGTGCTCATAAGTTCTGAGTATTGGATTCAACCCGCGCTCATTTGAATAACTTCATGGATTTTATCACGAGTGATCATGAGACGATAATATCTTATATTCTTCAAACCTAGAGATATGAGTTGTTACTATGAGTTGGTTATACATTGATTGCACGAAAACGCATTGGTAACTCGATGTTATAAAACGTGCCTTTGTGTATGATTCAACAAGTAGTAGAATAAGCCATATGAGTCGAAGTTTATCCATTCCTTTTACCTTCGGGATAAAAGCGATATCTGTGGGCCCCTCAATGATTTAAAGATGATACATGTGAGTGCTTGGCCAAGCCAGGACTGATTTGATTTGTTCAATCAGTCAGTCATCATGAATCGGAAATCGGGAAACAACAAATGGACAGAGATAATGATTGGTAATCCATGTCTCAGTCCATATGATATCTAGAATGGAGTAATATATGATCCCTTATCTAATGGACAAGTCATTGACAAAGGTCAGAGTTCATCGACAAGGTCAGAGTTCGACAGAAGCTTTTGAGAGCTACGATTGCTGATCGGTTCCTGAAGTCATATGCAATAATAGTTTTAGACTTATCCAAGTGGGAGACTGTTGGATTAATGTCTAAGTCCATAACTATAATTGGTAAGACTTGACCCGACCCGGCATGGTCCATTTGGGTTGCATGGCATCATGCATTTGGATAGACTATAATGAGAGAAATAACACTTAAGGTTGGTTAATATATTATAAGTTCTAATATATTAATAAGGTTATTTAACTAGTATTGATCAAGAATTAATTTGGAATTAATTAAGTGATCACAAGGAGACTAATTAAATATATGGGTTGATTGTGTAAATCATTCATTCTTATATATGTGGGCTTGTGATCCAAGATTCCTTATGTTGGACTAAGTCCATGGGGTGACCCATGGATACTCCATGGAGGTTAAAATCCATGGAGCACAAGGAATGGGTAAAGTTATGAGTTACATGGTGTAACCCTAATAGCCACCATATAAAAGAATCCCATGGCTCAAGAAATCGTGCACTAGTGTGTGAGTGTGAGGGCTAGACGATTTCAAGGAGTGTTCAAGTTTCTCTCAAGTTATTCCAAGTGTATTTGGTGTTGTGTGAACCATTTGAGGTGTCACACTTGGGGCACTAGGCACTCAAGCTTCATGAAGACATTCTACATCAAAGAGGTATGTATTCTATCTTGTTATATTTATTATTTTGTATGCTAGATTTGGATAATACCTTGGATGTTCATAATTGTATGTATAATAGAGAAAACATAGATCCAAGGTATTTAGGGTTGCATGTACACGTAGGAGTGTTAGAATGCTCATAACCCAACAGTGGTATCAGTGGCTAGGCTTGTTTTCTTGTTATATTTGCAAAAGTAGCTGAAAAATCGAGTTGGATGCATATATTCGAAAACTCACTTTTTACGTCATTCGGCACTGTGCCGGTTTTATCGCGGATCTTCGATTGGTCATAACTTCTTCGTTATAACTCGGATTTCGATGAGGTTTTCGCCTGCGTGTTTCTAACGAGATTATCCACAACTTTCAACAATAAAATTTTACTTATTTCAAGTTTTATATTTTCGCTGAATTTCACTATTTAGCTTTTAATTGGAATCTCATAAGACTTCCAATAATTTATTGAGTGATTCTAAACATAGTTTTACCTTATTTCTAGTAAAAACTATCTGTTAGAACTCAGTACTCAATATCACATAATATTTCATAATATTATTTATATAAAACACGATCTCAAAACGTGTATGTTACATGGTGGCCATCATGATGCATGCCACTTTTGTAGCATCTCTTTCATGTACCTCCTATTCAGCAAGCTCTTCAGGAGTAGCAGTTGGCTCGGGTACCTTCAGCTCCTTGTCGAGAACATATTCTTTGTTCTCATACCGAGTGACCATCCTGATGTTTCTGATCCAATCTGTAAAGTTGGACCCATCAAAGATGACTCTCCCACAAAGATTCATGAGAGAGAAGGAGCTAGTAAGGTTTGAGCCAGAAGCATTGTTATTAGAAGACATCTGAAGAGAAGAGGGAATATATTAGATTAGATATAGAGATAGTCCTTAACAAAACACCCAAATATAATATTAAGGCTAGGACCCAACACAATATTTTATAACTTAGAAGAGGGATGCCGTAATCTAAGCTATAAGATATTTAAAGGTAGGTGAATGACGATTCACCAATTTCCACCATGAAAAACGAAATATTTAATTAGGTTTTAATTGGTTTAGAAACTCCTAGATTCTTTGAGATTCATTGAACTTTCTTTAATGGCATGTTTCAATCTCGAGTGTGCCCTTCAAGTTTTGTGACTGGGATGCCGAGGATCACAAAACAAGGTGTGAAGTAACCATGCAAATTACTTGGTACCCTTAATGTATTACCCCTCAATCGATGTGCCGGTTAACCACACACGCTCCATCGATACTATGATAAACATTAAGTCACCCTTTACCTACCTTGTTAAGTTCAAGTTAGTGTGCCGGTTAACCACACACGCTCCACTAACGACTTAAACAAAGTGTAAAGTGTAATTTCATGGATTAGCACCTTATTCACATTTTCCTAAAATAACTAAGATTGGGAATTCAATAAAGTTTAGTTACTTTAGTATTATTATTATACTTTTAATGAGAATTTATAAGTCCTTGCCCTACCCGTTCGGCTAACGACCCTCCACCGATCAAGGAAGCGGTGGGTGAGAGTGGACACCCATTAAGTTGCCATTTTATAGGCAACAACCTTATACCCCCTTATAGACCGGCTTCGTGAATAAGGCGTACTAGCGGTAAGACGACTTGATCTTATACATATATAAATATTATTAAACTTATAATATTATAAAGTATAAGGGTTGAATTTTAACTTTTAAAATTCTAAGGGTTGGAACTAAAGTTTTTAATATGACTTTACATGTTCCAAAACTTGAGGGCAAGTTTTGTAAACTTTCAAAACTTTTCATTTCTCATAACTTATGAGTTAATGGTTATTAAAAATGAAGACTCTTCATTTTTTGTAACCTATGTGTTCTTTTAATGGTTATTTATAAATGTGACTTTTGGTTATCCATAACTTAAGAACTAGTTATGGACTCCATTAAAACACATAAAGATCAAGAATTAATCTAATCAATTATTAGCACATAATTTCTATGATCTTCTAAACTCATATGTTTATGAATGTTCATATCAAAAATTTCAAGAATCGTAAGTACATATACAAAACTTGAAATTTTGATACGAGCTTTTGAACAAAACTTCGATCTTCAAGTTTTTTTTTTTTTTTTTTTTTTTTGTTTTTTTTTTGCATCAAGTATCAAATAAAACAAACCAGGCTCTGATACCACTGATGGGTTTTGAGCATTCTAACACTCCTATGGTGTACATGCAACCCTAGAAACCTTGGATCTATGTTTAACTATGATACATGCAAATAATTATTTTTCCAAGGTTCTTATCCTATCTAGCATGGCATGGGGAACTTGAATCAAATAAAGCTAGTAGAATTACTTACCTTGTAGTTGTAGTTGATTGCTTGGAGTTTTAGAGCCTAGCACCAATAGTGTGAATGCCTCAAATGGAAATCACAAATCACCACAAACTTGGAACTTTGAGAGAATAGTAATCACCTTCTTGAAATCGGCCCTCTTACTTTACTCACCACAACTCATGTGATTTCAAGAACCAAAGCATCCTTTATATAGTGTGGTGGATTAGGGTTACATTCATGTAAACCCTAATACCCATGTCTTTTCATTTCCATGAGATCCATGGGTTAAAGCTCCATGGAGTATCCATGGACTTTCCATGCAAGCCTAGCCCATTCCAAATAAGCATTAGCCCACACTATATAAATACAAGAGCCCATATTTAATTAGTCATACTTTTGATCTCTAAATTAATTCTAAATTAATTATAGATCAATACTAATTAAATAATATGATTTTATATTAATATATTAGAACTTATAATATATTAATAAATCATAACTTATACTATTCTCAAAAGATTATCCGTAAATTGTTCGGGTGAAGTGCAACCCAAATGGACCATGCCGGGTCGGGTCAAGTACATACCAAATATAGTTAGGGACTTAGACACTATCTCCAACAGAAAGATGGATAGAGCAGTTACGATAGCCGAAGTTTTCTTTGGAAGTCGCTGGGAGCGAATTAGAGGGTGATCATTGGTTCAGTAACCGGGTGGAATCCGGTATTCCAGATAGTGGATAGATAAGTTTGGACCTGGGAAGTCTCGGTTCCTTCGGAAGTTAGAGAAGAGGCAGCGTGATGTTCGGGCATAAGTAGTGATTATGAGGGTTCTAGTGCGTAGGGTAACTTGCGACTCAGAAGAGCGAAAACACTTACAGTTGGATTGGATAATCTTAGAGTAATTGGTTTGACCCTGTTGTGCAGCTCTCGTCTGAGTCTAACCGTTTCAGGGATGAATCTTCTACTCAAAGGATTATCTAAGCCTTCTGGAAAGTATAAGTATTCTACAGCTGGTTATAGATAGGGATTTTGTCCTGATAGTGGCATCGGGATAAGCGAAGTGAGAAGTTTTGTGGTTGAACAGTTATTCGATGAGGTTTTGGCATGGTAGTTTTTGGAGCATCGACGGTCTGTCAGGGAGACAGACCATTATAGATTACAGATCTCGGAACGACAGAAGTAGTCCTCTGTATGACAGTAAAGATGATCTTTCATCAGGGTTGGAAGGTTCCGATGGTTCGGTTCAGCTGCCATGGGAAGGCCATTGATTGTGCAGGATGATAGTGATATTTCTAGGATGGCGAGTGTCGGTGGCGGTGGGAAACACCAGTTTGTCCAGGACAGGTAGTAGGAGAGCTGCGGGTGTGTTGTGAGATAGGTGACTGTAGCGGACTTCAAGGACGAATTCCAGTTTAAGTGGGGGAGAGTTGTAACACCCGGAAACCAGAAGCCTAATTAAGGAAAGATAATAAGAAAATTGAAGGTCTACTCGTCGAGTCCAGGGGGACAACTCGACGAGTAGAAATAAGTTTTTGGACGAGGGTTGAGAAACCTACTCGACGAGTTGGGGAGGACTAACTCGACGGGTTGGTCTGGGTTTGGGAAACCCTAGATTCGGGGTTTTGCACCCTATTTAAGCATATTAATCCTCACCTTATGGCCTCATTTCCAGCCTCCACTGTCCAAACCCTAATCAACGAAAACCTAATGCTTGTGAGCCATTTTTGAGTGAACCTTGTGTGATTTGAAGCTTGTGGAAGAAGAAGAAGCTAGAGGATTCCAAGAGAAGATTTTAGATCCAGAAGCAATATCTAATTCTCATCCTTTTCTGGTAATCAAGCCTCTAACTTGCCTAATTGTCCCTTAGATCTTCTTATTTTCACTTTATGCGGGGTTTTGGTCCAAGAAGCTTATTCCTTGGGAAATGGACGTCCCAAGTGAGTTACCTTTCAGATATAGGATCTAGAAGGGGTTTCATGGGATAAATGTGCAAAATTTATGACCATTGAAGCCCATGTAAGCTTTAAGGTGTTATTATGGCCTTTTACACCACAAAAGGCCATGCATGGAAGGAAAGCCTGAGACTTTACGTGTTCATTTGGTGTTTAGGACCCAGATCTCGATTTCCATGCTTTGGTTTGAAGTATTTTGGCTTTTGGAAAAAGATCTATGTCCTAAAGAACTAGGGTTTGAGCTCAACCCATTAAGAAGGACTAGTAGTGGGTAAAGTTGGAAACTTTACCCTTAAGAAGGCTCTTTCAGTATGTAGAAGAAGTATGGAGTTGTGATCTGGAGAGAAGGGGCTTAATCTGTTAAGATGGCCCAAACACACTATGGGACTCGTCGAGTCCATAGAGGAACTCGACGAGTTGAGTCGTGATGTCCCGATCCAGTTTAAGGTAGAACTCGACGAGTTTGTGAAGGTACTCGACGAGTTGATTCGCCAAATCGCGACTATGAGTTGCCAGGGAACTCGGGAATCAGGGGGTGACTCGACGAGTTGGATCGTGATTTCAGGGTTCTGATTTATAGAACTCGGCGAGTTGAGTCAACTCAGAGTGTTGACTTTAACTTTGACAAAGCGTTGACTTTGACTTTGACCAAGGGTAAAATGGTCATTTTACCCTAAGAAGGATTATCAGTTCTTGATTCAGTATTATGTTGGTAATGATAGCTCGAGGAGTCGAGAGATCAGCAGTTCGGGGATCTGCCAGCTAGCAGCGAGAGTTTTATTCGGTGGATTCTGTAGTCAGATTGTGAGGTGAGTTTTCTCCAGTAGGAACGGATCGAAGGCACCAATGTCGGCCCGTTTATATATGTTAGTGTATACCAAATTTAGATCCGATGTCGGGGTTAGCCCGATGTAGTTTATATGTTTCCGGATTTCGGTCCGATGCCGGGCGAGGCCCGAGGAAGGTTTATATGTATGTTTCCGAACTACGGTTCAATGCCGGGTGGTACCTGAGGAAGGGATGCATGTTTAGTTATACTTGTTGTCTTTTTGATACTTGTATGTGCCTACTAGGGAGGTGAGTGTGGGTGGGGACTCGTCTCTCATCACTAGCTGAGTGTAGACGGGGTTCCATATCTCATTATTAGCAGAGTAGGGGCGGGGCCCAATATAGGCGGGGCCTTGAGACTAGCAGTTATAGCGTTGTGTTTGACTGTTATGTACTAGCATGATTATATGTTATTGTCTGTATGCGTATAGCGGGCGGTGCCCAGAGACAGACGGGGCCTAGTAGAAACAGATCTGTATACTGAGCGGGGCTCGATGCCAGGCGGGGCCTGATGCCATATTCGTCCGATGCCGGGCGGGGCCTGATGTAGCGGGCTAGGCCCAATGTATGTTGTTATGTGATTATATGTATGGTATGTGGTAGTTTGGGGAGACTCACTAAGCTTCATGCTTACAGTTTCAGTTTTGGTTTCAGGTACTTCCAGTAGCAAGGTAAAGAGCTCGAGATGACTACAGTGTACACACCATTGTTTAGCCTGGGATGTTTTTACTATGATATGTTTTGACAGATGTTTATGATACTTTGAGATACATGACTTATTATTTTTATGTGATGAGTTGTAGCTATGGTTTTATTAGTGATTTAAAAATGAAATTTCCGGACTATATTTTTGGGATGTTACATTTAGATGATGAAATTATAAATTGGGTTACAGATGAAAATAATTGTGTTATTGGATTGCTTGCTGGAGCTGTGATTGTGGAGGCATTTATGTTGAAATTATGTTTAAGAATAAGTGAAGGGAGTTCAAAAAAGGAGGTGCAAAATTAGTTGAGGACTTGGGATGTTTGTTCTATAACTGGATTTCATAGCTTTTACTTCTTCGGTAAATACCCAGTAAACTTTCCTTTACATGTCGAATCTCAATCTGTTTTCTTGTTATTTAGTTGTCATATATGTTTCATATATTCTCATTAAGATGCTGCTAGAATTGAATTTGACAGTAACATCCTTATTGGTTTGTCATTTTCATTAGGAATCATGCTAACTCGAAGCACCTGATTATATAATTGATTCATTGATAAGCGATAACATTATTATACTATCGGTACTATGTGATTTGGTTTACAAAGTACTAAAGAAGAATTAGTTTTGGGGAAATTGTCATATGATGTTGTTATATTACCTGACTATTCATTCCTCCATATACACAAAGTAAACCATCTTCCTATTAACCACATAAAGAATAACATTTTCGCAAGAATTATGGTGGCACAAGAAGCCGTTGAGTTATTTAGGTATATTAATCTTCCTAAATTCGTCAATACATAAAAATTCAATATCAAATGTTATATAATCGTATATTTGTAGGAAAAACAAGGATCATTCAAAGGCCATTTCTTACACGAATGCATTCTCTGGTTCTCGTTTACCTACACTTATTACTAAATTGGCTACAAGTGAGCTTGGTAACCATGGAAGAACAAGTCAAACTAAGGAATCATCACATATGGATTTTCTAAGTAAGCCATCTTAACTTCTTTCTATGGGTGTAATTTTCTAAGTTCAAGGTCAGACTTCGGTCAACCATCGTATAAGGTAGATTCAAGGAAGACGGATGAAGATCTACTGTTCTTCATTGATAATAAGGGGAATGATGAAAATGAAGATGAAAAGATTGATGATTCCATGAATGATGTGTTTGTTGTTGCTGAACATGCTATGCGATCTGATGCATATGGAGTAAAGGTAGTAGATATCTTATATATTAAGTCTTAAAAGTGATTACTCTCATGTGGATTTTGATGACAAAACTAGTTGGGAGTATATTTTCAAGGTGTATTGGATCTATTTAAAAGGGAAATTATCTTTGACTCTTGATGAGCTTACTCAAGCTACAAATTCATGGAAACGAACTAATGCAACCCCTTCAGTTAGCACATCAACATGTGTACACAATGGGGAAAATGATCTTAAAAGCATTACGAGCTAATGCAACCCGTTTGTTTATTATAGCATCCTACTTTCATTTTTTCTTATTAATACATTGTACTTTGAAAAATCTACCTAGATGTGATGTGGTGGCTATTTTTTTTGCTAGCAAAACAATATAACTAGGAGTAAATCGTGTTTTATGTCTTAAGTAAGTTTTAGGTCGTTTAGGTAGTATTAAATCTTCATCTTAAATTATGTTTTAGGTAGTATTAAATCGTGTTTTAGGTCTTAAGTAGTATTAAGTCGTGCTTTAATTTATTGTAATCGTTTTTATTTAATATAAAGTCTGTGTCGGTAAAAAAAATTATGTTATATTAATTAAATCAAAAAAATGTTTGTATAATATTATAAAAAATGTTTGTTTATTAAAATAAAGTAATTAAATTAAATTAGAAAAAGAAAATAAAAAATGAGTGTTACGCGTGTTACCACTCCCTACCAAATGCTAAGATTAGGTGCTAAATGAACTCCAAAAATAGTAAAACATTACATTCTTGTTCTAACAGAGGGTATTAGTGTCCAGAAATTTTTGAAGGTCATTTATTATTTATTTGTAATTAAAGTATAAATAATAGGAAAAATTCATAATAAATAGCAAACAGTTGCAAAAATTGTTAATTAATTTCTACAGGTTCTCATAATGTTTCCAAACCTGGGAAAAATATTAGTTTGTGCTCATGAGTCCTAAGACCTGGTTATGTAAATTCATGCCCTAATTAAATGAAAAATCCGAATAAAATACCAAACAATGACCAAATTGTATGAACCTTTAGGTGCTACCCTTATTCCATATATAAATAAGTTCGAGAATTTTTCGGATTTTTATCTCATTTGTAAGTATTCATTTTGAAGTTTTGGCCATTAAATCCTTATTTTTGTAGAAAAATAAAGATTTGTTCTGGCACTTGGGGTTTCACAGAACATCTATTAATAACATGATATTTGAAAAAAAAAATTGTTTTTGAATTAATTTGGAGCTAAATGGGGGTATTCAACCCCAACAAGTTTAGAAATGTAGCACTAACTAGTGCATGAGTTCCAAATGTAGCTGGAAGTTCAACAATTTTTGTAGATTCTTCTATAACGTTTTTGTTCATGAAATTTTAGTTATTCTAGAAAAAATGTGTTAAGTTCCTAAAATAATTTTCTCTAGATTTATTGTGGGGTTTAAGGGCGTTGATCATCTAATGCAAAACCAGTGGTCACAGAAAAGTGTTGTTTGAGCAACTGTTTTGTAAAAATCGTCAAAAATCGAATTCTTAATGTTTTACAGTGAGATCACGTGGGTTAGAAAGTTAACTCATAGAAATACGTTTCAGAAGAAGAACATCGTGATTTGGTTGAGTAATGAGTGAGATATGGCTGTTCAAAGTTGAATAAATAATTCTGGCAGAATGTATGTTACCTTTGGTTTGATTAAAGTGTCCATTTGGATCATATGTTCACAAGAACAAAATGCATACTCTTTCTGGTAGAAAATGAAGGATAACATACTATAGTTTACAGAGGAACAAGAAACTTTGGTGTGCATTGATCCAAGTCATAGATCTAGGTTTATCCAAGACCCCTAAAATGGGTGTTTCGTTCTTGTTATAAAGAACTCCTTGGAACCGAATCTTACACTAAGATTGGCACCTCAAAACCAATTTCTATCACATGCATGGAGTTAATATACACCGAAGATGTAATAGAAATGGTTTTTTCATGGGAAAACACAAAAAGTGAAGAAGAAAAAGGTGTAGAACTCGGTTTTGAAATGATATGAACATGCATGCTTCTTTTCACTCTTAGCAGAGGTTTGATCCCAGATTTTCACCATTTCTAACACATTTAATGTGTTATGGTGAGAATCTACAAAAGCGAAGAGTGAGTCAAGGATTTCTAGCAATTAGAGGGCATAGAATCCGAAAAACAAAGAATAACAGGAAGAAGAAGAAGTAAACTTGTAAAATCATAAGTATATGTTATGTTTCTCACCTTGAATCCGATTTTTGGTGAAGCAAGAACTCCTTAAGGCCTTCAAGAATTTTGAAATAGAGAAGAATATGGATGATTTTTTAGATGCTTAAGATAGTTTCAGGATGGGAGAGGTTCCTTGGAGAATGAGAAAGAAGTTGGGTGATTTTAGAGAGAAGAAGGAGATAAAGTGAGGTTCTATCTCTCTGGATAGACGATTTCTCTCGTCATGTCTTTGGGGATATATTGCATTAAAATCGTCAACAAAACTCCATTAATGTGAGATAACTTATGAAAAATGAAATGGAAAAATCTCTTCCACAGAATATGTCTTTAAGATAAGTTTTGCTCTCTCACATTGACATGCAAAATATGACCTCGAGATTTTGCATAAAGAAGCAATAATGAGTGTGTGTGTGTGTGTGTGAGAGAGAGAGAGAGAGGAGTGTAGAGGGATTGGTATGTGCAACTTTTTGGGGAAAGTAAAGTCTTTATGATGCTTCTTGATGGTTGTAACATTTTTAAATATTGCCTCCTTACAATTTTTATAAAATGGTTTTTAGTTTTTATAAAAATTCTAGGTATTTTTACAATGTTCTATGGGTTTATTTCTTGGTTTTTATTTTAGTATTTTGATTTTAGAAATAAGTTCTTAAACTTGTATCACCTTGAATTAAGTTATCAAAATGGTAAATTATGATTTGATTTTTATAAAATCAAATTTTTATATTTCAAATAAATGATATAAAGGTTCATAACATATGAATGTAGGATTAGACAATCCTTCGATTATACTTTTGGCTCATAATTCAGTTTATGATATTTGGATACTATTTCCAACTTGTAATTAAATCAAATTATGATTTAATTAAATTGAGTTTGATAATTTATCAAACTAGTTAAGCACGTCATATGTTCCGATTAAGAAATTAGGGTATTTAACTTACCTTTGAGTCGTGATCTACTGATCATGGTTTTGTGTTTAGTTCTGAGATTGAACTTTGGCAGTTTACAACCTAGTTGTAGTATTCTCATATCAATGTGACTACTTAGTACAAGCTAAGTTACACTACTTGTTCTGAGGGATCTATTAAGTTGCGATCTAGCTCAACTTGTTGCATCTAAAGCCGAGTTATGTGCACGCATGGAAGTGACAAGGTTCTAGATGAGTCCTAATCTGAGTCTTGACAGTTGTGACAGTCTCCACCAGTTGTGGGAATTTCGTCATGAAATTTAACTGGCGGTACCACTGGTTCAGACGTTCATGAAATCCTCCCGTTCCCATGTAACCCAGGTTCGTGCTTATAATTCCAACAAACTTTCACAATCAGGATTTTGATTTGTTTAAGCTGCTTAACTTCCAGATTGATTATTTTTGTGGGTTCATCCATGAATTTTAGTCGTTCATTGATTTGGAGGTCATCTAGTGGTATGTTTAGGGATTCCTCCACCAAGCAGTTTTTGTGGTTCAACACATGGAATATGACGTGTATCGCACTAAGTTCTTCTGGTATCTTGAGCTTATATGTCACTCGACCGATCATTTCAATAATATCGAAGGGTCCTACATAACAAGGAATTAGATTTCCCCTTTTTACAAAGCGTACAATTCTTTTTCATGGCAATACTTTTAAGAGTACTTTTTCTCCCACTTGAAATTCCAAGGGTTTCCTATGCTTATTAACATAGCTATTCTAGCGATCGCGAGCGAACTTTAGTCTATCACGTATTTTCATGATCTTGTCAGTGCTCTCTTGATCTTTACCAAGCATCACTAATTGCTATCGCCAATTTCTAGCCAACAAAGTGGTGATTGACACTCAAGCCTGTACAATGCTTCGTAGGGGAGCACATTTAACACTGGCGTGATAGTTGTTGTTATAGGAAAACTCAACTAATCGTAAATGGGAGCTCTAAATACCTCCTAAAATCATCATATGGGCTCGAAGTATGTCTTTCAAAGTGTGAATAGTTCATTCGCTTTTCCATTCATTTGAGGATGGTAGGTAGTACTTATGTTTAATCGTGTACAAAGGTTTTCTAAAGTGACTACCATATTTGTGACACAAGGAGACTACCTATCCAAAATAATGGAAATAGGTACTCCATGACGTACTATGATCTCATCTATGTAAATCCCAGCAAGATTTTCCATTCGGTAATCTTCTCGAATGGGAAGGAAGTATGCAGATTATGCCAATAGATCCTCCTCTATCCAAATCGGATTGTTTCCTTTAGCAGTCCTTGTCAATCTCCATTAAAATAAATTATATCTACCATCCTGGTTGTTTGAATACCTCATATGAATTGCAAGAGGATCGACACCATCTGGACCAATAAGCACATGGAGTCCTAAAATTATTAATGGTGAAGGATGTGCATACATCCTTGCCAGTATGGAGAAAACCCACAATTTGATATGAGCATTTGTCCAAAATGCATGAAACATCCTCTACTGCAAACAAGGTGCACTTGATTCGTTGGCTATGGAAAATGAATGTGAATGGGTGGATCTGTGACGATTCATGAGAATAAACACAACTCAGTTACCTCAAGACTGGCCTCTGTTGCCATTTGGTTAGAATACGTAGTCTTGTTATTGCCACTATTATCATTTACTTGATACTTTGCCCAGTACCGGGGCAATAGTTAGCAGCTCCATTAGGGTTAGATAGCTAAATATTTACAGCATTCATGATTGGATCCTTGATAAGGACATGTATAGATAGAGTTCCAAGGGAAACATCCAAGTCGGGGAGGAGATGTTAACTGAAAAATGGGAAAGACATCTCCTGTTGGAACTCTAATGATGACCAGAGCTTCTGATGTAAGAATACGAAAGAGGTGAATGTTGCAAACAATTATCATGATGATGCTCTGATTTACTGTGGTAATGCCTCAATAGAATTCTAACTAATAGGACATGGAGTGTTGCTTCCTTCTAGTCATTCCATTAGTTCCATAGAGAATCCAAAGAACTAAAATGGGACAGTTTGAGTAGCACATAATATGAGCTAAGGTATAATTCTCATTGGGGATGCGGTCCCTAAAGCAAACTTTGGTACAAATTTAGAACTTGCAAACAGTCAAGTTCTTTCCAGTCCTTAAGAGAATGTCGATAAAGGTATACGAACTCAACGACGAGGGTCACCAAGCTATTTATATTGGTTAGCCATGTAAAGCAACATAAAGAAATTTAGTGGTTTCTAGAGATCATAAACTGGGTACGCTCTATATGGTGGAAGCTTCTAGTTTTGAAGTACGTGCTAATGACGAAGTTCATCATAATGGATGGAGTAAGAATACTTTACTACATAGAGAGAATGAGTCATCAAGGGTTGATAAGGATGCAAGAACATAAATGGATGTAAACACTTATAGTTTGACAAGAACGATGCTAGAAATTTCATAGGGAAACTAATTAAGTTGTTCTTAAAATCAGAAAGTGAGTATCTTGAAAATGACCCAAGGTTTGATACTATGTTTTGCTTGTCACAAAGAAAATTGCATTGAGTGAAAGTAATAGCAGGCTTCTGTCAAGAAGTTAAATATACAATGTCCAAAAATTCGTATTCATCCTTCAACATTTAAACTTGACTTATAAAGATACTCAGAAAAATAGATAACATACACTTCACGTGTCAATTAAAAATAGTTAAGAGCATAATAGTAGTAAATCTATGAAAAAAAAGATCAAAGTTTTAAATTTTTTCTAGTTTTGGAAACTTTCATGATTTATAATACAAAAGTGGCATAAAAGACTGAAATAAGAGATGTTTTGAAATCAACGTCTTTTTAATGTAATATAAACATATTAGGATTGAAAGGTTCTAAAATGACATGCTCAAACTCGAGAAATCATATTTAGGTAAAGTGGAATACCTAAATGAGAAAATTATCAAAAATGGAAGAGATGATTATTATGCTGTAACGCTAGGTTCCTGATAAGTATTTTTTTAAAATGAAGAATTATCGTTTTAACGAGGGGACTCGACGAGTTGAAGGACCAACTCGTCGAGTAGGATCGGGCGTGGACGCGGGAGTTAAGTGACCTACTCGGCGAGTCGGTAGACCGAATCGGCGAGTAGTAGCTGTCTGGATGGAACCCTAAATTTGAGGGTTTGCACCCTATTTAAACAACTTATCTCAGCCTCCACTGTCCCTATTACTCCTAGAAAGCATTACCTCGAAACCCTAGGCGTTTTTAGTGTGTTCTTGAGCCTTGTGGTGTTACTTTTGTGTGATTGAAGCTTGAAGAGGAGAATGAGACTTGTGAGATCAAGGGGGAAACTAGAAGATCCAGGGTTTTGAACTCATTTCCAGCTTACTTGAGGTATAAAGCTGAAACCTTGTCTATTAATTGCTTGGATCTTGATTTTGGACCTTTTCTACATCCTTTTAAGCCCTAGTGAGGATGTATTCGAGATTTAGTGTAGGAAGTGAGTTTGTGCTTCATATCTAGGGCTATTGGGGGTTTTTATGGCATAAAGGTGCCCCCTTGTTGCCATAAACCCCCCATGCATCTTGTAGACCACATTTTTAAGGCTTTTTGAGCCAAGGACCCCATGCATGTGCATCAAGTTTGTAACTTTACGTGTAAAATGGACATTAGGAGGCCAGATCTATGGTTTTGATGTGTTAAGATCCATTTAAATCGAATGTATGGTAATGGTCAAGGATGGACTCGGCGAGTCGTTCTTGGGACTCGGCGAGTCAAGGTGTAATGACCACCAAATCCTTTCTGTAGAGGGACCATATGATAGGGTGGACAGTCCCTCAGATGTTTAGGCTCATAAAGGACCTGGGAATCATGGGACTCGACGAGTGGTTGAGCAAACTCGGCGAGTCCAAGGCAATCTCCCAACCTTTGAAGATGGACTCGACGAGTTGTTCATACAAATCGGCGAGTCATAGACTGGACACATTCTTATGAGGGAGATGAACTCGAAGAGTTCAAGGTCGAACTCGGCGAGTTAGATGAAGATGGCCCCAATGGTATGATTGAAGAAGAACCCGTCGAGTTCTTGCTAGACTCGACGAGTAGAGACGGGGATTGGTTCGAGTAGAGGAGTATGGACTCGACGAGTTGGTAGACCAACTTGGCGAGTCAGGTCAACTGGATGTTGACTTTGACCAATGTCGACTTTGACTTAATTGAGTTGACCTTGGTTTGGGTTGCGTGCTCGAATTGATAACTTAGAAGGGTTGTCGTGTAGGGATTGCGGAGTCCAGGGGAGTCGAATTTCATGCCGAGGACATTTTAGACACTACACGACATCGAGGTGAGTTACCTTCCAGTAGAAGCGGGTCTAAGGCACCAAGGCCGGCCCACTGGTAATTGTTTAGTTGCGATGATTGTCTTTGTGATAATCATATGGGTTGCTTGTGTTTGATATATGTGTACGCTAGTCTGCTATGTTATGTGAGATAGTATTAGTAGGAGGGGACTAGTCCCCGATTCGGTCGCTAGGACCAATGGGTAGGTCGGACACCCCAGATATGTCTGACAGCATGATTATGATACGATATTATATGCTAGCGGTAGGGGTGAAATAGTCCCCGTATTCGGTAGAGATAGACCGGAGGGTAGGTCGGCACCCCAGAATAGTCTGACATGGGTAGGTCAGCACCCCAGAATGGCTTGACATGGGCAGACCAGCACCCCAGAATGGCTTGACATGGGTAGGTCGGGCACCCCAGAATTGCCCGACAATATGTATGTGGTTATGGTATGTGGTATGATGAGGGAACTCACTAAGCTTTGTGCTTATAGTTTCAATTTTGGTTTCAGGTACCTCTTCATCCAAGGGGAAGGAGCCGACGGTGTAGCAGCGCATTACACACCACACATGATTTCCGCATGGAGTTTCTGGGATTGTACTCTGATTTTCATAACTCTTGATATTGTGATTTTGAAACATGACGTTATGGTTTTTATAAGTTGATGTAACTTGACAATGTTTTGGTATACTATTTCATGAGGTACTTAATTTAAAAATGAAATTTTTGGCCTTGAAAATTGGGATGTTACATATGCCCTTACTGAGCATACATGAATACTAGCTAATGGAATGAGCAGGATTGAAGCAAGAGATACAGCTTCGAATAGTAAGTACGCACTAGCAATGCTTGAAGTCTCATTTGTATCAATAGGATGAGTCAAGTGATTCACTCGAGTCTACAATCTTCCAATGAGCTATATTGCATTTGCAAGCTACTCATTGCCTTTGCATCATGTTTAAGCATCCTCGCTCTGGGATATGTTGAAGGCCTTTGTGGTCAGCATAGATAGTGAATTTGGTTTCATATAAGTACTGTCTCTAGATTTTAAGGGCGAATACTAACGTTCCTAACTCTAGGTCGTGTGCAGTATAGTTCTACTCATACACCATCGATTCCTTGAAGTGTACGCAATAATCTCGTCCTTTTGCATCAATACGCAATCCTAGGATTAGTGCGACGTGTCATAATATTTTTTGGCATTGTCCACGCCCTTTGTTACAATCAGGGCTAACGTGTTGCACAACTTGTGTTATACCAATTTGGATACATCTTCTTATTGATTTTTCCAAAAGAACTTCCTAACTGTTGGCCCCCTGCATTTAGTGGTTGGGCGATCTTAGATAAGTACGATGAATTTTATAGTTAGTCGAATAGACCGTTGATTCGGGGGAGAGAGTATCAGTATTTGATCGTCCACTTATTCAGTTCTTTATAATCGACGTACATTTGATTGATTTATATTTCTCTTTAACGGATAGTGCCAGTGCACATCATCATGAAGAATTTGGATGTAAGAACCCGTTTTCATGGAGTTTCTAGAGTATACCATATAACTCTTGTATTTCAGAAGGGTGCTAAGCGGTACGATGCTTTAATTGTAGGTGTTACCCCACAAATTAGTTCAATTGTAAACACAACCTCCCTAGGCACAGAAGGTTTATACAATTCCTCTGGAATTATTTTTGGGTCGAAGGCGAGACATCTAACATGTTGGTTTTTCGGTCTACATGTTGGATATCAAAAGTAAATAGTTCTCTAGATTGGTTGAGGAGAAGGACATAAGGATTGATATGTAAATATTAGGAATAGGAATAGAGAGAAATATAGTTGATGGTATTCTTAAGCTCGCTCGAAAGAAGTAGGTCCGAAAATTCCTAAGAAGTTCTTATGGATAGGAGCAAGCCCAAACATATGCATTTGAGAAGTCACTTAAGACTTTCAAAGAGTCAATCTCTAAAGAGAGAGAACGACCTAGAAGTAGTGGCCAAGGCCTTTTTCAAATTATTAGTTGGTAGCATAATATATACGACAATATACACTAGGCCAAACATTCACCGTACATTGGGAGTAACAAGTCACTTTATGTATAATTGAAGGAGACAACATTGGGATGGTGTTGATTAGTTGCCATGGTACATGAAGGGTATTTCTAAGGTTGCTTATAATAACAGATCATAGTGGCCACACATGCTCCAAATGTGGTCATATAGGTGTCAAGCGAGGTTCAAATATGTCCCCGAAATGGGATAAGAAGACTATGCCATGGTGGTACCTTCCATCGTGAAGTAGTTCTCTATAACGATGTATGAGAGGTAATATCTCCTCCGGATCTTGAATTATGTCGTAATGGGTTGATTTTCCTCCACATTACACTCTTTGAACTGAAACAACGTTGGAAGGGATCTGACCTTAGGGGTTGAGGTAAGAACTTGGGGAAATAAGAGATGTGCTTGTATGTTCTTTAAAATATTTTGTATTTAGCTCCTTAAGCTCACAAAGCATTTTCATCTTATGCATTATGTTGTATTCCACATATCTCAAGGGGTTTCTATATTTAGGAGATACTTATTGTTATACTAGCTGCACACTACAAGACAATTGGAGTTTCTTCCTTATAGTATCCTAGGGAGACTAGTGATATAACTTGGCCCGTAAGTAAGGTATGCAGTGTAAGACGGTGAAGATGTCGACCTAAGGAGTTGATGACATAGCTAAATGGTGCGTTGGGCTCCTGGGTAGGTTACTAACTACTAACCTCCTCTCCGGACTCTGATCCCATAGAGGGGTTCTTTTCTATCTCAGTACTAGATTAGTTAACTAATTCACATCCGATAATGTATCCTCACGCGTTGCCCGATCCAGGAGCGCAATACATAGAGTTCGACCTAACTAAGCTATACATAAGGAATCCTAGCGTTTAGAAGCAATTCAGCAGCCTAATGTAACTTGGTAGCTATGTACGGCTAGGGGTTTCTGTTTTTAATTAGTGTTTAAGAAGATCCTAGGTTGTTCATACCACTTACTATAACCAATTCCGTTCTTGAACTTGCTCTTCCTTAATCATACATAGGTGATCAGGCTATATATAATTAGGGTCTAGTAGTGCACTACCTGATTTAGTTATACTAGATGGCTTGATTATTAACTCGTTGATTATAGTTTAGGCTTTCCTAAGGGAAAGGGAAAACCAGTATTCTCTATAACCTTAGCCTCTGATACCAAATCTGTCACACCCCGTTAAAGCGGAATACGAAGGGTGACAGACAAAGGTCTCATAACACAAGGTACATAGGATCTCCAACCATAATCATTGAGCATTTTATGTTTACATCATATTCGAAACTAAATTACATTTTAGTTCCCTACTACAAAGTCTAATACATAACAAAAGAAACATCAAGTGCAAATTCATGTTGACGTCTAATTTAGATCACTGACTTTTCCCTGAAAAGAATGCAAAAATGAGGGTCAACTATAAAATAGTTGGTAAGTTCACATGTTTGTAAAGGTACATCATTTCAGTAAGAAAATACAGATTTGTTCAACAAAAGTTCCAACTCAAAATGAGTGTTGAATGCCAAGGCACTTCGTTCACAACCAAGCCTAACGACCGTTCTTGCCCCATTCCATCATATCCATGGTTACCATGATGTCAGTTCATGGAAATAAGCACTCACGGTTTTGGGTGAGTGGGGGCTATCTACCCCAAATAACGCTATCCATAAGATCGTTGACTCGAAATACGAGTTAATAGGTTGTAGTTCGGTTCTTGGGGACTTAACATACAAAGTTCATAACAAGTTCATATCAAGAGTTCATAGCATAAGTTCATTGCACAAGTTCATAACAGAAAGTTCATGAAAGAGTATCGTTCCAAGTTCATTAAGTTCATAAAGCAATATCGTTCCAAGTTCATTAAGTTCATAAAACAAGGCTCAGCAAGTTCACAAAATAGAGTTCAACAAGTTCATAAAACAAAGTTCCACAAGTTCAAAATAATAGTATGGACAACTCATAAAACATTAACATGATTTCCACCCCCAAAACATGAAAATAGTAAAAAGGGGGCTGTGAATACTCACTAGGGAGAGTTTGCGGTTCGAGCTTTGCGGTTTAGTGTTGTAGAGATCAATTTTACTAGTTCCTTACGGAACAAATAGTTTGTAGTGAGATACAATTTACTAAGCCATTATATAAGAACTACCTATCCTACTAGTGGTGTCGTAAAGTGTCCAAAGTTTGTCTGGTTCCTTATTGATAATAGTGAATTCACTGGGCCTTGTGTTCAAAAATCCATAAAGGAATGAAAATGAACTCCAAAAATAGTAAAACTTTACATTCGTGTTCTAACAGAGGGTATTAGTGTCTAGAAATTTTATAGAAATTTTTGAAGTCAATTTGTTATTTATTTGTAATTTAAGTCTAAATAATAGGACAAATTCATAATAAATAGCAAACAGTTGCAAAAAATGATAAATTAATTTCTACAGGTTCTCATAATGTTCACAAACCTGGAAAAAATATTATTTTGTGCTCATGAGTATTAAGACCAGTTTTGTAAATTCATGCACTAATTAAATGAAAAACCTGAATAAAATACCACACAGAGACCAAATTGTATGAAAATTTAGATGCTATCCTTATTCTGTACATAAACAAGTTCCACAATTTTTTGGATTTTTATCTCATTTGTAAGTATTTATTTTGAAATTTTGGCCATTAAATCTTTATTTTTGTAGAAAAATAAAGATTTGTTCTAGCACTTGGGGTTTCACAGAACATCTATTAATAACATGATATTTCAAAAAAAAATTAGAATTAATTTGGAGCTAAATGGGGGTATTCAACCCCAACAAGTTTAGAAATGTAGCACTAACTAGTGCATGAGTTCCAAATGTAGCTGGAAGTTCAACAATTTTTGTAGAATCTTGTATAACGTTTTTGTTCATGAAAATTTTTGTCTTCTAATAAAAATGTGTTAAGTCCCTAAAATAATTTTCTCCATATTTATTGTGGGGATTAAGGGCCTTGATCATCTAATGCAAAACCAGTGGTCACAGAAAAGTGCTGTTTGAGCAACTGTGTTGTAAAAATCGTCAAAAATCGAATTCTTAAAGTTCTACAGTGAGACCACTTGGGTTCGAAATTCAACTCATAGAAATATGTCTCAGAAAATGAATATCGTAATTTGGTGAAGTAATTAGTGAGATATGGTTGTTCAAAGTCGAATAAATAATTCTGGCAGAATGCATGTTACCTTTGGTTTGATTAAAGTGCCCCATTTGGGTCATTTGTTCACAAGAACAACATGCATACTCTTTTTGTTAGAAAATAAAGGATACCATACTATAGTTTACTGAGGAATAAGAAACTTTGGTTTGCCTTGATCCAAGTCATAGATCTAGGTTTATCCAAGACCCCAAAAATGGGTGTTTCGTTCTTGTTATAAAGAACTCATTGGAACCAAATCTTGCACTAAGATTGGCACCTCAAACTCAATTTCTATTACATGCATGGAGTTAATATACACCCAAGATGTAATAGAAATGGTTTTTGTCATGGTAGAACACAAAAAGTGAAGAAGAAAAAGGTGTAGAACTTGGTTTTTGAAATCATATGAACATACATGCTTCTTTTCACTCTTAGTATAGGTTTGATCCCAAATTTTCATCATTTCTAACACATGTAATGTGTTATGGTGAGAATCTGAAAACACCAAGAGTGAGGAAAGGATTTCTAGCCATTAGAGGTCATAGAATCCGAAAAGCAAAGAAGAACATGAAGAAGAAGAAGTAAAGTTGTAAACTCATAAGGATATGTTATGTTTCCCACCTTGAATCCCATTTTTGGTGAAGCAAGAACTCCTCAAGGCCTTCAAGAATCTGAAAATAGAGAAGAATATGGATGATTTTTCAGATGTTTAAGAGTTTTGGGATGGGAGAGGTTCCTTGGAGAATGAGAGATAAGTTGGGTGATTTTAGAGAGAAGAAGGAGAGAAAGTGAGGTTCTATCTATCTTGATAGGCGATCCCTCTCGTCATCTCTTTGGGATATACTGCATTAAAATCGTCCACAAAACTCCAGTAATGTGAGTTAACTTATGAAAAACGAAATGGAAAAATCTCTCCCACAAAATATGTCTCTAAAATAGGTTTTGCTCTCTCACAATCCAAAATCTAACCTCGAAATTTTGCCTAAAGGAGCAATAATGAGTGAGAGAGAGAGAGAGAGAGAGAATGAGTTTAGAGGGGTTGATATGGTCGACGTTTTTGGGGAAAATAAAGGCTTTATGAGGCTTCTTGATGGTTGTAACATTTTTAAATATTACCTCCTTAATTTTTTATAAAATGGTTTTTAGCTTTTATAAAAATTCTAGATATTTTTGCAATCTTCTAAGGGTTTATTATCTTGGTTTTTGTTTTGGCATTTTATTTTTAGAAATAAGTTCTTAAACTTGTATTATCTAGAATTAAGTTATCAAAATGATAAATTATGATTTTATTTTTATAAAATAAAATTTTTATATTTCAAATAAATGAAATAAAGGTTCATAACATATGAATGTAGGATTAGACAATCCTTCGATTATACTTTTGGCTCATAATTCAATTTATGATATTTGGATATTATTTAGAACTTGTAATTAAATCAAATTATGATTTAATTAAATTGAGTTTGATAAGTTAGCAAAGTAGTTAAGCATGTCATATGTTCTGATTAAGAAATTAGGGTATTTAACTTACCCTTGAGCCGTGATCTATTGAACATGGTTTTGTGTTTAGTTTTGAGATTGAACTTTGGCAGTTGACAACCTAGTTGGAGTATTCTCATATCAATGTGACTACTTAGTACAAGCTAAGTTAGACTACTTGTTCCGAGGGATCTATTAAATTGCGATCTAGCTCAACTTGTTGCATCTAAAGCCGAGTTATGTGTACGAATGGAGGTGAAAAGGTTCTAGATGAGTCCTAACCTGAGTTTTGACGGTTTTCACGTGAACTCCAAACGACTTTAGTACATGCGAAAATACAATTCCCTTAACACATCCAATGATCAAAGAACTCATGCAACTGACACCACCATCTTCTTGCTACCGTTCCTTTCCTAGAAACGGTAGTGCCTTGGACTCCAAAGGTCTTCCATAGGCAACTGCCGATCATACCCGGACAGATGATAGAACCACTGAACCCTGACTTCACTAGAGAACTATAACACTAACACTGACCAAAGATCCTCCAAGCAATACTCCTGAACTGATCCCGACAAAGACCCGGAACAACAACAGAACAAGCACAACCTACTCCACAAAATACAACCGTATGAAGATTCGTCGAAGACTTCTCGGCATGCAGAATGGCATATAACAATCCTTGATGACCCAGAAAATAGCAGAGAACCGACCTGAGATATAAATTATTCTAACCCAATAAAAATTCCAAAGCAATACAAATTCCCGATATCCACTTTGAAGAAGTAGAAGATAACATACCCGCAAAACATCTAAAGGAATCCTGACCTCCTCCTCCTGAGTTACCCCGAGCATACAAGAACTCCAAATTCCCTACCTTGACCAAACCGAAGACCACCGGGGTCCATTCCAAAATACCGCGAGTATCCTCCGATGAGATAAACCCCGCGTTCGCGCATCGATCGACTCAGTATCTGCTCCTGATCCGGAACCAGAATGCGAATCCCCATTTCTCAGTGCCCAACACTAAACCGAAACAAAATGCAAAAGATCTGAATGCCAAGAATCTTTATCCTACAGGATTCCTAGATTCTCCAAGACTCTCCCCGATTCACGTATGGATCCTGTGCTTTTAGTAGTATGGGCTAATAATACTACCTTCCACACCTATCCATACTTTCCTCAAGAATCCTCCCGGATCCTCTAAGTCACCTTATCAAATCTATACACAAACACTCGCTAAACGGCGCTACAAATCCCACTGAAGCAATCCCTAGGCTTTCCTAGGTTCCCGACCTCACCCTGCCATCAACTGTTGAAGAACTCCTCATATTGCCCGTCACCCACCTCATGAATACAATCACATGCAACAAAGCTTAGATTATACTTCGAGTAACATACTTATCCCTACAACGGTTGGACTCAGACAAGAGCTGCGCAATAGGGTCAAATCCATCGTTCTGATATTATTCAACCTTTGTCACATGTGACTTGACATATTCACTTAGTAGTTAACTCCCATCACTTAAGAGTTCAACAAAGCACAAAGCAAGCATCATTTGTGCAGTACACTCCAATCCCACATACTACAACTCATACAAGGAGCTCCCACTCCCGTTACTGCCTGTCCATACATCCAAATCGAACCAATCTAGCATCACTTGCTTCCTAGGCTACTAGGCATCACATAACATGCCAACCTACCACTGGCTAATCAGAACTAGCATGCAAATCTACAAGATCATACAATAGGAAAACAAGGCATCTCTCTTAGTATTCTATCATGCAAAAACTGAGCAGATCCTTAGCCCTAACTAGCATGCGATTCACAGATTCATAAATCAAATCATAGCAGATAACATGTATGGGTATTTTGGGAAAACTTATTTGAGCTCGACTGATTACATGCACCACACCCTTTCTTCTTTTAAAGAAATCCCATTCAAAAATATTTGTTTATTGAAAAAGTTTACCAAATCCTCAGTTTGAGTTTAGAAACACCTGAAAGTGTGCCCGAATCCCTCAAACCAAGGCTCTGATACCAACTTGAAACATCCCAAAAGTAATGACATAAAATTACATTTTTATAAATTAATAAATCGTTGATACATATCATTTCTATAAAGCCAGGGTATTCAAGATTTAGCAACACATCATTAGATAATAGTAAATCACAGAATGCGGAAACATGCAGTGTGTGCCCTATAATCCTCCCGACCTCTTCCATTTTTTTTAAAAATCGAATCACCTGAAACATAAACTAAAAACCGTAAGCACAAAGCTTAGTGAGTTCCCCAAAATACCATATACCATACATAAACAAATAAACACATAATGGGCCCCACTCGGTATACAGATCTGTAAGTCATCAGGCCCCGCCTGGCATCCTGCCCCACCCGGTATACATATAAACATATAACATGTACACATATAAACACATAAACATATAACACACAACACATGCCATAATCACAAAGATAAATAGCATGCATACCAGTCATCGGGCCCCGCCTGGCATCGGGTCGTACCCGGTAATCATAAAAACACATACAAATAACTAGCATGCAATATACTCATCAGGCCCCGCCCAACATCGAGCACCACTCGGAAGACATAAACACATAACAGATGCAAGAGTCATGCATAAAACAAGCACACTAAGCATAATAAACCATGGCCCGACATTGGTGCCTTCGACCCGCCTAACATAGTGAGGAAACTCACCTCGCACTGCTGAAATCCTGTGGATAAATCTCTGCCTGCTAGCTAACAGATCCCCGAACTGTCAACATCAAAACAAAACCCCATTAACAATTTGGGTTCCAATGCATAACCATAAATTTACACTTGGGGTAAAAAGACCATTTTACCCTAACCTAGCTTGGCCCAAGACCAAGGCCCAAACCCACACTCTGAAGGCCCAAACGCCAAATAATCAACCAAGGCCCAACTATGCCTAATTTTCCAAATTGGGCCCAAGCCCCTTACATGGTCCTTACCCCAAAGCCCATCCAAATATCCTAGTCCATACACTTGTTCCCAGATGGCCCATCAAGAACCCAAACACCTGAGCCCAAAAGAAAATGCCCAACTCGAGCCCAAACACAATTAGGGTTTTCACATAAAATGACGATTAGAGTTAAGTAAAAACACTTAACCCATGAAGGACTTAATCCATCAAGTCCATCACTCTACGCGGGTCCCAGCAAGTCCCAGCTGAAGTCTCCAAATCTAGGGTTTTCTAAACCCTAATTAGGGTTTCCAACCCACAGCCTGCCAACTAGATCCAAGGTTAAGTTTTTAGGTTAATTAGAGTTTTAATAGGTCGGGCGCCACTCACTTCCACCTCGGGCGGTGGTGGTCAATGGCAGTCCATGACGGCAGGAGGCGGCATCCACCATTTTTTAATGGTGGTAGCTTATAATTTTTAACCCAAACTTTATCACAGCAACCCGGAACACACAAAACATCCATACAACACATATATGCACATAGCCACCCAATGTGGTAGCCATCATGGTTGGCCGCCATGGTGGTTCTCTTTCAGTTTCTGGCAACGAACACACACACACACAGACTAAAAGTCCCACCACGCAGTTGAGCTTCGCACCTGGAGAATGACGACGGCCGAAAGAGTGACAAACGGGCAGTGACACAAAACAGTGGCAGCAGCGGCGCTAACGGTCGGCGTTATCTGTGACGGCGTGACCCCTTGGCGGTACCGGTGGCGTGACCCACGACAGAACAGAAGAAGGTAGGATGCACATCTGAGAACAATAGCAAGACAACCACGACGTCGACCTTCAACAGTCCTTGGCTTCGTCGGCAGCAAATGCGGTGGCATTGGTTGGTGGTTCACGACTTCAACAACCGGGGTGGCGGCGCTGGCTGGAGGGGAGGGGAGATAAAGGTGGTGGCTGGAAACTTTCCTAGGTTTAGGGTTTACATGTAGAGTAGGAAGAAAGAAATGAAGGGGACGGTTTTAAGTCCCGTCTCCAAATCAAACTCTAATGCCAAAAAAAAGCTTATGGTCCCTCCTCTCCGAATTATTTTCAACATAAATCCATAAATTACCATTCAGACCCCCAACTTCCAAAATCTTTTCAATTTAAGCCCAAAAGCTACAAAACAACTCCAAATGATTTTTCTTTAGCCACATAGCTCAATTATTCTTTACACCACAAACCCCGAAAGAACCCTTTGGACCTCCAAAAAAATTTATAATGCCAATTACACCCTTCTTCACTAAAACTCTTTTATTTAAATTTTATTTATCGGAATAAAATAATACTTAAAATACATTCCTGGATTTTATGGTTTATTTTTGAAACGAGGCGTTACAGTGGATATACATTTTTTTTCAAATCATCATATTAATTAGCTGATATTTTCACAAAAGGCATTGCATGAAGATGCATTTATGAGAGTATTACATAGGCTTGCAATGATGGAGGTTGAATCAATTCCTAAATTTGAAAATGATTATTATTCACTTGCGAAGGGTTGCGAAGCATCGCAATGCCTCGTAACATGTGAAAGTTTTTGAACATATTCTTCACGTTAGTTTCATAGTATTTTTTTTACTATTCTTGTACGACGGGTTGTGATCCATCGAAACGCTTCATAGTTCGTATCTTTTCTTTACTTTTGTACTTTATGTTTTTTGTTCATTCGCGATGGGTTACGTGTCATCATAGTCCTATATTTTTCTTTCTTAAATATTTTTCAAAATCGAAATATATTTTTCTATATTAAAAATTTTCAAAAATCCGAAAATATTTTTCTTTCTTAAAAATTTTCAAAAATCCAAAAAGATTATGTTTTTCTTAACATATTTCGGAAAACCCAAAAATATTTTCTTTTATTAAAATTTGTTGAAATATCAAAAATAATTTTTTTGAGAATGTTTGAGATTCAAAAGGGAGGAATTGACGGTGAACACAAGTTGTTCAAGTATGAAACTAATAAATTAACGGAAGAAACAATATATTTTGCAATGCCATGAATGAAACCTTTGAAAGTTTGATTTTAAACCAACTTGAACTTATGGATTTGCAACCTTTGTATTTGTGATCGAAATCTTTATAACCAAGATTTCTGTGAAATACAAGCAACCTTACCATCTTCTATCTAAATTTGTTATTTATTGCACACATTTTACTTAAAACCCTTAACGGTCCAGATTATTTCCAATCTTAACCTAGGTCTTACAAAGTTTGTGTTTGTGATCATAAACCATTATCACCATGAATTATGTGAAACATCACAATCATTACCAAGTTTCGAATTTATTTTTCAAGTATAAAACAAATTGAAATTGCGGTTTTCTAATTTGATGTTAATGATCTATGATCAATGTCACCATGATATTAGTGAAATGCCAAAGACATTACCTACTTCTTTCTAATTTCTTCATCGCAAAATCACACATATCACTTAAAAACCATTACATTTCAAGTGATTTCCAATTTGAAATTAGGTTTTACAAACTCTATGTTTGTGATTGTAATCATTGTCAAGATGGTTTGTATGAAACACCACACACCATACGTTGGTTACGGTTATGAAACTATATCATGTTGCAAAATTAACTTTCACTACGATGGTGCTTTTATTGCTATGATGATTATCACTCCGATAATTACATTTTGCTAGAAGATGCAAAAGTGTTGCTATGAAAGTACTAGAGCACGGTTGTTTCATTTCTGTTATAAAATGATGAACTGGCAAGTTGTGATTGGGCTATTCAAAGATGATCATGAGTGTGGGTTGCAAGAATAGTTATTCTGACATAGATTGGATGGGCATTTAATGCATATCTTTGGCGGTTTCTCTATCCATTTATTTCGGTCTTTTCAAATTCAAATTTTAACCGTTTGGATTCCACTATTTGTATAAATACCCATTCCTAAACCTAGTTATATCTGTATGCACTCATTATTTTCTAAATCGATTACTCAAAATCCCTTTGAATCTTCAAGTGTTCTTGTGTTTCTCTTCAAGCATTCATCAATGGCGTCTTCTTTTGATCGTGTTTCATTTATGGATCTGACTACATCTTCTATTACTCTTACTGTGAAGTAGAATGAAAATTTGATTAATGATTTGGATGCCTCAAAATATCCAATTGTTGTTCAACAACTTATTGAATGTCTTATTTATTCGATCTTGAAGAAGGAACTTGTTAATCCTGGGGATGTTCCATTGTCAGCGTTGATTTTGGCTTTTTCTACTACTAGTTATTGTAAATCGTTGGATGTGATGAATTTTGAAGTTCAAGGTCATAAGACAAGAGTTTCTAAAGCAAATTTCTTCAAATTATCAGGTTTAATAACTAGTGAAGCTCATTAAAATCCATAATTAATTCCATCTGCCACTATGCTCAAGGTTTTACATCAAATGTGGTATTTTCCAGTTCTTACTCAATTGTCTAGGTTTAAGAAATCTTGATTAGCAATATTTGGAATGCAATGTTCATGATATTCTTCAACTGTTTCTCAGAGAGAACATCTCGATCGGACAATGCGAGTAAATTATTCCATTATTGATGTATGGAATTTTTACTGATGAGAAGGTCGATCTAGGTAATGTTCTTTGGGCTTTAACGATCAAGAGTTCAGAAATATCTTGTGCAAGATTTTGGACAATCTTTGCAAAGAATTATTGAGATCATTATAGAGTACCACAGACGCACGACATTCGTATGGCTGAAATGATGGGTTTTTTATAGGTTATAAATCTATGCATGACGCAGAAATATACTTTACTTTTAAGTGCACATGCAACCTATTTGGATCTATGTTTTCTCTATTGATAGAAATAACCTATGATCATAAAGAACCCTAAAGGAACTCTATAATAATCGAAAATAAGCATTGAGTTAGGGTTTACATACCTTTTGATTGTTAGAGTAAATAAACAAACAAAATTTCTTTTGAAATCCTTGGAAAGCAAGTACTAAAAATATGATGCCTCTAATGGCTCACACCCAAAACCCTAGAAACCTTATAATGAAGAGGAGAGAGAGAGAGAGGAAAGGGATAGAAATTGCGTTCCTAAGATTGTAGGTAAAGGCATGAACGAAATTTGATGGCCTTAGGATCCTATTTATAGTTTAGGTAACTTGTAGGCAAAGCCAGATTTTAATTAATTAAATAATAGATTTAATCCAAATTCAAATCCTTTCCTTATCTATATCGAGGAGGCTTCCAGAAACCCTAGAAGGGCCTCCAAAACCATCCACCCTTGGATGGTTCTAGAATTGTCTTCTTTTTTTCAACTATTAAACAATTAAAATTCACCCCTTGCACCTTTAATTAATTCCAATTAATCCCAAATTAATTCCATATTAATTCTGATTAATAATTAATTAATTCTAATTGATTTCTTATTAATTTATTAACCATATAAATTAACAAATCAATTATTTAACTATTGCTCTCATGGTAATTTATTAATCACATAATAAATCAAGAAATCAACTATCTATTTCCATTTAATGTATTAACCACATAATATATTAACAAAACATTTCTTCCATAATTTCCAATTAGTTTATTAATCACATAATAATCTAATAAGTTGTACTTCCCTCTCTTAATATCATTTCTAGCTATTTCTTGTCACGAGGACAACCTAAAAAGGACTTTTCTCCTATTTGCTTGTTTATACCAATTTAGTTATGAACTTAGACACGTTAATCCAAAAGTCTCCCACTTGGATAAGTCTATAACTACAATTCCAGGTATAACCAAACAACAAAGATTACTTTCTAAGGCCACTGCCGAACTTCGATCTAATCAGACAATGGCCCTAAGATAAGTGATCAGCTATTCCTTTATTCTACAGGATATCATACTGACAAGAGACATGGATAAAATCAATCTCATAGTTCAAGATTCTGTTTCTTGATTTCCAGATTTATGATGACTGAATTCAAACTACTAATTGAACATATAAATTTATTCCAGACTCGGCCAAGCACTTCAAATGTTGACAACAAATCATCGAGGGGCCTATGGATATCACTTTTCCTGCTAAGACAAAAGGAACGAATAAATTTAGACTTAAATACTTGTATCTTTTACCCACCAAATCATACATGACACTACGTTTCATAATATCAGGTTACTGATGTGTTTTTGAAATACCAATGCATAACTGACTTGTAAATTACAACTTTTATATCTACGTTTGAAGAATAAAATGTATTATCATCTCAAAATTACTCGTGATATAATCCATGAAATAATTCTCTGAGCGTGGGTTTATCCAATACTCAAAATCTTCATTTTCTAAGCACTCATGAATATCATAGCAATCTTATTGAAATGTTCAATCCGTATGGACAATCTACAATCTATTCATGACAGTGTTAATTCACTACTTACTTCCAAAAGTATAAGTGACTATGGAATTTCATTAATCAAATCATTCAGGAAGTAAAACATGCAAAGTGAAACACAATAATAAACTAATTGACTATGGTATCATACTTATTGAATATAGATAAATCCTTATTAGTTAATTACCATAACAATTACAAATTTATTCATTGTATAATGTTTCGAGTAATCAACTAACCTCTTTAATTAAATAACATCACTCATGTCATGTTATGAACATGCATACTATCCCTTTCGGTGGTCCTTCCTTTGTGAAGAGATCAATTGGACATTACTCCTATGATGCTCATTTCACAATTCAAAATTCTTGTCACTATCGAAGATGTGATGGAATTCAAAATTTACATGCATTGATCTGTTGTGATATCGAGATTCCAAAGTCTCAAAGACAGAGTTTTCGATATTACAGAATATTCCACTTGAACTTTGCTACTAGAAAAAAAATTCCATTTTAACGAAGTCTTAAATTCAAGGTACACTCCTTGAAAACTTATCTTGGATTAAAGTTTCTAACTCACATGTTGACTTTGTAAGCATCTCCTATTATGGAAACATTTCTATATTCCCATATGACCATTAATTTCTGATCAAGAATCATCTTAATCCAAAACGTGTCATTGTGGTCCGTCCCTAATAATATCATACTCCTAACTGTCCACAAGCAACCAATATTTGGTAAAACCTCAAAATGTTCTTGATAGTTGTTTAATAACTTTAGTCACACAAAATTATAATCCTTTCTCACAATGTTCAAGGAATTTGAAAATTTTATAATAAATGAATATTACAACATATACACTCGATCCTATATCCGAAGCATATGTGACTTGATTCATTATGTCTTACATAAAGATTCGATATTAGTTAAATTCTTTGCTATAATATTTCTATTTATAAAATCTCCTATGTTGAAACATTTCAACATGATATTCATATATGCATTTGACTAAGTTCTATTAAGCCATTTGATCTAAACCTTTATATTCAAAACGAAGTATGAGTGACCTCTCCCTTAAGTCTACTATAGCGAAACAATTCTCAAACTTTACAATTTTCAACTTGGAGACATTGTTCCCTAAGAACAATATTGTCAACATGTGTGGTACTAGCATAACAATTATGCTCCTACTAGCTTTGACATGTACCCAGAAATCAACTAGACTTCTAGAAATCAATACTCTTGACTTTCTTATAGAGGTATTGATATATGTTACGCGATGATTCGATAAGTCTCCAACTAGACTTCCTAAGCTTATACACTTAAATTTTATAGCATATGTGTATGTTTAAACCCTTCAAGACTGATAGATATGTTACATCCCCAAATTTCATGGTCATTTTAAAACTTTTTATTTATGCTTATTTATTACAAAGCTTATTTATTAATGGAATTTGATCCATTAAAAGTATTTTCGAAGAAACATTTCCATTGATTTATTAAGGCGGGGGATGCCATAACTGGTACAAGAAACATAAACATAAATGGAGATTTACAATGTCTCAATATACTAATGATCTACATCTCCTTGAATCTCTCAGCAAATAATCATCTATCAGTACCTTCATATCGATACATGTGAGAAAAAGAAACTAAGTGGGTCAGGTTGGGAAACCTGGTGAGTACATAGGGTTTTCAACCCACAATAATATAGTTTAATTATAAAATAATTAACCTAATTTCTCATCCCTGTTATCTTCTTTATTCTGAAAGATCTACCCTAAGGATCTTTTATGCCGACAATACTAGTTCATGGAATCCTCCATAATACTTGTTAGTAGTTTATTTTTATATCTTCTTTCCTAAGGGTTTGTCCTAAGGAAGAGACACAAAGTCCATCACTGTCAGTTTTAATCTAATAGGCACAAAATCCATAGCTGCCAGTGTTTATTTGGTAGGCACTAAGTCCATAACTGCCAGTCTTTATCTATTAGGCACTAAGTGCATAGCTGCAAGCGTTTAGGCACGAAATCCATCGTTGTCAGCATTGTCAGCGGGACGGTCATGGATAGTTTGGTGGTTGTCACCTTTACTTTGATAGGTGATTATATCATTGGTACACTCACACTATTACCGTTTCTACGGTCGTGGCATTCTATCCTTGCATATATCTTTCATTTTACTATGACACCTATTACTACCCTTCATTACCCAATGTATTATATCTATAAAAATACATATATGGTATAAATCATATAACTTATCTTTATATCATTCCATCTAGCACATATCATCTTTGCACATAAGCACATATAGCAATTTATCAATTAGATAGTTCATATCTATATATAAGATGAAGGTAACTATGCACACATCTGATTTAGGTCCGTGACTAGAGAATTCGGCAGCACTCCGCCAAGCTCCTTGATATTTCCTCTTACCTAACCTAGATACAAATCTCACTAAGTTTAGTCTAATACTCCTAGCGACTAATGATAGTTTGCATTACTCCTTAATCTCAATATCTATCAAGTAAGAAACAATCAGGTAGGATCATATTGGAGGCAGGGTCTGTTTGGTATACATAGTATACCGTTTGGAAATCCCACTTTAAACACCTTACTAAATCTAGCCTAGACATCTCTCCCATAAGTAGTTCAACTAGTATAATGACTTGGAATCACAGATAAATCTTAATTATAGGTTCATAATAACGACTATGACTATAATTAAAAGTTACACTTGAATAAAATAAGTGTATCTTAACTTATAGAGTACACTGATGAAAAATAGGAATTATGCGGGCATAACTCTGACTCGAGAGTTCCTAATTGTCGGCTATCAGACACCGCATGGATTCGCCGACTAAAACCTAAGGGAAAATGAGCTCAAATTTGAGAAAAAATCGAGAGAGAAATGTTTGAAGGGTGTGGGAATGAACTTAAATTCGACTGCTATTTATAGGGGTATTTCGTCTGCACGTTGCACATAAATAAGGTGCACGTCGGACATTTGGTCGGAAGAGGGCGACGTGTCACTTGTTGTGCAGTGTCACGTGTCACATTATGGGTGAAGTGTTAGTGTGTGCCAGACATGTTGTCTGTGCGTACGGGTGCATGCGGAAAAATCTGAATTCTTAAAAAATTCATAACTAATTTATATGAGCTCTGTTGTTTATGGGTTTTATATCCACTCATAGCTATCGACGAGATTTACAACTTTCATTTACACTACGTCGGCTAGTTTAGAATTTATTTTTAAAGTAATATTTTTAACAGGGTTATACTGTTAAAGTCCCTTAAAAATTCATAACTCTCTCATATGATATCCGTTCTCGAATGTCTCTATATCAACGGAATCATGAGTACAATATCTTCAACTCGCGTTTAGATTGTTTTCCCTAACAATCAACCGATCTCTACTTCAGTTTCTGAGTCGTATACTGCTGTGCTGACACCTGTGAAAATCCTAACTTCCTCTCACAAAGTCAGATTTGGACGTTCTCTATATGCATGTTCTCGGTTCAACAATTACTACAACTTTTGTTTAGATCACCTGGGCTAAAAACCAACCTATCTCTGACTCATTATTTACGACATACAGTTTGAACGTAAAACTTTTGAAGGTCGTAGGTTCTTCACTAGAAGTCTGATTTGGGCATTCTTTACATGTACGAAATCCTCGTCAAATATACTATAACTTTGGCTAAGATTATTTATCCTAAATAACCCTCTGTCAAAAAGTCAATTTTAATGCTTATAATAGTCAAATTGACTAGCTCTAATTTGCATGTGTTACAAGGTATCTCTCTCGAAAATTCAAACAATTCCATGCCGTTCCTTACAATTCGAAATATGAAGAGGGATGCCATTCAAACATAGCTAATATCCGTATCGATCTTTATTAGATCTTTTAAAATCTGTCAACGAAAGTATTTCCTCATAATCATTCTCATGAATTAGAGCGAAACCTTTGCCACCTAGATATACATTCCCATCCATTTGAATCTATTATTTCCAACCTACAATCATAAGAAAATGTTTAGGAAAAAAACAAATTCAAATTTATCTTTACTTCATGGAATGAGCTTTGCTACTCTAAATTTTTCCCCCCTGGCAGCACAAGGGCCTATCAGTGCTTCCATGTTGTTAGCATCTCACCCATATTGATCATGTACTTTCACTTACCAATGTGCTTGGCTCTTGTAGTTAAATGAAAAACATAGAACTCATAAGCACTATTATCTCAAATAGAAGTGCACAAAAATAATAATGTGTCAATCAAACACGACAGGTTATCAACCTCGGGTCGTGTGCTAGTGATAACTAAAAGGTTTATTATCGGTTGACTCTTGAAACTCTCAAGATCAATACGACTCCCAATGACTTCTTCACATATGAGTTTTTTTTCAAGGAACATTCCTTGATGAGCTAAAACAAATATTCAAAAGTTCGTGTGGATTCCCGACAAGAAAACACTTCATATAATTGGTATCAGTTTTTCTTTTGTTTCTCAATTGACGAAAACATCACAACTCCAATTCTAAATGTGCTAGAGTAAGATAGCATTATTACTCCACATTTCATGAGGTGTTATCAACCTTCTTAGTTTAAAATGAGTTTCAATATATGTTTTATAGTTACTAGAACACGACTCTAAAACTTGATTGGAAATGAATTATGACTCATCTCTTGATCAAACCATTTCCAACAATATCCAATTCCTCTTCTTGGTCATACAATTTTACTAAGATGTTCTTCAAGGATCAATTGTGATATGATTCCACAATCATGAAGATGATCATAAAACATGATACTAAAGTACTCTCCTTTCCTTTCAGATTATAGAAATGTTTATATTTCTTCCTAATAGATTCTTCTTATTCGTTCTGATACTCTTTGAATCGTTTTAAAGTATTAGAATTATGCTTAATCTTATAAACACAACCATATTCACTAAATCATCAGTAAATCATGATGAACAGATTTATCATCCTTTGTGGTGGATCTGAATAGTCCATATTAACATGTACTAGATCCATTAGTCTTTCACTTGCCGCACATAAACACGTGAACAATGAATTAGTCATAATTTTTTACAATGAATAAGACTCTTATGGATCACACAATTTGAATTTTATGACTCCAAGTCTACATCCAATTGAAACTTGATATTTCTTTTCATTTGGTTGATTATGAAAGTACCACAAGCGATATCATAAGAATCAAATCCACAATTAACATTGTCATTATTAGAAACGCGATCAACATATTCATTTATTCTATTGCAAGGAAATATATATTTAGGCAACCTGATGAACCAAAACATCATTTTATTGAAAAAGAAAATTGGAACTTGTCCTTGCAATGCATAAATAGAAAACTATGTTTCTAGAAATCTTTGAAAAATAATAGCAAACTATTAAATTATCCTAACTCCTTAATAGTAGCTCCAAATTATGACCATCGAACCATGTGAAAAAAGCCCATCTCTCACAATCAGATTTAGCTCACTCTACTTAATATTCCTTATTTCTCTTAGACCCTCCAATATCATCAAAATGTGATCATCACATTATGTATTAAGAGTTTATGAATAGGAACTTAAAAAACAATGGAGTTACATATTGGATATACCTGACGTAGAGTCATACGAATTGACTTTACCATCTCTGATATCCTTTAGGTACTTTGGACAGCTTTGCAACCAATGTCCTTTCAACTGACAGTGGAAACAAATGGAATCTTTGGGGTTAACACGTGGAATGATCCCATATGCTTTGATTTTGGATGACCCTTTCCGTTGGGAAGAGAAATCTTTTATGGACCACCAATGCCACCATTGTTAATTTCCGTGGAAACCTTGGAATCAGACCCAATAAAGCAACTCTGTTTCAGATGTGCTCTTAAGCATTTCTGCTTCAACAACCATGAACATTTGGGTCAGATCAATTAGCGTCATGTCGAGGTTCCTCATATAAAAGTTATTAATGAACCGATCATATGACTGTGGAAGCAATAGAAGAACCAAATCAATGACTTACTCCCTTGGGAAAACGACACATATTCTAGCCAACTTGTCAATATACGACTTCATTTTCAGAACATGCATACATACAAACTATCCATTTTGATGTCTACATGCTAATAAGTCTTGAGTAGTCTTGTATCTTTCAATTTGAGGAAAAGGTAACTTTGGGAGAGTCACATGGGTAGGAGGTGGAAGAGTTAAAGAATCATTATGTCCAGTTCCATCATTACTCAAAAAACATAAGACATTTTTACCTTGATCAGAATGTGGAAGACTATCTTCAGATGATTGAGGAAAACCATTCCATAAGAATGAGGAAGACCATTTATGTGTTCACAAGTCATTTAAAAAATAAGAAAAGAAAGAATTCAAGTTAGTTGATTTTAATCCTTAATTATTAACCCAAAATTTAAATTAAGGCTAGGATCCATATTTTCGATTCGAAATTTGAAGAGGGATGTCGTAATCAAATTCAAATCTATTTTAGATAGGTAACACTTTTACTAATTTCAATCTTATGAAACTCCTAGATCTTTTGAGATTCATTGAATCTTATCAACGACATGTTTAATCTCGAATTATGCTCTCATTTTGTGACTGGGATGCCAAGGATCAAAACGAGATGTGAATAACCACACAAACCCGCTTGGTAACATTGATGTCTTTTATCATCTCCAATTTATGTTGCGGTCAACCGCAGATGCTCTATCAATAATGATAATTTTCGATTTGTGCCATCATTTCAACTTTATAGTCCCAATATAGTATGTCGGTTAGCCATGCAAGCTCCACTAACGACTAATAAAGAATGATGTGCGTTTTTCATGGATTAGCATACACTTCTCCTTTTTTATAAATTAACTAGATTTGTGATTTATATAAAAGGTTCTAGTACTTTAATTGCATCATACTTTTGAGAATTTATGGTTTAGCAACCCGTTTGGCTAACGACCCTCCACCAAGCAAGGGAGAGGTGGGTGAGAGTGGACACCCATTCAACGGTCATTTTATAGGCCGTTTCCATATAGTCCCCTTTATAGCATGGTTTCCTAGAGAACCTCTATAATAATAATAATAATAAATAAGCATAGAGTTAGGGTTAACATACCTTTTGATTATTGTAGTAAATAACCAAACAAAATTCCTTCTTGAAACCCTAGGAAAGCAAGCACCAAAAATATAATGTCTCTAATGGCTCAAACCCAAAACCCTAGAAACCCTAAAAGGAAGAGGAGAGAGAGGAGAGGGATAGAAATTTTTTTCCTAAGCTTTTAGGTAAAGGCATTAACAAAATTTTGCTCCTAACAGTCGCCCAATCTAAAATTTGGTTTTTATGTCGCACACTGCTATACTGAAACTTCGAAAAATCATAACTTCCTCATATGATGTTAGATTTTGACGTTCTTTATATGAATGAGTTCGATTTTACTATTACAACTTTCGTTTAGATTACTTAGGATAATAAGCAACCTATCTCCAATTCACCTTTTATGACGCATATAGTCGTGTCGATTTAATCACAAAACTTCGAAGAAGGATAACTTCTTCATATGAAGTCATATTTAAGTGTTATTTATATCCTTGAGATAATCATTGTGACTACTACATCTTTATATAATATTATTTCTTATATCTTAAATGACTAGCCCAAATTTTTGGGCATTACAGTGCATGTGGTGGTAATGTTTGTTGACATGGAAGCTCTCCACGCCCTTTGGCGTAGCGAGTATGCCGGAAGACCTTAGAGCATTTCCAGTCCACATCAATATCACATTTTCCATTTTATTTTCTATTTCATACATCCCAAAATCCCACTTCATTTTGGTATAAATGATTTGTAGTATCTCAAATATAGAGTAATATTCTTCATTTGTATCAAAATAAAGTGGAACAATGGGGATCAACTTTAGTCGCTTTTAATTTGGATTATAAAATTTTAGTCTGATTTACATTACTAATTATAATTTAACAAAAATAACTAAAATTTATAATATCATGTTATACATTAAACGATATTAATTAATCATAAATATAAAATTTAATTTTATATATGGAAGTTAGAGAAAATAAAAACATTACACAACAACATGTTTTATTATAATTTTTTTATAATGAAATTTATAAAATTATTATATTAAAAAGCAGGCATGACCCTGACATGTCGGAGGCCTTGTGTGAAAATCGAAGTTAGGCCATATAATGTTTTTCTTGTAAAATATTATTAGAAAAATTTGCTACCAATGAATTTAAAACTCAAAGTTGTTAACAAACATCTCATAAATTCATTACCACAACATAATGTTTTCACTCAATAGATGTTCCAGTTTCTAGGAACATATATATTAAGTGCTATATCTTCTTTCATATCATCATTACCATTCAAGGTGTCTATGTCTTCATCTACACAATATATATATATATATATATATATATATATATATATATATATATATATATATATATATATATATATATATATATATATATATTACCACAACATAATGTTTTCACTCAATAGATGTTCCAGTTTCTAGGAACATATATATTAAGTGGTATATCTTCTTTCATATCATCATTACCATTCAAGGTGTCTATGTCTTCATCTACACAATATATATATATATATATATATATATATATATATATATATATATATATATATATATATATATATATATATATATATTCTAGCACTTACGGTTCAACTTTTTCTTCTCAAGTTTCTTCCACAACATCATGGACTTCTTCTTTAGGTTTTTCCACAACTTCATGAACTTCATCCATGTTTTCTGGAACACACAATTTAGCTTCTTCTTTATGTTCTTCCACAACTGTTTCTTCATTACGATGATATTTTGGCATTTGTTTGGCAATAAATCGATTGATAAATCATCTTTGCCTATGAATAAATTGTTATTCTTTTTGTTTTATTTTACGTTTAGATCAACTTAGTTCTAGTTTTCTAGTTAGAGACACAATGTCAATAACTTAACAATATATATTCGTAATATTTATTAAAAATTTAATGTTTAAAATAGTTAGAGAATCCAATAAAATTATTGTTTTCTAATATTTCTAAGTATTAGACTATATGATATTATTAGAAGCCAGAAAATAGACAGCCCATTGCCACACTCCCTCATCCCATAAAATATGCCAATGCCATACTCTGACGTCTTTATACCAAACATTAAAAAGGTAAAGCTATGAAGCATAGGGATAAAGTGATATACAAAAATCACGAAGAATTATACTCTATGACCCCTCTATACCAAAACATTGATAAGTTAAAGCTATATTGAATGGTGATAGAGCGAGAAATCCAATTCACAAGATACTATACTATACCAAAGGACAAACGAAGAACATTGATTTTTTACTGTCTCTACTTCATTATGAATTCATAAATAAATCATTCAAATAAAAATGAGCATTTAGCCTAGGAGAAAGAAGTTAAGCACAGTTGGGATTTGGGAAATTTAAAGATATAAGAGATACTTACATGTACTTAGGGAGTAAGTTAAAGGACTTGGAGAAGGACAAGGAGACTACCAATGACTCAGTGAGATGTCAAGATTCAAGACAGAAAAACGATAGTTTCTAGTGAGAGAGACGAACAACATCGATGATCTACTAGCATCGTTATTAGGGTTTGATCTTTTGGTGAGTTATATAAAACTATAACATTTTCTTGAACTTATATTAGAAACATATATGTACTTTTTTTATATAAGTACTTTCCTTAAACTGTTGATAATGTAACATCTGGATTTTGAGGTACTATTATTTTAAGCATCCCTTGTGATTAAAATTTGACATTTGGGACTTTTAAATTTCTACAACGTGGTATTTAGTATACCACGACGTGGTATTGCCATCGTCACCACATCGTGGTGATTTATTACCACGACATCGTGCATCTCTCCATACAAAATCCTAAGTTTCGGGCTTTGGACCCTATATAAAGGATATGAGGGATGGGTTTTCGACCACCCTTACCTCCTATTTCCCAAGAAGAGATCCAAAGAGAACCATACCCTATTGAGATCATTTGGTGCTTATTTTGGTAACTTTATGGCCCTTGAAGGAAGAAGGAGGACCTTGTAGATCAAAGGATCACCAAACAAGCTAATCTCCATCTTTTTATGCATATTATGGACCTCTTTAAGTCCCTCAAACCATCATCTTTATGTTTGTTCCTTCTAGATCTAGGTTAAAGGGTTTAGTTCTTCTTGATGGGTTCATATGAATGGCCAGTTTTGATAAAGTTGGCAACTTTATCATTCTTTAAGGTCCCAAGAGCTGCATATGTTCTAGATTTGAAATGGTTCACTTATTTGATGCAATACATGGGGTCTTGACCCCATTTTTACCTTTTTGACCTAATTTTGAAGGATGATGAAACAACGTAAATTGTAAAACAATTTTTCATTTTTCAAACGCAATAAAACTCATATAATATTCTCCAAATCTCATGTGTATCAAATGTCATCACAGTAAAACATATCCTAGAATTTCAAAAACATAATCCTCTGCCAGTGTGTACAAATCATGCCGGCGCCTTCCCGCGATCCTCGGTAGTACCTGAAACACATATCACATAACACGGTAAGCATAAATGCTTAGTGAGTTCCCCAAAATACCACATTCACGTAATATACTCTCGAGGCTATAGCATTGCATGACCTCCCGGTCAATGTGTCTCAGTGGGACCTTCCGGTCCCACAGCTCTGGTAGACCTTCCGGCCCTACCATGCCTTGCCTTCCGGTCCCAACTCTGTTTGCCTTCCGGCCCAATTCATTCAGCATTTACATATCACAGTAAATATCTCACATAAGTCACATAAATCATACAAATACATAAGACCTTCCGGTCACATATAGTTACCATTCTAGGTAAAGTATAGTCAGAAGACTCACCTCGTATGATGTCTAATAAACTCTCGTGCTCGATATCTCCGATCTAGCCTCCGCCTATGAAAATGATAATATCTCTAATCAATACTCTCCTATATTCTCATCTCTAAAGAATGGGTAGAAGACCATTCTACCCCTCCATGGCCTCTCTTGAATCAGTTTGACCAAACCCTGAGGTCAAATGAAATCAACTCTAGTGAACGGTCTAACTTTGACCAGACTCGTCGAGTGCACGCGGGTGACTCGGCGAGTCCATGCGTGTCCTCTGAATCCTCCTAAGGCCTCGCTCGCCCCGTCGAGTTAACCTTTCACTCGACGGGTTACCACTGATCACGAATCGCGGGGCAACCCGATCCGACTCGTCGAGTGCTCTTATGGACTCGATGAGTTTCCTCCATGGCAACACTCATTTAACCTTCTGAGGTCAGATCTGTTTCTCTAACCTATAGATCTGACCTTCTAACACCCAAAAGTCACATAAAGGTTCAACCTTTATGTCCATGCACCACACATCAAGCTCTATTTGATGGAATAACTCTTAAAATGACAACCTAGATTCAAAACTCCAATGGGACTGCATAAAGCTGGATGATTGGGACTCTCTGGACCTCTCAAGGTCCAGATCCAATGTCTATTCCTCAATGGGACTTCACATGCTCCAATACTCAATTAAAAAGGGGTAAGGAAACCCTAGATTCATGGAATCTACTATACATACGAGAACAGGCCTGAAATCATACCTCAAATAGCAACCCTTGATGAAATGATAGCAGATCTAAGCCCCCCCTCCAATCAGCCTAGCTTGAATCTCCCTTCCTTCCTTGCAAGAGTGTACTATGGTGGTGAAATTAGCCCTCTTCCTCTCTCTCTATGCTCTCTGGTTCGATAGGGTTTCACAGGTGTGTGTGTGGCCGCCAATGAAGGCCATAAGGGCCCTTAAATAGGGCACAAGCCCAAAGATTTAGGGTTTCTGTCCACAGCGCGGACTCGTCGAGTCGACTCGCCAACTCGTCGAGTCCATTCATTAATCCGAGTCATCAGTCGCGATCATACTCGACGAGTTTAGGCGTCAAATCGCCGAATCCCTCTTCTTGACTCAAAATAAATACTTAAATTATGATACCTGGAAATCTGGATGTTACAATTCTCCCCCACTTGAATTAGATTTCGCCTTCGAAATCGCTCCTCAACAACATATAGATCTAAACCTAATAACCCGAAAAGCACTACTAAAAGGATCTCATACCACACCGATATTCTTCTCCATGGACACCTGAGTTCAAGCATGAACTCCTAAACCGGGAAGAGGACATACCCTTCTGCCGCTATGATACCCCTTCTGAATCTCCAGAATCTGAAAGCTCTAGTGGACTGTCTTACTGCCAGGCCACCCTCTCAAGCTATCACTATGTTATTCGCTCCTCGAATAATAGACCCTGAAAACTCACTGCCCCTCTGATTCTCTCGTTGCGACTGCTAGAAACAAGTCCATGCCCAAAACTAGCTACCGATCACTCATCCCGGACATGATAAACAATCCAGATCACATACCAAGGAATGAAAGGATCACATCAGCCCAGGGACCCAATCCACTGTACTGCCATCAAAACCCATCTGAACAACGAACCCTCAACACCCTAACCTCAGACACGGAAAATGATCATGCTTGTTCAGAAGCATCCTCCGACATCTAACAAACATAAACCTCAACTCCCTTCTCAATATCCCTTTGAAGACTGAGCACCAGGTCATCTCCCGACCCAGCAGTTAAACCTCCAAAGGTTACCCATCCCATGTCCCAAAACGTCTCACTGACTTCCTTCTCACAACAACTATCTCGGCCCAGTGTGACACACAAGTCACGAATTTCGCTTTACCTCAAGCGAATACAGAAGTCGTCTCACCCTCGACCTCTGTCGTCTACTACTCCTTAGTTCCATGCGTCTCGCGGTTTTTCCCACACAACCGACCTGACCCACTCAGGTCTAACACATCATAAGACATACAATACCCCGAAAAATAAAACCCTTTTCTGAATCTGGGGTCTCATTCGCCTACTCAATACACCACCAAAGCCAAACTCATACTCGAGAGTCTGGTTCAATACAGTATTGGAACTACTCGTCCCAATGGAGCACCCAACTCATGACCCATGACCCGCAACTCACGCGTACATCATTTCTCCAAGTCCTTTCGATTGCGATAACCACAACTTAACTCATAATATAACGATTCCCGACACATATGGAGACCCCAGTCTCGCCCCTGGTCCGACCACCAGATTCCCGAACTCAAGGATTAAGGCTACCCAAGCCTAAAAACTCTTCTGAGTCATGATCTGACTAGCGAATAATACGGCTCCCCGTAGCACCAGGATACTCTCTCGCTGGATAGTGAATACTACGGCTCCTTGCAGTATCTCAACACTCCCCAATGACTGGTGAGTACTACGACTTCCCGCAGTATCACAACACTCCCCCAATGGCTGGTGAGTACTACGGCTCCCCGCAGTATCATAACACCCTCTCTCTGACTAGTGAGTACTACGGCTCCCCGTAGTATCACAACACCCTCTCTCTGACTAGTGAGTACTACGCCTCCCCGCAATATCACAACACCCTCTCACTGACTAGTGAGTACTACGGCTCCCCGCAGTATCACAACACCCTCTCTCTGACTAGTGAGTACTACGATTCCCAGCAATACCACAACACTCCCCCAATGATTGGTGAGTATTACGGCTCTCTGCAGTATCACAACACTCCCCCAATGGCTGGTGAGTACTACGGCTCCCCGCAGTATCACAACACTCCCCCAATGGCTGGTGAGTACTACGGCTCCCCGCAGTATCACAACACCCTCTCTCTGACTAGTGAGTACTTCGACTCCCCGCAGTATCACAACACCCTCTCTTTTCTCCCCACAATCTCATCCTCAGGTCATTACCTCACTGCGTTCACTAAATCACACTTCGCTGCCCAACATAGATAGGTGCACACACCCACCCAGGCTAAGCATCACTACTCCTAACGACCGCCGTCGACAAAAACACTTTTTCTCGCTTCAATTCACATCCTTAGATAATCCTGCTTGATGTCAATTAGCTGAAAGGGCTCCCACCGGAACCATAGACACCTGATACACCACTCGCCATCTCATAACTAAAGTCTCAAAATGATCCAAAATTTAGGATATCATACTCGGATATCTTGGTACATCATCACAGTACCTTACGACGTCTTCCCTCATCCACTGATCTTCCACTAGCACAGCTCGCAACCTCGAAATACTCCAACTCACAACTTGAAACACAGAGGAATCGTCAATGTCAAGTACACGTTGACGACCATCCAAAACCCCATCCTCTATGGCTCAAACCCATGCGAGAATACTCATACTGACTCTGAAGTTGACTGCCAAGAACTGTTGCCCTTCCCAAAGCGAACATAACAACCCATACATCGAATTGGAAATTCTCCACCGTCGAAACTATCCTTACGAGCCAACCACCTCGAATTTACCATTACAACCTTGAAGAATCCCTAACCACCACAAGGTCTCTGACCAACGGCCGCCTGCCGTGGAGACACTCATCCCTTCCTGAACACGTACAACATGCATTATCTCGCTCTGGACCTCACCTCGAAGACCAATAACCCTGGTCTCATGTATCCATACCGCAGGTCTCCATATCCAGCTCTCTAACCGCACTAGGACAATTATCTGATTCTCTCAGTAAATAATCCAGTTCTCCCCCATTCAGGGTTCGAACCATCACCATTTGGTATACCGCAGTCTACTCCACAGACTGGCTCGCCAGATGCACCGATTCCGCCTCATGGGATATACCACACCGCGCTCGATGATCTTCCAGATAATAAACACATAACTCCAATTATCCTGAAATCCACCAATCTCAAAAACCTCCTCACATGACTGCCTCCAGCCATCTCGAAATCTCAGACCAATACACTGCCGGATATCCCATCTGTCCCTAATTAGTCCCGTCTCTCGATCTAGAAATAATCCACTATCACACCTCTCGTCTCCAATCCTTCCCCCAACGTCCCATCGTGTGGATTATCATAGAAACAGGAGACTCCGCTCTCACAACCGAGACACAACATAAGCAACGAGGGCCACCTCCCCGGTATACACCTCGAAATCTCCTGGAACTGCTGCCAAAAAGTATGCCTCACCCAGAAAGGTGCTTCCTCATTCTCCTACATCTCAGTCTCCACTAATAACCCTCTCATGGAATGGGACATACTTCGTAGTAGACATGCTGCTCAAATACTCTGGCGAAAAGATCACAACCATATGCTACCCCACAAGGTTCACCTCCAACTCTGAAACCGGAAGCTCAATATCTCTTCTGCCCATCACAGGAAACCGAAATAATACAACTTTGGTCACAGAAAGTGACATCTCCTTTATTGACCGATTGCTCAATTCGGATCGTAATCCTCCATAAATCACCATCTTCTACTCCTCCCTGAGTCTTGCGACTCCAACTGGCATTTCACCAAAAATCCCTCGGGATCTAACTCGTTTTTCCCCTTCAAGGCATGCTCCATTGAAACTCGTTCAACATGGACCTCTGGCCCCACACTCTTTCACATCTGATCTCAGTCTAACCAATCACAACAGAATAACTGGTAAACCAGAAGCACTAACCGCCACGAGTCATGGTACTCGAACCATGTGGCCACCTCTCGATCTGCTATGAATCATGGTACCCGAACCATGTTATCTAATCTCAATCTGCTACAATCATGGTACTCGAACCATGTTCTCTTTTCTCAATCTGCTACGAATCATGGTACTCGAACCATGACATCACCTCTCGACCTGCTACAAATCATGGTACTCGAACCATGACATCACCTCTCGATCTGCTACAAATCATGGTACTCGAACCATGACATCACCTTTCGATCTGCTACTTAAAACCTCCGGAATGCTCCCTGTATCGAGTATGAGTCCTCTGCTTTCAGTAGTACGGGCCCATACTATCTGCCACATCTACCCATACTTTATACATGGACCATCCCCGAGTTCCTAACTAGCTGCTCAATCTTCTCGATCACCAATCCCGTCACGCGTGTTCGCTCCTCTACGAAATGCTCTACTCTGTCAGCGTATTCATCTGACTAGGGTCACCCTCTCCTAAGCTCTTCCTAGGTTCCCACACTTAGCTAGTGGAGAACTCCTAATGATGCCAACCATCTACCTCCTGAATATCGTCATATTCACTTGGTAGCTGACTCCCATCATTGAAAGTTCCACAAAGCACGAAGCAAGCAGCATTCGGGCATCGAATAAACACGTAAAACCCACTCTGGGTTATAACTCCAATTGCTCTACTCATACTCAAAAGATATCACCGAACTCAGCAACTCTACCCCTCGCGGGTATCTAACTATTCTCTCAATAGGCTCTACAAATGCTCATCTAGGTATCTCTCCTAGATTACTCCTCTTCTCAAATCCTTCTCTAAAAGGATTCCTGCTGGATACTCTTACTCAGCACATACTCGGAAGCACATCACAGATAACAGCAATTCCTAGGCTAAGGCATCACAAATCAGGCCACTCTAGTCCTAAAATATGAAATACCTAGCCTGCCTCTAGCATGCATAATATCTCATAATATATCTCATAAATATCTCATAATACAAAAGTAAGGATATTTTGGGAAATCACCGTTCGGGCTCTGGCTGATTATACACACTGCTCTTTCTCGTTTTCTCTTAGAAACTCTTTCTCTCTTTAGAAAAATCATTTCTCTGAAATTTTTTTTTTATTTTCAAATCCTCAGTTTGAGTCCAGATTTACCCGAAGGTGCATCCGAATCCCTCAAACCAAGGCTCTGATACCAACTGGAAACGACGTAAATTTTAAAACAAATTTTCATTTTTCAAACGCAATAAAATTCATATAATATTCTCAAAATCTCATGTGTATCAAATGTCATCACAGTAAAACATATCCCATAATCTCAAAAACATAATCCTCTTCCAGTGTGTACAAATCATGTCGGTGCCTTCCCGCGATCCTCAGTAGTACCTGAAACACATATCACATTAGACGGTAAGCATAAATGCTTAGTGAGTTCCCCAAAATACCACATTCATGTAACAGACTCTCGAGGCTATAGCATCGCATGACCTTCCGGTCAATGTGTCTCAGTGGGACCTTCCGGTCCCACAGGTCTGGTAGATCTTCTAGACCTACCATGCCTTGCCTTCCGGCCCCAACTCTGTTTGCCTTCCGGCCCAATTCATTCAACATATACATATCACAGTAAACATCTCACATAAGTCACATAACTCATACAAATACATAAGACCTTCCGGTCACACATAGTTACCATTCTAGGTAAAGTATAGTGAGAAGACTCACCTCGTATGATGTCTAATAAACTCTCATGCTCGATATCTCTGATCTAGCCTCCGCCTATCAAAATGATAATATCTCTAATCAATACTCTCTTATATTCTCATCTCTAAAGAATGGGTAGAAGACCATTCTACCCCTCCATGGCCTCTCTTGAATCAGTTTGACCAAACCCTGAGGTCAACTGAAGTCAACTCTAGTGAACGGTCCAACTTTGACCAGACTCGTCGAGTGCACTCGGGTGACTCGGAAAGTCCATGCGTGTCCTCTGAATCCTCCTAAGGTCTCACTCGACTCGTCGAGTTAACCTTTCACTCGATGGGTTACCACTGATCACGAATCGCGGGGCAACCCGATCCGACTCGTCGAGTCCTCTTATGGACTCGGCGAGTTTCCTCCATGGCAACACTCATTTAACCTTCTGAGGTCAGATCTTTTTCTCTAACCTATAGATCTGACCTTCTAACACCCAAAAGTCACGTAAAGGTTCAACCTTTATGTCCATGCACCACACATCAAGCTCTATTTGATGGAATAACTCTTAAAATGACAACCTAGATTCAAAACTCCAATGGGACTGCATAAAGCTGGATGATTGGGACTCTCTGGACCTCTCAAGGTCCAGATCCAATGTCTATTCCTCAATGGGACTTCACATGCTCCAATACTCAATTAAAAAGGGGTAAGGAAACCCTAGATTTGTAACATCCCAATTTTCAAGTCCAAAAATTTCTTTTTAATTAACTGTCTCATAAAAACATTCATAAGAAAATACTGTGAAAACACATCATCTCATAAAACAACGTATCATATCTAAAAACCCAAGTCATAAAATAGTAACATATCAGAGTACAATCCCAGAAGACTCCATGCGGAAATCATGCGTGTGTGTGATACGCTGCTACACTGCCGGCTCCTTCCCCTTAGACGAAGAGGTACCTGAAACCCAAAACTAAAACTGTAAGCACAAAGCTTAGTGAGTTCCCCCATCATACCACATACCATACAGACATATCGCATTCATACTGCCGGGCAATTATGGGGTGCCCGACCTACCTAGTACGGCCATTCTGGGGTGCCGACCTACCCGTGTCAAGCCATTATGGGGTGCTGACCTACCCATGTCAAGCCATTCTGGAGTGCTGACCTACCCTTCGGTCCTATCAACCGAACCTCGGGGACTATTCCACCCCTACTGCTACTATCACATATATCATAACGTAAACATACTGTCAGACATTTCCGGGGTGTCCGACTTACCCTTCGGTCCTAACAACCGAACTTGAGGACTATTCCCTCCCTACTACCACTATCACATATAACATAATATGCCAACATATAATTATATCATCACATACTGTCAGACATATCTGGGGTGTCTGGCCTACCCTCCGGTCCTAACAACCGGACTCTACTATTGTCACATATACATATCGTGCTAGCATATAACATATCAGGTGGTAGCAAACCTAGATGAATATCACAAATACAATCATCCAATCATACAACTCCTACTCGTGGGCCGATATTTTGGCTGTAGACCCACCGCTACTAGAAGGTAACTCAACTCGTACAAGTAGCTGCTGATAATCTGTACGGGAAACCTCTGTCTGCTGCCGCTCCAGAAATCCTCCGGCTACTATCCCCACAAAATACTTAATCAGAGTCTGATATATACTCTTAGGGTAAAATGACCATTTTACCCCCAACCAAGTCCAAGTCAAAGTCAACTTCCAGTTGACCCGACTCGCCGAGTTGGGCCGTCAACTCGTCGAGTCCTTTCCCTTTATTCGTCCTTATCCACGACTTGACTCGTCGAGTTTGGCAACGACTCGACGGGTTCCTCTTCTTCACGAACATCAATGGACCTTCATCCGACTCGCCGAGTCGGATGAACACTCGTCGAGTTCACCTTCAACTGATGAACAAGTCCTGACCTTGACTCGCCGAGTTGTATGAACAACTCGTCGAGTTCATCTTCAAACATAAGAAGATTGCCTTGGACTCGCCGAGTCTGTTCTAGCACTCGTCGAGTCCCATGAACTCCATGTCTAAAATTAAGTCCAATGCGCTGGGTCACTCTTTCTGTCCTGCTACAACCCTTCTAACACCCAACTGAGTCCTTTTGACCCTCAACAGATATGTGACTCAAAGCCTTGGACTCGTCGAGTCCCAAGAACGGACTCGCTGAGTCGATAACATCTACACCCTAAATCCTCGATTTCTGATGTACAACACTTGACCAAATGATATATCCAAGCCCCTAGGCTCGATCTAGCATGTAAAGTTACGAACTTTACGTGCATGCATGGGACTTTTGAGCCAAAAAGGCTCTAAAATGGCTCTAGTGTTGCATGGAGCCTTCCTTAGGTGCAAAAGCAACCCAAATCTGCCTTGTGACCCCTTTAAAGACCTGATTCCAAAGCCTCAACCCCCAACCATGTTTGCAATCATGGTTGGTTACCAAAAATAGCTTATAAAGCCCCTAAATCTCCCCAAAAAGGGATTTATCAAATGAAAGAGCAAGGTACAGACTTTATACCTCTCAAGAACTGCAATTGATGAACCAAACTCGAATCCTTCAGTTCCCACTTGATCCTTCTATGCTCTTCCTTCTTCCTTGTGAACAAAACCACCAAAATCACTCAAAAGCCTTAGATCTTGCACCAAAACACTTAGGGTTTGCTATGGAGGGTTTCTGGGAGCATAAAGGGGTGATGGAGGCTGCATAAGGTTGTTTAAATAGGGTGCAAACCCTCATATTAGGGTTTTGTCCAGTCAGAGCCTACTCGTCGAGTCTGGGACCCGACTCGACGAGTCCATCACTTAAATCCCGCGCCTCATCCCGCTTCTACTCGGCGAGTTGGTCCTTCAACTCGCCGAGTCCAAAGCCAAAATGCAAAAATTACTTAAATAGAATACTTACCAGGAACCGGGTGCTACAAGATTCATGGAATCTACTATACATACGAGAACAGGCCTGAAATCATACCTCAAATAGCAACCCTTGATGAAATGAAAGCAGATCTGAGCCCCCCTTCCAATCAGCCTAGCTTGAATCTCCCTTCCTTCCTTGCAAGAGTGTACTATGGTGGTGAAATTAGCCCTCTTCCTCTCTCTCTATGCTCTCTGGTTCGATAGGATTTCTCAGGTGTGTGTGTGGCCGCCAATGAAGTCCATCAGGACCCTTAAATAGGGGACATGCCCAAAAATTTAGGGTTTCTGTCCACATCGCGGACTTGTCGAGTCGACTCGCCGACTCGTCGAGTCCATTCAGTAATCTGAGTCATCAGTCGCGATCCTACTCGACGAGTTTAGGCGTCAACTCGCCGAGTCCCTCTTCTTAACTCAAAATAAATAATAAAATTATGATACCTGGAAATCCGGATGTTACAGATGACATGCGTTTGACATGATTGTCTATAAAGTTACGATTTTATGGTCCTTTGTGTAATTCATACGTTTCTTGCTATGCATTAATAAAATGACGTAATTGTAATGGTCAGCAACTGTAACCTTTCTACGAATTACATATGAGAATTATTGAGTATTATATGTTTTATGCGTAGTTATATGTAGTAAGCATGCTTAAAACGATATAAAAAAATAAGAAATAAAATACGTGTCTGAAATAGAATAATAATTAGGCCGAATAACCTTGATGAAAGTCGATGTGGTCGTGATGAGGATTCTGGGGATATAAGGAACACTCAAATCGGGCTTAAAACGAAGAAGTTGTGACATGTTGAAGTTTCGCGTTCGATTCGATATGATAACGAGTATCGTAAAAAGTAAATTTTTTATAAATTGCTTATTGGCATTAGTAGTCTAAATGAAAGTCATCGTAATCGTAAAACCGAGAGCGTGCAAAAAGTGAATACCTAAACCTGACATCATGAGAGGAAGTTATGATTTTCTAATATTTCAACGTAACTATATTAACATCGGTTAGTTTTTAGCCGAAACAATCTAAACGAGGGTTGAAGAGCTCGTCAATACCTATCCGTTGATATAAAGACAATCGGAAACGGACGTCGGACGAGAGAGTTACGAATTTTTAACGGATTTTAACAGTCTAATCCTGTTAAAAATATAACTTTAAAAATAAAGTCAAAATTAGCCAACAGAGTCTAAATGAAAGTTGTAGACCCCGTCGATAGCTATGTGTGGATATAAAACCGTTGAAAACGGAGCTCGTATTAAGAAAATATGATTTTTCTAAGATTTTATAAAAATTTGTGCAGTCACACGCATAAACAGAGGGCACGACACTCCTCTAACAACCCCTAAGATTTGGCCTAGTGTCACGATCTCACCAGTACCATGTCACCCTCGCGACAGTTTACATGGTGTGCCCCGACAGGGTGCCCGACGCGTATCATCTTTTTCACTTATAGATAACCTTTGAAGCTCTACACATTCCCCTCACCTTTAATTCGTCCCCCCCCTCGAAATTCTCCGCGTATTTGCCCAAACTCTTTAAGAATTAGTATTTCGTTGAAGCCTTGCGATCCTTGAGTGCTAGAAAAGTAGTAGCCATGGAGTAGAAACTTTGCCAGTGCAATTTCCAGACTTTTTTCTAGGGAATATTTGTAAGTTAAAATACACTCTATACTACTTTAGTGTAATTTATATTTAAATTCATAGTCATTTTTCTGAATGTATAAATAAGATTTTCAGTGATTCCAACGTCATATTACTAACTGATCTACTTACGGGATGATATCTAGGCTGGATTTAGTGAGATGTTTAAAGTGGGATTTTTCAAACAATATACTTTGTATACCAAATGGACCTTACCTCCGATATGATCCTACCTAGTTGTACCTTATCAGCTATAGATTAGTAGACATTGAGATTGTTGAGGAATCTAGACTATTCATTAGTTGTAAGAAAATAAGAAACAAAGACTTAGTGATGACTGAACCTAGGTCGCATCAAAGGAAAGTCTAAGTGCTGAAGCGAAACGTTGTCTAACTTTCCACTCATCCACTTTAACAAGTGAGTTCTTAGTTACTTTCAGTTTACACATAGATATAAAATATCTAGATGATTAAATGTCACATGTGCCTATTATCCGTATTACCTGATATTTGTGTTCACTGAATTATATGATTTTAATTGATTTAGTTATATATATATTTTCATATAAATAAATAAATTATATTAGGTAGTGATGGATGATAAAAAGGATGAGAGGACTTGACTTTTGATGAACCAGTCATCTAGCAGAGTAGAGATGACGACCATGTACTATTCTAGACAGTCTAGTGGAAGCGATGGCAGGCTTATGACTAGTAGGTGTTACTCAACTATATGTTCATTGATGTACTCTATACCCCCATGGTTTCTTTATTGACACATATTTCTTTAAGAATCCCCGAAGCAGTATTTTCTACCCGTTGATGATGATGATCCTTTGGATAGGTCCTTTAAGATCAGAAGTTAGGATCAATATGTGGGAACAATGGGAATGGGTAATGGGTAAATTATTTGATGTGAATTATATAAGTAAAAAAACTTATTTATAGTGGGTTGAAAACCATATGTGCTCACCAGGCCCCCAAGCCTGGCCCACTCTATTTCTTTGTATCAAAGGTAGTGACACAAATGCCCAAGGATGTTGAGTGATTTATGGATAATTAAAAGTCACAGTGTAATAAACTGTTGTAATGCCTCTAATATTTTCGTTATGCTTATGTTTCTGCATTGACGATGAGATCCTGAAGTTATTAATGAAACGCATTTCTTCGGAAATGCTTGGTAATAATATTATCACATTACTAGGAACAAATTCCACAATATAATTCTTTAAAAAGGATACTCTGAAATAAAATAATCATACTTAAATCGTTTTTTTTATGTGAAAACGGGGATGTCAGAGTTGGTATCCGATCATTAGTTTAAGCAAACTAGGAATAATTGAGTTTCTAGACTTAAACTTAGAATTATAAGAAACGATTGTAAGATAAGTATTTGTTATATTTTAAGTACAATGGCTGAAATGACATATGTACTAGCTTATTTAGGGACAGTGCCTAAATTGCTTTTATTTGCTAAATGTTTTATGTTAGAGCATGCTATAGTGATAAGATGCCTTAAGATGCTTTAAGTTGCCTATTTAGGATGCTATTAATTGAACGAATCTATGGTCTTTTGCCGAGCAGATCTAGAAATTTTATGTATTTAGATTTCTAAATGTTTAATTACGGTATTAGAACTAGCATGTAACTTTTCGGAGTGAAAAGGAGGACTGATGCATATATCATAAATAAAACCTTCCTTGTCTTGATATTCTCGTCTCGAACGTCTTCTTTGGTGTATAGATTTGCATGGCGAGAAATCGAAGCGGATTAGGAAATGGTAATCAACAGCCAAATCCTCGTGTAGTCGAGCATGCATAAGGAGGAAATGTTTGCGCAAGAACCAATCACGATGGCAGGAGTCCAAGCAATGATTCATGCTATGATGGCCGAATAAAGGGAGGAGATGAGACAAATGTTATGTAAAAATAGGGATGAACCTGTTGTACCTGTTGTGCAACCTGATCTGAATAAAGAAAAGTCTGAGGAGAGAAACTATAGTCAGACTATCAGTCAAGCTGAGCCATGTATGGTTAGAAGAAACCAACCCGATGAAGACAAGATTATTAAGTTAGTGGACGTTACTAGTTGAAGACAAGATTATTAAGTTAGTGGACGTTACTAGTTGATACCATGCCCAAGGGAGAAGCTAGTAAGATGGCTTGGGAAGACTTTCTAGTGAAATTGAAAATGAATTACTGCTCTGAGCAGGATCTTCTAGAGATTAACAACGAATTCCAGAACCTGGAGAAGGGAAAAATGAGCTTCAACGAGTATGTTGTAAGTTTTATGGAGAAAATGAAGCTTATTCCTTACTTGGTTCCATCTGAACTCTCAAAAGTCAACAAGTTTGCTAATGGACTACCAACAGATTAGTGTCCGATGATCAAGCAAGTAACCACTTTGAAGGTATTCATCTGGGCAGCCAAGAATGTTGAGACCCAATTAAAGGAGAAGGGTCTAGAGAGAGTTGAGGTAGGAGAAAAGAGAAAGATTGAGGGATCTTCAAGATCCAACAAGAAAAAAAGATTCTCGAAGTCTGGTTCCAAGAAGTTTAGAGGAGGAGGAGGAGGTGAAGCAGAATGGTGTGAGAAGTGCAAAACAAAGTACTCTAGGAAATATAGTGAGGGTCTGACTTGTTACAAGTGTGGAAGGACGGGTCACGATGCCAACGAGTGTACATTTAACAAAGGGGTGTGCTACAAGTGTGGAGAGGAACGACATGTGCAGATGGATTCCCTAAAGAAGAAAGAGGTTGTGAAGCCAAATGCGCCACCAAAGCCAAATGCGAGAGCATTCCAGATGACTGTAGAAGCGGCTAAAGAAGAAGCAGATGTCGCTTCAGGTACCTTTCTAGTAAATGATTTTCCCGCCAGTATATTGTTTGATTTTGGAGCTAATTACTCCTTTATTTCACATAAATTTGGTAGAAGACTAGCATTACCTATAGATAAATAGATTGTGCTCTAGTAGTAGAGGTCGCTAGTGCAAAATTCGTACATGTTAGTGATTGCATTAAAAGCATCATCATTGACTTGAATAGGAATAAGTTCTATGTGGAATTATTGCCCATTGAGTTAAATGGTTTCTACATAATATTAAGAATGGATTGGCTTAATGCAAACGATGCCAAGATACTATGTAGAAAGACAATAGTGAAGATAAACCCTCCGGGAAGAGAATAATTTGTGGTGTATGGGGACAAATGCTGAGTGAATTCAGGAATCATCTCCCTAATGAAATCTAGAAAGTGTTTGTCCAAAGGATGTACATCATACTTTGCATTCGTAATCGATGAAAAGAAGGAGAAAAAGGAGATGTAGAGAATACCAGTGGTGTGTGACATTTCAGAATTCTTTCCCAAAGATCTTCCTAGATTACCCCCTGATAGACAAGTAGAGTTTCGGATAGACTTGTTACCAGGAACTGCACCGAGAGCGAACGCACCATACCAATTAGCACCGATGGAGATGAATGAGCTTATGATGCAACTTCAGGAGTTGTTGGAAAACGGTTTCATAAGACCTAGTTCATCACCCTAGGGAGCTTTGCTGTTATTTGTGAAGAAGAAGGATGGAAGCATGAGAATATGCATTGATTATAGAGAGGTGAATAAAGCAACGGTAAAGAACAAATACCCTTTCCTAGGATTGATGACATGTTCGATCAATTTCAAGGCGCAAGTTTACTTTTCAAAGATTAATCTCAGGTCAGGGTATCATCATTTAAAGGTGGAAGAGCAAGATATTGAAAAGACAAGTTTTAGAACAAGATATGGACACTACGAGTTTTTTGTTATGTCGTTCGGATTGACCAATGCTCCAACAACATTTATGGATTTGATGAATAGGCTTTGTAAACAATTCCTTGATAAATATGTAATAGTGTTCATCGGCGATATTTTTGTATACTTAAAGAGCCAGCAGGAGCATTACAAGCACTTGCGAGAAGTATTCGAAGTTCTGAAAAAAGAGAAGTTGTATGCCAAGTTATCCAAATGCAATTTTTAGATCTGAGAGGTGCGATTCTTGGGTCATGTGGTTAACCAAGAATGTATAAGGGTTGACCCCTCAAAGTTAGAAGCAGTAATGAAGTGGGAACGACGAAAAAGTCCCACGGAGATTTATAACTTTCTGGGGTTAGTTGGATATTACTGAAGGTTTATCCATGGATTTTCTTTAATAGTTGCTCCATTGATAGCTTCGACCCATAAATCAGCTACCTATGCATGGAGTGAAAACCATGATGAAGCTTTTGTAAAGCTAAAGAAGCGATTGCGTGGAACACCAATCCTTATTTTACCCGTTGGAGTTGAAGGTTTTGCAGTTTATAGTGATGCATCTGGAGTTGGTTTAGGTTGTGTTTTGACACAAAGACATAAACGGATAGAATATGCATCCAGACAACTGAAAGACCACGAGAAAAGATACCTCACTCATGATTAGGAGTTGGCGGTGGTAGTTTTTGCACTAAATATACAGAGACATTATCTTTATGGCACAAAGTGTAAACTTTTCACTGTTTATAAGAGTCTTTGGTATCTATTTGATCAGAAGGAATTGAACATGAGGCAAAGACACTGGCTAGACTTGGTTTAGGTTGTGTTTTGACAAAAAGACATAAATTGATATAATATGCATCTAGACAACTGAAAGACCACGATAAAAGATACCTCACTCATGATTAGGAGTTGGCGATGGTGGTTTTTGCACTAAAGATATGGAGGCATTATCTTTATGGAACAAAGTGTAAACTTTTTACTGTTCATAAGAGTCTATGATATCTCTTTGATCAATAGGAATTGAACATGAGGTAAAGACACTGTCTAGAGTTACTCAAGGATTATGACTGCGAGATACTTTGCCACCCTGGTAAAGCAAATTCCGTAGCCGATGCTCTGAGTTAAAAAGTGAACATGGAAAAGAAAAGGCCAAGAGCGTTAAAAATTGAAATTTTCTCAATGATTCTAGTAGGTATCAAGAAATCTCAGGAGGAAGCTTTGGAGGGAGATAACTGAAAGGAAAAACGACTGGGCAAAACGTTAGTGTTCGATACAAACAGTCAAGGATTAAAGGTATTCCAAAATAGGATTTGGGTGCCCAGGATGGGAGGAATGAGTGAACTTCTCATCGAAGATGATCAAAAGACCATGTACTCAATTCATCCCGAAAGTACCAAGAGTTAAAGCTTAACACCAGAAAAGCATATGAGAATTTTGAACCTTTACCAGTACCCATGGGTAATGGGAAGACATCACCATTGATTTTGTGACCAAATTGCCTAGAACGAAGAATGATAATGACATGATTTGGGTGATTGTGGATCGATTCACAAAGAGTACACACTTCATAACGGCCAATGAGAGATGGTCTATGGATAAGCTTGCAAATGTTTATGTGAAAGAGATAGTGAAAATTCACGGTGTTCCCTTAACGATTGTGTCAGAACGTGACAGTCGTTTCACTTCGAGGTTTTGTAAAAGCTTACAAGAAGAAACGGGTACAAAGTTGTGCTTGAGTACAGCCTACCATCCACAGACTGATGGTTAGAGTAAAAGGAAAATTCAAACGCTGGAGGATATGTTGAGATCTTGAACTCTGGAAATTCTAGGTAACTAGGATGAGCATCTACCGTTGGTGGAATTTTCGTACAATAATATTTACTATTCAAGCATTAATATGGAACCTTATCATGTGTTGTACGGCCATAAATGTCATACGTCGTCATGTTGGTTTTAAGATGGAGAGAAGCAGTTTATGTGACCTGAGATTGTTCATCAGAGTGCTGAGAAATTGAAAGTGATCGGGGAAAGGATGTTAGCAGCTCAAAATCGTCAGAAGATCTATGCAGATAAGAAATGATAACTAATGGATTTCACATTTGGAGATTTGGTGTTACTCAAATTCTCTACTTGAAAGGGATTTATCAGATTTGGAAACCGAGGGAAGTTGATTCCAATATTCATTGGACCATTAAGCTTACAAGCTAGAATTATCAGAAGAACTAGAAGGGATTCATAACCCTTTTCATGTGTGTTATTTGAGGAAGTTTTTGGGAGAAGTTCCTGATATAATTCCGCTTATTAAGTTAAGCATCGATGAAAATAAGAGGGTGGCTGAAGAGCCTAAAGCGATTGTTGACCGTAAGATGAAGAAGTTACTACATTAGAGGGTCGAACTAGGGCTTGTGCGATGGAAACATACTTCTAGGCCAAACCTCACTTGGGGAACAGAAAGTGACATGATGAGTCACTATCCACATTTGTTTATTGATCCATGATTCCGACGACGAAATCGTCCTAAGGAGGAGAGAATTGTAACGCTCGTGTTTCTCGCTAGGCATTAATAAAATGTGGTAATTGTAATGGTCAACAATTGTAACCTTTCTATGAAGTAAATAAGTGAATTATTGAGTATTATATGTTCTATGTGTAGTTATATGTAGTATGCTTGCTTAAAACGATATAATAAAATAAGAAATAAAATACATGTCATAAGTAGAATAATAGTTAGGCCAAATAACCTTGATGAAATTCGAAGTAGTCGTGATGAGGAATTCAGGGATATAAGGAATGCTCAAATCGGGCTTAGAATGAAGAAGTTATGAGTAGTTGAAGTTCCGTGTTCGACCCGGTATGGCAATGAGTGTCGTAAAAAGTAAATTTTTGATAGATTGCTTATTAGCATGAGTAGTCTAAACAAAAGTCGTAGTAATCATAAACCGAGAGCATGCATATAGTGAACGCCTGAATCTGACATCATGAGAGGAGGTTATGATTTTCTAATATTTCAGTGTAATTGTGTTTGCACAAAAATCGAATTTTTGATCGGTTAGTTTTTAGACGAAACAATCTAAATTAGAGTTTATGATCTCTTCAATACCTATTCGTTGATATAAAAACAGTCGGAAACGGACGTCGGACGACAAAATTATAAATTTTTAACGGACTTTAATAATTTAGGCCTGCTAAAAATATAACTTTAAAAATAAAGTCAAAATTAGCCGACAGAGTCAAAATGAGAGTTGTAGATCTGGTCGATAGCTATCCGTGGATATAAAACTCGTCGAAAAGAAAGTTCGTATGAAGAAAATATGATTTTTCTAAGATTTTATAAAAATTTGTGCATAGTCGCATGCACAGCCAGAGGGCGTAGCGCGAATCTGACAAACCTAAGATCTCACCGCGTGTCACGATCTCAAAAGTACCACGTCACCCTCCCAATCGTTTGCATGTCACCCCTGGTAGGGTGCACGACACGTATCTGCTTTTTTTGGGTCTAAATAGCCTTCAAAGCTCTACACATTTGCCACACCTTTAACTCGTTTCCGTCTCAAAAATCCTCACGTATTTGCCCAAAATTCTCTTAGAATTAGTATTTCGGCAAAGCCATGCGATCCTTGAGTGCCTGCCAAGTAGTAGCCTTCGATTAAAACTCTACCAGTGCAATTTCCAGTCTTTTGTCTAGGGAATCTTTGTAAGTTAAAATACAGTCTATTTTATTTTAGTGTAATTTTTATTTAAATTCATAGTCATTGTTATGAATTTATAAATAAGATTTTTCAGTTATTCCAATGTCATATTACTGATTGTTCTTACGGGGATGATGTCTAGGCTGGATTCAGTAAGGTGTTTAAAGTGGGATTTCCAAACAGTATATGATGTATACCAAATGGACACTACCTCCGATATGATCCTACCTGGTTGTCCTTTATCAGTTATAAATCATTAGACATTGGGATTTTGAGGAATATAGATTGTTCATTAGTCATAAGAAAATAAGAAACTTAGACTTACTGATAATAGAACCTAGGTTGCATCAAAGGAAAGGTTAAGCGCTAAAGCAAAATGTTGTCCGACTTTCCAGTCATCCACATTAACAAGTGAATGCATAGTTACTTTCAGCTTGCACATGGATATAAAGCATTTAGATGATTAAATGTCACATGTGCCTATTATTTGTATAACCTGATATCTGTGTTAAATGGATTATATGATTTTACTTGATTTAGTCAAATATGTATTTTCATATATTTAAATAAATTATATTGGGTAGTTATGGGTGATAAAAAAATATAAGATGATGATGAAAGGACTTGACTTTTGATGAACCAATCGTCTAGTAGAGTATATATGACGACCGCAGACTATTTTAGATAGTCCAGTGGAAGCTCTGGCAAACTTGCAACCTATAAGTGTTAATGAGCTATATGTTATTGATGTACTCTATACCCCCATGGTTGCATTACTGACACATATTTCTATAGGAATCCTCGAAGTAGTATTGTCTACCTGTTGATGAAGATGATCATTAAAATAGGTCCCTTGATATCATAATTTAGGATCAATATGTGAGAATAACGGGAATGGGTAATTGGGTAAATTATTTGTTGTGAATTATATAAGTAAAAGAACATAATTATTGTGGGTTGAAAACCTTATGTGCTCACCTGATCCCCAAGCCTGACCCACTCAGTTTCTTTGTATCACAGGTAGCGGCACGAAGGCCCAAGGATGTTGAGCGATTTATGGATAATTATAGGCCATAGTCTAATAAACTATTGTAGGGCATGTAATATTTTAGTTATGCTTATGTTTCTATATTAACGATGACGTCCCGAAGTTATTAATGAAACATATTTCTTCGGAAATGCTTAGTAATAATATTATCACATTATTGGGAACAAATTCCACATTATAATTCTTTAAAAAGGATACTCTTAAATAAAATAAGCATAATGAAATTGGTGTTTTCTAGCCGTGAAAATGGTGATCTCACACTTTGTGATGCAAAGAATCCTTCTGGAAAGTATAAAGGAATATCTTAAGGGATTAAGCTCTTAAGAAGGAAATGAACCTTCTAACCAATAACCACGGCGCAACGAAGAAGGGCACACGAAAAAGTGGCGTGCTGCAACTCGTCTGTTTTGTCCGGACGTGACCACAATATTGTGGAGGGTTTCTGTGCGACAGTTTTGTCATCTGTCTTCCACGACGCAGTCAGAGGTTGGTCACGATGGCTGACTATTGACTTTCACTGTTGACCTTTGAATTTTTGACTGGGTTGAGTTTTAGTAAAGTTCTAGCTTTAGTTGGTAGACTCAAGCTCGACCTTCTCTGATCCATTAGGTGGCGTGTAGTACCAATTTCCCGTCTCTGTGAGCTGTGATTTAGTCGACTCTTTGGTTAGCGAGGTGAGTTTCTCACTATGCTATATAGGATAACTGGTGTCATTTGTGCTTGTTGTCTTTGCGACTCTTGTTGTTATGTTTAAATGAAGGACTGCAGGGGGGAGCCCATGATAACTACATGGGTGTTGTAAGACTACGATTTGGCCTGTAGCATTTACTTGGGTTGAAATAGACAAATTGGCTGAAATAGGCCGTTGAAGGAATTAATGATTGTAAGACTATGATTTGACACATAGCATATCATTTGGGATGAAATAGGACAATTGGCTGAAATAGGTTGTATTGTTATGCAGAGGGTTATATATTGTGTGCGGTCATTTGGGGAACTCACTAATCTTTAGTTGTGCTTATGGTTTAAGTTTAAATGTTTCAGGTACTTCCAGTAGCAAGGAAAATGAGTCAGTCTGATTGCGTTACATCCACCAATGATTTCCGCACTATCAGAATTTGAGATTACTCTAATGTTTTATGAAAACAATATACTCATGTTTTGGATTGTTTGACTTGTGAAGTTTATGGAATGGTTTTATTTACTTTAAAATTTTAAAATTTTTCTTGGTATTTTTGGACTGTTACAATAAGTTATAATATTTATGATAAAATTTTGATTCTTTGATTTTTGTTGATTTTTTGATTTTTGTTGATTTTTTCACAATTAATATTACTTCAAGATTGCAACCAAATGTTATATTGTGTATATAGTTAACTACATTTTTTATTTAATAATAACAAATACAAATGTATTTTATGAAACTACCAACACTACTAGTATATAGTGTCCCATAAAATCGGAGGCTTTGTACGACCACACCACTCGTACATCCTTAAGGCCATCACTACTAAAAAGATAAAATACATATTTGTTAAAAACTAATTAATAGAAGGTAGTTTAAGATAGTCTTATTACAAACTCATCATGGCTAAAACTGAAAATTACCAAATAAATAGTTTCTAAAGTTAATTTGCTATTAATCTATCCACAAATTTATATAGGTATAACTCTATGTAGAGTTCATTGAAGTCATAAATTCAATGCTAACTGAGATACATATCTATATTAAACTGTATTAATATTAACTAGTAAAAAGCCCATGCTTCGGCCCAGATTGTTTTTTTTATTATTATTAAATTTTTGGTATTGTGTTATAACTATGATTGTACTTTTACCTTTTTTTTCAATTAGGGCATTATAATTTGAATGGTTTATAAAGTTGATATTAAAAAGTAAGCTACTAAAACCTTTTTTACATCTTCATAGTTCCTTATTGGAACTTTTCGTTGTAAAATAGTCAACATCACAAAAAAATCATAAATAAAAATGGATAAAAATTAAAAGGTTACTTGAATATGAGTTTCTTTCCATTGTGTGCAATGATAACTAACACATAGATCAATAGAGACACAGTGGCCTACCTGCTTCAGTCTATATTTGGCACATTTTGTGGTGATGCCTAGCCTTTCCCTTTCACAATTTGAGAAAAAATTGTAAGTATATTGCTATATATTAAAAATATTTTCTTAAAAAAGGAAAATGCGATGCTTTATCCATGAAGAAACCATCAAGAAAATTCCACGTATTTAAATAAATATATTGTCATAGAAGCAACAACCTATGTTTTCCTTATACTTCGTATTTGCATCTCAAAAAAACTTAAATAAGAAAAAGCACAACTTTAATCTTAAAAGGCAATTCTTGAGGAGAATACGTCATACCATTTCCATTTTCAGCACTACTGCACTACCATATAATATGAATGGTCTTTTGTTTCTAATGGCGTATTTACATAGAAAACATGTGAAGAAGGTGAAGAAGTAGTGCATCTTCAGCCAATAAACACCCAAAGTGTTCATCAGAAAATTTGTAGACATCAACCTATAATAGTCCCCATGTAAAGTAACTATTTAGTATTTACGTTAGAATATTAGATAAACAAGATATTTAAAAGGTTCATTTTTTATACCTTTGGAAAACTTGCATGGTGAAGAATTGGTTGAATTGAATAATTCAGCAAAGACTTGAAACCTTGTGCACAATTAAAGCATGAACCAAACAACCTTGCAAAACTTAAACAGTACAAACTCATCAGAGCTATTGATTTTGATTAGATTTACTTCATACTTTCTTGAGGACATAAAAGTTTGGATTTTAGGTTTGTAGGTGATCAAAAGAGTCTGTCATAAACTTGAAATCAAAGTAAATCTGTAGATTTAACAAAATGTTTCATTTTAGAGTCTATATAAAAAACTCATAGTAAGGTAATGTAGAGAATTGTGACAATGGGGACAACTATTATGTCATAGTCTGTTTGTTTTATAATTCATATGATGTAAGACTTATGCGTTGGGTCAACGATCTGATGATGTTTCATCTTCACCATCATTTTCATATGACTTCCTACTCGTCCAACTAACCGTAACATCATCAAAAATGTATAAACAAAAAAAAACATTTAACTTACCGGTATGACACCCCGAAACAACCATATTCAGCTGGCTCGACATCTACATTAGCATCAAGTGCACTTGTCAACTTCATTATCATCTATAAATATTGTTTCCACATCACTACTTCGAACCTTGTTTAAGCACAAATGCTCGATCTCAAACATCCAATATTTGTTTATTTAAAGAACTACATATTCCTTTGCAAAAGTACATTAAAGTCCTAGTATCCCTTCAAATGAAACACCATGATCATTGCACCTTTTTGTCATTAGAATGAAAATAAATTGCGATCCATTTCATTTGGAAATGAAGAAATGATAGAATCCACTATGTTATCATTTTCCTCATAATTAGCTGCCTCTCTATTATCATCATTCTCATAAAGTTTGATTCAAAATCTATTCCGTCATAAAACGTTTTGCAAAACACAGACATGTATTTAACATATCCGTGGATCCCATAGTCAAACATGTTGATAGGAAATTAGCAAGGGTAATAGATTATAAATGCTGACAGTAAGTTGTAACCTAAACCACATATCAACTATAAGTCAATAATGAAGAAATTGATTAGAAAGGGGTTCACATGTCCATTCTGGCTTCAGCCATCCAATCTATAATTCCCATCGACACCCAAAATCTTTGTAGGCTACTGAAAAAACAAATATTACATTAATACACAATCTCATATGACAAAAAATCTTTTTCAGATTAAAAAATGGAAAAGTCATAAACATAACATAAGTAGAAAAAATCATTAATCAACATATTTAAGGCACAAAATCTTAGTAAAAATGATAAAATCAAGATAAACGAACCAAAATCTTCAAAGAAACATTATTCATAATCAACATCTTTTACATATCTATCTTCTGCATCCTAGCTACAAATTTGCATAAAACTAAAGGTTTATTAGCACTAATATCTAAAAAGAACCGTTACTGGATCAAAAAATGCAACATAAACATGAAGAATGAAGAATAAGAATCAAAGAGATTAATGTTCGGTACGACATCATACTTTCACTATGCTTTGAAATATCTACCATAAGAATAAATACTAGCCAATGTTCACTGCTATACTTGGGTACTTTTTTAAAGTATAATCACATACTATGAAATAAACAGAAAGTAGGATCATGTTAGCATCGGAAATATAACTTGAAATATAGTCATCGAGAATCAATCACTCTAATATGAATGCAGCTGGCCAAGCAGGGTGATAGTTTCTTTTAAACCTTTTATCAAACACCTTGTCTACATGAGCTTCATTGATCTGCAACTCCACATAGCCATTCTTGATTTTCAAACTAAGCTCCTCCCAAAGTGGCAAACACTGTCCAATTCATGACCTTTCTTTCTCGATTTCTTCAGCCATTGTTTTTAATTTTCATGGCCCCGGATATCCATATGAGTTCCTGCTAAAAAAATTCAAATTTAGCAACATAATATGACTTAAAGATTCAAAACCTTTTAGAATTTCGAAGTAAATTTTTCATAACCCTATAAAACAAAGCTTAGTGGAACTGATACCTCACCATAGCCGTCGTTGAAGGTGGTGTTGAAACTTGAAAGTGAACCTCTAGCAATCCTCAGTCCTTGAATATTCTGAAGTCAGTCTTAGGTCCGAAGTGGGATGAGGTGAGAGATCAGTCTGAGGTCATAAATGGAGTTGGTGTCCGGAGTAAAGATCATGGTACGAAGTGAAGAAGTTTTCCGAGAGTGTTTATCCGTCTAAGCATTATTTATTCTTGTCTTTTACTTGATGTAACAACACATAGGACTTAGTTTTTTTTTTATCAAATGGGATAATCAGAGTGTCAGAAGTAACTCTTTTATCTGGTCCTGTGTCTGTATTTTGGTTAGTACGATGTATCACTTTCTCCTATATAAGGAGTGGTTAATAACAAGAATAAATGACGGATTGTTGCTCCAAAGATATATATATTCATATTTACTTCACTTTCACTTTTCTCTCAAATCAATCCTTAAAACATTCCTTGTGTTCATTTATTGTCTTTACTTTGATTATACTCATAGTTCTATATTTAATACTTGAAGTACTTTGTTAATCTTTCTCTTCAGTCTCGACTGGTCTTACCATACTTGACTAGAACTCTGAATCCGAAGCAGACATTGATCTTAAGCATTAACTCAAGGTTTGAGTTTTCAAGCCTTGTCCCTGCGCAATTAGATCCTTGTTCTCAATATTGGTATCAGAGCTTGAGTGGTTGTCCTTTGAATCCATAAGAACATATTATAGTTGATTCGAGATTACCTTGGTATTTCGATCATTTATGTGTTCAGGATAAAAGTTCTTCTATATACCACTTTTTCTCAAGATATCTTAACTTCAATGGCTGCTTCTACTTCTCAACAAATGTACTCAATGCAAATAGAAAATAGCGTGGGTTGCCCTACACATGCCCCACTGCTAGTTGTTAAAGAGTATGAACACTGGAAAGTCAGAATGCAAAGATTTTTACTTAGAAAAGAAAAATGTGAATCTATCTAGAGATCCATTAAAGAAGGTCCTCATGTTCCAGTTAGAACCATTGTTAGAGATGCTGCTACAGTTCTGATGGGACAGGATGAACAACGTCAAGCACCTCTCACTATTGATGACCTCGAAAAGTTGCATACAGATCAAGTTTCCTTTTCCGAAATGGTGTTTGGTGTTCCGCCTTCTCTCTTTGAGCACATCAAACTGTGCAAATCCACTAAAGAGATTTGGGACACACTTCAAGACTTGTTCGAGGGATCAGAGAACATGAAGGATAAGCGTCTAACCTCCATTGTCAACGAGTTCGACACTTTCACTACAACTCCCGGTGAATCTGTTGCCTCAGCCTCAAACAGATACCTAATCATCGTCAACAACATGACATCTCATGGAATAGTCCGAACCCCACTTGAATACAACCTCAAGTTCATTAATAGTCTAGGAAAGGGATGGGGAAATGTGAAATCATGTCTTCAGAGTAATGGATCTCTGAAAAAGCTGAAGCTCTACCAACTTTTCAATGAACTTCAAGGTCGTTAATCAAATGTTGCACAAACCCTACGAGAACTCATTAGAGGTCCTCTAGCTCTAGTCAGTTCCTACGATCCACAAACTCTGAACCTCGCTGTTCCGGACCCCTTCTCTGATGTTGTTCCATATATCCCTCCTGTTCAACCCTCACCTCCAACCACACCTGCTCCCACCAACAATAATTATCAATCAACTGGTGACCTTAATTATAAAGATATGGACTCCGAACTCTGTTTCCAATAGGATTTTGCCTTACTTTCCATGAAATACAATCGTCCTTATAACAAGCCATATCACAACCATTTTCATGCTCCTCACCAAAATAATCATCAACCTTTCAACAAACCTTTAGAAAACCCACCATCCTACAAACCTAACCTCCCTACACCAAATCACACCTCAGAATCATCACAGACTCCGAAGTCAGAAAAACCGAAGATTGTATGTCACAAATGTGGTCATTAAAACCACTTTTCCAAGAATTTCTTAGCCGAAGTCCCACAGAAACCCAAGATCAAGGACTCTGCTTACTATGCATGTCGAGTTCAAGAGATAGCAGAAAGTGAAAAGGCATTTGTTACCACTGTATCAAGGGATGTGGAAAGGTATTGGTCTTCTGGAGATGATGATGACATAATCACTAGCTGAAACATTTGTCTTATGGATCGACAAGAAATTGAATGTGATGAAGGCTACTGGTCATCTGGGTCAGAGAGAGATGAAGAAGATGTTGAACCAAACTACTTTTACATGGCTACCACCGATCCACCTAGCAGAAGCATCGTTCAACAGGTAAATTCTATGATTACTGATAATAATTTTGACTTATATCTTTGTGAACCATATCTAACCCAGATCCAATCAGATATGAACATCATTTACAAAGCCTATGAGTCAGCCATAGAAGCCAGTGAGAAGAAGGAAAGTGAATTAAGTCGACTTATCTCTTTATTGCCCGGTTGCCTTCTCATTCGTTGTACGATGATAACTAAAATGTTTTGTTTTTTAGAAAACAGAAATATAATGATTTCTGAAAACAAACGTCTCAATGTTAAAATAGATGCTTTGCATAATTATTTTGATATTCTTGAAGCAAATGAACGGATGACTCATAATTTTCGTCATCCTTAGTCAAAAGCTCTTGGTCTCGGAAGCGAGTATCCGAAACCAATTGCTAGTCCCTTTAGGGAGTTACAAAACCTAACTTTTATGGGAGAAATTCCGAACATCAAACATTCGGACACCGCTGTCTCGCCTTTATCACCCCTTCCTGAGACTTATGACCAATTTGCATCACTAATTCCTGAGTTTCAGCCTATAGTTTTCAAGTGTCCCGATTCCACGCCTCTTCTGCCTCTGACAAACCTGGACCTAAATCGGACCTCGGAACCCCACTATAATATTCCAAACCCTGTTGTTCAAATTCCGAACCACAATCCTCTTAACGACTGTGTTGTTGAGGAAATATTTCCTGAGACAACTGAACCTGAAAACTTCTGAGTTTGTTTGGGCATCATTAGATAGTGACTTTGATAATTCATTTGATTCATGTGAATCTGAATCATAAGTGCTCTCCAAAACCAAAATTATGCCAATCAAACATGTGTTTGACAACCCCTCTATTGGTCAAACTTCCAAGTCTTCCTTCAACTCCAAAAAGAAACCTATGTTGAATATGAAAGATTTTGTTGAACCTAAGGTTGAAGCCAAAAATGCTCTTAAAAAGGAAATTAAGTCAAGACGGAATTCAAGATTCCTTGAGAACTCCAAAAAGAGTGTACCTCGGACCACCGTTCCACCATCTAGGAGTCAAAACACCTTCATACCCACTAAGATTCTCAAAAGGCCTTCCAATCCTTCCAATCAGGAAGAACATAAGCAAGTAGTCAGTACTACCTCGAAAAAGCCTATTGTCAATACTCAATCTATTAGACCAAACTCTCATCGTACTGTTTCATCTATTTTTATAGCTAAATACGATGGTACAATTTTCAAACCTGAACAGATTTCAAAATCAAGTGTACCATCGAACAAAGAAAGAATTTCAAAGAAAACGATTTCACAAAAATATTCAAAACAAAAACTGGTATGGAAAGGGAAAAATCCCAATAATGAAACTACAATTTCGAATGTCACAGTGATTCCCACTGCTCCAGAAGCTGCATGTCAGAGAAATAGTGTTCCGACCCTCATGTCATTGAGTATGATTATTGGATAGATGAAAGAACCATGGACTTCTATTTGTTTCCTAAATAATCTCGGAACAAACTTTCCAAAACATCTGTTGCTCAAAAGTCACAACCGAAGCCTAAGACTCGTGCCATCTTCCCAAAACCTAACTCGGAGCCTAAAAACTCCACAACTCACTAATTTTGCAGGAACTCTGTGCTTCGGAGCAAGAACCAATATGGTATATTGATAGTGCTTGCTCCATACACATGACGGGGCATACAGACTTTCTGCGAGATCTCAAACTTTCACCAAATGCTGGCTATGTGACGTATGTCAACAACTCCAACTCTTAGATCAAAGGTTATAGCATCCTTACTAATGGCAACTTCTCCATTTCAAACGTGGCGTATGTAGCTGATTTGAACCATAACTGGATAAGTGTGGCTCAACTTACCGATGCGAATCGACGAGTTTAATTCTGCAAGAAACACAGCTATGTCATGATAGAGGACCGGAAAGAATGTTTGATCAATTCAAATCGCAATAAGAACAGGTATCCTCTCGACATCAACATGATCATTAGAAAGCCCCAACTATGCTTACTCTCAAAAGTTGTTCCTGACGTCAGTTGGTTATGACATAGGAGGCTTGCTCATCTAAACTTTAGATATATAAATGACCTTGTTTCCGGAGAAATGGTAAGAGGTCTGCCACTCCTCAAGTTCGAAAATGATCATTTATCCACTGTGTGTAAGTATTGGAATATCTATCTCGGATCCATTAGAACTTCTGCACATTGATATGTGTGGACCCTCAACAGTAGAGAGTCTGCATCATAAAAATACATTCTTGTGATTATGGATGATTTTACTAGGTTCACCTGGGTCTTCTTCCTACGGCTCAAGTTAAAGACAACATCCAAACTCATCAACTTTATCAAAGTAATTGAAGTTCCCATCAAACTTCCAGTAAGGCGAATCCGAAGTGACAATGGCTCGGAGTTTGCCAATTCTACGATTGAGAACTTCCTCATCCAGAAAGGCATTGACCACAACTTCTATGCCCCATACACTCCACAAATGAATGGTGTAGTCGAACGACGCAACAGAACACTTGTTGAAGCAGCTCGATCTGTAACGCCCGTAGATCCGGGCTAGTCAATTTAGAGACGATAAGCATCAAAAATGACTTTTTGATGGAATATTATTTATAAGGATTAATCTTAACCATGTTGTAGTATATGTCTCAAGGTTTCCGGATATATAAAGAATGCCGAAATCCGAGTTATAACGAAGAAGTTATGACCTGTCGAAGTTTCGCGACAAACCGGCACGGTGCCGAATGTCGTAAAAAGTGAGTTGTTGATAAACTACTTTTTAGCCTTAGTAATCTAAACGAAACTCTTAGTATTCATTAAACCGAGAAGTTCGATAAAAACAACGCCCAAATCTGACTTCGTATGAGGAAGTTATGATTTTTCGAAGTTTTAGCTTAGCAGTAGACAGCTAAAAACTCGAATTTTAGATCGAGTGATTTTTAGCCGACACGACCTAAACGAGAATCGAAGGTCTCGTAAATAGTAGCACAACGGTAAAAAGTCTAACAAAAACAGACGTCGGATGAAGAAGTTACGAATTTTTAACAGATTTCCTATCCCGGTCTATTAAAAATAATAATATAAAAATTAGAGTCAAAATTAGGCGACGAAGTCTAAATGAAAGTTGTAGAGCGTAATTTTACCTACGCGTGCATATAAATAACGTCAAAAACGGAGCTCGTATGCGAAAGTTATGGATTTTAGAAGTTTTGGCGCGAAAATCGAGAAATTATTTCAAAATCCGAGAAAATTCGCATAGGCCACGTGATCCTCGCATGCTTGGCTCGTGCCCGACTCACGTGTCGCATGCTGATTCGACCGAGGGTGCGGTCTAATAGGCTTCCGACGCGCATCGTTGCTGATGCCCCGTGTCCGAGGTGCTGGCCCAATCTGAAGCCGGCACGTAGCCTCCTCGCATCCGAGCCTCGCCGAAGCTGCCACCTGGTCCGAGCCTCGCAGACGCGTGCCATCTCCTCCTCGGTTCGGATCCGAGCCTTTGGTCCTCCTCCCCTATAAATAGCAGCCATGCGAGACTTCCCGGGTAGAATCCGAAATTTGCCACTTTTCACCCATTTTTCATCCTTTTTATCATTTTGACTTCCCCAAAGCCCCGATACTTATTCCAAAGCCCGGAATACGCCACGAAGTGCCCGAGAAGCCCGGAAAATTTATCTTTTCGGTTTTGAAGCCCGACCCTTCGCAGAGCCCGGTTTCTCAATAAAACTTCCGGTTTTAATAGAAACGAACGTTTTAGGAAACGAATTGCTGCCTGATTTTCATCAAATCAAGTGAGTGTGTAGTCACTTTCACCTTACACATAGATATGAAGTATTTACCTTAAAATACGTGCTATGTGTAAATATATTAATTGTTTATTTGAGGTGACTGTTGAATTGATGTTTTATACAAGTTTTAAACTGTATATATATTTTTATCTACAAATATGTTGGGTAAAACATGGGTAGATAAATTAGATGATGTGTGATGAAATAAAAGTGAGGAGAGGTATCGATGTTTAAACTATATGTTCATAAAGTGTTCTCGAACTATATGTTCCTTAGGTGTTTTTGAACTATGTGTTCATCCGTTAGTTCTTCTTTTTGACACTATTACGTGTCGGGGTACGGGAGCGTACGGGAGTACTTTATTAGTATTTTCCCTATGCTTTTATTTTGAAGAGCTTTGGAGTCTTCGTTTCTTTTGTGAAGTGATCGGACGAGCTTCATGAGTCAGTGTTTTCATTTCCGATGACGGATAGGGGTGAGTCTGGGGATTATATACCTCACGATATTCAGACCACAGCCTAGGCATTAGTCAGCGTTTCCATTGCCGGATAGGGTGCGTCTGGGGGTTATATACCTCACGATATTCAGACCATAGCCTAGGTAAAGTTCGATGCTGGATAGGGTGCGTCTGGGGGTTACATACCTCACGATATTCAGACCACAGCCTAGGCATTGATAACTACCCCTGACTTAATTGTCTTGTGGTTCTTTCTTTTCCGAACAAAGGTCTGTGGTTAAACTTATTCCATTAATTCGATATCTTTATCGATCCTTGTTTGCTGCTAGGGGATTTCTGAAGCAGTTTCGTTAGTTGGTTGTTCATATCGATCCTTTAGGCTAGATCTAGTAAGATCATTGTATAGGATCAGTATGTGGGGATCGACGTTGTTAGTGCCTATTAGATAAACCCTGGTGACGATGTGACTTCGTGCCTATTAGATAAACTCTGGCGACTATGAGGCGTAGTGCCTATTAGATAAACCTTGGCGACGATGTGACTTCGTGCCTATTAGATAAACTCTGGCGACTATGAGACGTAGTGCCTATTAGATAAACCTTGGCGACGATGTGACTTCGTGCCTATTAGATAAACTCTGGCGACTATGAGACGTAGTGCCTATTAGATAAACCCTGGTGACGATGTGACTTCGTGCCTATTAGATAAACCCTGGCGACTATGAGACGTAGTGCCTATTGTATAAACCCTGGCGACTATGTGACGTAGTGCCTGTTGTATAAACCTTGGTGACAATGCGACTTCGTACCTATTTGACATAAATTGCTGAGGGAAAGCAATGTTGTCACCCCGGTGTTTGTTTTATTTGACATAAATTGCTGAGGAAAAGCAATGTTGTCACCCTTTTGACATAAATTGCTGAGAGAAAAGTAATGTTGTCACCTCGATGTTTGTTTGACATAAATTGCTGAGGAAAGCAATGTTGTCACCATTTTGGTTGTTTGTTTGACATAAATTGCTGAAGGAAAGCAATGTTGTCACCTTATTGGTTGTTTTATGTTAGGTTGTTTTGTTTGACATAAATTGCTGAGGGAAAGCAAGATTTTCACCCTGATGTTTGTCTTGTTTGACATAATTTGCTGAGGAAAGCAAAGTTGTCACCTTATTGGTTGTCTTGTTTGACATAAATTGTTGAGGAAAACAATGTTGTCACCCCTAATGAAAATCTTTAGGCTAGGTCCCTTGTGATAGTTGTTTTAGGGACGTAAGGTGAGGATAACGGGAACGGATAATTAGGGTTGTTTTTGGTTGATGAAATTAATAAATTATTGTTCATTGATAAACTTAAAGAGTTTATTATTTATTGTGGGTTGAAAACCCTATATGCTCACCAGGCTTCCAAGCCTGACCCACTCAGCTTTTTATATTACAGGTAGTGGACCTCGAGCATAGTCGGATGATGACAATGAGTGATTTTTGGATCATAGGCCAGTAGTTGTAAATAACTGTGTAAGGCTTGTAATGTCTTGTTTATGCTTTTGATCTGTATCGGAACATGACATCCCGAGGTTTTGATATAAAAGAAAATTATATATTTCTTAAAGAAAGGTTTTGACAAACTTTTATCATGTTTTGTTTTGGGGACCAATTCCGCAACATCTTTTAAAAAGATTTATCTGATTTTATTTTAAAAAGCATAAACGAAATCGGTCTTTTCTGGCCGTGAAATTGGGGATGTCACAGTTGGTATCAGAGCATTAGTTTAAGCGAACTAAGAAATTGTAGGATTTCTAGACTTAAACTTAGAATGCTAAGCGATGATTGTGAGATGAGTGTCTGCTATATTTTAGACACGAGCACTAGTTTATTTTAGGAAGGATACCTAAAATGCTTTTATGTGCTAAATGTTTTGTGTTATAGCTATAATGATGCTATTATTTGTTCGGATCTGTGGTCTGTTGCCGACCGGATCTGGAAACTTTATGTGTGTAGGATTCTAAGCGTACGACTACGATATTAGAACTAGCATGTAAACGTTTCGGAGTGATAAGAAGATTTATACGTCTATCGTAAATAAAGCTTTCTTATCTTAAATTCTCGCCCGGTACACCGAACGTTTGCTTGGGCGTACAAAACATTATGGTGAAGACTCGTAGAGAATTGAGTAGATGGAGGAAATGAAAAGCTTATGATAGTGAATGATACCTATTAGAAGATATCATAAGAGTGGTATCTTGCCTTTAGAATATGTCTAATAAAATAACGAAACGTTTAGAGGGGTACGGTACGTCTGATGTACACCTCCGATTGGCAGGATGATGGAATGGTTGGTGTAATTCTTGAACTTATTCCATCGTTTGGAATTTCCATCACCAACCAAGTTGAAGTAGCATTGATGATTGAAGATACTCGTGGAAGAAGTCCTAGTAGAGTCTAGGAAAATTTTATGATTAATTGGACACATTCGTATGTGTTAAATTGTTTTGTGATTTTAGGACTTGGGAACTGCGAGACAGTACTTGGGACGAGTATGAGTAGGTGTGAATAGTAGTAGAGATCTATACTACTGGAAGCACAGGACTCACGCTTGGATCAGGGAAAGTCACAAAGTTACCAAGAAACTAGTGATTGATTCCGTTTTATTCGGATATGTCATTACCCTTGTTTCGGTAATGACTAGTAAGTTGGTTGTTATTCCGACCCTAGTGGTCATATCAAATTGAGTCCGACTACGATGAGTTTGTTACATGGTTCGGAGGACCAAGTTCGATGTAGCATCTAACTAAAGTCAGAAGGTTGAAATTAATGCGATCGATAGCATCGCGCTCGTTATTAATGAAGCTTGTAGCTGGAAATGCTATATGCTAAAATGTGATTATATCACATTAAGATACGAACGAAGGTATATTCCATTCTGGAATTTGACTCAAAGAGACTTGAGTCTAGATGTTGCATCATCCGATGAAGGTCATTAGAACATGACCCGTCGATCTGTTACAATAGATAAGGGGAAGTACTTATCCTAAGAAGAAGAAGGAGTCCTCATTAAGGATTTATTTTGTAACTTGTAGGTTACGGTTGAAAGTCCAACCTAGTACGAAGAGCAGGTGTAAGATTGAGCATTATGGTTATTACTTAGGATGGAAAGATAACGTATGGAATCATTATACAAGTCCAATTTTCGTTGATGATTCCGGGACGTAATCATCCTAAGGGGGAGATAATTGTAACGCCCGTAGATCCAGGCTAGTCAATTTAGAGACGATAAGCATCAAAAATGACTTTTTTATGGAAGATTATTTAGAAGGATTAATCTTAACCAAGTTGTAGTTTATGTCTCAAGGTTTCCGAATATATAAAGAATGCCGAAATCCGAGTTATAACGAAGAAGTTATGACCTGTCGAAGTTTCGCGACAAACCGGCACGGTGCCGAATGTCGTAAAAAGTGAGTTGTTGATAAACTACTTTTTAGCCTTAGTAATCTAAACGAAACTCGTAGTATTCATTAAACCGAGAAGTTCGATAAAAACAACGCCCAAATCTGACTTCGTATGAGGAAGTTATGATTTTTCGAAGTTTCAGCTTAGCAGTAGACAGCTAAAAACTCGAATTTTAGATCGAGTGATTTTTAGCCGACACGACCTAAACGAGAATCGAAGGTCTCGTAAATAGTAGCACAACGGTAAAAAGTCTGACAAAAACGGACGTCGGATGAAGAAGTTATGAATTTTTAACAGATTTCCTGTCCCGGTCTGTTAAAAATAATAATATAAAAATTAGAGTCAAAATTAGGCGACGAAGTCTAAATGAAAGTTGTAGAGCGTAATTTTACCTACGCGTGCATATAAAGAACGTCAAAAACGGAGCTCGTATGCGAACGTTATGGATTTTAGAAGTTTTGGCACGAAAATCGAGAAATTATTTCAAAATCCGAGAAAATTCGCATAGGCCACGTGATCCTCGCATGCTTGGCTCGTGCCCGACTCACGTGTCGCATGCTGATTCGACCGAGGGTGCGGTCCAATAGGCTTCCGAAGCGCATCGCTGCTGATACCCCGTGTCCGAGGTGCTGGCCCAATCCGAACCCGGCACGTAGCCTCCTCGCATTCGAGCCTCGCCGAAGCTGCCACCTGGTCCGAGCCTCGCAGACGCGTGCCATCCCCTCCTCGGTTCGGATCCGAGCCTTCGGTCCTCCTCCCCTATAAATAGCAGCCATGCGAGACTTCCCGGGTAGAACCCGAAATTTGCCACTTTTCACCCATTTTTCATCCTTTTTATCATTTTGACTTCCCCCGAAGCCCCGATACTTATTCCAAAGCCCGGAATACGCCACGAAGTGCCCGAGAAGCCCAGAAAATTTATCTTTTCGGTTTTGAAGCCCGACCCTTCGCAGAGCCCGGTTTCTCAATAAAACTCCCGGTTTTATTAGAAACGAACGTTTTAGGAAACGAATTGCTGCCTGATTTTCATCAAATCAAGTGAGTGTGTAGTCACTTTCACCTTACACATAGATATGAAGTATTTACCTTAAAATACGTGCTATATGTAAATATATTAATTGTTTATTTGAGGTGACTGTTGAATTGATGTTTTATAGAAGTTTTAAACTGTATATATATTTTTATCTACAAATATGTTGGGTAAAACATGGGTAGATAAATTAGATGATGTGTGATGAAATAAAAGTGATTAGAGGTATCGATGTTTAAGATGATCTAGTCATCTAGCAGAGTATAGACAACGGCCACAGACTATTTTAGATAGTTCAGTGGAACGTTAGTAGACTTGTAATCGGTACGTATGTTTGAACTATATGTTCATAAAGTGTTCTCGAACTATATGTTCCTTAGGTGTTTTTGAACTATGTGTTCATCCGTTAGTTCTTCTTTTTGACACTATTACGTGTCGGGGTACGGGAGCGTACGGGAGTACTTTATTAGTATTTTCCCTATGCTTTTATTTTGAAGAGCTTTGGAGTCTTCGTTTCTTTTGTGAAGTGATCGGACGAGCTTCATGAGTCAGTGTTTTCATTTCCGATGCCGGATAGGGGTGAGTCTGGGGGTTATATACCTCACGATATTCAGACCACAGCCTAGGCATTAGTCAGCGTTTCCATTGCCGGATAGGGTGCGTCTGGGGGTTATATACCTCACGATATTCAGACCATAGCCTAGGCAAAGTTCGATGCTGGATAGGGTGCGTCTGGGGGTTACATACCTCACGATATTCAGACCACAGCCTAGGCATTGATAACTACCCCTGACTTAATTGTCTTGTGGTTCTTTCTTTTACGAACAAAGGTTCGTGGTTAAACTTATTCCATTCATTCGATATCTTTATCGATCCTTGTTTGCTGCTAGGGGATTTCTGAAGCAGTTTCGTTAGTTGGTTTTCATATCGATCCTTTAGGCTAGATCTAGTAAGATCACTATATAGGATCAGTATGTGGGGATAGACGTTGTTAGTGCCTATTAGACAAACCCTGGTGACGATGTGACTTCGTGCCTATTAGATAAACTCTGGCGACTATGAGACGTAGTGCCTATTAGATAAACCTTGGCGACGATGTGACTTCGTGCCTATTAGATAAACTCTAGCGATTATGAGACGTAGTGCCTATTAGATAAACCTTGGCGACGATGTGACTTCGTGCCTATTAGATAAACTCTGGCGACTATGAGACGTAGTGCCTATTAGATAAACCCTGGTGACGATGTGACTTCGTGCCTATTAGATAAACCCTGGCGACTATGAGACGTAGTGCCTATTGTATAAACCCTGGCGAGTATGTGACGTAGTGCCTGTTGTATAAACCTTGGTGACGATGTGACTTCGTGCCTATTTGACATAAATTACTGAGGGAAAGCAATGTTGTCACCCCGGTGTTTGTTTTATTTGACATAAATTGCTGAGGAAAAGCAATGTTGTCACCCTTTTGACATAAATTGCTGAGAGAAAAGCAATGTTGTCACCTCGATGTTTGTTTGACATAAATTGCTGAGGAAAGCAATGTTGTCACCATTTTGGTTGTTTGTTTGACATAAATTGCTGAAGGAAAGCAATGTTGTCACCTTATTGGTTTTTTTATGTTAGGTTGTTTTGTTTGACATAAATTGTTGAGGGAAAGCAAGGTTTTCACCCTGATGTTTGTCTTGTTTGACATAATTTGCTGAGGAAAGCAAAGTTGTCACCTTATTGGTTGTCTTGTTTGACATAAATTGTTGAGGAAAACAATGTTGTCACCCCTAATGAAAATCCTTAGGCTAGGTCCCTTGTGATAGTTGTTTTAGGGACGTAAGGTGAGGATAACGGGAACGGGTAATTAGGGTTGTTTTTGGTTGATGAAATTAATAAATTATTTGTTGATTGATAAACTTAAAGAGTTTATTATTTATTGTGGGTTGAAAACCCTATATGCTCACCAGGCTTCCAAGCCTGACCCTCTCAGCTTTTCATATTACAGGTAGTGGACCCCGAGCATAGTCGGATGATGACAATGAGTGATTTTTGGATTATAGGCCAGTAGTTGTAAATAACTGTGTAAGGCTTATAATGTCTTGTTTATGCTTTTGATATGTATCGGAACATGACATCCCGAGGTTTTGATATAAAAGGAAATTATATATTTCTTAAAGAAAGGTTTTGACAAACTTTTATCATGTTTTGTTTTGGGGACCAATTCCGCAACATCTTTTAAAAAGATTTATCTGATTTTATTTTTAAAAAGCATAAACGAAATCGGTCTTTTCTGGCCGTGAAATTGGGGATGTCACACGATCCATGCTCAACTTTGCAAATGTTCCACTCTATCTTTAGGCTAAAGCTGTTTCAACTGCATGCTTCACTTAGAATAGGAGTATTATCAATCGACGCCTCAACGTGACACCTTACGAAACCATGAACGGTCGAAAGCCAAGTATCTCCTTTCTTCATGTTTTTGGATGTAGATGCTTCATCAAGAACAATCGTGATCAGCTTACAAAGTTCCAACCAAAAGCTAATGAAGCTATCTTTCTCGGATACTCTGCTAAATCAAAGGCTTATCGAGTTCTTAATCGACGAACTCGAGTTCTTGAAGAAAGCTTTGATGTCACCTTTGACGACATTTTCGTTCGGAATTCTAGCCCAACCCATGTCACAACCCACATCATGGAGTCCGATGCTCCAGCTCCAAGATGTCCGAACCAGCAGACAATCTATGAAGTTGACTTTGAAACCTTGTTCTGACCTTCAGAAACAGCTCTTGACTCGGAATCTCGAACAAGACAACCCTCATCAACCGCCACTCCGGCCTCTCAAAATGTTTCAGGTCTGACACCCAAATTTCCTCCATTTGATTCCGAACCATTTCAACCTTCTCAGGTTGAGGGGGAGAATGGTCAACCTTCCCTTGAATCAACATTTCCTTGAATCAAATGTAGATGGATTCCAAGATGCAACTGATGAATTCGACTCTAATCCTATCAACAACGATGATGATGTAAATTTCTTCGATTTCCCGCCTGGTGACGATGTCAACCTATCCGGTTCAGAAGTTCAGGGGGAGCATCATCCACAAGTTCAAATTATTCTGGGGGAGCAACACAACCCCATTGTTGATATAGGATCTTCTGCTGCTCAAGAACTTCCAAGATTACACATATGGACCAAGGATCACCCTCCAAACCAAGTTATCGGAAATCCGAACGCCGGTGTACAAACTCGTTCTGCCACAAGTGTTCAAAATGCATGTCATTTCTCGACATTTATATCAATGGTTGAACCCAAATCCATTAAAGAGGCATTAGAACATGTTGATTGGATTACAGCCATGCAGGAAGAACTGGCAGAATTCGCAAGAAATGAAGTATGGACTCTTGTCCCTCCTCCTCGGAATCATCCCATTGTTGGTACTAGATGGGTGTTTTGGAACAAACTAGATGACATAGGATTTATCATTCGGAAGAAATCAAGATTGGTGGCCAAAGTTTCACACAAATCGAAGGGCTTGACTACGATGAGACCTTCGCTCCGGTTGCCCGTTTAGAAGCCATCAGAATTTTCCTTGCTTATGCTGCTCATAAAGGCTTTAAGGTTTACCAAACGGATGTCAAAAGTGCTTTTTTAAATGGTGAACTAGATACAGAAGTCTATCTTCAACAGCCTCCCGGTTTTGTCAATCTCTCATATCTGAACCACTGCTACAAACTACGAAAAGGTGTTTATGGCCTCAAGCAAGCTCATTGTGCCTGGTACGAGATTCTTACCTTCTTTCTTAAGCAATCTGGTTTCCAAAGGTGTATTCACGATCCCACCCTGTTTTGAAGGTCAAATCGAAAACAGCTCATGCTTGTCCAGATTTATTTTGACGATATCATTGTTGGATCCACGGATTCATCAATGGTAGCTGATTTTGCTAAGCTAATGATCAATCGTTTTCAAATGAGTATGAATCGTGAATTGAGCTTTTTCTTCGTTCTTCAAGTTAAACAAACCAATCAAGGAATTTTCATTCACCAAGAAAAATACATCTCGGAACTCCTTGAGAAATACTCGATGGACACCTATGCCTCTCCCAAGGTACCCATGGGTTTTGGACATAAAATATTTTCGGACCCTTCAGGTGTTGTCGTTGATGAGAAGAAATACAGAGGAATGATTGGTTCACTACTCTATCTTATATCAAGTCGTCCGGTCATCATGTTTTCAACATGCTTGTGTGCCAGATTTCAAGTTAACAAAAAAATGTCTCATCTCCTGGATGTTAAGCAAATATTCTAATACCTCAAAGGTACAAAGAGTCTTGGAATCTAGTACCCGACAAATGAACGTTTTCTTCTTCAAGCACATTCTGATTCAAAATTTGGAGGTCTTCAATTGGATCGAAAAAGCACATGTGGTGGCTGTCAATTTTTAGGTGGTTGTTTGGTTAGCTGGTCATCGAAGAAACAAAACTGCATTGCACTCTCAACAGCTGAAGTAGAATACATTGTTTCTGCCAGCTGTACATCTCAAGTTCTTTGGATGAAATCACAACTCCTAGACTATGGTTAATGATTTCAATAGATTCCAATCTATTGTGATTTGAAAAGTGCCAATGCCATTTCTCATAATCCAATTCAGCACTCAATGACGAAGCACATTGATATACGGTACCATTTTATTAAAGATCATGTTTTAAAAGGTAACATTGAAGTTATTTTTGTTCCATCTGACGATGAAATTGCAGATGTCTTTACTAAGGAATTAGACGAAACCAAATTCAATGGTTTTCTGAACAAAATGGGTATGATGAGGCCTGATCCTCAGTTCTTTCAAGAGGTTTGCACTATCTGATGGCAACATCAGATAGTAAAAATGTTCCGGAATCAAATTTTAATCCATCTCGGAACTTTCACCTCTCGGAATAAATAGGATCATTTTATGTGTTTTTTGTTTCTAACTACCTCTTGTAGTTTTAAGTTGTACAACTCACTTTGTTATATACAGTTCATAACCAATATAGTCACATTGATATCAATCTCATCTCGGAACTTACTTCATAAGATCATCCCGGAATTCAAGTCCGGAATGGTATTGAACTCTCTTCTCTCATCCTGTCTGAATAAAATATCGGAGTTTTTCAAAAATTTCACTCTGGAATCTTTTCAAAATTTTACTCCGGGATTTTTAAAATTTTCACTCCAGACTCTTGGCACCTGTCTTTTCAAGAATTCATTCCGGACCATATAGCTTCTATGTTTTCATTCAGGAACCTATCTCGGACCTTTATCATGTTTCGAGATCATTCTATTTTTTTCCTCATGGTCTGAAACTGTTTTCAAAACATTCTAGAACTTTATTCTCCAAAATTACTTTACAAAACTCATCTCAAACCGTCTCAATGTTCCGAAACCATTTCATAAATTCATTCCGGACATTCGCTTGTCACAGATTCATTTTCAAATCACCTTGGAACCTTTTTTTATTCCGAAATCAATTCGTTTGTGAGAAGATGAAAGGTTTTTGTCATTATATGATTCAAAACGTTTTCCATTAACTCTAACGGTTACATTTTAATGATGATTATCTTTTGGCCCTTGAAATGCGCAACTTTTGCATACGTCTTAATAAAGCAAACATCATGTCATATGGAGGCGGTTTCCATTCTTCACGTTAAATCAGGAGTGCTTTAGTTGTTGCAGGTCAACTCAGTCCTAAATTTGAAAACACATTAAATGCAGCCGGTTTCCTAATATGAGTTTCATCATTGCTTTTTCAACCCGGCCCATTTATTTCCTGAACCTATAAAAGCCCATTGAAATCCCTTTTATCCATTACGCTCCTAAAACTCTATTTACCCAAATAACTACGATGAGTAGATTCGTGTCATGATAGAGTTCATTGCTCATCACCCGATTGTAGTTCCACTCACCAAGATACCATACCCACCTATTCCAGTCTGTTTACTTCACACAACCTTTGAACGCATCAAGATTGAGGACGACGTTCTTGAAACAAAGATTACTGGAGATAGAATCGTGCATGTTCACAAATCCACATTCTTAAGAGCAATTGGTGTCAAGGAAAACCCAGAAAACTTTACTGTCTAAGAACCCACGACTTAAGAGTTTCAGTCGTTCTTGAATCACATCGGGTACAATGAGGAGTACAAAGCCAAGAAGTTCAAGAAATCCGTTGTATCAGGCTTATGGGCAGTTCTTATGCACTTCATTGTAAGGGGTTTATCAGGAAAACATGGAGGGACAGATTCTCTCAGCAAAGAATGGTTGTACGTTATGTATAGCATCTTCTCAGGGAAGAAAAATGCGGTGGATCTTATTGAAGTTTTATGGCAGGATTTTCGGAAGTTTGCCATCAACCGCAAGCCTCATGAGATATCAAGCCCTCTATTTTGGGCTCTGACCATCCAACAACTGCATAGAGAATGAAACGAGCCCATTCCCGTCAGCTCCATTCCGGAATAGGTACTTCTTACTTTCAAAACTATCAAATCTCATCGCCTTCCGGACCAAACGTCTTTCGGACCTATTAGAAGATTACCCGAACATATGCTAGCCATTTTTCCATCCGAGTCCATTTATTTAAAGCAACATATAGAGACTTTGATTGTGTATAGCCCTATACAATCCACCCATGTCTCTGTTGAGCCCATCTCAGACATGGCCAATGCATTTCCATCAGGAGGAAAGAAAAAGAAGTCCGCCAAGAAAAAATATTCTCCCACAAAGCCCAAAGCCAAAAAGAGAACCAAATCCGGTTCCTCCTCCCAACAGGAAGGAGCTAAAGATATTCCGGCTGACTCTGTCCATCCACTCACCACTCCTGCCCACTCTTCTGAGGTGCTCCTCGAAGTTTCAAAATCACAGGCACACACCCACAGGGATTCTGCACATAATCCACCCTCACCTTCCCAACAAGGTGTTGCTGGTGTTGAACAAAGTTCCTTGCCCCGGGAACAAACCCACGTGTCTCTTTGGAAAACACAATTCTTTCTACACAAGCACTGTCTGAGATCCCTGTTTCGGACCTCAAGCATTCTGAGGCTAGAGTAGTCCCTCCAATCTTAAATGCCTCAACTGGTCTGATACCCGGTAAGGGTATAGGACGACCAGGAACTAATGATCCAATGTGGGAAGATTTTGTTGACAAGGCTCATTCTAGGCACCCTGAACTCACCAGACCTCAAGTTGAAGCAACTCTTTTCTCAATGAGGAACAGGGCCATTCAAACAACTTGCCCTTCGTTGCTTCTGTTGATGATGTAACAGATCTGGAGTTTACATGCCGAGAGACTCAAGGCAACATCAACTCTAACAATCCTTCAAAAACTCAACATCATCACGGTCTTCACTCTGATCCAAATGAGGAACATTCAGAGGAAGTCATGTTCGATGATATAGGAGCCTCAATTGCTGCTCTTCCTCGGCTCACCTCCTTCTCCGTTTCATCAAAGCCATCCTCTTCAAGACCTGATTTTGATTTCAGACTCTCTTCTTCCTCTTCCGAACCAATTGATGAAGAGATCAAAATTGATGATAACCCTAAGGCGCATCTCGGAGATGAAATAGAGTCCACTCCCAAGCAAGATATTGCAGCTACTACAACCAAACCTGGCCCCGCCTTGGAACCTGCAGTGAATAAAGGAGATAACAAGAATACGTCTCAGACCTCCACTTTGGACACAGGATCATCTGCGGGAAATTACGTTGATCCTTTTGCCCTCCTTGAACTCCGAGACAATGTCTCTGACATGATGAAGAAGGTCGATGCTATAGAAACCTCTGTGGCCAGACTTAATGACAAGATTGACGATAAGGTTTCCGAACTGGATTCCAAGCTTGATGCCATCCTTAAATCCCTGTCCGAAACCAACAAGTTCGGACCCACTATTACTGAAAGAGAAGCTCAGGTTGATCAACTCATCTCTCTACGACTCAAGCATACTATTGAGGAAGTGGAACACAAGTATGATGCCTCAGTCGATCATTACCTCGACATAATCACCAAGATGCTAAATGTACATGACGATTTGGTTAGTCCCACCAACGAGCTCATCAAACAAACTCATGTTCGTCATGAGAAACAAATTTAGAGGCTAGAAAAGGAGATCCGGAAGAAGGATGAATTAAATCTGATCATGCAGCAAGTCCTCATCAAGCTTCTTAGAGTATGCTGGAACATTGTCGATGTTCCAAACTGCAAATTTGACGAGATGCTCTTGATTCTTTCCCATCTATTCGATCACCTCAAAGCTCAGGCTCGAACGGCTTAAGCCTATGATGCCTTAACTTTGCAAATCAACACCAGCTTTCAGAAGGTGTTCGAGCGATTCTCAAAACTTAAAGAATCTTCTTTGCTTGCATAGGTAGCAGGCTCCTCCATTGTAAGAGGGGGGGAGGGACCTAGCTGGCAGAATCAGCCCTGGAAACCTGTCTTGGAGTTCCAACTCCGAGATGAAGACTTTGATGATTCTCTTCAAGTTCTTTCAGGTTCTCCACATGATGATGATGATGATGATGACAAGTACATTCTTGATGCCATCATTAGGCTCCCAGCTCCAAAGCAGTTTCCAGCAAGAATACTTTCCGAGAACGAGCAACGAATCTGTTCGGCAGTCTCAAGGCCTTCAACTCTGGCCGATGCACTTCAAAGAAGCAGAGAAGAAACTAAGGCTAAATCCAAACAAATCACTGAAGCCTTTCGAGCCTCCACATCGATGTTGCCTTCGGACTCACCTCCAAAGATTGCTCCTATCTATGAAGGCTCTCCTCTTCTGAAGTCGGACGATATTCCGGAAGAGCCCCTGCCTTCTTCTTCTCCAAAATTCGCCATTGATGAGAACATGCAACACATCCTCTCCGTCCTCCAAAAACAAAAAGACAAGGGCAAAAAGCCCATCTCGGAAGTTCATCACTCCGGACCTCCTCCGAAAGAAAATTTTGGTTGGTCTCAAGAAGAAATTAATCGAGCTCTTGAAGAAAGCATCCGGATCCAATCCTTCAAAGATGATAATCCTCAGCCGATGCTAGGGATCTCTCCCGTTTGCAAAGATGGGATACTACAGGATGTAGACATAGTACCTTTTATGTACTATGATCTCCCCAACCAAGACTCGGACCAGATCGATTTGCCTCTCTCTCCGTATAACAAGTTTTATACAAAGTTTGCTCCTCCCCGTCCGAAAGATGACCCACAAATGATCATCCGTACTGAACGCGAAAGATTAAAGACCTTTTATTCCAAGAACGCACTTCCTCAAAAAGAAGTCTGGTCTCGGAAAAGGATCACCAAGAATTCCGGATTCGGAAGGAAAATCTTGACTAAGTTTGAACTCTAACTGCGTGTTGTTCCGGTTCCACATCTTCAGAAACAAATCAACTTAGAAACCCATTACTGACGTTGATTTTACATCAATCAATCCAAATGACATCCTGAGAATAGATGCACATTTCATAAGCCACCAAATCAATGATTACAACATGGGAGCTTACCACATTTCTCTAAGCTTCCTCAAAGAATATGTAGTTGAATTATGCCGGTGTGATTTTGAATTGGCACATTTGTTCGGAACAGAAAAATACTTGGCCAAAATTGACTTCAAGATGTCAGAAGCTGAGATACTGGCAGAGGGACCAATTGACGAACCAGTGCTTGGATTTGTCTATCTTCAAAGAAAACAAACAAAAAGGACTTCTTCCGAATCCTCAACAAACACTTGGTCTCGTCCAACGCGCTACGGAAATTCATCAATCGTGCATCCAAGTCCGAAGACCAGAACATGTAAAAGCCAAATTCATCATTCAGCTGCAGTGGTACATCGAGGTCAGAGATTGGTTATACATGGCGTATGTGTTCATCAAGGAAGATTTGAACTAAGCTGACTAGATTGTTAAGTTCACTTAGGGGGAGATTGTTGAAACCTCAAAGTGAACCTCTATCAATCCCCAGTCCTTGAATATTCTGAAGTCAGTTTTAAGTCTGAAGTGGGATGAGGTGAGAAATCAGTCTGAGGTCAGAAATGGAGTTGGTGACCGGAGTGAAGATCATGGGACGAAGTGAAGAAGTTTTCCGAGAGTGTTTATCCGTCTAAGCATTAATTATTCTTGTCTTTTACTTGATGTAGCAGCACATAGGACTTAGTTTTTTTATCAAATGGGATAATCAGAGTGTCAGAAGTATCTCTTTTTTCTGGTCCTGTGTCTGTATTTTGGTTAGTACGATGTATCACTTTCTCCTATATAAGGAGTGTTTAATGACAAGAATAAATGACAGATTGTTGCTCCAAAGATAGATATATTCACATTTACTTCACTTTCACTTTTCTCTCTAATCAATCCTTAAAAAATTCCTCGTGCTCATTTATTATCTTTACTTTGATTATACTCATAGTTCTATATTTAATACTTGAAGTACTTTGTTGATCTTTCTCTTCAGTCTCGACTGGTCTTACCAGACTTGACTGGAACTCTGAATCCGAAGCAGACATTGATCTTAAGCATTAAATCAAGGTTTGAGTTTTCAATCCTTGTCTGTGCGTAATCAGATCCTTGTTCTCACAGGTGGTTATGTGCATTTTGTTCCCCAATTGAGTTTGTAAATAGTGTCGGCACTGTCTATAGAGGTGTTAGCTTACTTCGAAATTCAGAAATATAAAAAGAATATGATAGTAGTAATAAACAGAATAAGTTAATTCACGGATTTTGTGCTTACATAGGTTCCGCTTGAAAAGGCCTAAAACATAACCTATTTTCAACCTCAATTGCTTCTGTTTCTGGTGAGAAAGATAAAGCGGTTGTGGTAAGGGCCGAAAGAACATTTTCGGGAAGAACCATTAAAAGCATCGGTGTTAGGAGAGAGTTCCGATCCTAAAGAAAACAATAATGAAAAGTTGCATGTTGTTGATGTGTTGAAGTGTAACAACTGTATCTCTTCCAAACTTGAAGCAAAGAGTCGTCTAAAACAATCCCATCAGAACACATGTCCACCAACCAATACGTAGATGGAGTAAGCAAAACAAACTAGTGTTAGAACAAAGTTCTTGTAGGATCAATAGATTCTAAGCAGAAAAACAATTAAAGACGTAATGATGAACACATGAATGGTTTAACTGATGTCGAATGATTAAACTTTAACACCTCAGAAGAGCTCGATTAAGAACTTCGACTGTAGAGGTGTTTAGGGTTACAAAGCAATAATAACTATAATCACGTTAGTATCTAAGGCATACATGAATGCACTATTTATAGCTAAACCCTATAATAATCACGGATGGACAGGCCCAATCCGGATATACAATACTAAGCCCATGACGCAACATAACATACCCAACAATCTCCCCCTTTGCGTCAATGGAGCCGAAAGCTCAGTTCGGTTGAGCTATAGAAGACTTCTTGATAGTCTTGAACACCTTCGGTATGATGGCCAAAAGAGTATGACGAAACGTGATATACCACCGAAGCATGTCCGTGAAGTTCTTCTTGTCTGCCTCAGAGTTCTGCTTGCACCGATGGATGATACTAATTATGTGCTTTAAGCAGTCCGTTGAGAACAGATGTTTGTCAACAAGAGCGAAAAGAAATCTATTGGCTTCGCCTCTTGTGAACATCACCGTGAGATGTGTAAAATCAATTTGGCCCATCTTCATTTTATTTACATCTCCAGGTTTTGCTGTTGGCTTTACAGTGGGTTTCTTATTCATAAATTTAGCTATCTCCTGATCCATTGCGGCTACTTCATGGATATAGGAGGCCAACATCCTCTTTAGATGATCTAGGATCGGCTCATATTCTTTCGGATTGGTGAGCAGTATGTTAAACAACAAGATCCAATCATGAGGATTCAAGTTTGGAAGATCTGCCAGGGATATAACCGAAATCGAGTTTGCTGAACCTCGGGTTATTTTGAAACTAACATTGATAAACTTCCCGGCAGGCGAAGGTTTCAGCACCTTGACAGTAATAATCTTCTGTGCACTCCATGTCAGGTACTGAGGCTGACCGAACTTCAGATAAAAATCGATAAGTTCGCGATCAACTTTAGGAAGAGGGAAATGAACTTCAACAGTCGAATCAAAGCAATAAAATGTAAATGCCTTTCGTGTTATAGGCATGTCGAACTGCGAGTCCCTCGATTTTTCACAATCAAAAGAAGCGACAGGTTCCAGCCAGTATACGCTTGGAAACTCTATTGCCTCTTTGATGAGCGTTTCTCTTGTCCAGAGAGGAAACAAGGCCTTTTTACAGTTTATAGCATCTTGCTCTTCCTTGTTCTTTCGCTCCCTTTATTCAGCTTCCTTCGCAACCCGAAGGGTTTCATCCAATTCTTTATCCCTTTTCTTTCGCTTTAGGGCCTCAGCAATTGTTTCGTCTTCTTCATCACTATCATCATCCAATACCTTTTTCTTATCTTGATTACCAGAACCCGGAGCTTCATTACCCTTCGGTTCGGTTTTGACTGTGACTTTCGGTTGAGTAAATTGAGCACCTTCTCCCCCTTGTTTTGGAGGTACGAATCTCTCCGAAACACCCTTCATTTCATGCAAGAGAGCAAGGGCAGGAAGAAGCTTGGAAGTTAAATGATTCCTGATGGTCAGAGTAAGTATAGGATCATGAGCACTAAGAAGATTGGTAAGCATATTCTTGACATCACCAGCACAGCTGCGGAATACAGGGCGCTCAGTCTTCAACAGTGAGATTTCCTTTTCAGCCTGAGCCAATTGAACTTTCTGAACTTCTATAGTAGAGGATTGGCGTGCAAGATCTTCCTTTAATGCACTCGCCTTTGCTAAATCAGCTTGGAGTGTTTGAAGGTGAGAAGTCACTGAGCTAAGTAGAGAAGTGTTCTCAGCTTGAATAGAAGAACGAACATGCTCAAATTTAGCTTGCTCCTCTTTTAGTGACTTGGATAAAGAATCAATGGAAGCGTTCAACTTGGCTGCATTTGAATCAGCATGTCCTTTGAGTGATTCGAGAAAAATTTGAGAGCTGTGAACAAGTTCTGCAACTTCAGTAGTGGCCTTCTTGCAAGAAGAAGTGGAATCCTCAACGGCCTTCGTCGATTTGTCAATGGCCCCAGTATATTGCTCAAAAGCGGTGTCCATAAAAGCTTTGAGCACAACATCGTTGTAGGACTTGTTAGCGGCAAGCAGTTGATCAAGCTTCTCATCAATATTCTGCAATTGTTGTCTTGAGACAGGAGCCTCTTCATCGTCGTCTGTTGGAAGCCGATAGGGACTGTAATAAGTCGAGTCAAATTCAACATTATCACCACCGAGAGTGACACCAGAATCGGTTGAAGGTGAGGGTGAAAGAGGTTTGGATGTAATAGGAGGTTCGGTTTCAGTATTCGCCCACGTATCAGATACGTTGACGTTAACTGTCGGTTCGGTTGTAGTGGTGGTAGTTGCTTGGGAAATGATAGGACGTGGTAAAGGAGTTTTAGAAATGGGTATGGTACTAACTGGTGGTGGTGGTGGTGGTGGTGGAATAGAAGTGGTTGTTTGAGATGTGGGAGGTGGTGGAATTAGAGCAACCGAAACTGGAACAGTGGTTTTCGGTGGAGATGGAGGAGGTGTTGGAACCGTGTCATTAAGAGGTTCGGTTGGAGTTGGAGAACGAGGAGGTGTGTTACCTCTCGGTGATTCGTGATGCTGGATTTCCTCTTCCTCATCCTTGTCATCATTGTCTGAGTTGGGAGGAGAAGGACTCTTTGATTTCTTCGCCATCCTCTTAATCTTCTTTGGAGCCGAAGAATCTCCTTTATCAGCCTTTCACTTTTTAGACTTGGCAGCTTTAGACGAAGGACCTTCGGTTGTCACTTTCTTGGTAGTTGCCCTTTTTCCTCGGTTGGCAGGCTTCTCCACAGCATCCAAAGCAGCTTGCTGTTCAGGAGACAGTACTCTCGGTCCTTTGGGAGGAAGCTTTCGGTAATCAGCCATCAACTTACTTTCGGCTGATACACACCTGTACATCGTCTCAGGTATGGAACCGTTGTGGGAGAACTTTGTGGCATCAGAGAAGATGATGTTCTTCATGTGAAAAGTAGCCACAGAAGAGAGCATGGCATCCTTCGTCACTAGAATCTGCAAAGAATCAATTGCCCTGCGTGTGATGATAGTCCAGAAGCGACCACAAGAAATTTCAGAGTGTCTCGTTGAAGTGTTGAGACTTTTCACCACCTGGGACCAAATAATCGACCCATAGTCAAGATTAATCCCGTTGTAGAGACCATATAGAATGGTCAGAAAACGCTTACTGGTACCATCTGACCCAGCAACCCTCTTCGCCAAACTCTTGTTGAGAAGAGTAAGCAATCCATTCCATTGGGGCGGCAAACATGATTTCTTAACCTTCGTCATGGTGGTAAGAACATCAGTGTAGCCCATCTCATAGAGCATTGTAAATAGTTGGGTTGTGGTTATGAAATTCGGAGAGATAACAGATGCATCCACAGCAAGCTTTAGCAGGGAACAGAATCGCCCTTTCGAGATTGATGCCTTGTGCGAGAAGATTTGAAAGTAGATCCTCTCCTTGTTCCTGTCATAGGTTGCAGTAGAGTAGACTTGCGAGAGTAGAGACATTTGTACAGATTCCACCTGTGTGAGTGCGATTACCAGAGGAGAGTATTTGAGGCATTCAACAACTTGAAGCATGTACGAATCATATAGAAACGGGTTGAGTTGAATGATCATGTTTTGATTGGGTTTTGATCACGAGCAATGATGAAGATGCAGTTTGATCTTGAACAGATGAAGAGTCTGCCATTGTTGAGGCAAGGAAGAAGATGAACAGTTGCAGATCGCCTTGTGTATTGAGAGAATTTGAAGAAGGTAAGAAGGTACAATATGTGTGAGAAACCCTTTATATACCGTTTCCAGGAGAGAGAAAGAATCTTCGTGATGATGATACGATCACTGAAACGTCGCCTAAAAAAGCGCGATGTGACAGCTTGGTTTCCCCAGATAGATGTCATCAAGCGTGGGTTTAGGAACCGTTCAAATTCACGCGCCCAAAATCTTATCCACATAGCGACTTTTCAAATTCACCTTCGGTTCAAATATGATAATAACCATTTTCGCGCCTAAAATAAACTTCAAACGGGCCATAAGAAACAACAACCAGAATGTTGGAAAATCACAAAGTATTTTCGTGCAAGAGTGTGCCAAAAATTAAGAAATAAAGCGAAATGTGTATAGGATGTGAGTGATGTCTGTTAGAAGACATAAAGCAGATGATTCCGGGCAAGAATCTCTTCCTTCATAGTCAAGAGAGACTTGAAGTGCTTGCTTGGTTTCCCGAAACAATACGATCGAGTGCTTGTAAAGAAACACTGAAAGGCTTCTTTTAAATAATAGGCTAAGGGTGGCTTATCTTCAACCGAACATCGATTCTTAACATAAGACCGAACGTTGGATGAAGTACTTGTGTGACCGATGTGGTCTGTTGAACAAGTAGGTTGGATATAATTTGTTGTGACTAAAGATGTGATATAAATCTCAAAAATAAAACCAAACTCGATCTTTTTGGGAAGAAATGCCTTGGTGTTAGACAATTTCATAAAAGACCACTCAAAAATAAAATGAGATTGTGTTAGGTAACAAGTAAGATCTTGAATATAAAGATTCACCGTCAATTTATTGTTGGTGTTGGATTGTGGGTTTCACTCAGCACGTGGTGTACGTATCTAAGATCATAAACACAGATTTTATGCAACCATAAACCTCAGTGGTAAAAGCTGAGAGTCTCAAGGGTTACAGTGGTGAACCAAAAGTTGATGGAGAATGTAAGGATGGTGGTTAAGGAACCGAAAGTACCTCTGCTATATAAACGTGACAAAGCAGAAAACTCTTAACTTATTTGAGAAGAGTAAGGTAGCTCTTGACTTGAGTGGATTTTAACAGCCTGATTGGGAAGAAACGATAGGTATAGATCGAATCATTAAGGCCTAGCTCTTAGTCTTAGAGGCTTCGGTCGACATGCAACAGCATGCTTCTAGGGACACTTAACTAGTTCATATGAAAAAATCATACCTGCCTTAGCTCCAAATTATGTTGCACTGAAATACTTGGGACCTAATTAAAAAGAACAAGCAAACAAACAAACCACACAAACGAAACAAACAAAACAAAACAAAAAAAACTTTTAGAAAAATATTTTTTGAGTTTTGAAATTTTCTGAAAAATAATAAAAGAAAAAATATATTTTGGATTTTTGAAGTTTTCTGAAAAATAATAAAAGAAAAAATATTTTTTGGATTTTTGAAGTTTTCTGAAAAATAATAAAAACAGAAAAATAAACCAAAGTTAGCACAAAACACTCTTAAAAAAAAATAATAATAAAAAATGAAAGAGAAAATAGAGTAAGAAATAGACTTAAAAAAAATAAACAAAATTTACAGCCGAAACCAAACCTTAAAAGAATGAAGCGAAATAAGCCGAGAGTTCGGTTCATTTCGGTTCCTTAAAATTCCGGATCCGAAATCGACCGAGCATTCGGTTCATTTCGGTTCCCAAAAATTATGGAGCCAAAATAGACCGAGCGTTCGGTTCATTTCGGTTCCCGAAAAATCCGGAACCGAAATAGACCGAACATTCGCTCTATTTCGCTTGTCTAATTTTTAGAGAGAGATTTGAGGGTTCGGTACCGACTCTGCTTCCATCATTCCCAAACCTTGTAAAATTTTATTGAAGCTTGCTTCTGGTAAGGCTTTAGTGAATATGTCAGCCAGTTGATCAGAGGACCGAACGAAATGTACTTCCACGTTCCCATCTTCTACATGGTCCTTGATGAAATGGTATCTTAGTGCAATATGCTTTGTCTTTGAGTGTTGCACTGGATTGTGGCATATTCTTATCGCACTTTCTGAGTCACAATAGAGAGGTATTTTCTTCATGCTTAGTCTGTAGTTCCTCAGTTGGCTTTGTATCCATATCACTTGAGAGGTACAGGATGCTGCAACTATATACTCAGCTTCGGCTGTTGAAAGAGACACACAGGTTTGCTTCTTGGATTGCCAGCTAACAAGTTTACCGTCAAGGAATTGGCATCCACCAGTTGTGCTCTTTCGGTCCAGAACACATCCTCCAAGATCGGCGTCAGAAAAGGCTTGAACAAAAAATCCAGATCTAGCCGGGTACCAAAGACCGAGAGAGGAGGTTCGCTTCAGATAACGAAAAATATTTTTCACTGCCACCATGTGAGGTTCTCTTGGATTAGCTTGAAACCTGGCACAATAACAAACAGAAAACATAATGTCTGGTCTACTAGCCGTTAGATTCATAAGAGACCCTATCATGTGACGATAGAGTGTTATGTCAACAACAGGTTTTTCCAAAGACGGTGTTAACTTTGTGCCAAACGCCATAGGAACCTTCACTTTTGAATCTCCCGTCATACTAAACATTCCCAGCAAGTTCTTCGTGTAGGCCTCCTGTTGATAAAAATACCTTCTGGTCCCTGTCTTATATTTAAACCAAGGAAAAAATTAATCGGACCCATTGCGCTCATTTCAATTTTAGTCTCCATCAACTTCTTGAATTTAGCCGTTAAGCTAGGATTCGTGGAGCCGAATATGATGTCATCGACATAAATCTGAACTATCATTAGATGTTCGCCTTCTTTTTTTCGGAAGAAGGTTGGGTCAACCGAGCCTTGCTTGAATTTAGACATTTTAAGAAAGCGAGTTAAAGTTTCATACCAGGCCCTCGGTGCTTGCTTCAGACCATATACATCTTTATCTAACACATAGCAGTGATCAAGGTATTTCTCATTCACGAACCCAGGTGGTTGCTTAACATACACCGTTTCTTCTAGTTCTCCATTCAAGAAAGCACATTTCACATCCATTTGGAAAACTTTGAAGTTTTTATGAGCAGCATATGCCATATAGATTCTAACTGATTCCAACCTTGCTACAGGAGCGAAGGTCTCCTCATAATCTATCCCTTCTTCTTGGCAATATCCCTTCACCACCACCCGAGCCTTATTGCGTATAACGTTCCCTTCTTTGTCGAACTTATTCCTGAAGACCCATTTTAAGCCGACCACCGAAGCATCCTTTGGAGTGGGAATCAACCTCCAAACTCGATTATGTTCAAACTCATGGAGTTCATCTTGCATGGCTTGTACCCAATCAGCGTGATCAAGTGTAGCATTAACCGTCTTCGGTTCGACTTTGGAAACAAACGAATTAAACATACAAAATTCAACATTAGAGAATAATGCTGTTTGTTTCGCTTTCAATTGAGAACGTGTCAGAACTCGCTCAGATGATTCACCAATTATTTGTGCTTTGGGATGATCCTTATTCCATTTCGTTAGAGGAGGGTAATTAGGGTCATAGGCTGGATCCAACTCTGAATTTACTTCTTCTTCAAGTTCTGATTGATCACCTTTGTCATTTGGTTTCTCATTCTCCCCCTCAAATGGCGAAGCGTATCCCTTTTTAGGTTCAGAGTTTTCCTCCTCTGTTGGAGTTGGATTCTCCCCTTTTCAGCCAGAAAGCCTTCAAAATCTTTATTCTTGAATTCAATCCCATTGTCGCTTCTGATATTCCTCACCAGCTTTCTCAGCTGCACTTCCACTTGCTTGATGAACGTCTTCAACTTGGGAGTTGCGTCTGATTTCTGTTTAAGAAAGAAAACCCAGCTGAAGCGTGAAAAATCATCTACTATGACAAGAATGAACTTACTACCACCGAAGCTTTCGATAGCCGAAGGTCCACATAAGTCAATATGCAGGAGTTCAAGAGCTTCAACAATCTTTGTATTGATACGTGTAGGATGGCTCTTTCTGCTTTGTTTTCCCATCTCACACGCTGCACATAGGTGTTCCTTATAAAACTTGAGAAGAGGAAGGCCTCGAACATGATCACCAAGCACCAACTTATTAATGTCTTTGAAGTTTAGGTGTGATAGGCGTCGATGCCACAACCAGCTTTCATCAGTGTTCGCCTTTGACAACAGGCATATTGCTGGTTTTCCTCGAATTGGGTTGAGATTTAAAGGATACATCTCTCCCTTGCGTTCAGACTTCAACAGAACTCTTTTGGATTGCTTCTCAATTATTTCTGATCCCTCATCATCAAATGAGACCTTCAAACCAGTTCCCACAACTAATTGTGATACACTGATGAGGTTATGTTGCAACCCTTCCACATAAGCTACTTTTCGAATCGAGAAGTCTCCGTTGGTTATCATTCCATATCCTTTAATTATGCCATAAGAGTTATTTCCATACTTCACACATCCACCATCCTTAAGGGACCGAAACTCCCTCAGTTCTTCCCTCCTTCCTGTCATGTGACGCGAGCAGCCACTGTCTATGTACCATTCGTCATCGAACTGCTCGTCACTTATAACCTGCAAATTCAAGCAGATTTAGGAACCCAAAGTTACTTGGGCCCTTGCGAGTCTTTTACAGAAAAAGGAATAGCAGTAGAAATATCAACCAAATAAGTTCTTTTTATTAGAGTTGTTTGGTCTTTTCTTTTGATGGTATACACCTTGATTTTGTTTTTATCTTGTTTAAATTTTGGTGTATTAGATGGTGTGTTGTTAGATGGTTTTGGGATATTCTTTTTAATCCTAGAGTTAGCTGACTTTTTCTTATTATTGATATCAGAAGCTGAATCAAGCTTTCCCTTTCCTTTGATGTCCTTCTCTAAATTTGGTTTTCTATGGGAGTTGGAAGGACCGAAACTTGACTTTCGGTTGTTAGCCTTGACGTTAGGACCAAAACTAGACGTTCGGTTCTGGGCGCTGGTGTTGGAACCGAAACTAGACTTTCGGTTCTGTGCTTTGGAATAGTAGGAGCTTGGACTAAAATTTTCTTTTCCTTTTAGCTTTTCCTTTTCTTTGGCAATTGACTCTTTCTTGGAAGGAACGTAGTTGGGGTTTTGAGATTGCCAATAACGTTTTTGCTCATTCAGATTTTTCATGTATCTTTGATTTCTTTGGCGTTTCTGTTCAGCTAACTCCTTCTGAGATTTGTGAATGTTGAAGCTTGATTTCAGCTTCTCTTTTTGAGTTTCGGTAGTCTTGGAAGGAACATTCGGTGTTTTCTTTGGTTCTTCAGGGATCTCTTTTGTTCTACTTGTGCTTGGTTTGTCGAAACTCGAGGGTTTGTTGATGGGTTCAGCAACATATCTTCCTTTTACCCTCCATGAGGTTTCCTCCGATAAGCCGATGGTTTTGTCTGCGTTATCAATAGGGGCTGACCAGAAATAATCGTCGCACCCTTCAGCATTGTCTTTGTCGACCAAGATTTTCAATTCTGCTGTTTGTTTTGTAGTGACCCCTGTAACAGCATATACCTGATATGGCACAGTTTGAACCTTTTGATAAACCATTGCTTTCTCTTTGAGTTTCTGTGGCTTGTCCTTTGACAGGCGAGCGTATTCAACCGAGTTTTTAGATATGAGGGGTTTCTCATTCTCGGTTTCGCTTTTCATAAACTCGGAACAATCAACCACGTCTTCTACCGAGATTTCTCTCATCTCACTTTCCTCATCAAATTCAGACGTATTTTATATATTCATTTTATGTTCTGAAATTAATTTGGCGTTAGACGAGTCAAATGATTGAATGGTCTCGGACTTAATTTTTAACCTATAATTTTCATGTAAAAGATTTTTGAGCATACATTTATGTTCCGTAGAGTCAATGAAGGTCTCTATTTTGTCCAGTCCGATTTTATAAGCGATGGATGTCTCTTCTGAGGACATTATGGATTCACATTCAGCGATGACCTCATCCTCCTTAAATTCAAGGAAGGGTAAGATCATCTTATGAATCTTTTTCCCTATTTCACAACTTAAGTGCAATTGAGCAATATTTGTATATAAGTGTTTAGCAATTAAACAAAAAACTTTCCTTTGCTTCAAAAACTTTAAATTGTTTCGTTGTAAATAAATAATTTCATCTCTAGCCCTATTTAACTCCGTCTCCTTCAGCTCAATCCACATCCTTCTCTCCTCACTCTTTGAAGACACCCTGCTGAGTTGGTCAGTTAGGTTAGAGTTCGCTAAGCGAGTTTGCATGAGACTACCACTTAAGTTAGAAAATTTAAATTTTAATTCATTTAATTCTTCTTCATAATTTGTTACAGGAACTTTAAGTGATTCAAGGATGGATTGTACCTTTTTGATCAGCCGATCACAGTCGTTGATCTTCTCATTCACGGGCTTGGCTGCAAAGCACTTGTCCTCAGTTAGGTTCGGCTCCTTACTCGCACTTTCAGTTGGTCTACCAGCTGTAACCATCAAACATTTTCCAGCCAAACCTGTATCCTTCGCCACATAAGCTCTTCCATGTGTGGGCTTTCTCACTTCTTCATCCTCAGAATCGGTTGACCAGACTTCAACGCCGCCGAACTCATCTTCATCCGCATTTTCCTGCACAATCAAGGCATTCATTGAACTGTTAGTTACCTTCTTTTTCTTGATCTCTTCCAACTTTCGCATGTAATACGCCTCATCATCTTCACCATCTCTTTTCTCAGCCATCTTCATCAGCATGCAATCTTTGGCAAAGTGGTTCTTGCCATGACATTAATTGCAGTCAAATCCAGAGTCTCCTGTAAGCTTGCTCTCCTTCTTGTCGTCATCCTTTTGAGAAGTATTCTTCGCTTCATCTTTCACCTTCTCAGAACTGTAACTTCCCTGCCAGTTTCGGTTCTTATTGACAGGGAACTTCTTTCGTGCAAACTTCTTTGGATTGGTGACCATCATAGCATATTCTTCGCTTGTAAGGTCACACTCAAATATATCTGACTCCTCCTCTTCTTCTGCAACACTATTTCCTTTTGAAACAAGGGCCAACGATCCCACACCCGAAACTACCTTCGCCTCCTTGGTTACCACACTCTCATGGGATTTAAGTATGCCCACAAGTTTCGCTAGTGAGTAAGATTTAAATTGCTCGTGAGCTTTCACTGTTAAAACCACTGCCATCCATTCTGGTCCCAAACCATTCATGAAGGTTACCTTTTGCTCGATCAACTTTCTTTCTATACCATGCTTGATCATCTTGCCTAGGAGATGATTGAAGCGATCAAAGGTTTGTATCAGTTTCTCTTTAGGTTTCTGTTCGAAAACTCCAAATTCTGAGAGTAGCAAGGTTTGAATAGAGTGTTCTATATCTTCATCGGTTGAATAAAGTTCCTTCAACCTATCCCAGATTTCTTTAGCCGTTGTGCATGAACCAACTAACCGAAAAGTGTCAGATTGCAGAGCAAATCTGATCATTCTCATGGCCTTCACATTACATAGAAACATGTCCTTTTCATCCTGTGGCATCTTATCTACGTCCGCCACAAGCATATTATACTCCTTTTGAGTATTTACAGTCGTGTTCGTTCCAGAGTGAACAAACGGCCCAAGCGTGATAGCTTCCCAGATGAGATAACCATTATAATCAGATCCAACCACGTAATCTTCAAAGTGATGTGCCCATACTTCATAGTCTTGATTGTAAAGAATGGGAACCCTTGTAGTGGATCCAATGCTGTTAGAGATGTTGGTGGGATTAGTTTGAGAATCTTCATGAGACATGGTGAGCCTTTCCTTAGAACCGCTAGAATCTGACCTGTAAACTTGAGATTAGGGTTTTATCAAACACAAGAGTTACCGTCGTTAGGAAGAAGATGGCTTCTTTATATTCGATAAAAGCGGAAACCCTAAAGAATTCTTAATACAGAAGGAATGTGTATTGATCACACAGTCTCCCGCTCTGATACCAATTGTTAGAACAAAGTTCTTGTAGGATCGATAGATTCTAAGCAGAAAAGCAATTAAAGACGTAATGATGAACACAGGAATGGTTTAACTGATGTCGAATGATTAAACTTTAACACCTTAGAAGAGCTCGATTAAGAACTTCGGCTGTAGAGGTGTTTAGGGTTACAAAGCAATAATAACTATAATCACGTTAGTATCTAAGGCATACATGCATGCACTATTTATAGCTAAACCCTATAATAATCACGGATGGACAGGCCCAATCCGGATATACAATACTAAGCCCATGACGCAACATAACATACCCAACAACTAGCTTCATACCAACCGTCGATCACCCAAATCTAGCCGAGTGGAGTAAAACCTGAAACAACCATTCTCAAAACTTGACGACGGGAATTTAAGGGATTAAAAGGTGGAAGGATTAAATTTTGGAAGTCGAATAAGTGTTTCTAGACGAGAATAGGAGAAATTGTGTGTGAAAGAGGAACTTTTTGTCTTGCAGATACATGGAGGAAGCGTATGTTGAAGATAGCAACATTGGTGGTAAAGGAAACGAAAGAATAGTCTGGTAATAAGAAAAATGACAGCAATCCTAATTTTATTGGATGTCAACGCCGGTGACACGGTGGAAGGTAAATGGAAGGTGCCGTGAATAGTGAATAGCATGAAAAGGGAAAAAAGGATTATGAATTTTGAAAAGTAAAAGGACTAATTTTGCCAAACCCAAAACTTTACTGTTCTTAAGGGTTGACCAGAATTAATCTATATATATATATATATATATATATATATATATTGTTAACGTATCCCTCTGGGAATACGCCAAAGATAACGGGACGACTACTCAAAGGACAATCTAGCTAATGGTCGTTACCCGATCTAAGTGCTAGGCATGGGCCCTCGCCCTCGTGGCCTCATGCTTAGGCCCCGAAGTCGTAATACCAAGGCCCATAGCAGGCCAAAATACTATCAAATTGCTCCCCAGAACGACAAGTATAGCGCTCAGAGCGTCGCTCCTCAGTAACTCTGCACTAATAGCAAATAACCGTTAGTGGTGCATGACCCACCAATAGGACACCTCCACGACCCAACAATCCAAAACGACAGAAGGTGTTGTCAGGGACATTCTCCTCGAAAGACAGTTACACAAGTACCCTTCTTCTCCAGAATAAGGATCATATCTCTCTCTATCTAAAACCAAACCCTTATTCTCTCATACAACTTCTAACTAGACCGTCGGAGTGTCGTTCTGAGATCCCCTCCCAGACGACGACTAATGTAGGTTCTTTTTTTTGTTGTGATTATCAGGATTAACTTATATGGAACAACCACGAACCACGTTAACCTCGCAGACATATCACAAGATTTTGCGCCACCCGGGCGTGTACTTAAAGCTCCGCAACCTTCAAACGACCCTAGACAGAGACTATGACGGGAAAGGCACCTGCGGTGCCCGGCCGGGGGGGGGGGGGGTGGCGAGAGAGAGAGGAACGAGCCCAGTCAAATCAAATCCATCGCTCAATGGCACACAACCATCAGCCTCAGACGGACAAGCCTCCACCCACACGCCAGCAACACAGACGCCAGGTCCAACACGGGGAACCACTTCGGCAGCAATCGTAGCCCTATGGCGACCACCCCCCGTCGTAGTAGAGCAGTCGGTTACAACCGCGACCGCAATATCTCAGTCGACAATGACTCAGCAGTCATATCCACCGACACATCATTTCCAGTTGTCGACTCAACAGTCACAGTCGTTGGCTTCTCAGCCGCAGACGCAACCGCAACAGGCGGGATGAACACCTGGTTCCCAGGAGCCATCCCATCCCCCACATACTACCCAACGTCAAGCTACCAGTTCTCTCCAATAACAGGAATATCGCATATCCCACTTTTCGCCCAACAACATACAATATCCTGTTGGGTTTTGAGCATTCTAACACTCCTATGGTGTACATGCAACCCTATAAACCTTGGATCTATGTTTTCTCTATTATACATGCAAATATTAAATATTCCAAGGTTTCATCCTAACTAGCCTATTATGAAGCACCTATACTACAAAGTTCTAGTTAGATGACATACCTTTTGATGTAGCTTGATGTCTTCAAGCTTTAAGAGCTTAGCCCCAATAGTGTGGGAGCCTCAAATGGAATCACAAATCACCAAAACACATTGGAAGAACTTGAGAGAATATGTATGCACACTAAAATCAGCCCGCTCTTATTTTCACACACTTGTGCCAATTTTGTGAGCCAAGGACCCCTTTATATATTATGGAGGATTAGGTTTACATCCATGTAAACCCTAATACCCATGACCTTTCATTTACATAGGATCCATGGGTTAAAAGCTCCATGGACCATCCATGAAAGCTTAGCCCAACCTAAATGAACTTGGCCCATTCCATATATATAAGAGTCCATATTTAATTAGTTCTTTTTGATCACTTAATTAATTCTAAATTAATTTTTGATCAATACTAATTAAATAATATGATTCCATATTAATATATTAGAACTTATAATATATTAATATAAATCATAAATATACTATTCTCAAAAGACTATCCATATAAATTGTGCCGGTGAAGTGCAACCTAAATGGACCATGCCGGGTCGGGTCAAGTACATACCAAATATAGTTATGGACTTAGACATTAATCCAATAGTCTCCCACTTGGATAAGTCTAAAACTATTATTGTGTATGACTTCAAAACCTAACTGGCAATCGTAGCTCTTAAAGCCGCTGTCGAACTCTGACCTTGTCAATGACTTGTCCATTAGATAAGGGATCCTATATTCCTCCATTCTAGATATCATATGGACTGAGACATGGATTATAATCATTCTCTCTGTCCATTTGTTGTTTCCCGATTTCCGATTTATTATGACTGACTGATTGAACAAATCAAATCAGTCTTGGCTTGGCCAAGCACTCACATGTGTCATCGCTAAACCATCGAGGGGCCCACAGATATCGCTTTTATCCCGAAGGTAAAAGGAATGGCTAAACTTCGACTCATATGGCTTGTTCTACTACTTGTTGACTCATACACAAAGGCACGTTTTATAACATCGTGTTACCAATGCGTTTTCGTGCAATCAATGTATAACCAACTCATAGTAACAACTCATATCTCTAGGTTTTAAGAATATAAGATATTATCGTCTCATGATCACTCGTGATAAAATCCATGAAGTGATTCAAATGAGCGTGGGTTGAATCCAATACTCAGAACTTATGAGCACTCATGAGTGTTGTAGCACCACTTTGTCCACCAACTTGGACCTCTACAAACCAACCCATGACAGTCTTGATTCATATCTACTTCCAACATATGACCGACTGTGGATGGTTTGAATAACTTAATCATTCAGGAAGAGCGACTTAGTTATTTTGGAAGTCAAAACATGCAAAGTGAAACACAAGAATAAATGAATCAAATATGGTATCAAACCCTATGAATATAAATAAACACTTTTATTTATCACCATACTGATTACTCATTATTCATTGTTTCGGTTTTATCAACTTTATACTTGAATTAAAAACACTAGTTGTCCCATGCTCCAAGCATGTACACTATGTTTTTCTTAAACAATAGCTTTGCCATACACCAAGTATGCACTCTATGTTTGTCTATGATCCGTACTTTGTGAAATAAACCAATTGAACATAATTTCAATGATTCTAATTTCACACTCCCAAATCCTTATCGAAAAATGTGAGAATTTCAAATTCCTATCATTTATCGAAATCTGTTTAGATTTTAAACTTATATGCACTGACCCTCCTGTAATGAATATGTACAAAGTCACAAAGAGTTGTCAACAGTCATTATAAGGTATTCCAATGGAGATCAACTCCATGGAAACTAAGTCTCATATTCAAAGTACATTGCTTTGGACATGCTTCTTGCATTAAGTTTTCTAATCTTACACAGATAATTTCCACCTATGGAGACAACTCCATATTCTCATTTTGACTATCACTTCTGAATAAGAGATGCCTCTTTTCAGAATATGTCAATATGGTCCTTCCAAAATTAGCACTATACTTCCAACTGTCCCTGAGAAACCAATCTTTGGTAAACCTCAGATTGTCCTCGACAATTGCTTAATCATTTTAGTCATATCCAATTCTAGACCTTTTCCCTTCTTAATGCCTCTGGGCATTTGGAAAAATTTAGAAATGACAAATATTATAGCACATGCAATCGATCCTGTACCCAAAGCAAATGGTACACGATTCATGATGTCTCACATAAAGACATGATTCTAGACCAGTCTTTTGCTACAATATTTTTATTTGCCATGTTTTCGACATTTGACTATGAAGAGGGATGTCGTAATCATAATGGAATTTTGAGAACGCAATATATAGAATTTCCTTAAGTTGAACCAATCATGAAATTCATATATATATTCTTGACTAAAGATGATTAAGGTCTCAATCTAAGCCTTTAGAACTGAAATGAAGTATATCCTCTCCCTTAATTATAGCAAAACAACTTTTTCAATCCCTGCAGCCTCACAAATTGAAACTTTTGTTTTCTATAATTAACATTGCTAACTTGCAACACTAACAATAATTATCATGCTCCTACTAACATGATGATTATTAGCATAACACTTATGCTCCCACTAGCTTTGACATGTACTCAGAAATCAGATGGACTTCTAGAAATCAATACTTTATTGACTTTCTTACCAAAGTTCAGATTTCTGATACGAGATGCTTTGATAAAACTTTATCAAAATCATACACCTTTCCTTAGATAGCATGCATGTGTGTCTAAACAATTTCATAACTATGAAAAGGGATGTCGTAATCATAGTCTCAATTGTTTAGACCTTTTGTCATCTGCTTCAAATCTACTTGGTGGAAGTGTTTCCTCACCATCATTTTCATGAATCGGAGAGAAACCTTATGACCCTTAGATTTTATGGTGTATGTGTTCTTATCCATGTGAATCGTCAAAACCATAGTCACAAGACAAGGATAATGACAAATCCAAACTCATATGGACTGAACTTATGCAATCTTAACTTCTTGCCACCTGGCAGTACAGGGTCTGCCATTGCTTCCATTTGTTATGCAACCAATTGAGAACTTTCAGAACTCCTATGCAAAGCCAACTTTAACTAGAATGGGCACAGAATATGTCAACACGATAGGTTATAAACCTGAAGTCGTGTGCTAGTGAAGAACCTCAGGTTTTATTCTTGATTAGTTCTTGAAATTCTTTTTAGGATCTTTAAGACTCCCACTATCCTCTTGACATATAAGACTATCTTGCCAAATATTCAAGAGATAGCGTGGATTCTTTATCAAGACAAACACTTCACACAATTGGCCTTAGTTGGTCTTTGTTTTATCCAAAACATCACAACTTACCAATTTCAAATGTACAAGAGTAGGACACTTTTACTCTTACATTTGACAAGTGTGTTAAACCTTTCTTTAAGATATGTCACTCAAGTTACAATCTTGGAGTATGACTCTAAGAATTGTTTTGGAACGAAGTATGACTCATCTTCCTGATCTAACCATTTCAACAATTCATGACTCCTCTTCTTAGTCATAAGAATGCACTAAGATGACCTTTAGAGGACTAATTGTGATATGATTTCTAAATCATTAAGATGATCACAAACATGATACTAAAGTACTCTCCCATCTTTTCAGATTTGAGAAACTTTTATCTTTCTGCCTAATTTGATTCTTCGCATTCGTTCTGCCATACATTGAGACTTTTCCAATGTTTCAGAATTATACTTAAACTTGTAAGTATAACCATATTTACTAAACTTTAGTAAATCAAATAGTCTTAACGAGCTTTGTGGTGGACATGACCAGTGCACAAGAATGTGTACTCGATCCCTTTAGTCCTTCACTTGACTCATACATCCATGTGAACAAGTAATTAGTCTTGATTTTCCAATGCTTGAAAGTTCTCATTCATCATACTATTCAACTTGCATGATTCCAAGTTTCGGTCCAATTGAAACTTGGGTGATGAGGAACTTTCCTGATTTGGTAAATTTAGACACTACCACAAATGAAAGAATCAAATCCATTTTCCAATATTGATGTCAGTGGAATCATATAAGCAACAATTTTCCACAAATGCCATTGTAAGGATACTTCAAATAAATAAAATTAAACAATTTTCTTTTATTTTAAAACTTTGTGGAAAAACTTATCCTTACAATCCACATGGAAAATTGTTGTTATCTATTCCTTAGCAATATATCATAACTTCTTAAGCAACTGCTCAAAATTCTGATGCGATCGAAATCCACCTTCGCGATCAGAATCAGCATATACTTCCTTTAAGATTTCTCTCTATTCTTTGATTCTTAAAACATCAACATGTGACCCAGTCACATCATGTAATGAGGATCTGAGAATAGAACTTAACAGAGTTAGATAATGGGCTCTACCTGATGTAGAGTCAAACTTATTGACTTTAACATCCTTAGGTAAATTTGGCAGCTTTGCAATCAACGCCCCTTCCTTTGGCAAAATAAACATATGGACCCTTTGGTAATGGGACTATCTCAGACTTAGCCTTTCTCTTTACCATTTGGTCAACCGGGTTGACAATGGCCAATCCCTTTCCATTGGGAAGAGAATTCTTTTTCTGGATTTCCAGTGTCACCATTGTCACTGTCCATAAAGTTTTTTGGAAGTTGATCTTCTAATCAAATTTGCTTTACTATCGTTCCAAATCATTGCTGATTCAGCAGCACCAAGCAAATAGATATGATCATTAAGGTTCATGTCATAGTCTGTTTCATAGTAGTCCGAAAGGAACTCACTATATGACTTAGAAAGTGATTGAACATCCAACTTTCTCAAGACTTTGACACCCAACTCTCCCGGCTTGTCAATATGTGACTTCATCTCTAAGATGTGATCACACATAGACCTTGCTTGCCATTAGGGCTTGAGTGACCTTGAACTTGTGGGTTAGGGAGAATAATTGGAGGAGGTGGAGGAAGAGAAGTATGACGTCCATGAGCCAAACTCGGGAAGTCATATTCATTAGGAAAGCTTGGTTTGGGAAGATCATTGTTGTCTAAACCAGACATCAACAACGGGAGAAATTCACGTAAAGTTGATTTAAGTCCTTAATATAACACCCAATATGATATATTAAGGCTAGGACCCAACAAACTATTTTATAACTTGGAAGAGGGATGCCGTAATCCATGCTATAAAATATTTGAAGGTAGGTGAATGACGATTCACCAATTTCCACCAAGATACACGAAATGTATTATTAGGTTTTAATTGGTTTTGAAACTCCTAGATTCTTTTGAGATTCATTGAACTTTTCAATGGCATGTTTCAATCTCGAGTGTGCCCTGGTGACTGGGATGACGAGGATCACAAAACAAGGTGTGAAGTAACCATGCAAATATACTTGGTACCCTTAATATTTACCCCTCAATCGTTGTGCCGGTTAACCACACACGCTCCAACGATACTATGATAAACATTAAGTTACCCTTTGCCTACCTTGTTAAGTCCAGGTTAGTGTGCCGGTTAACCACACACGCTCCACTAACAGCTTAAACAAAGTGCAAAGTGTAATTTCATGGATTAGCACCTTATTCACATTTTCCTAAGTAACTAAGATTGGGAATTTATAAAAAGTTTAGTTACTTAGTATTTATCATTAATACTTTTAATGAAGGGAGAATTATAGTCCTTGTCCTACCTGTTCGGCTAACGACCCTCCACCAGTCAAGGAAGCGGTGGGTGAGAGTGGACACCCATTAAACTGCCATTTTATAGGCAGTAACCTTATACCCCCCCTTATAGACCGGCTTCGTGAATGAGGCCTACTAATGGTAAGATGACTTGCTCTTATACATATAATATATTAAACTTTTAATATTATAATAGTATAAGGGTGTATTTTAGACATTTAAAATACTTGGTGGTTTAATCTATTAATTAAACTATACTCTTAATTTAATTAAATTTAAACCATGTCATTATGGAATTATTAATTCTCTTTTAATTAAACACTTTAATTATCTATTAATAAAGTCCATAAGAGTTAATTGAATTATTCAATAAAAACATTATAATTCCAATTATTAAATTCAAAATTAAAACCATTTAATTAATTGTTTAAGTTATGAACCCAAGAGTTTTAGAATTCAATTCTTTTTTTTTTTATCATAAAAAAACTTTTTCCAAATTCCAAAACTTGAGGGCAAGTTTTGTAACTCTTGAAAACTTTTGGATTCCATAACTTATGGAGTTAAATACTTGTTTTATAATGAAACTTTTCATGTTCCATAACTTAAGAACAAGTTATGGAATTCTTTAAAACATTAAGACCAAGTTTTGTAACTCCATAAAAACTTTGAATCAATTTTTTTTAAAAACCTTTTCATATCCATAACTAATGGAGGTTTCAAAAAACTCTTTAGATCAAACTTTTAAAACTAATAAAATAATCATATCATTTTATCTTTTACTAAATTTGACCTAATTCAACTCATATAGCAAATGATTCGAATTTTACAAATAATTAGTTTTTCACAAAAACAAGTAATTATCTTAAAATTTGACAAAAGTCATGTTTTTTTTTTCTTTTTTTTTCCAATCTTGAAAATAAAACATTTGCATCAATATAACAGAAAACAACCCATGGCTCTGATACCACTGTTGGGTTTTGAGCATTCTAACACTCCTATGGTGTACATGCAACCCTATAAACCTTGGATCTATGTTTTCTCTATTATACATGCAAATATTAAATATTCCAAGGTTTCATCCTAACTAGCATATTATGAAGCACCTATACTACAAAGTTCTAGTTAGATGACATACCTTTTGATGTAGCTTGATGTCTTCAAGCTTTAAGAGCTTAGCCCCAATAGTGTGGAAGCCTCAAATGGAATCACAAATCACCAAAACACATTGGAAGAACTTGAGAGAATATGTATGCACACTAAAATCGGCCCACTCTTATTTTCACACACTTGTGCCAATTTTGTGAGCCAAGGACCCCTTTATATATTATGGAGGATTAGGGTTACATCCATGTAAACCCTAATACCCATGACCTTTCATTTACATAGGATCCATGGGTTAAAAGCTCCATGGACCATCCATGAAAGTTTAGCCCAACCTAAATGAACTTGGCCCATTCCATATATATAAGAGTCCATATTTAATTAGTTCTTTTTGATCACTTAATTAATTCTAAATTAATTCTTGATCAATACTAATTAAATAATATGATTCCATATTAATATATTAGAACTTATAATATATTAATATAAATCATAAATATACTATTCTCAAAAGACTATCCATATAAATTGTGCCGGTGAAGTGCAACCCAAATGGACCATGTCGGGTCGGGTCAAGTACATACCAAATATAGTTATGGACTTAGACATTAATCCAACATATCCAACCCCTATTTCCAGCAATCGTATAGATACTATCATCAAACACCGTCGGTGGGAGAGCCTAACCCTCATTTTCCATTGATGCAGTCAAGGTTGTAGAACTCGCTACTCGGTACCTGTTGGGCTGAGTGGGGAGTAGTGAGTACTCGGATTCGGTAATTCATGTAGAAATATTTTTAGGGAAATTATATATGTCAAAATCATAAGCTAAAATCATATGTTCATTGAAATATATAACAAAATTAGATACATGTGAATACACAAAAACTGAAAAACATACTACGGTCCCATTTCATGAATAATTACTGAAAATTTAAGATATATATATAGTAATAATCACATGTCTGTCTGTTAAATAACAAATCATTAAGTATATTATACATATTAATCACTGAGTTGGCTGTGTTTTACAACACTACTTGCTTCAGTAAGGGGTCGATCGAGGAGTACTCGGATTTCATAACTCGCATCGGTAAGGGGCCGAGTAGGGAGTAATCGGAGAATTTTACAACACTGGACGCAGTATCCGAACACCTTCTTCCAACAGCCCCAGGGGTCAATCCCGAGCAAGCCTCAGCAACCGGAGCAAATCTCACAACTGCAGCAAAGCACATAATCAACTTGCCAACAGCAACCCTACATCTCGCAAGTAGCAATGTACAATCAAAACATACGGAAACTCGTATTACGCCCAACAATTTACGATGTATGACGGTTTTCCATACCCTCATATGGAAAACCTGGCGAGGACCACCAGTCTTCCTTTTGCCAGGAACTCTTGCAGTATGGGATCCCACACTCGATGATGATACCAAATATCCCCAAGTATGATGGAACAACTGACCCCGACAAGCACATCAACACATGCGAATGGACGATGACATCACTGAGGATGGATAAGAGGTTCATGTGTACGTATTTTCTTGTTATGTTATCCGGAAATATTAGAAAGTGGTTCAAGGTGCTACGACCGGGCAGCATCGCGAGTTTCGAACAACAAAGATACCTTTTCCTTAACAATTTCATGCAAGTATCGTAGGGGAAGGGAGATGCAAACTCCATAATGGAATGCAAGAAAAAAAAAGAGGAGAGTCGATACGAGCATACTATGATAGATTCACATTGGCAACACTCAATGTTCCAGGTCACGAAGAGTTCTAGGTAACCGGCGCCTTCGCCCAAGGTCTACTCCCTGGGCCTTTATCAAAAACGATGCATGGGACGGTACCTCAGTCGAGAAACGAGCTCAAATACAGGGTCGAAAAATACCTTCGACAAATCAAAGGTGGGGAACAGAAAGAAGCCAATCTGAAGGCCGTCGCAAATGCATATGTCAAGCCAGAGGAAGCAAACTCCCACGCCAACTCCAATCGCCGATAGCACCATGACAGAAGCCACGACAAGCACAACCGACATGCAAGGCACCCACCATGCAGATTCCGTCCTTTTGGCAAGGTTGAGCCCCGGAGTCACCGGGTGAGGTGCATGCAGTTGAGAAAACACCTCCAAAGGTGGACAAAGAAAAAGGGAAATACTATGAGTACCACAAGAGTAAAACCCACGACACCGGCGAGTGCACGGACTAGAGGAAGGAAATGGATGAAAACCACCTAACGAGCAACCTCATCAAAATGGCCAAGGACCTGAGGTCCAAGTTCGATGTTGACCAGAGGAATACACTGTTGGGTGTTGTATACTACAACATCCTATGGTGCACATACAAACCTAAAAGCTTTGGATCTATGTTTTCTCTAATTATACATGCAATATTGTTTCCAAAGCTTTAAGCCTACAACTAGCATACAAATGATATAAACAACATAAAATACTAGTTTGGAGTTTACCTCTTTGTGTAGCTTGTGGAACTTATAGTATTTCTCCTTTAAGAACTTAGCACCAATAGTATGAATGCCTCAAATGGAATCACAACACACCATGGACAAAGGATGACATTTTGAGAGAGAATCCTAGCCACCAAAATCGTCCATAATCTCCAAGAAGACATAAGTCGTGATTTTGGCTATGGAGTAACATATTTATATGTGGGATTCCAAAGGTCATGGGTTAACCCTAACCCATACCCATGGGTTTATGATCCATGTTTCATGTGGCCCAACTCTTATTCCAACATGGATCAATATCACAATCCATATGTTTCACTAATTACCATAATTAGTCCCCATAGATTTAATTAGTCTCTTTTAATCACTACATTAATTCCAAACTAATTCTTGATCAATACTAATTAAATCATATGATTTCATATTAATATATTAGAACTAATAATATATTAATAAATCATAAATAACCTCTTATGGAAAGTCCATCCTAACAAATTGTCCTTATGATATGCAACCCAAATGGACCATGCTACTCTCGGGTCAAGTACATATCAATTATAGTTATGAGCTTAGACACCTAATCCAACAGTCTCCCACTTGGATAACTCTAATAACTATTATTGCAAGTAGGAATCCAAAATCTCGACTAGCAATCGTGACTCTTAAAAGCCGTCGTCGAACTCTGACCTACTCAATGACGCGTCCATTTGATAAGGGTTCATATATTCCTCCATTCTACAAGATATCATATGGACCGAGACATGAATTAAAATCATTCTATCTGACCATCTGTTGTTTCCTAATTTCCGATTTATGACGACTGACTAATTGAACAAATCAAAATCAGTCCAGGCTCGGCCTAGCGCTTAGGGTTGTCATCACTAATTCATTGAGGGGCCCACAGATATCGCTTTTATCCCTCTAAGAGTAAAAGGAATGGATAAACTTTGACTCATATGCTTGCTCTATTTACTCATCAAATCACACACAATGATGCGTTTTATAACACCAAGTTACTGGTGCGTTTTCACATCATCAATGTGCAACCGACTTGTAATGTGTAACTCATATCTCTTAGTTTCAAGAATATAAGATATTATCGTCTCATGATCACTCGTGAGAAAATCCATGAAGTCATTCAAATGCGCATGGGTTTAATCCAATACTCGAATCTTATTCCAGGAGTACTCATGAACACTGCAAGCAAACTTGTGCTATGTCTAAACGCCTTTAGACAACCTACAGACCTATTCATGACAGTCTTGTCTCAATACCTACTTCCAAAGTATGATCGACCGTGGACGGTTTCAATAACCTTGGTATTCGGGAAGTCAAAACATGCAAAGTGAAACACAAGAATAATACTAATCCTATATGGCCCAAAAACTTTTGAGTGTAAATAAAACACCTTTTGTTTAATCACCATATTGATTACACATTATTCATTGTATAATGTTTCATTTAATCAACTTAATACTTGAATTAAAACAATTGTTATCCCAGGCTCCAAGCATGCACACTATGTTTGTCTATGGTCCTTTCTTTGTGAAATAGATCAATTGAACAGAACTTCAATGAAACTCATTGCACAATTCCAAATCCTTACCGCAAATGTAAGAATACAAAAATTTTGCCATTTACTGTGATCTGTTAGATTCTAAACTTATATGCAATGATCTTCTTGTAATGACTATGCACAAAAGTCACAGAGACTTGGCAACAAACATTACAAAGTATTCAAATGGAGAGCTATTCCATGGAACCGAAGTCTCAAATTCAAAGTACATTCCTTTGAACATCCTTCTTGCATTAAATTTTCTAATATTACACAGATTTAAAGAATAACTTCCACCTATGGAAACATTTCCATATTCCCATTTTGACTAACACTTCTGAACAAGAGTTGCCTCTTTTTAGAATATGTCAATGTGGTCCTTCCAAATTAACACTATACTTCCAACTGTCCATGAGCAACCAATCTTTGGTAAACCTCAGATTGTCCTCGAGAATTGCTTAATCATTTTAGTCATATCCAGTTCTAGTCCTTTTCCCTTTTAATGTCCTAGACATTTGGAAAATTTAGAACGGATGAATATCACATATAATCGATCCTATATCTGAAGCATATGGGACACGATTCATGATGTCTCACATAAATACATGATACGAGACCAGTCTTTTGCTATAATATTTCTATTTCTATTTGCCATGTTCTCATAACTCGAATTATGAAAAGGGATGTCGTAATCATAATCGAATTTTAGAACGCAAATAATATTTCCATATATAGAATTTCCTTATGTTGAACCATTCCAACATAACATTCATATATATACTTGACTAAGTTTGATTAAAATCTCAGTCTAAGATTTTAGAATTGGAATGAAGTATAATTTCCTCTCCCTTAATTATAGCAAAACAACTTTTCAAACCCTGCAACTTTGTAAATTGAAACTTTTGTTTTCCATAATTAACATTGATAATTTGCAACACATAACATAATAATCATGCTCCCACTAACATGATAATTATATCCTTATTAGCATAACACTTATGCTCCCACTAGCTTTGTCATGTATCCAGAAATCAAATGGACTTCTAGAAATCAATAATTATTGACTTTCTTACCAAAGTTCAGATTTCTAATACAAGATGCTTCGATAAGACTTTATCTAAGCTTCCCGAAATCATACACCTTTCCTTAGATAGCACACATGTGTGTCTATACAATCTTAGAACTATGAAAAGGGATGTCATAATCGTAGTCTCAAATGTTTAGACCTTTGCCATTGCTCACAATTCGAATTATGAAAAGGGATGCCGTAATCATAATCGAATTTGAGAATGCAAATCCCACAATTGCTATCTCTTTAAAATCTACTTAGTGAAAGCATTTCCTCACAATCAAACCTTATGACACTTAGATTTTATGGTGTATATGTTCGTATCCATGAGAATTTTTCAAACCATAATCATAAGACAAGGTTAGTGACAAATCCAAACTCATATGGACTGAACTTGTTCAATCTCAATTTCTTGCCACCAGACAGCACAAGTGTCTACCATGTCTTCCAAGTTGTTATGCAAACAATTGAGAACTCATAGAACTCACATGCATAGTCAACTTTTAACTGGAATGAGCACATAAATAAGAATATGTCAACACGATAGGTTACAAACCTTAAGTCGTGTGCTAGTGATAAGCAACAGGTTTTATTCTTGATTAGTTCTTGAGACCCTTTTTAAGATCATTAAGACTCCCACTGACTCCATGACATATGAGATTCTCTTGTCAAGAACCATTCCTTGTCAAACAAATATTCAAGAGTTAGTGCGGATTCTTATCAAGAAAAACACTTCACACTATTGGTCTTAGTTGGTCTTTGTTTTATCCAAAACATCACAACTTACCAATTTCAAATGTACAAGAGTAGAAAGCATTTTACTCAACATTTAACAAGTGTTGTAAACCTTTCTTAAGATTATGTCAGTCGAGTTACAATCTTGGAGTATGACTCTAAGACTTGTTTTGGAACGAAGTATGATTCATCTTTTGATTTAACCAATTCAACAATTCACGATTCCTCTTCTTAGCCATAGGAATGCACTAAGATGTCCTTACAGGACCAATTGTGATATGGTTTTTTAATCATTAAGATGATCACATAACATGACACTAAAGTACTCTCCCATCTTTTCAGATTGGAGAAACTTTTATCTTTCTGCCTAATTTGATTCTTCTCATTCGTCCTGCCATACATTGAAACTTTTCCAATGTTTCAGAATTACACTTAAACGTGTAAGCATAACCATATTTACTAAACTTTAGTAAATCATGACGAATAGTCTTATCGATCTTTGTGGTGGACTTGACCAGTGCACAACCAAGTGTACCTGATCCCCTAGTCCTTCACTTGACTCACATATACATGTGAACAAGGAATTAGTCTTAATTGCCCAAAGATGAAAATTCTCATTCATCAGACAAGTTGCATGATTCCAAGTTTTTATCCAACTGAAACTTAGGTGATGAGAATCTTTCATTATTCGGCAAATTCTCGACACTACCACAAACGAAAGGATCAAATCCATTTTCCAATATTGCTATCAATGGAATCATATAAACAACAATTTTCATAAATCCCAATGTAAGGACACTTAAAATAAATAAAATCAAAAATTTTCTTTTTATTTTAAAATTGCGGAAAAACTTATCCTTACAATGCAAATACATATGAAAACTATGTTGTTATCCATTCCTAAGCAATTTATCATAACTCTTAGCAGCAGCTCAAAATTCTGATCTTCAGATCATGCGATGGAAATCCATTTCTTCACGATCAGAATTAGCTTATTCTTCCTTTAAGCTTCCTTTTATTTATTCGATTCTACAAAACATCAAAATGCGACCTAGTCACGTCATGTAATAAGAATCTCCAAATAGGAACTTAATAGAGTTAGATATTTTACCATCCTAGTGAACTTTTAGGTAAATAAGGCAGCTTCGCAACCAATGCCCCTTCTTTTAGCAATAGAAACATATGGACTGTTCAGTAATGGTACATGGGACTATCTCAGACCTAGCATTTCTCTTTACCACTTGGTCAACCGGGTTGACTATGGCGGATCCCTTTCCATTGGGAAGAGAACACTTTTCTGGACTTCCTATGTTTCCATTGTCAATGTCCATGTAAGTTTGAGAAGTAGATCTTCCAATCAAATTTGCTTTACCAGTGCTCCAAATCATTGATGATTCAGCAGCAACAAGCAAATAGGTAAGATCATTAAGGGTCATGTCGTGGTCTGTCACATAGTAGGCCTCACTATATGACTCGGAAAGTGATTGAAGAACCCACTCAACAGTCAACTTCCTTGAGACTTTGACACCCAACTCTCCCAGCCTGTCAATATGTGACTTTATCTCCAAGACGTGAGTGCACACAGACTATCCATCTTTGTGTTTGCTTGCCAAAAAGTGATTGAGTGACCTTGAACTTTTTCAAGTCTTTGAACTTGTCGGTTGGGGAGAATAATTGGAGGAGGTAGAGGAAGTGAAGTATGATTTCGAGTCCCATTAATGCACGACAAAGGGATTAATCTTTCACGTTGATCGCCATGTGGGATATCATCTTCATTAGGAAAGCTTTATCCAAAGGGATAAGGAAGGCCATAGTTGTCATAACTAGACATCTATGAGGGAGAAATTCAAGTTTAGTTGATTTAAGTCCTTAATATAACACCCAATTTGAAATATTAAGGCTAGAACCCAACACAATATTCAACAAATTGGAAGAGGGATGTTGTAATCCAATTTCCAAAATATTTGAAGGTAGGTAAATGACGATTTACCAATTTCCACCATGAAAAACGAAAAAAAAATTAGGTTTTAAGTGAACTGAAACTCCTAGATCTTTTGAGATTCATTGAACTTTTCAATGGCATGTTTAATCTCAATTGTGCCCATCAAGTTTGTGAATGGGATGCCGAGGATCACAAACACGGTGTGAATAACCATGCAAATTAGCTTGGTACACCCAATGTTACAACCACCTAATCAATGTGTCGGTTAACCACACACTCTCCATTGGTCTATAATTAACATCAAGCTACCCTTTGCCATGCATTTTCAGTCCCAGATTAGTGTGTCGGTTAACCACACACACTCCACTAACGACTTAACAAGGTGCAAAGTGCAATTACATGGGTTAGCACCATATTCACATTTTTCTTTAAGTAACTAAGATCGGGAATTTAATAAAAGTTTATTTACTTTATATTTATCATTATACTTTTAATGAAGGGAGAATTAATGTCCTATCCTACCCGTTCAGCTAACGAGCCTCCACCAGTCAAGGAAGCGGTGGGTGAGAGTGGACACCCATTAAACTACCATTTTATAGGCAGTAACCTTATACCCCCCCTCCCCCTTATAGTCTGAATTCATGAATGAGGCCTACTAACGGTAAGACTGACTTACTCTTTTATATATATATATATATATATATATATATATATATATATATATATATATATATATATATTAACTTTTAATATTATAATAGTATAAGGGTTGAATTTTAACTTTTAAAATTCTAAGGTTTGGAATTAAAGTATTCATGGGGGGTGACTTTACAAATTCCAAAACATGAGGGCAGGTTTTGAATTTTTCAAAAACTTTTGGATTCCATAACTGATTAGTTTAATAAGGTTTTTATTGAAAACTTTTCAAGTTCCATAACTTGAGGACAAGGTATGGAAGACATTAACACCATTAAAAATGAGACTCTTCCATTTTTCCTAACCTATGAGTTTTAATAACTCTTTTAAAAGGAAAAACTCTTCATTTTCCATAACTTGAGGACAAGTTATGGAGTTCATAAAAACCATTAAGATCAAATATTCTAATTAACACAATAATCAAATAATTTTCTATGATCTAGATTAAACGCATAAGTAAAGATAATTCACATCAACAATTTTCAAGAAATTAGCTAATCATATAAACTAATACAAATCTTGAAACTTTGACAATTATCTTGTTTTGGATGAGGATAATCATTACCATAGCATCAAAATCAAAATTTATGAACAAAAATATTTTGTGTTAATGATCCTAATCCAAAACAGGCCAATAAAATTTGCTGTCAGGGGCACCAACTCGTCGAGTGCATGAACTGACTCAGCGAGTTGGTTGAATTATAAGGTGAACTCGGTGAGTTCCCCAATGGACTCGGCGAGTCTACTGTCCAGACAGCACAAAAAACGGTTTTTCACTTTGAAAACCAATAATAACATCAAGTATAATAGAAAACAAACCATGGCTCTGATACCACTGTTGGGTGTTGTATAGTACAACATCCTATGGTGCACATACAACCCTAAAAGCTTTGGATCTATGTTTTCTCTAATTATATATGCAATATTGTTTCCAAAGCTTTAAGCCTAAAACTAGCATACAAATGATATAAACAACATAAAATACTAGTTAGGATTTTAACTCTTTGTGTAGCTTGTAGAACTTGTAGTATTTGTCCTTTAAGAACTTAGCACCAATAGTATGAATGCCTCAAATGGAATCACAACACACCATAGACAAAGGACGACATTTTGAGAGAGAATCCTAGCCACCAAAATCGTCCATAATCTCCAAGAATACATAAGTCGTGATTTTGGATATGGAGTAACATATTTATATGTGGGATTCCAAATATCATGGGTTAACCCTAACCCATACCCATGGGTTTATGATCAATGGTTCATGTGGCCCAACTCTTAGTCCAACATGGATCAATATCCCAATCGATATGTTTCACTAATTACCATAATTACTCCCTATAGATTTAATTAGTCTCTTTTGATCACTAAATTAATTCCAAACTAATCCTTGATCAATATTAATTAAATCATATGATTTCATATTAATATATTAGAACATATAATATATTAATAAATCATAAATAACCTCTTCTCAAAAGTCCATCCTAACAAATTGTCCTGATGATATGCAACCTAAATGGACCATGCTACTCTCGGGTCAAGTACATACCAATTATATTTATGGGATTAGACACCTAATCCAACATACGCGAGATTGAAAAGAAGGGGCCAAACGCCAAGTTAAGGAGGAAATTCTTACCATCGTGAGACCTCTCGAGTGGAGCGAGCGCGAAGAGGCGGACAGCCATATCGAGGTACTACCTAAAAACATCCTCTATATCAGCTTCTCATTGAAAGACCCATGCATGCCCAGCTAGAATCCCAGGGATCCACTCTTTATAACGGCCTATGTGCACCACAAGCAAATTCATCGAGTGATAATCGATAACGGCAACAACACCGACATTCTTTACGAACACTGCTTCCACCAGCTCCCAACCTCCTGAAAAGAAGGTCTACAACCCTCAACTATGACAAATCCCGATTTTTGATCCAACAAAAGTCAAGCAAAGTCAACAAGTCAAAAAAAGTCAACAAGTCAACAAAGGTCAAACTAGTAGGATATAAATATGTAAATTAGTCCTTGCCTTCGGAGTTCTCGGTGACGACCGAAATTACTAGGATCTCGGTGGATTCTTGGACCGAAACCACCATGTGCTCCCGGTGGATTTTAAGGTGTTTTCGGTTGGGATGGGCTGTAAATACAAGGTGCCTCTCTTTCCACCAATTATCGAACATTTAGGATCCAACTGAGATAATTAAACATTTTATACTAAACCTTTTCTACGCCATTTTTTAAAAAAGTCCAACATTTTTGTAAAATGTAAAAGCGTTGACTTTGCGTGCATGGAAAGCCCCAACTTTGGTCACATCTAGTTCCAACTCTCGACAAGACATATTACACAATATGTATCAAGGCCTTTACCCAACATACAACCAAGCAAACATCACCTCACCTCACCCCACCCCCTCCCCCAAAACATTTCTTGCAACCCTCTCCCCACTTCACTTCATCTTTTCAAATTTCTTCATTCATTCATTTTCTCTCAAGAACTCTCCATCTTTCTCAAGGATAATTCCTCCTAAGTTGGATCTTCAATATTTGGTAAGCTTTCCTATATAGATCTAGTAATTTTACACACATACATACTAATTTTGTTACATTTAAACACATTTATATGTGTTATTATCCATAGGGTAATACCATCTTCAAATGTTCTACAACCATCTTCAGGTGTTCAAAGCTTGAGGATATTCATCTTCATCTCTTTATCCAGTAAGAAATCCACTCAAGGTGAGTTCATACCCCTCATTTTCGTTTTTATCCAAGTTTTAGGAGGGAGTACAACTAAAAAAGTCCTATTTGGATGATCTAATGGCTTTGCAAACTAAAAATACAAGTTATGTCACTAAAACATATCTAAGCTTCAAAATCAGCTTATTACAGAAAAGTTGTGGTCTATTCACCGACTGTTTTTCCCTACTTAAACTTCTTACTACTCGCACACATTCATACGATTTTTATACAATTTATGGTGATTTTTACAAAACTGTCTATCATTTCAGAACATTTTCAGACCAATCTGTAAAAATGAACGTTTTCACTCTGGTTAGGAACCACTTAAGGCCAGGGGAAAATATTATGGACAAATTATACTCATTTTCTAAGATCTGAGAGTTTAAGGATCCCAATTTCGACTTACGATGATTTTTCTAAAAACATGGACAGAAAAGCCATAAACTAGAAATTGTCTTTATCATACTAAATGTTTTATACTTGCGTTTAGATGTAAGTTTATATGTTATAATCTTTTAAAACATCTAGACATGATAACTTACATGTGTTTATATATTTGATTATATAAATGGACTTCACAAAACATTGATAATAAACTATAATTTGTATAGTTTATGGGTCACAAATACTACACTATCATTTCAGAAGAAACATATAATTATTTAAAGGTATAATTATTTCATTTATAAGAAAAAGGGGATTTCAGTTCATGTAAATTGGATGCTTCACCATACCTACCAGAGTACACACTAAAGTCCTAAATTATAACCAGAGTCTCTTGTAGGGAGAGTGTGACACTTGAGTATAGATCTATACGAGATTTATAACCCCGCACCTCAGCTGTTAGCTACAGTTAGACCGGCCAGTCTAGAGTGACAAATGTCGTAACAGTTTCGACGCCTGAAGACCGTCGTTCAGGCCACTAGTTGCATTAGTATGGTTATAATAACTCACATAGGGTATTAACAAACATTTGGTTTATGGGATAAACATACATTCAAGTAGTTTTCTATAAAGATAAAACTTTATAACACCATTTTTCAGTACAACATTACTTACATTTTTAGTCTTGGGGTTTAAGACTTACAGCTCATTTTTAAAGAAAATATTGGATTTTCTGAAAATATACACTAACATTTTTCACGAAACGGTTACAAATCCTTCTCCTACAAATGCTTATGAACTCACCAACTTAATTGTTGACACTTTTCAAAATCACTTGTATTCTTAGGAAATCAGTGAACAGGTATTCAAAGAATTTTGGAGGATGAGGCGTCGTCACATCTCGTTATTTATTTTTGTCTTATACATTTGATGTCAAGTAGACAATGTTTTTGAGTACAATGTAAACTTATTAAATATTCAATACAATGGTTGTAATGCTTTGATCACTACTAATCATTTGTTACGACACTGTACATGAAGTCATCCACCCCCAGACGTTTCCGTCGTTCCGGTTTGGGGGTGTGACAGATTAGTATCAGAGGATTGTTTATAGTGAACTAAGTATATAAAACCATGTAAGATATACAACTATAAATACAATGGGGCTAAAACACTTGGACTAAAAAGTATACTTTTAGAATATAATAGTATTTTTATAAAAAGTATACGTACATGCCTACATACTAGAAGCAGTGTCATAATAAGAACCATATAAAAAGTATTTAGAGGAGTTAAACACTACGATTAAGCCTAGACAGTTATATAATCATATCTAGGATAAATATAGCCTGATCAACTATATTTATACGAGATATGACCAATATGTGTTTATGAATGGTCGTGGTGGGTAACGAATCTAAAACTTACCAACCCTATACACCAAGAAACTCTAGAATCAAACATAAAGATTAAAAATACTAGAGGAGTATTTTAGAATACTATAGGATCACACACTTAAACCCTTCATGTATTTCTCATATCGCTATTCTCGCACAGGCGTCATGGCAGGATTTCACATGCCCGGAGACCCCTATTTCCCTCACCGGGGAAATGGCGAATGGATCGAAGATGATCCTGAGGAGATAGTGGAAGAAACTCCCGAAGAGCATCTTGAAGAGGATCGACAGGAGGAGGAAGAAGTAGATGAGGAAGAGGAAGAGGAGGAATTGGACGTAGAGTTCAAAGTCATTAATCCACCCTACGTCACTCGAGTTCTTGCACATCGTCTGGGCTATCAGGGACCCACGCCCCGCTGGGCAGAGGACCTGGAGAGATGGAGCAGACAGCAACACCAGCGTTCACCCTACGACATGTAGCGAGGTTTCTATAACCTTATCCATGGAGGACTGGCAGACAGGGCCCTCCCTATCATGGGTCAGCGAATCTCGCATCTCGGAGATCAGACCAGGGCGTCGGCGAATCGGATCATGGAGCCAGGGGCCGCGGCTATTCTCGCACAGGCGTCATGGCAGGATTTCACATGCCCGAAGACCCCTATTTCCCTCACCAGGGAAATGGCGAATGGATCGAAGATGATCCTGAGGAGATAGTGGAAGAAACTCCCGAAGAGCATCTTGAAGAGGATCGACAGGAGGAGGAAGAAGTAGATGAGGAAGAGGAAGAGGAGGAATTGGACGTAGAGTTCGAAGTCATTAATCCACCCTACGTCACTCGAGTTCTTGCACATCGTCTGGGCTATCAGGGACCCACGCCCCGCTGGGCAGAGGACCTGGAGAGATGGAGCAGACAGCAACACCAGCGTTCACCCTACGACATGTAGCGAGGTTTCTATAACCTTATCCATGGAGGACTGGCAGACAGGGCCCTCCCTATCATGGGTCAGCGAATCTCGCATCTCGGAGATCAGACCAGGGCGTCGGCGAATCGGATCATGGAGCCAGGGGCCGCTGCTGAGGCCACTGACACATGCACTTGACTACTGGAGAGGGACTACCCCCGGACATGCCATCTCATTGACCGCCTCCATGAGGACCTCACCACCGTACAAGTGGAAAAGAGGGAGTACCGGGAGAGACACATGGCTCTCGAGGAGAGGGTAATCGCAGCTGAAGCTAAGGCAGTCATAGCAGAACAAAGAGCGGAGGAGGTCACTCACGAGATGTTTGAGGTGGCGGGGTACCTTGTTCATCACTGTAGCATATGATAGGCTAGTATAGCCTAGCGAGTTAGTCACTACGCTACTTCCACTATGTGTTGGACTTATTGCTTCTTATATCACAACCAGTGGTAGTAAATCAAGCAAGATACACCCTCCAAAACCAGTGTACCCTGAATCAACTTAATGTTTTAATGTCTAGGTTCTATTTTGGTAACTTAACGTACGTACAATACCTACTACTGCTTACTACCGTAAATACATTATGATATTGGTCGAAACATTTGGGAATCATACAGGAAAACATGTAGTTTATATGTATATAAATATAAATGTAGATGGGCTACAACTAGCAACGACCATAGTTACTTACGAACTCGTTTCATACCATACAACAGAATCATGCCGCAACGTGGAAGTAGTCAGCATATCGGCGCAACACCAGTTCTACAAATGGACCCTGCTACATTTCAAGCCGTTGTAACAGCTGTCGTGACAGCCGTCATGGTACAACTTAGCACTAGCAATGCAAACGGAAACGGGAACGGTGCTAGCAATTCCAATCACGGTGGAAACCAAGGATACCAACGGGTGTGTTCCTGCAAGGACACCCCAAATTACAAACCTAAGAACACCCCACGACAATAGAGGAGTACTACCCAAGAAACAAAAGTTCTGGAACAAGAAAAGGGGCCGCTCGACTTAGGAACCTGCCAAAAGACAACAAATTGTGGCAGCCCATACCACCACTACCCCTACTGCCTCAGTACCGACGAAACCATATGCTGGAAACCTAACTAAATGCCTCAAGTGTAACCTCCATCACAAAGGATCCTGCCGAGAAATGCGATGCAGGAATTGCAATAGAAAATGGCGTACTACTCGCTTTTGTATGATGTCAACTCAACAGACCACCCAATCCAGTAATGTTGGGTTGGGTCAGGCTTGTTACAGATGTGAAAAAATCGGGCATCTCCAGAGGGAGGGGCCAAAATCCAATACACAGCAATGTTGGAGACAGGGGAAGAGTTTCAACAATGAGACCTGAGGAAGCGACGAGGGACCCTACTATGATTACTGGTACGTTTCTCCTCAAATAAATCGCATGCATGCATACTTTACAATAGGAGTGCAGAGAGGAGACTCGTAATTCATAAAGTATAAATACATATTCAAACAAAAACCCCAAGCATTCACGAAAATATTTCTGGTAGAGATGGCTCTGGGAAGAACTGAAACCACCCACAACACATACCTAGGATGCACACTAACTCTAAGCAAACATTCCTTTTAAATCAACCTAATACCGGTGACAATAGGAAACTTCGACGCAACCATTTGCATGTTTTGGTTATATCCTCACCATACCAATACCATATGTTACGAAAAGGGCGTTCAACTTAACTTACCAAATAAGGAAACCCTTGTTATCTATGATGAAAAATCTGACACAAACCTCCGAATCGTACCTTGCATCAAGGCTCAGAAGTACCTAGGCAAGAAGTACCACGCTCTTCCATAGGCCACGATAGGAATACGAATCAGGAAGTGAAGGACATCCAGAAATATTCTAGAAATCTATAACTTCTCGATGTATTCGCAGAAGACCTTCCAGAAATACCACCCGTGCGCCAAGACGAGTTCAGAATTCACTCCTGAATGCACTATCATAGCCAAATCCCCATATCGATCAACGGCAACGGAAATGTAGGAACTACCCAGTCAACGGAACGAGCTAATGAGTAAAGGAATTATCAGGCCGAGCTTCTCACCTTGGGGAGCGCCAGTCTTGTTGGTAAAGAAGAAAGGTGAATCATTCCATATGTGCGTTAACTGTCAAGAGTCAAACGAACTAACCATTAAGGACCGATACCCCCTACCCCGAATCGACGACCTGTTCAACCAACTTCAAGGAATGAGCTATTTCACAAAAAGTTGGTCCAAGGTCGGGATACCATCAACTCACAGTTCTGGAGAAAGAGGTTCCCGAGATAACTCAAAACTCATGAGGTCAACTACACCACGCATGACCTTAAACTAGGAGCGGTGGTGTTTGCCCTGAAGATCTAGATACACTACCTTTACGGCACCAAATGCACCATCTTCACCGATCATAAGAGCCTTCAACACATTCTCAATCAAAATGAGCTCAACATGAGACAACGACATTGGGTAGAACTGCTAAATGACTACGAATGTGAAATTCGTTATCATCCGGGCAAGGCCAACGTAGTAGCAGACGCACTAAGTCAGAAGGAATTCTCGGGCCGCCGAGTAAAATCATTAACCATGACCATCCATTCACACCTGTCCACACAGATCAAGGAGGCGCAGCTTGAGGCCTTGAAACCCGAGAACGTCGCAGGTGAAGCCCTGCGGGGAATGGAGAAAAACCTTTGACGCCAAGGAGGACGGGGCTTATTATCTCGTGAACCGAATCTGGACACTGAAATTTGGAGGGTACAGAGATGTGGTGATGAATGCGGCGCACAAGACCAAATACACCGTTCATCCCGGTCCAGACAAGATGTATCTGTTGGATAAGGTGTCTAAGTCCATAACTATAATTAGTATGTACTTGACCCGGTTTGGCATGGTCCATTTGGGTTGCATGGCATCATAACTTTTGGATAGACAAAATGAGAATAAGGACACTTATGGTTTGTTAATATCTTATAAGTTCTAATATATTAATATGAAATCATATTATTTAATAAGTATTGATCAAGAATTAATTTGGAATTAATTTTGGTGATAAAAAAGGGACTAATTAAATATATGGGGATTGATTTGTAAGTCATTCATTCTTATATAGTGGGCTTATGGTCCATGATTCACTAGATTGGGCTAGGACCCATTGGGTGCTCCATGGATGCTCCATGGAGGTTAAAACCCGTGGATCATGGGGGAAATGAAAATCCATGCACATTCGGGTTTACATGGTGTAACCCTACATGTGACACACTATATAAGAAACCTCATATGGAGCAAAATTGGCACTAAGACAAGAACAAGGAGGGCTAGCCGATTTTGAGTGAAAGTGTTCTTCTCTCAAGTTATTCCAAGAGTTGCAGTGTTGTGTGAAACATTGAGGCATCACATTTGGGGTGCTAGGCTCACAAGGTCTTAAGGAATCCAAGCTACTAGAAAGGTATGTCATTTTACTAGTTTTTATATTACAAGTACCCCATGCCATGCTAGTTAGGATGAGAACCTTGTAAAAATCAAATTTGCATGAATATTAGAGAAAACATAGATCCAAGGTTTCTAGGGTTGCATGTACACCATAAGAGTGTTAGAATGGTCATAACCCATCAGTGATATAACTGTTTGAAAAAAGTCGAAATTCTGCAATCTGTATAGTGAACTCGCCGAGTCCATGGGGGGACTCGACGAGTCCAAGTGTAAATGCATCCTACTCGTCGAGTAGGTTCTTGCACTCGGCGAGTAGGAGCCCCTGTGTGCAGAATTTTGAGTTTTGCTGCTGGAAATGGACTAGAATCATTACCCTAAACTGTTTTGGACTTATAAAACCTGTTTTTGATGGAGTAATGATCATGCTAATCCATTTTCAATGGTTATTATCAAATTTTCAAGTTTTATATGTGTTTATATGATTCTTCAAATGGTTGATATGAATGTTCATGCTTATGAGTTTTAGTAAGATCATAGGAATTATTTGCAAATTGTTTGATGATGTAATTTTTGATCTAAATGTTATTGATGGAGTCCATAATTTGTCCTCAAGTTATGGTTTACCAAAAGTCATTTCTTTAAAGAGTAATTAAAGAACCATAGGTTACATAAAATGAAGAGTCTTCATTTTAATAGACCATTAAACTCATAAGTTATGAAGTTGAAAAGTCTTGAATAGTTTCAAAACTTGCCATCAAGTTGTAACGACGTAAATTTTAAAACAATTTTTCATTTTTCAAACATAATAAAGCTCATATAATATTCTCAAAATCTCATATGTATCAACTGTCATCACAATAAAACATATCCCAGAATCTCAAAGGCTTCATAGAATCGGGGAGCTCGACCCCTTACGCTGCGCGTACTGGGATTACGCCCAGCGTAAATCCCAGTTTCCTACTTCTCATGTTTTTGGTCTTAAACGGTTAAGACATAAGCTCACATTTCAGATCTGGTCATTCTAATACCTCTTAATCCATAAAGTCGAAACCTTTAAGCCTTTGCATGGCTGTAAAGGTCACCAATCACTCCAAACACCTTTCCTCTTTGATCTCATGCATGACTTAATCTTAACGTCCAAGATTGGATTTATATGGATCTATAACACAAGATACACTGAAATGGGGCAAATCAAGGCTTATGGAAACCATTTACTCATAAAGTCTCCATCTTGGGACAAAACCCTAAAAATTGGTCCATAATGCACAAATCCAAAATGATGAATAAAGCTTTGAGCTTTTTACCTCCAAGTGGTGCCTGAACCTCTGCAAAGCTCAGATCCAAAGCTTGCACTCCAACTCTTGCTTCCACAATGGCCCTCTCTTCTTCTTCACAAGCACACAATGATACTTTCAAGCTCAAAACACACACACACAAGATTAGAACGAAGGTTTGGCTCTCTTAGGGTTTCACACTCTGGAAACAGTGGTTGGAATGGAGGCCATAACATTCCTTTTATAGTGTCCAAGTCTCATTTAGGGTTTTGAGTCCGGGCCCAGTCCGCTCAGCGTAATATAAGGTACGCCTAGCATACTGGGTTGAGTCCACGTCAAAGGCACGCCCATGGGTACGCGCAACGTACTCTTCAGTACGCCCAGCGTACCCACTTATCATCATTTTCTATTTTTGGGCCAATTTTGACAATTTGGGAAAGAAGAAGGATTAAAGAGATATACCTGCACTTCGCGGTGTTACAATTCTCCCCCAATAGAATCAGACTTCGCCCTCGAAGTCTCATGTTGAAAATAACTCCGGATGCTGCTCCCGCATCTCTGACTCCGACTCCCAAGTTAGCTCGGACCCTCTCTGATGTTGCCACTGGACCTGAACCAGAGGCACCTCCTTGTTCCTCAGAACCTTGATCTTCCAATCCAAAATCGTGATCGGCCTCTCAATGTAATTCAGGCTCGCATCCACCTGAATATCCTCTAGCGGCACTACCGCCGTCTCATCGTCTATACACTTCCTCAACTGGGATACGTGGAGGGTATCATGGATCTGACTCAACTCCTCGGGTAGCTCCAGACGGTATCCTACCTTACCTACTCTCGCGGTCACCCTAAACGGACCAATGTATCGGGGCCCCAGCTTGCCCCTCTTCCTGAATCGGATCACTCCTTTCCAAGGAGATACCTTCAGGAGTACGAAATCTCCAACCTGGAACTCGAGCTCGGATCGTCGCCTATCCGCATAACTCTTCTGGCGACTCTGGGCTGTCAGTAACCTCTGTCTGACCTGCTGTATCTGCTCGGTCGTCTTACGCACTATCTCAGTGCTACCCATCACTCGCTGCCCTACCTCTCCCCAACAGATGGGAGTCCGACACCTCCTCCCATATAGAAGCTCAAAGGGAGGCATACCAACACTCGAATGGTGGCTGTTGTTGTAAGAAAAATCAGCCAAGGGTAGGTATGTATCCCAACTTCCACCGAAGTCCATAACACATGCTCGAAGCATGTCCTCGAGCGTCTGTATCGTCCGCTCACTCTGCCCGTCCGTTTGTGGGTGATAAGAAGTACTGAAGTGCAATCTCGTACCCAACTCCTCAAGAAACTTCTTCCAGAACCTGGAAGTAAAACGTACATCTCGGTCTGACACAATCGAGATCGGCACTCCATGCCGCGACACCACCTCTCTCACATACATCTCCGCTAGTCTCTCTACAGAAGAGCTCTCACTGATAGCAAGGAAGTGAGCGCTCTTCGTTAGCCGATCCACAATCACCCAAATTCCGTCAACACCCCTCGTGGTTCTTGGCAATTTGGTGATAAAATCCATAGAAATCTGTTCCCACTTCCACTGGGGAACCTCTAGTGGCTGCAACTTACCATGCGGACGCTGGTGCTCAGCCTTAACCCGATGACAAGTCAAGCACCTGTCAACTACCCACGCAACATCCCTCTTCATACAGGGCCACCAGTAATCTCTCTTTAGATCCAAATACATCTTAGTGGCCCCGGGATGGATAGAGAATCTCGATCTGTGCGCCACCTCCATCAGTATGCGACGTGCCCCGCCCGTAAACGGCACCCAAATAAGACCGTGGAAGGTTATAAGCCCTCAGCTATCAGTAACAAACTCGGACACCTGACCAATCACTCGCTCCCTCTTGCGGTTCTCCGGTCTCACAGCCTCTGCCTGGGACTCTCGAATGGTATCCAACACCGGAGTCATCACCGTCATCCTCATACATATATCTCGAATCGGGGCACTCTCCGCCCTGCGGCTCAGATCATCGGCTACCACGTTAGCCTTGCCCGGGTGGTACAGGATCTCACAGTCGTAATCCTTTACCACATCCAACCATCTCCTCTGGCGCCTATTCAGGTTGGGCTGATCCATCAGATACTTCAAACTCTTGTGGTCCGTGTATATGGTACACTGAACCCCATACAAATAATGGCGCCATATCTTAAGGGCAAACACCACTGCCCCCCAATTCTAAAACATGGGTGGGGTACCACGTCTCATGTGGCTTCAGTTGCCTCGATGCGTATGCTATCACGTGCCCTCTCTGCATGAGTACTGCACCCAACCCTGATATAGACGAATCGCAGTAAACCACAAAATCATCCATTCCCTCGGGAAGGGCTAACACCGGGGCGTCGCACAGTCTCTGGCGAAGAGTATCAAACGAGGTCTGCTGCTCTGGACTGTGACAACCCGAAACTTTTATCCTGTACAATTGATCTTATATCAACATTTAACTAGATTTCTGTTACCTTTTAACGCCGTTTAAGAGTTAGTTTAAGTGTTATAAGCTTGAGTATAGCCGGAAATGAGATTAGAAATGAGTCAACAAGTCGTATAGAGACAAAACCGGGCCATACACCCTCTCGGGAGGAGTGTACGGCCATACACATGGGTGTGCGGCCGCACACCCGTCCTCCAGCCGTACACCCCCCCTCCATATATAGTAGGAGACCCCTCATTCACTCTTTTTCCATTTTTGGCTACACAGTACTTTCTCTCTCTAAAAAATTCATCCAAGAACAGTCTAAATGCCTCAAGAACGTGAATTACTCCATCATTCAGCTTGTTATAGGGGTAAGACACCATGATCTAAGCTTAAAACTCTTCACGTTCTTCGTGTTCTTCGTCACTTGAAGGTGTACGGCCGCACACCTTCATAAGGTGGCCGTACACACCTTAAACACTCTCCAAGGTGAGAGTTTGGCCTTGAAACACCTGAAAATCGACATTTTGTGCTTGAACGAAGAGTGTACGGCTGCACACTCCTATGTACGGCCGCACACTCCCATGTACGACCGCACACGTCCCCTGTACGGCCGCACACTCCTGTGTGCAACCGCACACACATGCTGACCGCACACCATGGCCGCACACACACTCTTTTGGCCGTACATCTCCCTTGTTTGATCATATAGGGTCCCGACAAGAATTTCCAAGTCTTTAGGGTGGTTTCCCGTCATGTTTAGTCATGAAAAACCCTAATTCTAACACTCATATGTGTTACCATATGTTAATAGGACCCACTTGCGTACGAAACACCGGTTGACACTCAGCATTCGTAACCGATCATACAGCCAGATCCTACGTCAAACAATGAGTTCATACCCCTACACTTTTCCTGAGTTTTTCATATTTTCAGGGGGGGAATACAAGCAAAAGTACAGGGAAACTTGTGCTCAAGTATATTATTTGTTTAAAATAATTTTATGTTCAGTATGCTTTTAATACAGAACACAGTTTTACCAAACGATTAAGAAATCAACTCGTAGAAACAGTTTTCAAAACTAAAGCAAGGAACTTGTGAATCTTGTCATAAAATGTGATATTTTACAAAGGATTCATACAAAACATAAACAGGATTTTCTATATTATTACTTGAAAATTTGTTATTTTAAGTTGGAGACACGTCCTTGGTAACACTCCACCGGATACGAGAGTGTAGGACTACCCCTTGTAACCAGAATCTCTTGGAGGGAGAGCATGACTGTTGTGTATAGATCTATACGGGACTGACTACCCCGCACCTCGCTGCAAGCTATAGTGGGACCGTTAGGTCTACGGGTGACAAAGTCATAAAAGATACTGGCCCCGTTACGTGCCATATCCAAATTAATGTATGGTTATAAAACTCGCAACCTAGATAACAGAGATTTACTTTTGTAATAATGTAACAAGTGAACTAACCTCAAAGTAATAACCGATTTGATTACTAGAGTATATTGATAATACCCTTAGGATCTAGTTCACTACCTACTTATTAGTTTTATTTATGTAATAATACTAATACATCTCACAGAGAACAAACAGGGTTTTTCAAGGAAACTACATCTTACTATACAAGTATGGTAGATACTTGTACACCTCATTCCAGAACAGTTAACCAACTATCAACTTTTAAGGAAAATATAAGATTTTCCTCGGATAACTCAACCTTACATAAACAGGCTGTTTAACATACAACTAATGGATAACCAAACATCTTTTATAAGAAAATACAGGATTTTCTTGGGAAACATTTTTCAAAGGATCAAGGAAACATTTCTTCCACCAGAACTAAACGCTTATGAACTCACAAGCTTTATGCTGATATTTTAAAACTGCTTGTATTCTCAGGGCAACAATAGACAGGTACTCTTGCCAACTTTTGGAGAAGACGGAGCATTTTGGAGTCACGTCTTTTACTTTTGTTATATATTGTTATGTATAAACCGTGTTTTCAAACAATGTAAACATTCTTATTATAATGTAATGGTTGTGTTTACTTCGCTTACTATGATACAACTGTTGTGATACCACGCATGACGTCCTCTGCCCCGAAACGTTTCCGCCATCGGTTTCGGGGTGTGACAGATTGGTATCAGAGCTATTGTTTATAGTGAACTCAATATACCGAACCTTACATGGTATACAACTATAAACACTAAGGGGCCGAAGTGCTCTGAACTAAAAGTATACTTTTAAAAATACAAGTATTTTTGCAAAAAGTATACAAGTATACCTACGTACCAGAAACAGTATCATGAGTAGAACAAAACAAAAGTATTTTGGATGTTGAACACTGCGGTTAAACCTGGGCAGTTATGTAAACATGTCTAGGGTCCATATAGCCTGATCAACTATATTTATTCGAGACATGACCAACATGTGCTTGGGAGTGACTTTGGTGTTGCGACAGGCCTAAAACTTACCCAGTATTCATTCAACAAGGTATCAAAACAACAAAACATGCAACTTAAAATACTGTAGGAGTATTTTAGCCAGAGCCGAATACATTGTAGAAATTCGTTCCTAGTGTTGCTACCAATTCTTTTCTTAGCGATAACTTACTTGTATTAGTAACCTTTCTTTGCTTATCGCTTGGTAGAACACTTTATTATCAGGATGGAATGTATCTTGTTTCATATATCTTGAGGACTTACCATCCTCTTCTTCCTGATCATTTTAGAACAAGATGCCTCCCCGAAAAAGACCCATCAGAAGAAATGACGACACTCCACCACCACCACCGCCCCCTCAGTTCGATCCCGTTATGTTCCTGGCAGCTGTTACTGCTGTTGTGGCTGCCGCGATGTCACAGATCAATCCTGGAGGATCCGGTGGATAAGGAAGTGGTACTCATCCCCAAAATCATGAAGGTGGTCAGGGACACCAGAAGGAGTGTTCCTATAAGGACTTCATGAACGCGAAACCTACATCCTTCGACGACAAAGGAGGTGTTATTTCCCTGAATCAATGGTTCGAGAAGATCGAGTCCATTTTTGAAATTTTTTCCTGTTCTGAAGCCAACAAAGTAAAATTCACCGCTTGCACTTTCGCCAACAGGGCACTGACCTGGTGGAATGGTCGGGTCAAATCCCTAACCCTGCCAGTGGCAAATGCTATGGGTTGGGAAAGTTTAAAGGAACTCATGCTAGCTGAGTACTGCCCACGGGGCGAGATGCAGAAACTAGAGCGCGAACTCTGGAACCTAAGGATGAAGGAATCCGACATTGCTGCCTACACTTCTAGGTTTGAAGACCTAGCACTTCTTTGTCCGGGAATGGTCACCCCGGAAAGCAAAAAGATTGAGAGATACATATGGGGACTGACACAACCCACCAAAGGAAATGTCTTGGCTACTAGGCCAAACACCTTTGACAGCGCTAAGTGTCTGGCGCAAACCCTCATAGATCACGGAATTGATCTTGATAATGTGACGGCCGCTCCTGAGCCAGCTAAGGGGAGTGGTGACAAAAGAAAGTTCTGGAAGCAGCGGAAGGGCCAGTCTTCACAGGAGCCCTCAAGGAAACAGCAAACGGTGGCAGTCCACGCTGCTACTACTCCTGCCGCTGCTCCTGCCACTCAAGCACCTACCGGTAACTATGCTGGTACCCTTCCTCGATGCGACAAGTGCAACTTCCATCATAACCCCGGCCCATGTCGTGAAATTTCATGCACTAACTGTGGAAAAAAGGGGCACACAGTTCGATTTTGCAAGATACCAGTCCAACCAACCAATCAGGCATCTGGAGCAGGCGTCGGTCAAGCCTGTTATGGTTGTGGAGAAGTCGAGCATTATAAGAGAAACTGCCCCAAGGCAACAACAGCAGGTGGCACGGGGAGAGTGCTAACGATGGGTCAAGAAGAGGCAGTTGCAGATCCCACAGTTGTTTCGGGTACGTTCCTCCTCGACAACTCTTATGCATGAATTCTTTTCGATTCTGGTGTAGAGAGAAGTTTTGTTAGTCATGCATTCAAATATCTTCTCAAACATAAACCTCAACCACTAACTAAAACATTTACTGTCGAGATGCCTAACGGTGAGAAAGAGAGCACTAATGATACATACGTAGGTTGTACCCTTACCTTGAACGACCATTCATTTCCTATCGACCTTATGCCAGACTCCATAAAAAGCTTTGATGTCATCATCGACATGGATTGGTTGAGCCCCAATCATGCTGATATCCTTTGTTACGAAAAAGCTATCCGTCTCAATCTTTCCTCCGGTGAAACTCTTGTCATTTACGGCGATAAACTCAGTTCAAAATTCCGTATCATTTCGTGCATCAAGGCCCAGAAACTCCCGCGAAAGGAGTGTTATGCATTCCTAACGAGAAGCAAGAAGTTAAAGACCTCGAGAGCATCCCCCAAGTCTGCAACTTTCCCAATGTTTTTCCCGAAGATCTCCCTGGAATCCCTCCTGAACGCCAAGTCGAGTTTCGCATCGACTTAATCAATGAAGCTACCCCCGTAGCTAAATCCCCATACCGACTAGCGCCAGCAGAAATGCAGGAGTTATCCAGTCAGCTCAATGAGATGCTCACCAAAGGATTCATCAGACCGAGTTCCTCACCCTGGGGAGCCCCGATCTTGTTTGTGAAAAAAAAGGATGGATCCTTTCGGATGTGCATTGACTATCGAGAGCTGAATAAGCTCACAGTCAAAAACCGTTACCCTCTTCCTCGAATCGACGACCTCTTCGATCAACTTCAAGGAGCCAGCTACTTTTCCAAAATAGACCTAAGATCAGGGTACCATCAGCTGCGAGTCCATGAGAGTGATGTTCCTAAAACAGCATTTCGGACTCGGTATGGTCACTACGAATTTGTAGTAATGCCCTTCGGTCTAACCAACGCACCGGCGGTATTCATGGACCTGATGAATTGGGTGTGCTGTTCTTTTCTGGACAAGTTCGTAATCGTATTCATCGAAGATATACTTGTCTATTCCAGAAGTGAAGACGATCATCGACAGCACTTGAGATCGGTGTTGGAAACCTTAAGGACGGAGAAGCTGTACGCGAAATTCTCCAAGTGTGAATTCTGGATTCGAAAAGTAATCTTATTAGGTCACGTGGTAAGCGAGGAAGGCATACACGTGGACCCCTCCAAAATCAAAGCGATAGAGAACTGGTCAGCACCGAAGACACCCATAAGAATTCCGTCAATTCTTGGGTCTCGCTGGCTACTATCGCAGATTTATCCAGAATTTCTCCAGAATTGTCAAACCCTTAACCACTCTGACTCAGAAAGGCGTACCCTTTTGTTGGAGTGAAAAGCAAGACACTGCGTTCCAAACATTGAAGCAGGCCCTATGCAGCGCACCTATCTTGTCTCTGCCCGAAGGGACGGAGGACTTCGTTGTCTACTGTGATGCATCCAATCAGGGCCTAGGCTGTGTGCTCATGCAACGGGGAAAAGTCATTGCTTATGCCTCAAGACAGCTGAAAGCACACGAAGTCAACTACACAACGCACGACCTGGAATTAGGAGCAATGGTCTTCGCACTGAAGATATGGAGACATTATCTCTACAGAACCAAGTGCACTATCTTCACTGACCATAAAAGTTTGCAGCATATCTTCGACCAGAAGAAGCTGAACATGAGACAACGGCGATGGGTTGAGTTACTCAGCGATTACGAGTGCGAAATCCGCTACCATCCAGGCAAGGCCAATGTGGTGGCAGATGCCCTCATCCGGAAGGAGTACTCAGGTCGTAGAGTGAAGGCACTGACCATAACTATCCATTCCCATTTATCAGCGCAAATCAAGGAGGCTCAGCTGGAAGCCTTAAAACTAAAGAACATGTCGGGTGAAGCCCTGAGAGGAATGGAAAAGAACCTAGAGATCAAGGGAGACGGAGTCTATTATTTCATGGACCGGATCTGGACCCCAAAGTTCGGTGGTTACAGAGAGGTTGTAATGAACGAAGCTCACAAGACTAGATACTCCGTTCATCCAGGCTCGGACAAGATGTACATCGATCTCAAGAAACTGTATTGGTGGCCAAACATGAAAGCAGAGATCGCTACCTTCGTGGGCAAGTGCCTGACTTGCGCCAAGGTGAAGGTCGAATATCAGAAGCCCTCAGGTGTACTCCACCATCCGGAGATACCTGAGTGGAAGTGGGAGAGAATTACTATGGATTTTATCACCAAATTACCCAAGTCTCCGAATGGGCACGACGCCATTTGGGTAATAGTCGACCGATTAACAAAGTCCGCCCACTTCCTACCAATCAAGGAAACTTCAAAATGCAGAGACTCACGAGAATTTACATCCGAGAGATAGTTCGACTGCATGGTGTGCCTGTGTCCATTATCTCCGATCGAGATAGCAGGTTCACTTTGAGGTTCTGGCAGTCACTACAGAAGGCTCTTGGAACTAAGCTGGATATGAGCACAGCTTACCATCCTCAGACAGACGGGCAGAGTGAGAGAACCATCCAAACCTTGGAAGACATGTTGAGGGCATGCGTCATTGACGTCGGTGAGTCGTGGGACACTCATTTGCCATTGGTCGAGTTTTCCTACAACAACAGTTACCACACTAGCACCAAGGATGCGCCTTTCGAAGCTCTTTATGGCCGCAAATGCAGATCCCCTCTGTGCTGGGCTGAGGTGGGCGACACGCAGCTAGTCAAGGGGCAAATCCCTGACAGCACTCTCACTGGTCCAGAAATCATCCGCGAAACCACAAAAAAGATCGTACAAATCCGGGAACGACTGAAAGCCTCACGAGATAGACAAAACAGCTACACCGATAAACGACGAAAACCCTTGGAATTTCAGGTTGGAGACCGAGTCCTGCTAAAGGTCTCACCCTGGAAAGGCATGATACGCTTCGGAAAGCATGGAAAGCTAAACCCAAGGTACATAGGACCCTTCGAGATCCTCGCTAGGATTGGTCCCGTAGCCTACAAACTTCGTCTACCGCAAGAACTTGGCAACATTCATCCTGTCTTCCATGTCTCAAATCTTAAAAAGTGTTTATCTGACGAAACCCTTACAATTCCTCTTGACGAGATTGAGATCAACGAGAACCTGAACTTTGTAGAAGAACCAGTCGAAATCATGGATACAGAGATCAAACGAACAAAACAAAGTCGCATCCCGATAGTGAAGGTTCGTTGGAATGCCAAGCGGGGACCTGAATTCACTTGGGAGCGCGAAGATCAGATGAAACAGAAGCATCCACATCTCTTTTCTATTCCATGATTTGTATTCTATGTTCGAATTTCGGGACAAAATTCCCTCTAACGGGGGGATGATGTGACAACCCGAAACTTTTATCCTGTACAATTGATCTTATATCAACATTTAACTTGATTTATGTTACCTTTTAACGCCGTTTAAGAGTTAGTTTAAGTGTTCTAAGCTTGAGTACAGCCGGAAATGAGATTAGAAATGAGTCAACAAGTCGTATAGAGACAAAACCGGGCCATACACCCTCTCGGGAGGAGTGTACGGCCGTACACATGGGTGTGCGGCCGCACACCCGTCCTCCAGCCGTACACCCCCCCTCCATATATAGGAGGAGACTCCTCATTCACTCTTTTTCCATTTTTGGCTACACACTACTTTCTCTCTCTAAAAACTTCATCCAAGAACACTCTAAAGGCCTCAAGAACGTGAATTACTCCATCATTCAGCTTGTTATAGGGTTAAGACACCATGATCTAAGCTTAAAACTCTTCACGTTCTTCGTGTTCTTCATCACTTGAAGGTGTACGGCCGCACACCTTCATAAGGTGGCCGTACACACCTTAAACACTCTCTAAGGTGAGAGTTTGGCCTTGAAACACCTGAAAATCGACATTTTGTGCTTGAACGAAGAGTGTACAGCCGCACACTCCTATGTACGGCCGCACACTCCCATGTACGACCGCACACGCCCCTGTACGGCCGCACACTCCTGTGTGCAACCGCACACACATGCTGACCGCACACCCTGGCCGCACACACACTCTTTTGGCCGTACATCTCCCTTGTTTGATCATATAGGGTCCCGACAAGCATTTCCAAGTCTTTAGGGTGGTTTCCCGTCATGTTTAGTCATGAAACACCCTAATTCTAACACTCATATGTGTTACCATATGTTAATAGGACCCACTTGCATACGAAACACCGGTTAACACTCAGCATTCGTAACCGATCATACACCCAGATCCTACGTCAAACAGTGAGTTCATACCCCTACATTTTTTCCGAGTTTTTCATGTTTTCAGAGGGGGAATACAAGCAAAAGTACAGGGAAACTTGTGCTCAAGTATATTATTTGTTTAAAATAATTTTATGTTCAGTATGGTTTTAACATAGAAAATAGTTTTACCAAACGATTAAGAAATCAACTCGTAGAAACAGTTTTCAAAACTAAAGCAAGGAACTTGTGAATCTTGTCATAAAATGTGATATTTTACAAAGGATTCATACAAAACATAAACAGGATTTTCGATATTATTACTTGAAAACTTTTTATTTTAAGTTGGAGACACGTCCTTGGTAACACTCCACCGGATACGAGAGTGTAGGACTACCCCTTGTAACCAGAATCTCTGGGAGGGAGAGCGTGACTATTGTGTATAGATCTATACGGGACTGACTACCCCGCACCTCGCTGCTAGCTACAGTGGGACCGTTAGGTCTACGGGTGACAAAGTCATAAAAGATACTGGCCCCGTTACGTGCCATATCCAGTTTAATGTATGGTTATAAAACTCGCAACCTAGATAACAGAGATTTACTTTTGTAATAATGTAACAAGTGAACTAACCTCAAAGTAATAACCGATTTGATTACTAGAGTATATTGATAATACCCTTAGGATCTAGTTCACTACCTACTTATTAGTTTTATTTATGTAATAATACTAATACATCTCACAGAGAACAAACAGGGTTTTTCAAGGAAACTACATCTTACTATACAAGTATGGTAGATACTTGTACACCTCATTCCAGAACAGTTAACCAACTATCAACTTTTAAGGAAAATATAAGATTATCCTCGGATAACTCAACCTTACATAAACAGGCTGTTTAACATACAACTAATGGATAACCGAACATATTTTATAAGAAAATATAGGATTTTCTTGGGAAACATTTTTCAAAGGATCAAGGAAACATTTCTTTCACCAGAACTAAACGCTTATGAACTCACCAGCTTTATGCTGATATTTTAAAACTGCTTGTATTCTCAGGGCAACAATAGACAGGTACTCTTGCCAACTTTTGGAGAAGACGGAGCATTTTGGAGTCACGTCTTTTACTTTTGTTATATACTGTTATGTATAAACCGTGTTTTCAGACAATGTAAACATTCTTATTATAATGTAATGGTTGTGTTTACTTCGCTTACTATGATACAACTGTTGTGATACTATGCATGACGTCCTCCGCCCCAGAACGTTTCCGCCATCGGTTTCGGGGTGTGACATGGACCCCAAGTAAAAGCAACGCCCTTCCGGGTCAATCTGGTGAGGGATCTCGGCACCTCCCAACTCATAACAACCTCAATCTTGGCCGGATCGACCAGAATCCCATTCTGATTAACGAGGTGCCCCAAGAACTGGACCTCTCGTAACCAGAAATCACACTTGGTGAATTTGGCATAAAGCCTCTTCGATCTCAACACTCCAAGGACCTCCCTCAAATGCTGCTCATGTTGCTCTCTGGATCTCGAATACATTAGAATGTCGTCGATTAACACAATCACCGACCGGTCCAACATCAGCCTGCATACTCGGTTCATGAGATTCATGAACGCCGCTGGTGCATTGGTGAGCCCAAAAGGCATCACCACGAACTCGTAATGCCCATAACGAGTCCTAAACGCCGTCTTCTGGATATCCTCATCACGCACCCTCATCTGGTGATATCCAGACCTCAAGTCTATCTTGGAAAACCAAGACGCACCCTGCAACTGATCGAACAGATCGTCGATCCTCGGTAATGGATAACGGTTCTTGACCATTAATTTGTTCAACTCCCGGTAATTAATGCACATCCGATGTGAACCATCCTTTTTCTTTACAAAAAGGATCGGCGCTCCCCACGGTGAGCTACTCGGTCGGATGAATCCCTTCCCCAACAGCTCCTAAAGCTGCGAGGATAACTCCTGCATCTCTGGTGGCGCAAGGCGATAGGGTGCCTTGGCAATAGGTGCCGCCCCCGGAATCAAATCGATGCGAAACTCCACCTGTCTCTCGGGTGGCACACCCGGCAACTCCTCGGGAAAAACATCTGGAAACTCTCGCACTATCGGTACCTCACCGACAGAACTCAGCCTCTCTGCGGCAACTCGTGTATCCATCACATAGGCTACAAACCCTCTACAGCCCTGCTGTAGACTCTGTCTCGCTCTGGCAGCCGAACAAAATGCTGACCCAGATCGGGTACCCTCGCCATACACCGTAAGTACTCCCCCACTAGGATCTCGTATGGTCACCAACTGTCGCTCGCAGTCTATAACAGCTCCAAATCGGCTCAACCAGTCCATGCCCACGATGACACAGACATACCCCATCGCAATCGGTACCAGATCTATCGGGAACTCAACACCGAAAATCTCGAGTACACATCCTCGTATCACATCAGTAGCATAAACCGCTCGGTCGTCAGCTATAGAAACTCGTAGAGGTCGACTCAACGCCTCTCGTCGGATACTGATGTGCTGGCTAAACGCTAATGACACGAAAGACCGACTCGCACCCGAGTCAAATAACACCAAAGCAGGTACAGAACTCACAAGAAAAGTACCTATGCATATCACAATATAAGCACAATATCTCAAACTCAGTATAAGTAAATGAAAGAATACATACCAGCCACGACATCGGGCACTACGCGGACCTCCTCCGCTTTCAACTGAAAGGCTCTCCCGCGAGCCTTCGGTGCCTCGGCCTTCGTTGGCCGGACCTCGGTAGCTCTAGAAGGAGGTGCAGATCCATGTGCTGATCCCTGAAGTAGCTGTGGACACTCGAGCTTCCGATGGCCAGTCTGGTTGCAGTGAAAGCAAACTGCAAACCCCTTGGGGCAATCCCTCGCGAAATTCCCCTCCTTGCCACACTTGTAGCACACCCCGGCTCTTCACACTCCCTCATGGCTCTTGCTGCACTTCCCGCAAGTGCGGCCCTTCGGACCTCCAAATCTCGAATCAGCGGGCTTTGCCCGCTTGGCTGCCGGCCGAGACTGTGCCGGCTGCCTATCCCTCCTCTGAGACTCTGTCTCCTCCCTGTCATGAGTCTCTAGCTCAATCTCCCTCTCCCGGGCATTCGCTTGGAGCTCGGAAAATGTCCGGTATGTCGAGTTCGCCACGAACTCATGAATGTCCCTCCTCAGTATGCTCAGATATCGGCTCATACGTGCCTGCTCAGTAGACACGTGCTCAGGGCAAAACAACGCCCTCTCATGAAACATCCGTGTAATCACAGTCACGGACTCCGTCCCCTGCTTGAGGGACAAGAACTCTTGTGCCAACCGTTACCTCTCCACCGGGGGAACATACTCATCTCGGAACATGGTGGTGAACCTCTCCCAGGTCACCGCTATAATCTCTGCAGGAGTGAAGTCTGCCGTCACGAACTTCCACCAGTCCTTCGCTCCCAAGCGAAGCTGGTTAAGCACGAACCGTACCCTCAGATGCTCAGGGCAAGAACATGTGTAGAAGCATCCCTCAATGTCAGAGATCCGTCTCATCGCGGCTATCAGATCCTGAGTCCCATCAAACTCTGGCAGTTTCGTGTTGTTGAACTCCCGGTACAACAACGAGTCACCCCCCTGTGGTCTAGCAGCGGCGATGGCTGCGGTGGCCGCAGCAACTACAGCATCGGTAACAGCAGAATACTGCTCATCAAATGTCTCAATCAGTGTGGTCTTGATATACCCGAACATCTCTGGTATCTCAGCTCGAATGGCTGCCGCCACCTCATCATAAATCATCCTGCGAATCTCATCATCGCTAACATCGCTGCTCTCTGGAGTGTGGCGCGTACCCACCATAATGTCTCAGAAACAAAACACAAAAGAAATCATAGACTCGCTCGAGTATACTCGCACTCGATAACTCAACCCTACTCGTTCCTTAGTACCCTAAGGATTCTTACTTGGACTGCTCACTGATCCGGTGTTTCCAGTAGTACGGGCCCTATACTACCTTCCAAAACGCATCGATGTTTACCTTGTGACAACCGTCAATTTTTGGCCAAGTCAAAGTCAACCAAAGTCAACGAGTCAAACCGGTCAACTCATCTAACCCTTGTACATTAGGGTTTCCATTATGTTTCTTATCGAACAACTCGCAATCTTAATAGAAAGTATCACTTAGAGTTTTCACGTGTTCGGAAATTCTAAACCCTAATCAGGGCAAGTGATGAAGCTACTCGATAAAACATTACTCCTTAACCCTCAGGGGCATATAACAATCATAACGAGACTTAACGGGATGTACAAACCTTGCGTTGCGAAGCCAAACACTCAAAAAGGTCACAAAAGAAATCTCTCCCAAATCTCTCTCTGTATGAGAAATCTCTCCAAGAATGTGAAATCTCTCCCAAATCTCTCTCTATATGAGAAATCTCTCCCAAAACTCTCTCTGTATGAGAAATCTCTCCAAGAATGTGAAATATCTCCCAAATCTCTCTCTGTATGAGAAATCTCTCCAAGAATGTGAAATCTCTCCCAAATCTCTCTCTGTATGCGAAATCTCTCCAAGAACGTGAAATCTCTCCCAAATCTCTCTCAAAACCTCTTTTGAGTTTTTGTAATCATTTGGGGCATCCCGGCACTTGACTTGGTGAAAAACCATTCAAAAAGGGGTGATACCTTGGAAAATAGCCTCTTAGGGCCGAAGTCCCTCTACAGGGACCAAACCCTCCTTGAGCCGAAGCCCCAAGAACCAAGATCGGAGTCTCCTTAAGTAGCCGCAGCCATCGAGCCGCAGCCATCAACCCGCAGCCATCGGACCGCAGCTATCGAACCGCTCCCGCAACTGAGCACCGCATCCGAACTTCGCCTATGGTCCCTCCTGACGAGCCGCCTGCGGTACCTGCTCGGACCGCAGTCCTTTCCCCTCGGATCCAATGCACCAACCAAACCACCCTTCCGGTTCTAATGCTGCTAATATCGAAGTCCCTCGCCCTGACTTCGGATTTTCCATTTTCCACCCGGTTTTCGACCACGACTCCGTTTTAAGCCCGATTTTAATTATTTTAACGAGGGATTTTCACCCAAACTTATATTTTGACATATAAGACCCCATATATTCATAAATTAAGCATATTTTTAGGGAAATCCTTATTTAAGGATAAAAATCTATTAAATAAGATCTTGAGGTGGAGTGTTGACTTTACTTTAGTTTATGACACAAGCAACCACCCACACCCACTCCATGACCAGCCCACCCCCCCCCCCCCCCACCATACCTGGTCATTCATCGTCCTTTTTCCATCATTTCCCAACCCCTTTCCTTGTCTAAGGCTAAAATATATCCTCTCTCCTAACACTCTCTCTCATTTTCTCATTCTTCCACCAAAGATTAAACACATTTTCTCTCTCTCAATTCTCTCACTAAAATTCGAGATTCAAGGGCCTTCTTCCAAGCTTTTCTTCCACTTTTGGTAAGTATATTCATCCTCCATATAATTATTTCACTTCCTTCTACTCAAATCATAGATATTTTACACAAACATCATCACATTCATGTTAGATCTTCGAACCTTCAACACATCTTCTTAGTGTTCTTGAGTTGAACACTACCTTTCTCCATCATCCATCTACTGAAATCACTCAAGGTGAGTTCATACCCCTAACTTCTCATGTTTTTCTTAAGTTTTAAGGGGGGGAATACAAGTTAAAACACCAAGAACACAACTAAACTCATTTAACAGCCTTCATCAGAAAAGTTCAACTCCATTCACGGACTGTTTTGGTCAACTTAAACATTTTAGTTTTCAACACTGTATTAGGTGCAAATAGTTCAGATTCATACCTTTAAAATGACTACTTTCACATCACCATAAGAGTTTTCTAAGATTTATGGTGATTTTTACAAAACTGCCTATCATTTCAAAAACGAATTCGGACCAGTCTGTGAATATGAACATTTTAACACAAGTTAAAGACTTCCAAAAATCATAATAAAAATTATGAACAAACTAGACACATTTTATGAACTCTTAGAATTTACGGATTCAGTTTTTGACTTCGTATGATTTTTCTATGTTTTTCTAAAACAGTGCAGAACTGTTAAAAACTAGTTAACAGCTTATAACTTTCATAACACTTTGTAATATGTTGAGCAAAGTGTATAACCATAAGTTCTAAATATTGAATGTATTATCTTGTTAGTTTATCATCCTAAACTGAAATTTAGTCATTCATGATAAGGTTTACTCATTCATTTCGAGCACATATAATAAACTTCAATAAGCATAGTTTATGGATTTTACTACACGAAAAAGGTTTTACTCTCAAAACAAATGGGTTTTTCATATCCTACGTGATAAACTATAATAGTAATAGTTTAAGGATTTCATATCACTATTTATTCAAAGAAGGTGATTTTTCTTCCTCCACGGAAGAGGTTTTAATATCAAACTATGTGTAAACTAGTTAACTTAGGTTGTGAGGCAATTCTCTCCCCGTACGTTTGAGTACGGGATCTCAATTCCTGTAAGTTATAACCAGAGTCTCTTGTAGGGAGAGCGTGATAATTGCGTATAGATCTATATTGGGTTTGACACCCCACACCTTGCTGCTAGCTACAGCGGGACCTGCAGGTCTATGCGTGACAAGAGTCATAGTATCTTAATGTCTGAAAAACGTTATGCAGGTTATTTCTCGTCATAGTATGGTTATAGCGACTCACATAGGTAGTTAACTATCTTTCAAGTTTACATGGAAAATTTTACTTTCAAAAGGGGTTCACTTCCAAATCAAAAAGGGTTTTATGCCGATTTAAAACCACTTTTATATGTTTAAGTATGGAAAATACTTGTTTATTTTCGGTCCTGGATTTAGGACCACATAACTTTTATAAGGAAAATATAGGATTTTCTTTGGAATCATATCTCTGTCAAAACTATATTTCATCTAGAATTGTTAGACTTCAGCTATAATTTCTAAGTGTATATGCTAGAGTTATATAAGAATCTAGTCATAATCGACTTAGAATTGGTGGGCCCGCCTCATCTCCTGTTCCTTGTTTGGTTGTGGACCTAGGACACACCCATTATATTCAACGGTTTATTTAACTTAAATTTTATATAACTTATATACGCTGGGCGATTATAGAAGGAATCTACAGGTCTTTCTAGGGTTCATTATCGCATAACATAGGAGCATTCATTTCACGCTTAATTAAGAAAATATTGGATTTTCTTTGGAAACATATTTCTATTAAAACTACATTACGTCTAGAATTGTTAGACTTCAGCTATAATTGCTAAGTGTATATGCTAGAGTTATATAAGAATCTAGTCACGATCGACTTAGAATTGGTGGGCCCGCCTTATCTCCTGTTCCTTGTTTGGTTGTGGACCTAGGACAGACCCATTATATTCAACGGTTTATTTAACTTGAATTTTATATAACTTATATACGCTGGGTGGTTATAGAAGGAATCTATGGGTCCTTCTAGGGTTCATTATCGCATAACATAGGAGCATTCATTTCACGCTTAATTAAGAAAATATTGGATTTTCTTTGGAAACATATTTCTATTAAAACTACATTACGTCTAGAATTATTAGACTTCAGCTATAATTGCTAAGTGTATATGCTAGAGTTATATAAGAATCTAGTCATAATCGACTTAGACTTGGTGGGCCCGCCTTATCTCCTGTTCCTTGTTTGGTTGTGGACCTAGGGCAGACCCATTATATTCAACGGTTTATTTAACTTGAATTTTATATAACTTATATACGTTGGGTGGTTATAGAAGGAATCTATGGGTCCTTCTAGGGTTCATTATCGCATGACATAGAAGCATTCATTTCACTTAATAAAGAAAATATTGGATTTTCTTGAAACATACTTTGTCGCTTTTACAAGGAAAATGGTTTCTTTCTCAAACAAAACTCTTATGAACTTACCAACTTAATTGTTGACACTTTTTCAAAACTACTTGTATTCTCAGGAAATCAGTGAAACAGGAAAACCAACAGCATTTTGAGGATGGGACGATAAATCGTCAAACAATTCATTTTGTCATCATAATGTAATTGATTTGAAACATGTAAACATATACTTTGGTGTAACTTTTGTCAATTATATTTATGATGGTTGTATTTACTTTGAGCACTATTATACTCGTTGTTGTGATACTATACATAAAGTCCTCCACCCTCGGACGTTTCCGCCATCCTTGGTTTGGGGGTGTGACAGATTGGTATCAGAGCATTGTTTATAGTGAACTAAGTATATCGAACCACATAAGATATACAAACTATAAATGCATTGGGACTAAGGTCTCTGATGTAACATTTTCAAATAACTATACTTTTAGAAATAAATAGTTTCTTGTTAAAAGTATACATGCATGCATACATACTAAGGTCAGCATCATACTAGAACAAAACAAAATTTGTGATTGTTGAATGGCACAAGTAGGCTTGGGGATGTATGGTCAGGTCTGGGAATGACATAGCCTGATCAACTATGTCTGACCCATAAGTGATTAGCATATGCCCGGGAATGGTTGTGGCGTTGCAACAAGTCTAAAAACTTACCAACTCTATCTACAAACAAACATTGAAAAACATAAACATTAAAATACTATAGGAGTATTTGGTGATACTATAATCAACTTATGTGAAAACTAAAGACCCCTATTAGTAGGTCTATAATGACTGAGTGCATACGCCAAGGTTATACATAATTAAAGATATTATAGACTCAGAATCTATGACTATTGCTCTACTTCCTGTTCCTTGTTTGGTTGTGGACTTAGAGTAGAGCCATTTATTCGAAGGTCTATTCTATCTCAGATAGTATAACTGGTATGCACTATGTGATTATAGACGTGACTGATAAGGATCACCCCTATAAGTAATTATAGGATTAGACGTCTATTAATTATCTCTTCCACCCCTATTGTCGCACGGACATCACGACAAGATCTTACGTACCAGGAGACCCCTACTTTCCGAACCTGGAGAGTTACTGGGTGATGAGGATAAAATTTGGAGGTAGAATCAGAGGTCGACAACTCTCCTCACCTTCCTGATTTAACGGCTACGAAAGGACCCTTCACCTAACCACCCGAATATCGAAACCTCCGTCTCCCATAAACACATCCAGCACGGACTTCTGGGTCATCTCTCACTGTGAAACCCCAAAACACTCACCAGAGGAGTATTATACCTTCCGAAACCTTACCACAAGTATTTCCAGGAGACCCTTCACGCAGCAGATAAAGTTCAAGCACAGAAGCTTGGGACGAATACTGTTAGCCTACCACTACTATGTGTATACGCGAGGATAATGTATAATTAAGATTCTACGGACATTGGATGTGTGCTTCCGCCCTATTTCCTGTTCCTTGTCTGGTTGTGTACTTGGGGCAGAGTCACACATCCAACTGTCTTGCCAACCTTAAGTACATACGACCTATATACGCAAGTTAATGATAGATGGACCAGGTACAAGTCCTGCCATGAACTTCGGGACCAGGTTACCCAGGAGTGCAAGTGAACGCCCTATCATCCGAATAAGTCTAGTCGTGTAAACCGAACCCATATGTTCCCTACCGATCTAATCAAACGAGAAATACTAAAGCAGGCCCTATGCGGCGCTCCAAAGAGAAGTTATCACTTATGACTTAGCACAAGTTCGAGAAAGGCTGAAAGCATCTCGAGAACACGGCAAAACCCGAATAAGTCTTATCTTCTATATAAAAACACAGGTTTTTACTGGTGAATCTATGATGGCTAGTGTAAACATTATGTTCATACATCATTAAGATTCTATGGACTTAGGATGTGTGATTCCGCCTCATTTCCTGTTCCTTGTTTGGTTGTGGGCTTAAGGCGGGGTCACCCATCCGAATGCCCTTGCAATCTTAATGATATACGACTAGTTTACACCAAGCGATTATAAAAGAACTGGTAAGACTTATAATGCAAATTTCATCACAATTTGTTGAAACATTCGTAATGCTGGAACTCGCTAACTACATTATAAAATATTCATAGTAGTAATACCAAGTATAAAGCGGAGAGCATAAAGGCACACATAGAATACACTATCATTCCAAAACAATAACTCCTTTTAAATCGACTCAGCTCAAGTTACAATAAGAAATTCCAAGGACGTCATTTAACATCAGGCGGGTTGTTTCCCCACCATATCAATTTCTTATACTACGAAAAGTTCCCCCATCTTTCCCCCAAATTCTTGAAGTCCCAGTCGAAACACTAACTTCGGGACGAAATTCTTTCTAACGGGGGGATGATGTGACAATCGTCAATTTTTGGCCAAGTCAAAGTCAACCAAAGTCAACGAGTCAAACCAGTCAACTCATCTAACCCTTGTACATTAGGGTTTCCATTATGTTTCTTATCGAACAACTCGCAATCTTAATACAAAGTATCACTTAGAGTTTTCACGTGTTCGAAAATTCTAAACCCTAATCAGGGCAAGTGATGAAGCTACTCGATAAAACATTACTCCTTAACCCTCAGGGGCATATAACAATCATAACGAGACTTAACGGGATGTACAAACCTTGCGATGCGAAGCCAAACACTCAAAAAGGTCACAAAAGAAATCTCTCCCAAATCTCTCTCTGTATGAGAAATCTCTCCAAGAATGTGAAATCTCTCCCAAATCTCTCTCTGTATGAGAAATCTCTCCAAGAATGTGAAATCTCTCCCAAAACTCTCTCTGTATGAGAAATCTCTCCTAGAATGTGAAATCTCTCCCAAATCTCTCTCTGTATGAGAAATCTCTCCAAGAATGTGAAATCTCTCCCAAATCTCTCTCTGTATGAGAAATCTCTCCAAGAACATGAAATCTCTCCCAAATCTCTCTCAAAACCTCTTTTGAGTTTTTGTAATTATTTGGGGCATCCCGACACTTGACTTAGTGAAAAACCATTCAAAAAGGGGTGATACCTTGGAAAATAGCCTCTTAGGGCCGAAGTCCCTCTACAGGGACCAAACCCTCCTTGAGCCGAAGCCCCAAGAACCAAGACCGGAGTCTCCTTGAGTAGCCGCAGCCATCGAGCCGCAGCCATCGGACCGCAGCCATCGAACCGCACCCGCAACTGAGCACCGCATCCGAACTTCGCCTATGGTCCCTCCTGACGAGCCGCCTGCGGTACCTGCTCGGACCGCAGTCCCTTCCCCTCGGATCCAATGCACCAACCAAACCACCCTTCCGGTTCTAATGCTGCTAATACCGAAGTCCCTCGCCCTGACTTCGGATTTTCCATTTTCCACCCGGTTTTCGACCACGACTCCGTTTTAAGCCCGATTTTAATTATTTTAACGAGGGATTTTCACCCAAACTTATATTTTGACATATAAGACCCCATATATTCATAAATTAAGCATATTTTTAGGGAAATCCTTATTTAAGGATAAAAATCTATTAAATAAGATCTTGAGGTGGAGTGTTGACTTTACTTTAGTTTATGACACAAGCAACCACCCACACCCACTCCATGACCAGCCCACCCCCCCCCCCACCATACCTGGTCATTCATCGTCCTTTTCCCATCATTTCCCAACCCCCTTTCCTTGTCTAAGGCTAAAATCTATCCTCTTTCCTAACACTCTCTCTCATTTTCTCATTCTTCCACCAAAGATTAAACACATTTTCTCTCTCTCAATTCTCTCACTAAAATTCGAGATTCAAGGGCCTTCTTCCAAGCTTTTCTTCCACTTTTGGTAAGTATATTCATCCTCCATATAATTATTTCACTTCCTTCTACTCAAATCATAGATATTTTACACAAACATCATCACATTCATGTTAGATCTTCGAACCTTCAAGGCATCTTCTTAGTGTTCTTGAGTTGAACACTACCTTTCTCCATCATCCATCTACTGAAATCACTCAAGGTGAGTTCATACCCCTATCTTTTCATGTTTTTCTTAAGTTTTAAGGGGGGGGGGGGGGGGGAATACAAGTTAAAACACCCAGAACACAACTAAACTCATTTAACAGCCTTCATCAGAAAAGTTCAACTCCATTCACGGACTGTTTTGGTCAACTTAAACATTTTCGTTTTCGACACTGTATTAGGTGCTAATATTTCAGATTCATACCTTTAAAATGACTACTTGCACATCACCATACGAGTTTTCTACGATTTATGGTGATTTTTACAAAACTGCCTATCATTTCAAAAATGAATTCGGACCAGTCTGTGAATATGAACATTTTAACACAAGTTAAAGATTTCCAAAAATCATAATAAAAATTATGAACAAACTAGATACATTTTATGAACTCTCAGAATTTACGGATTCAGTTTTTGACTTCGTATGATTTTTCTATGTTTTTTCTAAAACAGTGCAGAACGGTTAAAAACTAGTTAACAGCTTATAACTTTCATAACACTTTGTAATATGTTGAGCAAAGTGTATAACCATAAGTTCTAAATATTGAATGTATTATCTTGTTAGTTTATCATCCTAAACTGAAATTTAGTCATTCATGATAAGGTTTACTCATTCATTTCGAGCACATATAATAAACTTCAATAAGCATAGTTTATGGATTTTACTACACGAAAAAGGTTTTACTCTCAAAACAAATGGGTTTTTCATATCCTACGTGATAAACTATAATAGTAATAGTTTAAGGATTTCATATCACTATTTATTCAAAGAAGGTGATTTTTCTTCCTCCACGGAAGAAGTTTTAATATCAAACTATGTGTAACTAGTTAACTTAGGTTGTGAGGCAATTCTCTCCCTGTACGTTCGAGTACGGGATCCCAATTCCTGTAAGTTATAACCAGAGTCTCTTGTAGGGAGAGCGTGATAATTGTGTATAGATCTATATTGGGTTTGACACCCCACACCTTGCTGCTAGCTACAGCGGGACCTACAGGTCTACGGGTGACAAGAGTCATAGTATCTTACCGTCTGAAAAACGTTGTGCAGGTTATTTCTCGTCATAGTATGGTTATAGCGACTCACATAGGTAGTTAACTATTTTTCAAGTTTACATGGAAACTTTTACTTTGAAAAGGGGTTCACTTCCAAATCAAAAAGGGTTTTATGCCGATTTAAAACCACTTTTATATCTTTAAGTATGGAAAATACTTGTTTATTTCCGGTCCTGGGATTTAGGACCACATAACTTTTATAAGGAAAATATAGGATTTTCTTTGGAATCATAGCTCTGTCAAAACTATATTTCATCTAGAATTGTTAGACTTCAGTTATAATTGCTAAGTGTATATGCTAGAGTAATATAAGAATCTAGTCATAATCGACTTAGAATTGGTGGGCCCGCCTCATCTCCTGTTCCTTGTTTGGTTGTGGACCTATGGCAGACCCATTATATTCAACGGTTTATTTAACTTAAATTTTATATAACTTATATACGCTGGGCGATTATAGAAGGAATCTACAGGTCTTTCTAGGGTTCATTATCGCATAACATAGGAGCATTCATTTCACGCTTAATTAAGAAAATATTGGATTTTCTTTGGAAACATATTTCTATTAAAACTACATTACGTCTAGAATTGTTAGACTTCAGCTATAATTGCTAAGTGTATATGCTAGAGTTATATAAGAATCTAGTCACAATCGACTTAGAATTAGTGGGCCCGCCTTATCTCCTGTTCCTTGTTTGGTTGTGGACCTAGGGCAGACCCATTATATTCAACGGTTTATTTAACTTGAATTTTATATAACTTATATACGCTGGGTGGTTATAGAAGGAATCTATGGGTCCTTCTAGGGTTCATTATCGCATAACATAGGAGCATTCATTTCACGCTTAATTAAGAAAATATTGGATTTTCTTTGGAAACATATTTCTATTAAAACTACATTACGTCTAGAATTGTTAGACTTCAGCTATAATTGCTAAGTGTATATGCTAGAGTTATATAAGAATCTAGTCACAATCGACTTAGAATTGGTGGGCCCGCCTTATCTCCTGTTCCTTGTTTGGTTGTAGACCTAGGGCAGACCCATTATATTCAACGGTTTATTTAACTTGAATTTCATATAACTTATATACGCTGGGTGGTTATAGAAGGAATTTATGGGTCCTTCTAGGGTTCATTATCGCATAACATAGGAGCATTCATTTCACGCTTAATTAAGAAAATATTGGATTTTCCTTGGAAACATATTTCTATTAAAACTACATTACGTCTAGAATTGTTAGACTTCAGCTATAATTGCTAAGTGTATATGCTAGAGTTATATAAGAATCTATTCACGATCGACTTAGAATTGGTGGGCCCGGCTTATCTCCTGTTCCTTGTTTGGTTGTAGACCTAGGGCAGACCCATTATATTCAACGGTTTATTTAACTTGAATTTTATATAACTTATATACGCTGGGTGGTTATAGAAGGAATCTATGGGTCCTTCTAGGGTTCATTATCGCATGACATAGAAGCATTCATTTCACTTAATAAAGAAAATATTGGATTTTCTGGAAACATACTTTGTCGCTTTTACAAGGAAAATGGTTTCTTTCTCAAACAAAACTCTTATGAACTCACCAACTTAATTGTTGACACTTTTTCAAAACTACTTGTATTCTCAGGAAATCAGTGAAACAGGAAAACCAACAGCATTTTGAGGATGGGACGATAAATCGTCAAACAATTCATTTTGTCATCATAATGTAATTGATTTGAAACATGTAAACATATACTTTGGTGTAACTTTTTCAATTATATTTATGATGGTTGTATTTACTTTGAGCACGATTATACTCGTTGTTGTGATACTATACATGAAGTCCTCCACCCTCGGACGTTTCCGCCATCCTTGGTTTGGGGGTGTGACACACCCCAAGTCCTCCTCCTTGGATTCCAGATCACAAGTACTCTATATCTCGCCAAACACAGGCTACCCCCCAGTAGACCACTCATAAATTCCTCGCTGCTACATACTCACTCTCGAAGTATCTCATAGTAGCAGTAACTCCTAGGCTAAGGCAGCACAAATCAGGCCTACTCTAGTCCTAAATATGAATACCTAGCCTACTCTAGCATGCATAGCATATCACATAATATCTCATAACACATAATGTAAGGGTATTTTGGGAAATCACCGTTCGGGCGCTGGCTGATAGTACACACTGCTCCGTTCTGCGTTTCTCAAAATATTTTCCTCTTTTTAGAAAAATTGTTTCTTTTATGAAAAATTTTCTCAAATCCTCAGTTTGAGTTCAGATACGCCCGAAGGTGCATCCGAATCCCTCAAACCAAGGCTCTGATACCAACTTGTAACGACGTAAATTTTAAAACAATTTTTCATTTTTCAAACATAACAAAGCTCATATAATATTCTCAAAATCTCATATGTATCAACTGTCATCACAATAAAACATATCCCAGAATCTGAAAAAAAAACATAATCCTCTGCCAGTGTGTACAAATCATGCCAGCGCCTTCCCGCGATCCTCGCTAGTACCTGAAACACATATCACATAACACGGTAAGCATAAATGCTTAGTGAGTTCCCCAACATATCACATACAGCACATAAGCCACTCGAGGTTATAACTCGGTAAGACCCTCTGGTCAATGTGTCTCAGCGAGACCCTCCAGTCCCGTAGCTCGTTGGACCCTCCGGTCCGGTCTAACTCGTTGGACCCTCTGGTCCGGTCTAAATCGTTAGACCCTCTGGTCCGGTCTAAATCGTTGGACCCTCTGGTCCGGTCTAAATATCACATAGCATACACAAATCACAATGCACATAATCTCAAGTAATCACATAACTCATAAGACCCTACGGTCGGCACATAGATACCACTCTAGGTAATGTATAGTAAGAAGACTCACCTCGGGTAACTCGGATAATCTCGAACTCGAAATACTGATCTAGCCTCCGCGTAATCACAAAAAATAATTATCTCTAATTAATACGGCTCTCAAAGGCTAGACTAGTCCCTCCCTATATTATCTCAGAAGGGTAAAAGACCATTTTACCCCTCCAATGGCCCAAAGGTCCAAATGTTGACTAAACCCTAAAAGTCAACGAAAGTCAACCCTCCAGAGTACGCGGCGCGTACCAGCTCTGTACGTTGGGCGTACTCGAAGGCTTCACAGAATCAGGGAGCTCGACCCCTTATGATGCGCGTACTGGGATTACGCCCAGCGTAAATCCCAGTTTCCTACTTCTCATGTTTTTGGTCTGAAACGGTTAAGACATAAGCTCACATTTCAGATCTGGTCAGTCTAATACCTCTTAATCCATAAAGTCGAAACCTTTAAGCCTTTGCATGGCTGTAAAGGTCACCAATCACTCCAAACACCTTTCCTCTTTCCTCATTAAGCCCTTATCTCATGCATGACTTAATCTTAACGTCCAAGATTGGATTTTTATGGATCTATAACACAAGATACACTGAAATGGGGCAGATCAAGGCTTATGGAGACCATTTACTCATAAAGTCTCCATCTTAGGACAAAACCCTAAAAATTGGTCCATAATGCACAAATCCAAAATGATGAATAAAGCTTTGAGCTTTTTACCTCCAAGTGTTGCCTCAACCTCTGCAAAGCTCAGATCCAAAGCTTGCACTCCAACTCTAGCTTCCACAATGGCCCTCTCTTCTTCTTCACAAGCACACAATGATACTTTCAAGCTTGAAACACACACACACAAGCTTAGAACGAAGGTTTGGCTCTCTTAGGGTTTCACTCTCTGGAAATGGTGGCTGGAATGGAGGCCATAGCATTCCTTTTATAGTGTCCAAGTCTCATTTAGGGTTTTGAGTCTGGGCCCAGTACGCTCAGCGTAATATAAGGTACGCCCAACGTACTGGGTTGAGTCCGCGTCAAAGGCACACCCATGGGTACGCGCAGCGTACTCTTCAGTACGCCCAGCGTACCCACTTATCATCATTTTCTATTTTTGGGCCAATTTTGACAATTTGGGAAAGAAGAAGGATTAAAGAGATATACCTGCACTTCGGGGTGTTACACAAGTCTTGGAATTTGTAAAGTCACTTTAGAAAACTTTAATTCCAAACCCTAGAGTTTTAAAAGTTAAAATTCAACCCTTATACTTTATAGTATTATAAGTTAATAATATATATATATATATATATATATATATATATAAGAGCAAGTCAGTTTTAACGTTAGTAGGCCTCATTCACGAAGCCGGTCTATAAGGGGGTATAAGGTTGTTGCCTATAAAATGGCAGCTTAATGGATGTCCACTCTCACCCACTGCTTCCTTGACTGGTGGAGGGTCGTTAGACGAACGGGTAGGACAAGGATTATAATTCTCATTATAAGTATAATGATAAATATAAAGTAACTAAACCTTTTATAAATTCCCAATCTTAGTTACTTTAGGAAAATGTGAAGATGGTGCTAAACCATGAAATTACACTTTGTACCTTACCAAGTCGGTGGTGGAGCGTGTATGGGTAACCGGCACACTAACATGGACTAGTTAGAGTGGAAAAGGGTGACTTAATGTTTATCATAGATCGGTGGAGCGCGTGTGGGTAACCGGCACATCGATTAGGTGATAAAATTAAGGGTACCAAGTTAATTTGCATGGTTATTCACACCTTGTTTGTGATCCTCGGCATCCCAGTCACAAACTTGAGAGGGCACAATTAAGATTTAAACATTCCATTAAAAAGTTCAATGAATCTCAAAAGATCTAGGAGTTTCAATCCAATTAAAACCTAATTCTCATTTCGTTTTTCATGGTCGAAATTGGTGAATCGTCATTCGCCTACCTTCAAATATTTTATAGCTTGGATTACGACATCCCTCTTCCAAGTTATAAAATATTGTGTTGGATCATAGCCTTAATATTTCATATTGGGTGTTGTTTTAAGGACTTAAATCAACTAAATTGAATTTCTCCCATTGTAGATGTCTAGATCAGACAACTATGGTCTTCCCAAATCTCTTGGAACAAGCTTTCCTAATGAAGACGATGTCCCGTGATTAGGATCATGGAAATCATACTTCTCTTCCTCCACATCCTCCAATTATTCTCCCTGACCCACAAGCTCCAAGACTTGAAAAATTCAAGGTCACTCAAGCCCTACTTGCAATGAAACATGAAGATGGAAAGCCTGTGTGTTCTCACGTCTTAGAGATGAAGTCACATATCGACAGGCTGAGAGTGTTGGGTGTCGAAGTCTCAAGGAAGTTGGCTGTTGACTGGGTTCTTCAATCACTTCCTGATTCGTATAGTGAGTTCATTAAGAACTACTATGTGACAGACCACGACATGACCCTTATTGATCTTACTTATTTTCTTATTGCTGCTGAATCATAAATGTTTTGGCGCACTAGAAAAGTAAATTTTGGTGGAAGATCTACTTCTCAAACTTCCATGGGCATTGAAAATGGTAACATTGGAAGTCCGGAAAAGCTTTCTCTTCCCAATGGAAAGGGATCGGCCTTAGTCAACCCGGTCGACCAAAAGGTAAAGGGAAAGGCTTAGTCTGTGATAGTCCCGTGTACCATTCCCAAAGAGTCTATATGTTTTTATTGTCAAGAGAAGGGGCATTGGTTGCGAAGCTGCCCTGACTACCTGAAAAATCTGAGAGAATGAAGAATCAAAAAGTTTGACTCTGCTTCAGGTAAGTACACTATCTAACTTTGTTAAGTTTCTAATTGTTTATTCTTAATACATGATGTGACTAGGTTGCATTTTGATGTTTGGCAGGAACAAGCAAAGGGAAGGAAACTTAAAGGGAGAGTATGTTGAATCTGATCGCGAAGATGGATTTCGATCGCATGGTTCGAAGATCGCATTTTTGAGTTGTTGCTTAGGAGTTATGATAGATTGTTAGGAAATATGTAATAGCATAGTTTTCATTTAAAGAGATATACCTGCACTTCGGGGTGTTACACAAGTCTTGGAATTTGTAAAGTCACTTTAGAAAACTTTAATTTCAAACCCTAGAGTTTTAAAAGTTAAAATTCAACCCTTATACTTTATAGTATTATAAGTTAATAATATATATATATATATATATATATATATATATATATATATATATATATATATATATATATATATATATATATATATATAAGAGCAAGTCAGTTTTACCGTTAGTAGGCCTCATTCACGAAGTCGGTCTATAAGGGGGTATAAGGTTGTTGCCTATAAAATGGCAGCTTAATGGGTGTCCACTCTCACCCACTGCTTCCTTGACTGGTGGAGGGTCGTTAGACGAACGGGTAGGACAAGGATTATAATTCTCATTATAAGTATAATGATAAATATAAAGTAATTAAACCTTTTATAAATTCCCAATCTTAGTTACTTTAGGAAAATGTGAAGATGGTGCTAAACCATGAAATTACACTTTGTACCTTACCAAGTCGGTGGTGGAGCGTGTATGGGTAACCGGCACACTAACATGGACTAGTTAGAGTGGAAAAGGGTGACTTAATGTTTATCATAGATCGGTGGAGCGCGTGTGGGTAACCGGCACATCGATTAGGTGATAAAATTAAGGGTACCAAGTTAATTTGCATGGTTATTCACACCTTGTTTGTGATCCTCGGCATCCCAGTCACAAACTTGAGAGGGCACAATTAAGATTTAAACATTCCATTAAAAAGTTCAATGAATCTCAAAAGATCTAGGAGTTTCAATCCAATTAAAACCTAATTCTCATTTCGTTTTTCATGGTCGAAATTGGTGAATCGTCATTCGCCTACCTTCAAATATTTTATAGCTTGGATTACGACATCCCTCTTCCAAGTTATAAAATATTGTGTTGGATCATAGCCTTAATATTTCATATTGGGTGTTGTTTTAAGGACTTAAATCAACTAAATTGAATTTCTCCCATTGTAGATGTCTAGATCAGACAACTATGGTCTTCCCAAATCTCTTGGAACAAGCTTTCCTAATGAAGACGATGTCCCGTGATTAGGATCATGGAAATCATACTTCTCTTCCTCCACATCCTCCAATTATTCTCCCTGACCCACAAGCTCAAAGACTTGAAAAATTCAAGGTCACTCAAGCCCTACTTGCAATGAAACATGAAGATGGAAAGCCTGTGTGTTCTCACGTCTTAGAGATGAAGTCACATATCGACAGGCTGAGAGTGTTGGGTGTCGAAGTCTCAAGGAAGTTGGCTGTTGACTGGGTTCTTCAATCACTTCCTGAGTCGTATAGTGAGTTCATTAAGAACTACTATGTGACAGACCACGACATGACCCTTATTGATCTTACTTATTTTCTTATTGCTGCTGAATCATAAATGTTTTGGCGCACTAGAAAAGTAAATTTTGGTGGAAGATCTACTTCTCAAACTTCCATGGGCATTGAAAATGGTAACATTGGAAGTCCGGAAAAGCTTTCTCTTCCCAATGGAAAGGGATCGGCCTTAGTCAACCCGGTCGACCAAAAGGTAAAGGGAAAGGCTTAGTCTGTGATAGTCCCGTGTACCATTCCCAAAGAGTCTATATGTTTTTATTGTCAAGAGAAGGGGCATTGGTTGCGAAGCTGCCCTGACTACCTGAAAAATCTGAGAGAATGAAGAATCAAAAAGTTTGACTCTGCTTCAGGTAAGTACACTATCTAACTTTGTTAAGTTTCTAATTGTTTATTCTTAATACATGATGTGACTAGGTTGCATTTTGATGTTTGGCAGGAACAAGCAAAGGGAAGGAAACTTAAAGGGAGAGTATGTTGAATCTGATCGCGAAGATGGATTTCGATCGCATGGTTCGAAGATCGCATTTTTGAGCTGTTGCTTAGGAGTTATGATAGATTGTTAGGAAATATGTAATAGCATAGTTTTCATTTAAAGAGATATACCTGCACTTCGGGGTGTTACACAAGTCTTGGAATTTGTAAAGTCACTTTAGAAAACTTTAATTTCAAACCCTAGAGTTTTAAAAGTTAAAATTCAACCCTTATACTTTATAGTATTATAAGTTAATAATATATATATATATATATATATATATATATATATATATATATAAGAGCAAGTCAGTTTTACCGTTAGTAGGCCTCATTCACGAAGCCGGTCTATAAGGGGGTATAAGGTTGTTGCCTATAAAATGGCAGCTTAATGGGTGTCCACTCTCACCCACTGCTTCCTTGACTGGTGGAGGGTCGTTAGACGAACGGGTAGGACAAGGATTATAATTCTCATTATAAGTATAATGATAAATATAAAGTAATTAAACCTTTTATAAATTCCCAATCTTAGTTACTTTAGGAAAATGTGAAGATGGTGCTAAACCATGAAATTACACTTTGTACCTTACCAAGTCAGTGGTGGAGCGTGTATGGGTAACCGGCACACTAACATGGACTAGTTAGAGTGGAAAAGGGTGACTTAATGTTTATCATAGATCGGTGGAGCGCGTGTGGGTAACCGGCACATCGATTAGGTGATAAAATTAAGGGTACCAAGTTAATTTGCATGGTTATTCACACCTTGTTTGTGATCCTCGGCATCCCAGTCACAAACTTGAGAGGGCACAATTAAGATTTAAACATGCCATTAAAAAGTTCAATGAATCTCAAAAGATCTAGGAGTTTCAATCCAATTAAAACCTAATTCTCATTTCGTTTTTCATGGTCGAAATTGGTGAATCGTCATTCGCCTACCTTCAAATATTTTATAGCTTGGATTACGACATCCCTCTTCCAAGTTATAAAATATTGTGTTGGATCCTAGCCTTAATATTTCATATTGGGTGTTGTTTTAAGGACTTAAATCAACTAAATTGAATTTCTCCCATTGTAGATGTCTAGATCAGACAACTATGGTCTTCCCAAATCTCTTGGAACAAGCTTTCCTAATGAAGATGATGTCCCGTGATTAGGATCATGGAAATCATACTTCTTTTCCTCCACATCCTCCAATTATTCTCCCTGACCCACAAGCTCAAAGACTTGAAAAATTCAAGGTCACTCAAGCCCTACTTGCAATGAAACATGAAGATGGAAAGCATGTGTGTTCTCACGTCTTAGAGATGAAGTCACATATCGACAGGCTGAGAGTGTTGGGTGTCGAAGTCTCAAGGAAGTTGGCTGTTGACTAGGTTCTTCAATCACTTCCTGAGTCGTATAGTGAGTTCATTAAGAACTACTATGTGACAGACCACGACATGACCCTTATTGATCTTACTTATTTTCTTGTTGCTGCTGAATCAGAAATGTTTTGGCGCACTAGAAAAGTAAATTTTGGTGGAAGATCTACTTCTCAAACTTCCATGGGCATTGAAAATGGTAACATTGGAAGTCCGGAAAAGCTTTCTCTTCCCAATGGAAAGGGATCGGCCTTAGTCAACCCGGTCGACCAAAAGGTAAAGGGAAAGGCTTAGTCTGTGATAGTCCCGTGTACCATTCCCAAAGAGTCTATATGTTTTTATTGTCAAGAGAAGGGGCATTGGTTGCGAAGCTGCCCTGACTACCTGAAAAATCTGAGAGAATGAAGAATCAAAAAGTTTGACTCTGCTTCAGGTAAGTACACTATCTAACTTTGTTAAGTTTCTAATTGTTTATTCTTAATACATGATGTGACTAGGTTGCATTTTGATGTTTGGCAGGAACAAGCAAAGGGAAGGAAACTTAAAGGGAGAGTATGTTGAATCTGATCGCGAAGATGGATTTCGATCGCATGGTTCGAAGATCGCATTTTTGAGCTGTTGCTTAGGAGTTATGATAGATTGTTAGGAAATATGTAATAGCATAGTTTTCATTTAAAGAGATATACCTGCACTTCGGGGTGTTACACAAGTCTTGGAATTTGTAAAGTCACTTTAGAAAACTTTAATTTCAAACCCTAGAGTTTTAAAAGTTAAAATTCAACCCTTATACTTTATAGTATTATAAGTTAATAATATATATATATATATATATATATATATATATATATATATATATATATATAAGAGCAAGTCAGTTTTACCGTTAGTAGGCCTCATTCACGAAGCCGGTCTATAAGGGGGTATAAGGTTGTTGCCTATAAAATGGCAGCTTAATGGGTGTCCACTCTCACCCACTGCTTCCTTGACTGGTGGAGGGTCGTTAGACGAACGGGTAGGACAAGGATTATAATTCTCATTATAAGTATAATGATAAATATAAAGTAATTAAACCTTTTATAAATTCCCAATCTTAGTTACTTTAGGAAAATGTGAAGATGGTGCTAAACCATGAAATTACACTTTGTACCTTACCAAGTCGGTGGTGGAGCGTGTATGGGTAACCGGCACACTAACATGGACTAGTTAGAGTGGAAAAGGGTGACTTAATGTTTATCATAGATCGGTGGAGCGCGTGTGGGTAACCGGCACATCGATTAGGTGATAAAATTAAGGGTACCAAGTTAATTTGCATGGTTATTCACACCTTGTTTGTGATCCTCGGCATCCCAGTCACAAACTTGAGAGGGCACAATTAAGATTTAAACATGCCATTAAAAAGTTCAATGAATCTCAAAAGATCTAGGAGTTTCAATCCAATTAAAACCTAATTCTCATTTCGTTTTTCATGGTCGAAATTGGTGAATCGTCATTCGCCTACCTTCAAATATTTTATAGCTTGGATTACGACATCCCTCTTCCAAGTTATAAAATATTGTGTTGGATCCTAGCCTTAATATTTCATATTGGGTGTTGTTTTAAGGACTTAAATCAACTAAATTGAATTTCTCCCATTGTAGATGTCTAGATCAGACAACTATGGTCTTCCCAAATCTCTTGGAACAAGCTTTCCTAATGAAGATGATGTCCCGTGATTAGGATCATGGAAATCATACTTCTTTTCCTCCACATCCTCCAATTATTCTCCCTGACCCACAAGCTCAAAGACTTGAAAAATTCAAGGTCACTCAAGCCCTACTTGCAATGAAACATGAAGATGGAAAGCATGTGTGTTCTCACGTCTTAGAGATGAAGTCACATATCGACAGGCTGAGAGTGTTGGGTGTCGAAGTCTCAAGGAAGTTGGCTGTTGACTGGGTTCTTCAATCACTTCCTGAGTCGTATAGTGAGTTCATTAAGAACTACTATGTGACAGACCACGACATGACCCTTATTGATCTTACTTATTTTCTTGTTGCTGCTGAATCAGAAATGTTTTGGCGCACTAGAAAAGTAAATTTTGGTGGAAGATCTACTTCTCAAACTTCCATGGGCATTGAAAATGGTAACATTGGAAGTCCGGAAAAGCTTTCTCTTCCCAATGGAAAGGGATCGGCCTTAGTCAACCCGGTTGACCAAAAGGTAAAGGGAAAGGCTTAGTCTGTGATAGTCCCGTGTACCATTCCCAAAGAGTCTATATGTTTTTATTGTCAAGAGAAGGGGCATTGGTTGCGAAGCTGCCCTGACTACCTGAAAAATCTGAGAGAATGAAGAATCAAAAAGTTTGACTCTGCTTCAGGTAAGTACACTATCTAACTTTGTTAAGTTTCTAATTGTTTATTCTTAATACATGATGTGACTAGGTTGCATTTTGATGTTTGGCAGGAACAAGCAAAGGGAAGGAAACTTAAAAGGAGAGTATGTTGAATCTGATCGCGAAGATGGATTTCGATCGCATGGTTCGAAGATCGGATTTTTGAGCTGTTGCTTAGGAGTTATGATAGATTGTTAGGAAATATGTAATAGCATAGTTTTCATTTAAAGTTGCATTGTAAGGAAAACGTTTTTTCCGCATTTTATAAATAAATAAAATTTTGTTTTATTTTATCTCCTTGCAATGGCATTTATGAAAAATTGATGTTTGTATGTTTCTAGCAATATTGGAAATATGAATTTGATTCTTTCTTTCATGGTAGTGTCTAAATTTACCAAATAAGGAAAGATTCTCATCACCCAAGTTTCAATTGGATAGAAACTTGGAATCATGCAAGTTGTATTGTATGATGAATGAGAATTTTCATCTTTGGAAAATTAAGACTAATTCCTTGTTCACATGTATATGTAAGTCAAGTGAAGGACTAAGGGATCGAGTACACATTCTTGTGCACTAGTCAAATCCACCACAAAGATCGATAAGACTATTCGCCATGATTTACTAAAGTTTAGTGAATATGGTTATACTTACAAGTTTAAGTATAATTCTGAAACGTTGGAAAAGTTTCAATGTATGGTAGAACGAATGAGAAGAATCAAATTAGGCAGAAAGATAGAAGCTTCTCAAATCTGAATAGATGGGAGAGTATTTTACTATCATGTTTTGTGATCATCCTAATAATTAAGAAACCATATCACAATTTGTCCTCTAAGGACATCTTAGTGCATTCCTATGGATAAGAAGAGGAATCATGAATTGTTGAAATGGTTAAATCAAGAAGATGAGTCATACTTTGTTCCAAAACAATTCCTAGAGTCATACTCCAAGATTATAACTTGAGTGACATATCTTAAAGAAGGTTTATAACACTTGTCAAATGTAGAGTAAAAGGTTTTCTACTCTTGTACATTTGAAATTAGTAAGTTGTGATGTTTTGGATAAAACAAAGACCAACTAAGGCCAATTGTGTGAAGTGTTTGTCTTGATAAAGAATTCACTCTATCTCTTGAATATTTGTCTGTCAAGGAATGGTTCTTGGCAAGAGAGTCTTATATGTTGAGAGGACAGTGGGAGTCTTAAAGATCCTGAAAGAGTTTCAAGAACTAATCAAGAATAAAACATGTAGTTTATCACTAGCACACGACTTGAGATTTATAACATATCGTGTTGACATATTCTAGTTTTTGTGGCCATTCCAGTTAAAGTTGGCTTTGCATATGAGTTCTGAGAGTTCTCAATTGGTTGCATAACAACCTGGAAGCAATGGTAGGCCCTTGTGCTGCCAGGTGGCAAGAAATTAAGAATAAACAAGTTCAGTCCATATGAATTTGGATTTGTCACTAACCTTGTCTTATGATTATGGTTATGACAAATTTACATGGATAGGAACACATACACCATAGAAATATAAGTGTCGTAAGGTTTCTCTTCGATTCATGAAAATGATGGTGAAGAAACACTTTCACTGAGTAGATTTTAAGTAGATAGCAATTGTGATATTTGCATTCTCAAAGTCGTTAGCGGAGCGTGTGTGGTTAACCGACACACTAACATGGACTTGTGAGAAATGGCAAAGGGCTAAACAGTTGAGGCTATGATTACGGCATCCCTTTTCATAGCCCTAAAATTGTTTAGACACACATGTGAGCTATCTAAGGAAAGGTGTATGATTTTGATAAAGTTTTATCAAAGCATCTCGTATCAGAAATCTGAACTTTGGTAAGAAAGTCAATAAAGTATTGATTTCTAGAAGTCCAACTGAATTCTGAGTACATATCAAAGCTAGTGGGAGCATAATTGTTATGCTAGTAATTATTATGCTAGTGGGGGCATAATTAATTATGATGAGTGTTTCAAGTTAGCAATGTTAATTTTAGAAAACAAAGCTTTCAATTGGGAAAAAGTTGTTTTGCTATAACTAAGGGAGAGGAAATTATACTTCATTTCAATTCTAAAAGCTTAGATTGAGATTTTAATCGTCTTTAGTCAAGGATATATATGTGAATTTTATGTTGGAATGGTTCAACATAAGGAAATTCTATATATATCGCGTTCTCAAAATTCAATTATAATTATGGTATCCCTCTTCATAGTCGAATTATGAAAACATGGCAAATAAAAAATATTGTAGCAAAAGGCTGGTCTAGGATCATGTCTTTATGTGAGACATCATGAATCGTGTCCCATATGCTCTGGGTATAGGATCGATTACATGTGCTATAATATTCATTCGTTCTAAATTTTCCAAATGCCTAGGGCATTTAGAAGGAAAAAGGACTAGAAGTGGATATGACTAAAATGATTAAGCAATTGTCGAGGACAAACTGAGGTTTACCAAATATTGGTTGCTCATAGACAATTGGAAGTATAATGTTAATTTTGAAAGGACCATATTGACATATTCTGGAAAGAGGCAACTCTTGTTCAGACGTGATAGTCAAAATGGGAATGAGGAAATGTTTCCATAGGTGGAAGGTATTCATTAAATCTGTGTAAGATTAGAAAAACTTAATGCAAGAAGGATGTTCAAAGGAATGTACTTTGAATTTGAGACTTCGTTTCCATGGAATTGATCTCAATTGGAATACTCTGTAAATGTCTGTTGCCAAGTCTTTGTGACTTTTGAGCATAATCATTACAAGAGAATCAATGCATATAAGTTTAGAATCAAACAGATTTCAGTAAATGGAAAAGAATCTTGTATTCTTACATTTGCGGTAAGGATTTGGGATTGTGAAATGAGCATCATTAGAATCATGTTCAATTGGTCTATTTCACAAAGTAAGGATCATAGACAAACATAGTGTGCATACTTGGAGTATGGTGTAACTATTGTTTGGACAAACATAGTGTGCATGCTTGGAGCATGTCATGACTATTGTTTCAGTTCAAGTATTAAGTTGATTATTCGAAACATTATACAATGAATAATGTGTAATCAATATGGTGATAAATAAAAGGTGTTTTATTTATATTCATAAGTTCTGAGACGATATTGGATTCGATTATTCTTGTGTTTCACTTTGCATGTTTTGACTTCCCGAATAACTAGGTTATTCAAACTCTCCACCGTCAATCATACTTTGGAAGTAGGTATGAATCAAGACCATCATGAATTGGGCTTGTAGATGTCTAAGATGTTAGACATAGCAAAAGTTGCTACAACATTCATGAGTGCTCATAAGTTCTGAGTATTGGATTCAACCCACGCTCACTTGTATCACTTCATGGAATTTATCTCGAGTGATCGTGAGACGGTAATATCATATAAGTCTTCAAACCTAGAGATATGAGTTGTTGATTATGAGTTGGTTGTGCGTTGATTGTACGAAAATGCATCGGTAACTCGATGTTATAAAACGTGCTTTTGTGTATGATTCAACAAGTAGTTCGTACAAGCATATGAGTCGAAGTTTATCTGTTCCTTCTAGTCCTTGGAGGATTAGAAGCGATATCTAGGCCCCTCGATGATTTTGTTTTGACCTATGTAACGGGCCCGGTTAGAACCAAATTGATGTGTTCAGTTTAGTTCTATGTCAAACAAATCGGAAATCGGGAAACAAACTGCTGGACAATAAGTACGACATTGTTCCATGTATTTGTCCGGCTGATATCTAGAACAGAGGATTATATGATCACTTATCTTAAATGGCGCATCATCTTAGTTCCACGAGACTTTGAAAGAGCTACGATTGTTGGTCAGTTCTTGAAGTCATACATATAGTTATTAGACTTATCCAAGTGGGAGACTGTTGGATAAGGTGTCTAAGTCCATAACTATATTTAGTATGTACTTAACCCGGTTTGGCATGGTCCATTTTGGTTGCATGGCATCATAACTTTTGGATAGACAAAATGAGAATAAGGACACTTATGGTTTGTTAATATTTATAAGTTCTAATATATTAATATGAAATCATATTATTTAATTAGTATTGATCAAGAATTAATTTCTAATTAATTTTGTGATAAAAAAGGGACTAATTAAATATATGGGGATTGATTTGTAAATCATTCATTCTTATATAGTGGGCTTATGGTCCATGATTCACTTAATTGGGCTAGGACTCATTGGGTGCTCCATGGATGCTCCATGGAGGTTAATACCCATGGATCATGGGGGAAATGAAAAGCCATGCACATTAGGGTTTACATGGTGTAACCCTACATGTGACACACTATATAAGCAACCTCATATGGAGGAAAATTGGCACTAAGACAAGAACAAGGAGGGCTAGCCGATTTTGAGTGAAAGTATTCTTCTCTCAAGTTATTCCAAGAGTTGTGGTGTTGTGTGAAACATTTGAGGCATCACATTTGGGGTGCTAGGCTCACAAGGTCTTAAGGAATCCAAGCTACAAGAAAGGTTTGTCATTCTACTAGTTTTTATACTACAAGTACCCCATGCCATGCTAGTTAGGATGAGAACCTTGGAAAAATCAAATTTGCATGAATATTAGAGAAAAACATAGATCCAAGGTTTCTAAGGTTGCATGTACACCATAGGAGTGTTAGAATGCTCATAACCCATAAGTATATGGACCTCAAGTAACATTATTGATGGCCAAACATGAAGTCAGAGATCGCTACCTATGCGGGAAAGTGTCTGACTTGTTTCAAGGTAGAGTACCAAAAGGCCTCGGGTTTGCTCCAGCAAACAGATATACCCGAGTGGAAGTGGGAGCGGATAACCATGGACTTCATAACCAAGTTACCCAAGATAACGGGTGGACTTGACACTATTTGGGTGATCGTTGACAGGCTAACAAAATACGCACACTTCCTACCAATAAAAGAGACCGACAAGATGGAGAAGCTAACAAGGACATAGATTAAATAAATTGTACGACTACATGGGGTGCCAATATCCATCATATACGACAGATATAGTAGATTCACATCGCGGTTTTGGCAGTCCCTACAAAAGTCCTTGGGAACCAAACTCGACATGAGTACAGCCTATCACCCTCAAACTGACGGGCAAAGCGAGAAAACCATACAAACGCTAGAAGACATGTTGAGAGCTTGTGTGATAGAATTTGGTAAAGCACAGGATACCCATTTACCACTCATCGAGTTCTCGTACAATAAAAGCTATCACACTAGCATCAAATTCGCGCCATTTGAAGCTCTCTATGGGCGCAAGTGCAGATCACCTCTGTTATGGTCTGAATTGGGTGACATGCAGCTAGCAAGAGGACAAGTGCCTAATAGCACTCTCATCGGCTCAGAAATCATACGGGAAGCTACAGAGAAGATCGCTCAGATCCGTGAACAATTAAAGGCATCCCGAGATCGGCAGAAGAGCTATTTTGATAAGCGACGAAAACCCTTGGAGTTCCAGGTTGGTGACCGCGTGCTGTTGAAGGTCTCACCCTAGAAGGGAATGATAAGTTTTGGCAAACGTGGGAAACTATATCCAAGGTATATCAGGCCATTCGAGATCCTGGCCAAAATTGGACCGGTAGCCTACAAACTTCGACTACCACAGGAACTAAGCAACGTACATCCCACCTTCCACATATCCGACCTAAAGAAGTGTCTGTCCGACGAGACTCTTGTAGTCCCACTAGATGAAATCGAGGTAAACGAGAGTCTACACTATGTAGAAGAACCTGTGGAAATCATGGATAGGAAGATCAAAAAAAGGAAACAAAGTTGCATACCCATAGTGAAGGTCCATTGGAACGCCAAGTGAGGGACTGAATTCACTTGGAAACGGAAGGACCAAACGAAACAGGAATACCCACATCCTTTCCCTAGCTCGTGAGAACCTACTCAAAGTGTGAATTTCGGGACGAAATTCCTTCTAACGGGGGGATGATGTGACAACTCCCGATTTTGGATCCAACAAAAGTCAAGCAAAGTCAACAAGTCAACAAAAATAAACAAGTCAATGAAGGTCAAACTAGTAGGATATAAATATGTAAATTATTCCTTGCCTTCGGAGTTCTCGGTTATGACCGAAATCACTAGGATCTCGGTGGAGTCTTGGACCGAAATCACTAGGATCTTGGTGGATTCTTGGACCGAAACCACCATGTGATTTCGGTGGATTTTAAGGTGTTTCGGTTGGGATGGGCTATAAATACGAGGTGCCTCTCTTTCCGCCAATTATCGAACATTTAGGATTCAACTGAGATAATCAAACATTTTATACTAAACCTTTTCTACGTCATTTTTTTCATAAAAGTCAAACATTTTTATAAAATATAAAAGAGTTGACTTCGGGTGCATGGAAATCCCCAACTTTGGTCATATCTAGTTCCAACTCCCCACAAGACATATTACACAACATGTATCAAGGCCTTTACCTAACATACAACCAAGCAAACATCACCTCACCTCACCCCCCCCCCACCTCACATTCCCTCCCCCTCCCCCATAAAATTTCATCCAACCCTCTCCCCCTTCACTTCATCTTCTCTAATTTCTTCATTCACTCATTTTCTCTCAAGAACTCTCCATCTTTTTCAAGGATAATTCCTCCTAAGTTGGTTCTTCAATTTTTGGTAAGCTTTCCTCCATAGATCTAGTAATTTTACACACATACATACTAGTTTTGTTACATTTACACACATTTATATGTGTTATTATCCATAGGGTAATATTATCTTCAAGTGTTCAAAGCTTGAGGATCTTCATCTTCATCTCTTTATCCACTACGAAATCCACTCAAGGTGAGTTCATACCCCTCATTTCGTTTTTATCCAAGTTTTAGGGGGGAATACAAGTAAAAGAAACTCCTATTTGGATGATCTAAAGGCTCTGCAAACTAAAAATACAAGTTATGTCACTAAAACATATCTAAGCTTAAAAATCAGCTTATTACAGAAAAGTTGTGGTCTGTTCACCGACTGTTTTTCCCTGATTGAACTTATTATATTTCACAACTGTTCAATATGAAAATAGTTCAGGTCTATACCTTTTTAAGGACTACTCGCATGCATTCATATGATTTTTCTACAATTTATGGTGATTTTTACAAAACTGCCTATCATTTCAGAACATTTTCAAACCAATCTGTAAAAATGAACGTTTTCACTCTGGTTAGGAACCACTTAAGGTCAGGGGAAAATATTATGGACAAAGTAGACTCATTTTCTAAGCTCTGAGAGTTTACGGATCCAAATTTCGACTTACAATGATTTTTCTATAATTTTTCTAAAAACATGGACAGAAAAGTCAAAAACTAGAAATTGTCTTTATCATACTAAATGTTTATACTTGTGTTTAGATGTATGTTTGTATGTTATAATCTTTTAAAACATCTAGGCATGATAAATTACATATGTATATATATTTGATTATATAAATGGAATTGAGAAAACATTCATAATAAACTATAATTGGTATAGTTTATGGGTCAGAAATACTACATTATCATTTCAGAAGAAACATATAATTATTTAAAGGTATAATTATTTCATTTACAAGAAAAAGGGTTTTCAGTTCACGTAAATTAGATGATATTGGTTGTGAGACATTTTGCTTCACTGTACCTACCAGAGTACACACTAAAGTCCTGAATTATAACCAGAGTCTCTTGTAGGGATAGCATGACACTTGTGTATAGATTTATACGAGATTGACAACCCCGCACCTCAGCTGTTAGCTACAGTTAGACTGGCCAGTCTATGGTGACAAATGTCGTAGCAATTCCGACACATGAAGAACGTCGTCCGGGCCACTAGTCGCATTAGTATGGTTATAATAACTCACATAGGGTATTAACAAACATTTGGTTTACAGGATAAACATACATTCAAGTAGTTTTATATAAAGATGAAACTTCATAACACCATTTTTCAGTACAACATTACTTACATTTTTAGTCTTGGGGTTTAAGACTTACATCTCATTTTTAAAGAAAATATTGGATTTTCTGAAAATATACACTAACATTTTTCATGAAACGGTTACAAATCCTTCTCTTACAAACGCTTATGAACTCACCAACTTAATTTTTGACACTTTTCAAAATCACTTGTATTCTCAGGAAATCAGTAAACAGGTATTCAAAGAGTTTTGGAGGATGAGGCGTCGTCGCATCTCGTTATTTATTTTTGTCTTATACATTTGATGTCAAGTAGATAATGTTTTTGAGTACAATGTAAGCTTATTAAAGATTCAATACAATGGTTGTAATGCTTTAATCACTACTATTCATTTGTTATGATACTGTACATGAAGTCATCCACCTCCAGGCGTTTCCACCGTTCCAGTTTGGGGGTGTGACATCAACCAAGGGCGCAGCTGACTCCATCACATCAGTAGACGTACAAACCATCGCGAACGAACACGTGCACTGATCTATGCTAGAACAACCCAGCCACCCAAAGCTAACGTTGGTGTTTACTAGCCTAGGGGGCTTAATAATGTATCCCTCTAGGAATACGCCAAAGATAACGGAACGACTAGTCAAAGGACGTCCTAGCTAACGGTCGTTACCCAGCCTAAGTGTTAGGCCTGGGCCCTCGCCCTTGCGGCCTCATGCTTAGGCCCGGACGTTCTAACACCAGGCCTATAACAGGCCAAAATAGTACCAAATCGCTCCCCAGAACGACAAGTGCAGCGCTCAGAGTGCCACTCGTCAGTAACTCTGCACCAATAGAAGATAACCGCTAGTGGTGCATAACCCACCAATAGGACGCCTCCACGACCTAACAGTCCAAACAAGACAGAATGTGTTGTCGGGGACATGCTCCTCGGCAAAAAAGGTATAAAAGGACACTTCTTCTTCAGAAGAAGGGATCGCCTCTCTTTCTATATAAAACCAAACCCTTATTCTCTCATACAACTTCTTACTAGACCGTCAGAGTCTCGTTCCAGGACCCCCTCCCGGACGACGACTAACATCGGTTTTTTCTTTGTTGTGATTCTCAGGCTTAACGCAGACGGAACAACCACAAACGACATTAAGTTCGCGGACATATCACTATATATATATATATATATATATATATATATATATATATATATATATATATATATATATATATATATATATATATATTCTCTTTTTCTTTTTTATAAATTATATTAAACAATTATAACTTTTCAACTTACATTTTTGTATTGGTTCAATAAAATTACAATGTTTAACCATTTTAGGTAGTGTAAAAATTATTATTTTATATCAATTAATATTAACTTAAATATTTTAATAACGTATGTTTACTATTCCATTTTTCACATATTTATTGTTTATTTCTGATTTTTGAAGTCTTTGTTCTTAAACTTTAACTTTAAATATTTTTATACGTGTTATATATTACTTGATAAAAGTTATAACAATGAAAAAATATTTCAAACACAATCCATTCATATATTTTACATCAAAATTGAAGATTAAAGACTTTAAAAAATAGACAACAAATATGAAAGAGAGATAATATATTATTTTATTACTCCATAACACATAAACAATCACTTATCTTTATGTGATATGCATAAGATCAAATTTTCTTTGTCATTATTTATCAAACTGATTGATTATCGTGACGACGAACAATTGATGTTGGTTTGTGTAACTTCAAGTTTGATAAGAATCCACCCGAATATATAATAAACAGTAGCAAATTTGGCTTTTTCTAATCATCTTATAAATGAACAACGGAAATGATAGGTTATTAGTATTTTATACCTTACATGGGTATGAAAAGTATATCCTTTGCATAGATGGGAAGTCGAGTCGGAGTTTATATATCATTTGAATTGTGTTATTATTTTATTTATTTATTTATTTATTTATTTATTTATTTATTTTTTATTTTTTTTGGGATTAAGAATATAATCTTTAAAACCATTAACATCAATCACAATTTTAGTTCAGCTAGAAGAGATTTTATTGTTAATTACCAAAACGACCCTCCCATAATTGATTAATTAAAGTGGACTGGAAGTAATATTGTTGAAATTACTAAATGAAATTTGTAAATAATATACAAATGGCTATACTCAATATTTCCGGTTCCTAAAATACAGCCAGGGATCGAAAAACTATATATATAAACACATTTGGATTTTTTTTTTTTTAAACTCGTTATTCGACCAGTCACTCGTCCTTTTTAACACCTTTAATTACATTAATCTCCTCTTGGGTCGAAAATATGAGATAAAAAATACAGTAACGTCTTTTCATCAACAAGAAATTATTGTATTAAATTGTAAATATATATAAAAATAATTGCACTAATTTAGCAGGGTTTTTTTCTGTTATTTTTTTCTTTTATTTTTTATGTTATTGTTGTTTAAAAAGTAATGATCGTTCGGTCCTACATACCCATATATAGCGTAAAACAGTTTGTTGCGTTAATTGACATCTACAATTTTTTTGGGTGATGATGAGTACTAAACTAAGAAAATATGATTTGCCCGTGATAAAGTATAGAGATTTTCTAACATACCTAATGACCCCATAAGCATTAATATTAACAAATATTAACATAATTAAATTTGAAATGTATTAACTATAGGAAATATTACCTTTAATTAATGCATTTTGCATTTTTCAATGAGATATAAATACATTTCATATTTAATTATAGTAATATTTTCTATAACTATTGTTTTTTATGTGTGTCCATACTTAGGGCACAGTATATCGACTAACCAGCAACATCATGGATCAATAAGAACATGACGATGGAAAGTATCTCATAAATAAAATATAGCTTTGGATTTATAAATTTCCAAAGTTACAAAGACAACAAGTAACCCCATATAAGAACATAAATTAACCGCTTATTATTTTTTGGTATTGATTCTCATTATTATAGAGTTGATCGTATTTTTCAGTCTACTTCAAATGAAGCGGAGAGGTGAAAAAATAAAACAAGGACATGGATGATTTGCATGTTTGGGGGACAAAAGTCCAAAACAAACGAAGCTACGAAGAACCTGCGGTTGTTGAAACTTATGTGCATACAAGGAAACTTCCTTTGCTCTCTGTCATATATTATGTTGTTTGTATCGTCCCTTCATGTGGCCCTATTTCAACCTTGTTTCATCCATCCCGTCCTATGCAATCATCTACTAATTTTTTATTTTTATTTTTTTATTATTTTTTTTTTTACGTAAAACTCAATATTTCATTCCACTAATATTTTAATTCTTTTAAATACTACATCCGAAGATCTAGGTGATATAACAATACTATGCATGATTCTTTTTGAATGGTAAAACTAATTGTAGCGTATTTTCATACATCTGAGTTTTATATATCACTAGCTATTAGATAACTCATTTTGAATGATACTATATTTAGCTTGATGATATTTTACATGATTTAAAAACAAGAAAATGTCATCATGTACGTGAACTTGTATAGAAACCGCATGAGTTTTCATCCTTGATGTCCATTCTTGTTTTCTTTTTGTGGGTTCCAATAATTTCTTGCAACGAAATAGTCATGTTAATATTATTGAACACAAGCTTTACCGTCTGAAATTAGTATACATGAATAATGGGAGAAAACTTAAGGATGAATAACACAAGTTTACTAAAAAGTTTAGGAAAACTTAGAGTAAAATTATATTAAAAAACTAGTACAATGTCCATCCTCTGAAACTATTTTGATGTCGGATGTGAGTTTGCTTGATCAGAGTGTTCGAGGAAGAAAGCATGTCATCATGAACTTTGAGCATAGTGGTGATTGTGGAGATGTGATAATCCATGTTTTCCTTAAAGCGTGCTTCGACATCTTCATGAATGGGACTAAGGCAAAATGAGATAAGTTGATCCAATTGATTTGCTCGATCAAGTTCAGATGGAGCATCAGCTTTGATCCCGGAAAGTGATTGGAGCACCAAGTCAAGTTTTGACTCGAGGCCTGCAACTTCCTTAGTGACCTTGTCAATCTTGGAGTTTGATGCAATGACATTATCTCGGAGTTCCAGCAATACAAATGGATCTGCAATTTTTTCGTCATAGGAACTAGTCTCTGTGGTGGAACTTTCGGGCTTATGATCAACATCTTTGCTTTTGTCATCATTGAGTGGAGTTGCATGAGTAGGAGAAGCTTGATGATCTTTTGAGTGGTTTCTGGAGGAGGAACAATATCATTGTGCGTCGCTTCCACATTTTCATCGGAAGCTTCCGAGGACGAAGTGAGTCCGAAATGGAAATGAGCTTTGGAGGAGGAAGGCTTCTGAAAAATGTTGAGTGAGGTGGGAACAGCCAGAACACCTATAGATCTATAGTCATCTTCAAAAAGGATTTCTTCTGAGGCTTCATCATTTTTGTTAGGAGCAGAAACATCTTCATCATTCACATCCTTTAGAGGAGGATCATTCGAGACGTTGGTAATACGAACTTCGAAACTCTACATCATCTTGACTGCATCAATAGAAGGTTGAAGTTCCTGATGAACTTTATTATTTGATGGATATACGAAGGGGATGCAACTACTGATTCCTCGTTAGCGCATGGAGATGAGTGTATATTCAACATGTTCTATGGAGAGCTCCGAATGCAACACGTGAGCCTTGTCAACAAAATCTGACAAATCCTTGTCAAAAATACCCGATTGTCCTTTACCTGAGCTAGGTATCATATTAGTTGTTGCTTTCGAAATAGGAGAGACTGATCCTGTTTCGAAAAGCATAGAACCAGTGGCAGGGGCCACAAATTGTGCTAATGAAGAAGTGAAAGGAAAGTTCAAATTGACTCGTGAGTGTATCCCAAGGGGCTCCAAGGGACTTTGTACAATACCAACACCATCTTTTTAGAAGGATAGGTAGATTATGTGTAGACTCCCAGTATGTGTGTGTGTGTGCAAGTGGTTTTGAAAATCCGAAGGGTACTATAGATTTCGTGCAGTCCTCCCATAGGAGTCCATCAGCCGAACTTTGCAACTATCAATGATTTGCAAAACCAGTCCCTTCATTATTAATCAGTTCTTTTTAATCCCAAAATTAATATCAAATTAATTTCTGATTAATTACTGATTAATAATATGAATTCCAAATATTATATTAATCTTGTAATATATAAATAAAATCATTCTGAATACCCATTTATTATTCTTATAATAAAGCATACTCTTTCTCTCCACTGGTCATCCTATCAAGTTGCATGAGTGAAGGCAACCCAAAACAATCATGCTCATAATCAAATCATGTACATATCAAATATGGTTATGGTCTTAGACACATAATCTGTGACAACCCGAAATTTCTATTCTGTACAACCATTCACTTCAATAGAAGTCAGAACAGTTTCTGCTAACTTTTGAGCTGTGTAGAGTCAGTTTGAGTGTTCTAAAGCCTAGTAGTTCAGGAGATAACAGGAGAGAGGATGCCCTAGGGTTTATTGTGCAACAATAATGTCCTAAAACTCCAAGAGTTTGGAGTTTACGGCCTAAACAAGGTGTTTACAGCCGTAAACCCTAAGAGGTATAAATATGACACTTAGTCATTTTTACCACTTTTTCACACTTTCAAGATCCAAAACTCAAATCCTCTCAAGTATCATCCGATTTTCCTTCTTGATCTTCAACTTTGTAAGTGTTTCTAGCCCTAATAAGTTGATATCTTACTTAATCTAGTGATCTTGCATGATTCCATCCGTGAAATCATTCCATATGTGTAGATCTTCAAGTTTCACCAAGAACACACACTAGTGTTCTTGGACTTTTAACACCCTTTCAAGCTTCTACATAGTAAGTACTCTTACCTTGGCTTCTTATAAGGCTTGTTACACTTCTAAATCATCTAGGAAACACAAGTAAACACAAGATCAAAGGTGTTTACGGTCCAAGATGTTCTTGGACCGTAAACCCTAATGAAGGGGCCAAAGTGTGCCATAGTCCCTCACCAAGCCTTGGATACTAGTCTAGATACCATCCTTCATGTGCTTAGGACTTAAAACATCAAAAAGACCATAAACCATATGGGTTTACGGCCGTAAACACATGGAGAAATGGTCCATGGGCCGTAAACTCCAAAAAGGGGTGAAATGTTGCCCTAATCACTTCCAAAGGCTTAGAATTGAAGTAGGAATGCTTCTTATGACCTTACAAGATTCGAATCACAAAATGGTAAAAGTACCATGAGTTTACGGTCGTAAACTCATGGGTTTACGACCGTAAACTCCAATGGAGTTGGTCCCAAAACCGTAAACTCCAAAAGAGTTTACCCTTGGACCCCAAACTCAATAGCCAAGTCCTACAACCCTTAGATGCAATCCTTAGTACTTATAGAACTTAAATCAAGTGTTTTACATGTCTTAGGATGTCTTGACTTGGTTAATTAGTTGTTTAATGACTAATTGGATACATATATGTGTTATTATATGTTAACTAGGATCCTTGTGTGTGTTCAAGTCTTCACTTGACACTTAGCATCCTATACTATCCGTTCATCCAAACCACTCACTACAGGTGAGTTCATACCCCTTAATCAATCTTTTAAATGATTTTAAATGCTTTTATGGGGGGGGGGATACAAGTTGATCTTTTATAGTTATTATATCAATCACATGTGATTAATAACTACCAAACAAGTGGATTTCTTACTTTCAAACTGTGTTATCAAACAAACTACTTTTCAAACTGTTTTGTCAAACTCTTTTACATGTCCAATGCTTTTATCAAACTCTTTTACATGTCCAATACTTTTATCAAACTCTTTTACATGTCAAATACTTTTATTCAATTTCCTTTGCACTTATATTCTGTTAAATGTATATCTGTATAGATATAGTTATATAAGTAGGATTGAAAGGACTTAGGACTGATAACTCACCTTAACCTCCTGTTCCTCGTTTGGTTATGGACTTAGGGTATCGGTTATTTGTCCGAAGGTCGTTTGAATCCTAGTTATATATCATGTATATGTATATAGATATAAAAGTTCCTTCTTTCTATTCAATACCTTTGGGTAGCAAAGGTATACAGATATGTTCATACATACAAATCACATTACTAGTAAGCTACAATAGGCGTAGTTTAGGAAGTTACTAATACTATTACTAGAACAATGGAACATACAATGAGTCAGTTCATACATGAGTCTATACATTACAATACAGCTAGTAGATACTATACATTTTACAAGGAAACATACATGCTAGACAGAGAGAAAACATAGAATACCATACAGAGAGAACATACATACATACTAGACAGAGAGAGAACACACAATACAACTAGTACATTCAATACATATACAAGAATACTATTTCAGTTATGTGAGCCACATAACGGGGCATGGCACTACCTGTCATGACCGTTTTGTATCCAGAATCTCCTTAAGTGGGGAGCGTATGAGTTTGCGTATAGATCTATACTGGATTGACTATCCTACACCTTGCTGCTCGCTACAGTGGGACTTGCAAGTCTACGGGTGCCAAACATCATTTCTTCCGACATCTTACATTGTCGCGTTCTATAGTCGGTAGCAGGGTACAGGCCGATCACATGGTACTTTGAATTACAATTGGTTTAAGGTAGTTAGTACAGCAGTAGTTACTTAATACAATACTACAGTACTATTTCATTTTCCCATTGCATTCACTTTGTGATCTTCACACAATAAAAAGTAATGTAGAAACTATATTTTTGGTAAATAATAGTCAGATTGGGAAAATACATACTCTTACAAGAGACACACACACAGATACTAAATGCCTTGGTAGAAGGCTACTTTTAGTAGGAAACATAGGGTTTTCTAAGAGATTCAAACCTTTTTACAAATTTACACATCACTTACTTACAAATACTTTCATACAAATACATACACTAATATACTTATGATCTCACCAGCTTTAAAGCTGATACTCTCTTTCAAAATAACTTGTATCGTCAGGTCGCCATTAGACAGGTACCGATGCCAGGTTTTGAGAAGATGGAGCTCGTTCAAGACTCATCTTTTATTTTGATTCATATTTTGGTGTGTATTTAACTTGACAGAACACACTTGTATTAAAAATTATATTTTTAATGCAATGGATGATGTTGTTGCTTGTTTACTACTTTGCATTGTTGTGATACTGTACATGACGTCCTCCACCCCCGAACGATTCCGTCGTTCCGGTTTTAGGGTGCGACATAATCCAACAAAAGTCATAAACACAAAACTATAAAAACTAGGGTTTTATAAGCATAATATGATTTTTTTTAGCAAAAATGGTTATAACCAAGTTATTACACCATTTTTGTGAGATATAAACCAAAATATGTTATTTTGGACATATGTGTTGAAACTAGTCGAAAAAACCAAATATTTAGATTTACAAAAAGAAAACTTCAAAATCTATCATTTTATGCAAAAGTGGGTTTTCTAACAAAAATGGTCAAAACTAGGTTATGGTACTATTTTTGTGGTTTTTGACCAAAAATATGTTGTTTAAAACATATAAAGTTAAATTGACCTAAAAATCACAAAAGGATAAAAATAAGTTTTACATAACTATATTTCATTATTTGCCGTTTGTGACGTTAAAACTCAAAAACTAGAAAAATAGACATTTTCATACTAATGACTCACTTATTTGTGTTAGATGTATAATACTTGTTATTTATGAATATCTAAGCATTCTAGCCTCTATATATGTATATATAGGTACAAAAATCAAATATTATAAAATTATATAAGTATAGTTTATGGATCATTAACACTATTGTAACATTCTAAGCAAAATGGATAATTATAAAAAGACATATATGATTATTTTATACTATTTTATTATCATGGAAAAGTGATAATCATAGATACAAAGGTTGTCATTACAACAAAACATTTATGATAAACTATAATGGGTATAGTTTATGGGTCATTAACACTATTTTACCATTTTGGGGCGAACAAATAATTATTTAAAAGTATAATTATTCTACACTATGTAATTACTATGGAAATGTAATATTTCCACTTACAAAAGAGTTTTCATTACACTATACGTAAACGCGTTGAATCAATTTTGTGAGACAAAGTCTTCACCGTACCTACCAGAGTACCTACAAAAGTCCTATATTATAACCAGAATCTCCTGTAAGAGAGCGTGATACTTGTGTATAGATCTATACATGACTGACAATCCTGCACCTAAGATGCTTGCAACAGCTAGACCGGCAGGACTGGGGTGACAAATGTCATAACATTCTGACACCTAAAGAACGTCGTAACAGGCCATTTATGTCTTTAGCACGGTTATAATAACTCACATGGGCAATCAATGATAAATTTAGTTTACAGGGAAACATACATTCAAATGGTTTTATATAAGACTAAAATTATGTTTTACTATTTTAAGTATGGAAATATTTGTACATTTCGGTCTTAGGGTTCTAATACTAAACTCATTTTTAAGAAAATATTGGATTTTCTGGAAACGGACACTATCATTTTACAAGGAAAGGCTTACAATTCTTCATACAAACTCTTATGAACTGACCAACTTAATTGTTGACACTTTTTCAAACTACTTGTATTATCAGGAAATCACTAAAATAGGTAACTATAAGCTTTTGAGGATGAGACGCTAAGGCGTCAGACAAACATTTTTATCATCATATTGTAATTGGTTTTTGAAACATGTAACTCTTACAACAATGTAACTTTTTCGATTATATTTATGATGGTTGTGTTTGCTTTGATCTCTATTATTCATTATGTTATGATCAACTCATTTGAGTAAGGAATAGAAATACCAATACTTGAATTAATCCTCCCAAAAATTTATAATTAACATTTTAGTTGAAAAATGGAGGAATGGTTATATTCCAACAATGACAAAATATGGATAAGATTTTCATGCTAAATGGAATTTTATGCATGCATATATTCCTAATCCCATGTCAATCTCAAAGTCCATCTCACAATTTGATGGTCGGATGTAAAGAACATATGACATACGAAATTGTCAACTTTTCCCTTACATCCATAATTAAGGCACTAAGGGCCATGAAACCTAGGCCACACGAGGGGTAGTCAGCCTCTACTTGTGCATGTGAGGATTATCTAGAAATCTACTCATAACAATAACAATAACAAATGTCCATGTAGGTACCCGAGAATCTCAAGGTCTCACCCATCCTAATATGAATATGCATACATAGGATGATGAAAACATTTTTTCCATGATTTCAGCTCTTTGGCTTATCAAAACATTTCATGAATGCACAATTAGTTCACATAACAATCAATGAGTACATAAAGTACCATGCGATGAAAATCAAGTAAAACTTATCAAATAGAAATAAGTAAGTAGAGGGATGTATGTTCCCGGTAAATCATCTTTGCTTCTAGCTTCCCATAATCACTTTTTCTTCAATGTTAACCTTCCCTCAACCACTACCTATAAAATCATAGTAAATTACTAAAAATGACCAAATTACCCTCATAATATTTTTATCATTTAGATCTTCCCATAAGCTTATTTACTTCTTATTAACTTATATATAAAGTTTGAGGGCAATCGAAGGTTGTTTACTAGGTTTTCCATAAAACAAATGCACTTAACAAGACATTTAACACTGCCCTGTGTCACTTATGCCTATTTTAACATGCCCTGTATCAACTCTACAGCACACCCATTTTTGCAAAAATTTACTAAAAGCTTTATAAAATGTTTTCTAGACCTCCAATGGCTACCAAATTTCACCAGAAGGTTATTATGGACATAATAGAGACTATTTAATTTCCTTATGCTCAATTAAGTCCTAATGAAATTATTAAGCCACATACATTAATGTGACTTAATCCATAAAGCGTTCCCGATGATTTAAACATCAATTGGTCATTAAGTCACCTAATAGGAATAAGTACTCAATCCACTAAATGAACCAATGTCTCTACTACCCACCACCTCCATGAATATAAATTCCAGTTGATTAGTATTCGCAAGTATGACAAGCTTCTCATCATCACAATCCATACATCTATCTAAAGAACATGTTTTCCTTCTTTTATTCACGTGTCACCCTTTTGTCCAAAGAATCACTACTATGATGTAATGATTCTTCATGTTGACCTTCAATTCCTAATCCATAACACAAAACTATGATTATGAACAATACATACTCCTTATATCACCGATATTCACAATTAAATTTCATATTCCAAAATTGTCCCCAAACTTCATATTGCAGGTAAATGATTCTACCATTGCTTGAATTATGCTATTATATGGATATTTGCAATCAATCCTTTCTCAATGGTCATGGAAGCATATAAGGGTTAGATTATCATATCACTATTATTATTGCAAAATCTAGGGTTTGTGGGTATTTAGTAATTTTATCCAAATTCAACCATAGGAAGGTAGATTTGAGTTAGAAGCTAACATAATCATTTTAGTTTGCTTAGAACACAAAAATATAGTCCTCAAATGAGAAGAAAGTCGAATTCAATCCCAAACAACAATAGAATTTTGGATTTGCGTACCAATGGGAAAAGAAGTTATACATTAGACCACTAGCTTGCTTCACAATGTGCTCCAAATAAATGAGAAAAGCTTTAGATCGAATGGTATGACCTTCTATGCTAATCATCATTTCTCCACAACCTTCAAACCCCAAATCGATTCCATCTGTTGGAATGAAGAGTGTGAGCCTCTTATTTCTAAATTTTACACTTTCCACCCTTTAATTTTGAGTTTTTTATAATTATGACCAAAAGTTCTAATAAGTGGGAATATAACTTTGCTAGTGTACATTCCAAGTCCTTCTCCATCCAAAACATGAGCAAACTATTCCTAAGTAGGAAAAATGGGTCAAAGTCAAGTCAAACCATATTTTAGATAATTTAACACATTTAGTCCTCATTTCCAAAATATTAGAAACTTTTTTATTCTTGATCTCTAAAAATTTTTAATCTACTTCTAAAATTAATTATTCATTGTTTATTTATTTATTTATTTGGTTGTTTGTATTATTATTATTATTATTATTAAAAAAACTTAAGTCTAGATTTCGAGATGTTATAGTGTGAGTATGCTTAAGAGCAATGTTTTAAAAACCGGTTTGAACCGGCCGGTCGAACCGGTTGGACCGGGAACCGGGGAGAGAGCGGTTCAACTATCACCGGTTTTATGTCGATTTGTGAACAGGATTGAACCGGCCGGTTTTTAGAAAAACCCGGTTGAACCAGTAAAAATAAACCGGTTAAACCGAATAAAAACAGATGGGAAAGAACCATTTGCATAATAAACTTTAGTGATTTTTTTCAAATCTAAATAAAAACATATGATAATTGTTATAATGTTTTTTTGATATTTTGTATTCGTCTAAAACTATATTTTGTTTCGGTATTATATTTTATTTTCTTTTTGACGTATATGGATTGATGTAAAACACTAAAACTTATGGTTATGAGTTATTTTAATGTATTTGGATTAATCTACAACTTATTTTTATGTATATTTTTAATATTTGAACTACTAAACGTCAAATTCATGATTTATACATGTATGTATGTGTAGGAAATAAGAAAAAAGATGAAAATTATAGAAACCAGTTGACCCGGCGGTCGAACCGGGAACCGGTCACCATACCGGTTCAACTAAAAACCCGGTTTTTAAAACATTGCTTAAGAGTGTTCAGAGAAGAAACGAGAATGAAAGTGAGAACATGCGTGTGGAAATGGATCAACTAGACTTTATATACACACATAACAAACTCTCCTAAAATCTAGGGATCTTCCTTTATCTTTGTTTGACCTGATATTTAAGAAAGACTTCAAGATCTATTTTACTTTGACCACGAGCCCTTTGACTTGGTCTATCCTCTTTTACTTAAGTCTTTTAAACTTGCATAAGACATCACAATAAATACAAATACAATCCCAATATATTGACAAGTCTAAGATATTGGCTCTTCCAGGATGTTAGCATAATTTTACAATAAAAATAAAGATGAAAACCCATAACAAGTATAATAGTTTCATATGAAAAAATCTTTTAAACCTGCATAACACATTACAAGAAACACAAAGGCAATCACAATATATTGATCAGTCCACGGTCTTGGCTCCTCCAGGATGTTAGCATAACTTTCAGATAAAAATAAAGATGATAGTTCTACCCATAACAAGTATAATAGTTTCGGACGAAAAAAAGATAAAACTTATCATTCACTCTAATAAAAATGTAAATAAGTTAGAATTCAGGTAATATTTATAAATGCATAAATATGATAAATATAGAATTTTGTGATAATTAAATTTATAATAACTATATGACTTATTAATATTTTTCTGTAGTGTGACTACATATTGTTTTATATAAATTAAATAAGTCTTGTTTATTTTAGTTATCTTATTATTATATATATATTAAAGTTGTGGAAGAAAGGAATAGTAAACTTGGGATACTTTGTCCAAGTTTGATCCCTTGATTTACATATCCGGTCCCTGTACTTCTTTAATTAATTTATTCATGTCCTTTTGTTTGTGTTCCATTCAACTTCCCATTTTTTTGGCAGAATTGGTCCCTGTATTATTGTTGGAAGTTAGGAATACTAAATTTGGATGTTTTTTTGGCAACTTTGATCATTATTCTTTACCCATTTTGACAGTTTTGGTCCTTGCAATCAATATTTTTACACTTTTTTGGAACCTTTTAATATTTAAATTTTGGCCACAAAACTTTAACGGTTTGACAACTTTGATCCCTTTTCTAAAAAGTTGCTAATTCCTACCCCTTTAATTCTTTAGCCATTTTCACACTTCTGGTCCTTGTAGTCAAAACTTTTACATTTTTTGTCCGGGGCAAAGCCCGGACTTTTCATCCTTGCACTTTCTATGTCTGTCATATTTATCAATTCGGAAACAACATTGAAAGCTTCTGGCCCGCGCGTAGCGGGGGTAACCTTTCTAGTTTATAATAAAAGTTGTGTATGGTTATTCTAACTTAGTTATAAATTAAATAAGTCTTGTTTATTTTAGTTCTCTATTTTTGATTATTTCATCAAAATAAAAATTACATAATAAAATTGATAGACATATCATTAAAGTTGACTGATAAATTCTGGTAGGTAAAAATATATTAAAATAATCGTTTATAAACATTAATAGTTGGGTTTATTTTTTAAATAAAACCTTAAAAATCTTTAAAAAAACTCACTTATGTGTTATTTATTTTTATGATTTTAAAATTACTTTAATTTTTTTAAATATATTTTTTGACATTTATTCGTCATGAGAAATTAAATATTCTCCTACTTTTTATTCCTATATATCCTTCTACCTAATTAAAATGTGACATGTGTAACATTTAATGAAATTTTAGGATGCTAAATGGTTAGGAAGATTGATAAGAACAAAAGATAGGAGGATATTTAATTTCTAAACATCTTAGATTTATTAGGTTTTTTTTTTTTGGAAAAATGTCAGACTATAGAAACAATGAAACATGATCATTGGCAAAAATTTTGTAAAGTTTTTTTTTTTAAATAATGTGAACCGTTAAAAAACACAAATAAAAATTTTGAGCCTTATAAAAACTTCAAATAAAACTTGCAAAAAAGTAAATGAAAAATATAAAATTCATGAAAACATAAGTACAAAATTGTAAAAAAAAAAATTAAAATCTTAAAATGGTATAAATAGTTAAACCAAAACTTGAAAAATGTTAGAAAAAAAAAGGTTTAAAAACCCTAAACAAAAGTTAATAAAGATGTAATAAAGTTTTAAAAGTTTGTCTATTTGTTCGAATACTTTATTTAATCCAAAACGGATTTTGAGTTATATATAAGCTGATTTGTAAATTCATATATTTTAAACACCAATTTGTATACTAAATGGAGTTATATTTAGAAAAAAATTACTAAATTAATAATATAAAAATTGTATATATTTTCTATTTGAAAAGAGTTAAAAAAATGTAAAAAAATAAATCTTTTATCTAAAACCGACTTTTAAAATATCAATCATCTAAATCTGTAACTATTCTTTACAGCTTAGAGCATTGAGTGTGGGCAATAAGATGCAACACCAAATTATGTCACCTAACATGCCACCTAAGCAAATGGTGTTATAACACGAAATGGGGAAATGGGCAACAAGATGCAACACCAAACTTTTGAGAATAAATATGTTTTTTTCTTTTTATTGTTTTGACCATTGAAAATGGTTAAAAAGAGGGCAACGTTCGGATTTTGCTCGTTGGTGTAGGTTGTAACGACGACGAGAAGCAACTAGATGCTGGGGCGGTGTGCAACGAGATGCAACGCCGTTTTGGGCGTCCACCTCAGCCACAACGAGCATGTCTCGTGCCTACACCGTATCCTCTTAGAAATGTTTTTTGTAAAGCATTTTTACGACTCGGGGATATTTTTAAACTTTTGTATGAGAAATTCAATTGAGATTCTAAAAAAACAGAGATCTTGATATTCAACCTTAATTATAAATTTATCATTTGACGCTCTAATGCTCCAGCATACTGGCAGCAGCAGGGTATGCATAATCATAAATGATTATATGCCAAAGAAGTATAATCATATATGATTTCACATTATTATACATATATTTCTAATCATAAATGATTATATATATACCTCTTTTCACATATTGAGTAATTATATATTATTATGGTGGTTCATGGTAAATGAGGTATGGGTGGTAGAGGTGTCGGTGGTATAAGTGACGGAGATGGTAGCGATGGGGTCGGTTGCTGGCAGAGATGGTGGTGGTGGTGGTGGGGAAAAAAGGAATGGGTGGCGTTGAATAATCATTTATGATTATAACTCTCCCGTCGTGCCGGTATACCGGAGCGCTGGAGCAGCAAATGAGAAATATGTGGGTAAGATTGAATGTCTAAATCTCTATTTTTTCAGAATCTCAACGGAACACACACACACACACACACACACACACACACACACACATATATATATATATATATATATATATATATATATATATATATATATATATATAGCGAGAGAGAGAGAGAGAGAGAGAGAGAGGTAAGTTCAAATATGGATGAACATCTATTGTGTGGATGTAGGAACCAATCAAAATTTAAGAAATATTAAATTATTATTAAATACATAAAGGATATAATAGTAATCTACACAATATTTAATTATGGTAAATAAAATAAATTCAATAAATATCTCGTTAGATTATGAATGAGTTTCACATGGTCCTATAACATCACCACCGATTCCTCGCTTCTTCTAAAAACTATTGTCCACCACACCCTTCAATGTCGGCAAAAAAACCCAGCGGCCCTCTTCATCGCTGGTCTTCCACCTGCCTTCCTTCCCACATTCGGCGCCCTTTTCTTTCATTCCCCACCAATGGAGCCACCCTCTAAAGAAAATCGATCCCCCCATTGAAGATGTCATCACTAAATTCAAGCTACTATTAAGGTTCAACTTCTTATTTCTCAGATGCAAAGGAAGGAAACTGTAACGACCCATATGTTGAAACAATAAACTTAAGATCGATAGATCCTTTAACAAAAAAGTGAATCAAAACAAGAAAAACAATTAATCAAAAAGGTGCCGAATGATTATATTATCAACGCCTTATAAGAGTTATGTGTGAACTTCTATGTAAAAACGATGTAGGGCGATACCATTGATAAACCCTAATACAAAACATGCATGCAATATTTATAGCCTAACCCTAGCACCATAAATACGGATGGACAGAACCAATCCGTTTAATTAAGGCTAAATACATACATAGAAAATTTGACACAACACAATAAATAACCCAACAATATCTCCCCCTTTGTGTCAAATAATGAAGGAAATTCTTCAGTGTTGTTGGCGCTTCTGAACTTTGAAGAGTTTTAGCATAATCTGCAAAAGTGAACCTCGGACAAGAAGATACCATTTTATCATGTCTGTAAAACATTTCAGATCACTTAGAGAATTGCCTTTGTAAGCTGCAACAAATTCGAGAATATGATTCACAACACCAGTCGAATATAGATGTTTACCAGGCAAGCGAAACAACTTCTTCACAGTTTCTTGACCTTCTTTTCTTTGGAATACCACGCTGCAGTTTTCTTTCTGAATCTTACCAATCTTCCTCTTTGTCAAATCCTTCTTTTCATCCTGAAGCTCCTGAATGTGTTTTTTCTTCAGAACAGATGCAATTTCTACATCCAACTTAGCAACTTCGTAGATATAGCACACAAGCATTCTCTTCAGATGGGCAATAATATGTTTGAAATTTTGTTCATTTTTCATCGAAATCAGAAGCAATGAAATCCAATCATTCGGATTCATGCAAAGTAGATCCGCAAGAGTTATTCATCTTCGGAACGAGATGCTCCCCGGACTCCTTTAAACCAAATGTTTATAAAATACTCAGTTTGAACTCGTGCATACACTTTCACTGCGACCATCTTCTTTAACTTCCATGAGAGATACTGAGGCTTACCATATTTAAGGTAAAAAGAGAACAACGAGTGATTGACATCATAATCCGAGAGAGGAGCCTTCTCAATCCTTTCAAAGCATCTGAACAAGAAATCTCTCGGAGTGACAGGAAGATCTAATTGCGAATCGGCAGTGTTATCCAGATCAAAAGATATTGTAGGTTCCAACCAGCTCGTACTAGGATCATATATTGCTTCCTTCTGAAGTTGCTCAACTTTTGAGATTCAAGAGTTGGTTTCGCATCTCGCTCTGCAGCTTCTTTCGCATCTAACTCCCTCGTAACTCGCAATAGTTTATCGATATGTTTATCTCTTCTATTTCTAAATAGATTTTCTCCTTTAGAGAGTTGTTCTTCCTCATCATCATCATTAAACACCTTTTCTTTGCCCTTTGACGCAGAAGCTTCATTATCCTTCTGGTCAACTTTCGGATTTTCTTCCAGACGTTCATCAGTTGTTTTCTTTGCAGGATCTTCTTGATGAGAGTTGTGTTTATTAGATTTTTCTCCCCCCTTGTTTCTGAAGAGCAGTACTCTCCGAAACACCTGCAATTTGATTCAAAACTGCAAAAACAGGTGGAAGTTTATATGTGAGGTGTTAGCGAACAGAAATGGTGAGGATAGAATCACGAGTGTCAACAAGATTTCACAAAAATTGATTGACATCGGAAATGCAACTTTTGACTATTGTACGTTCATTTTACAGATAATCAAGGTGACGGTTCGTATAGTTAAATTTGGTGGACAGAACTTTGACTTTTTCAGTTTTTTGAGCAAGCTGATCCATGATTTTGTTCTCGATGGCAAGATCTGCCTGTAGCTTCTCAATCTTGGAGACAACAGATGCACTCATATCAGCATTATCAACTCGGAGATTAGCATAAACCTGGGATAGAGCGTCTTTCTCTTGTTGAAGAGAATTTCCGAGACCTTGGATAACTTTGTTTGCGGCTTCAGTATTTCGATCTGAAGAGGCTCGGAAATCTTCCATGAACGTCGCAACTTTAGAGAATAGTTTTTTGACTTTTGCGGCGTTTCTTGAACTATTTTATCAGACTTTTCGAAAACTTTTGTAGAGGGTGCAAGGGTTTTGGCATGCTCCTTAGTTAATGTTTCGATCAATGCTTTATGACAGGAGAGCAGATATTCGTTACTCGAGAAAGACTTGGTAGATTCCAAAATCTCATCTAACTTTGCAGTTAATGCCTTGAACTGCCCCTTTGAAATTGTAGCATCATCATCATCGTCACTTGTCTGATGAATTGTAAATGGACTGAAGACAAAGTTCTGAAGATCGTCTTGATCATCTCCATACATAACATCCGGATCATCTTCCCGCAATGGGGATGTGGTGGAAGCATTCGGACCAACAGAAGCACCAAAATCAAATGCCCTCGTATCAGATACATTGGCAGTCGATAATGGAGTAGTGAAAAAGGTGGAAGTTGGTGAAGTAGTGGAATCAATATAGAATGGAGTAGAGAGAGGACCCGAAATCTGTGGTTGTGAAACTCCAAGAGAAACATTCGGAAATGGAGCAATTGTAATTGGGACAGAAGTAGTAGGTGGAGATGAAGGTGGTGTGGGCATCTGGAAAGAGTCGGAAAAGGCATAGTTGTAGTGATAGGAGAAGATACCTTCGTAGAAGAAGCATTAGAGATTGGTTCCGAGACCATGGGTTGCGAAGTGGCTCATGTATCGTCGTTGTCATTCCAAGCCTGAATATCTCCCGAAATGGTTCGGGACTCCGATTCCTCCTGAGCAACTGGTGAGGGTGGTCTCGGCTTGTAAGCAGCCCTCTTAATTTTCTTCTTCAGAGTTTGAACAGGATCTGATTCGCTTGTTGCTTTCCTCCCTTTTTAGGCTTATTTCTCTCCTGAAGTGTTTTTCGCATCGCATCAGAGATTGGACGAGGACCTGATACCGACTTCTTTCTGTATTTGTTGATAACCACATTATTTGTAGGAACGTGAAGGAGCATGGCTTCTGGAAGTGATCCTACAAAATCAAACTTGGTAGGATCTGATACGATGAAGTTGTTGGTATGGAATATTGGAATCGTAGCCAGTACCGAGTCTTCTGGTACTTGAATCTGAAGGTGAGTGATAGACCTCTTAACAAAAATAGACCAAAACCTAGCACAAGAAATCTCCGAATGCCTTGATGAGGAGAGTGTGCTCCGAACAAGTTGTGCCCAAAGAACTGAACCAAAATCCATATTAATACATTTGTAAAGACCGTAGATAAGTGTGCAGAAGCTGTTGGCACAGTCTGACCCAGTAATGCGCTCAGAAAAACTCTTGAATAACAAAGTGAAAAGACCATTCCACATCGGTGGAAGATTAGGTTTCTTAAACTTGGACAAAAGCGTGATCTCACTAAGATAACCCATTTGAAAAAACATGTCGATAATGGCAGATGAGGGAATCGATTCAGGATTAACAAGGCCTTCTGTGGAAGAAAACCCTAACAACCTGCAAAATCGAGTTTTGGAGATGGAGGTTCTATGGGAATCGATTTCAAAATTAATTAACCATGCATTCTGATTGTAGAGATCAGAAGAATATGCCTTAGAGAGATGAACCATCGACACAGTTTTCGCCATTGTTAGAGCTTGAGCAATATGAGAATATTTCAAACATTCGATCATTGGCTTGAGGTCATCGGAGTATCTTGAAGAGTTAAGATCCAGAATGAGATTCTGATTTGCTTTGATATTGAGCATCACAGTGGAACCGGATTGTTTAGCAACAGAAGGAGTCTCGGAAGATTCAGCCGTTGAAACCGTTGGAGAAGAAGATGAACAGTGCAGAGAGAGAAAAGGTTTTTGCTTGAGAGATTTTGAAAGTGGTGAGAAAAGAAAACGTCGATTAACCCTTTTATACGTCATTGTTGGAGAGAGAAAGTCAGCTGTAGACGTTCTGTTTCCCTGAGTAAGTGCCTGAAAAGGCGTGACTAACAGGCGTGATGTCAAGCGGCGTAACTGACAGGGCATGATGTCAGGAATTTTGAAAAACACGCACCCAAATTTTGAAGTCTTATCCCTTTAAAATCGTCGTTTTAGTTCTGCACATTCTTAACAAAGCATTAAAATCCACAACCTGTTCAGAAGAAGTAGCCATTTCCTGTTTTTTAATTTGAAGTAACCATTCAGAATTGTGAGACAAGACTTTTGAAAAATCACGAGGATTTTTGTGCAAGAGTATGCCAAAGATAAAGAAATAAAGCAAATTATATCTGGGAATCTGCGATGTCAATTATAAATCAACATTAAAACAGTTGGATCAGGGGCAATGATCTCTTCCTTCGGAGTCAAGAGAGACTCTGAAGTACTTGTGTGTCATCTTGTTGAATTACGATCATCTGTTTGTGAAGAAACAGTGAAAGGCTTCTTTTCATCAGGCTTAAGGGTGGTTTCATCTTCAACCAAATTCTGAAACTCAATATAAGTCCGAAAGGATGGAAGAAGTACTTGTTTGACCAGTATAGACATAAAAACAAGTATGCTTTGGATTGATATGTGGTTGGATAATAAAGAAATCTCAAGAAAACAATAAAAACTGGATCTTGTCGGAAGAAAAGTCTCAGTTCAAGAACATTTCATCAAGATCTCGCAAAAAATAAAAATAATGAGATTCCAAGGTACAAACCATGAAGGTTGAATTCCGACAATGCCATGGTGAAAAAGCTTGAACATTTTAATTGTTCACCGTCAATTCAGAAACTGGTTTTGGATTTTGGGTTTCAATCAATTCGTGGTGATAACGAATTTAAGATCATGAACACAGATGTTGTGTAACCATAAACCTCAGTGGTAATTGTTAAGAGTCTCAAGGGTTACATTTATGGAAGTGAAAGTGATGGAGAAATGTTGGAGGTGGTTCCGAAGATAGAATGTACCTCTGCTATGTAGTACTGACCAAGTAGTGACCTCTTAACTCATTGCGAGAAAAGTAAGGTAGCTCAATGACTTATGTGAATGTATAGCCTATTTGGGATGAAACGATTAGTAATATCGAATCATTAAGGATTCAAACATAGAGTCTCAGAGGCTTCAGTCGACATGCAGCAGCATGCTTCTAGGGACACTTAACTAGTACAAAGATTAAGAGTTAAAAACCTTCCCCATCGTTCGGAATTGATAGCATGATGAAAATGAATCTAATTCTAATTTTTTTAAAAATAAAACACAAAATAAAGAAAAATATTTTTGGTAATTTTGGGTTTTTATGAAAAAGAAAAAACTAATAAACTTAAAAACAGAAATGAACACTAAGTTCCAAATCAGTCGGAAGAGACTTAATATACAAAAGGATACAAAATGTCCGAACCTTCAAATAAACATTGGACTCTGAGGCGTTCCGAGGGCTCGCAACCATTCGGAACAGAAAACATAATAGTCGGACGACTAGCAGTTAGATACATTAATGACCCTATCATTTGTCGATGGAGAGTCATATCAGCTGCTGGTTTGTCCAATGAAGATGTAAGCTTTGTTCCGAATCCCATAAGAACTTTAACCTTTAAATCCACCACCATTCCGAATTTCGCAAGCAAAGACTTTGTGTAGGCCACCTAGTTGATGAATATACCCTCTTGACTCTGTCTAATGTTTAAACCAAGGAAAAAGTTAGTTGGATCCACTGAGCTCATCTCAAACTAAGTTTCCATCAATTTTTGGAATTCAGCAGTTAATCTAGGATTAGTAAATCCGAAAATGATATCATCAACATAAATTTTGACAATCATCAGATGGTCACCATCTTTCTTGCGAAAAAAGGTTGGGTCGACCGAGCCTTGTTTAAATTTGGATTGTTTTAAGAATCAAGTAAGAGTTTCATACCAAGCACAAGGAACTTGGTTCAATCCATACACAACCTTATCCAGAATATAGCAATGATTTGGATACTTCTCATTTACGAAACCTGGTGGCTGCTCCACATAGACCGTCTCTTCTAATTCACCATTAAGAAACACACACTTCACGTCCATTTGATAGACTTCGAAATTCTTGTGAGCCACGTAGGCAAGGAAAATGCAAACTGATTCTAGTCTTGCAACAGGTGCGAATGTTTCTTCATAGTCTATGCCTTCCTCTTGACAGTATCCCTTCAAAACTAATCGTGCTTTGTTTCTGATTACGTTTCCTTCTTTGTCAAGCTTATTGCGAAATACCCATTTTAAACCTACAACCGATGCATCCTTCGGAGTTGGAATCAGCCTCCAAACTTTATTGCGCTCAAACTCATTGAGCTCTTCTTGCATTGCTTGCACCCAATCAGAATGATCGAGAGAAATCTTAAATGTTTTTAGCTCAATCTTGGAAATGAACGAATTAAACATGCAAAATTCCATTTTGGAAAATAATGCAGTCTGATTTGCTTTTTGCTGAGATCTAGTGAGAACACCAGAAGAAGTTGAACCAATCACTTGTGATTTGGGATGATCACTGTTCCACTTTGCCAAATGAGGGTAGTTTGGATTATAGGATGGATCCAATTCGGGATTTACATCTTCGAATTCCGACTAAGCATCTGAGTCATTATTGTCACCTTCATTCTCCCCCTGGAAGGTGCATTTGGCTTAATGTTCGGAATCGGGTTCTCCCCCTAGATTGGAGTGTCAAGGAAGACTTCGGGGTTTCATCCTCCTCTTAAACAGGTGAATCGGATGTTAAGGTTGAAGTAGAACTCCCCCTTGAACAGGTGCATTTGTAGCTTGTGGCGAAGGTGGGATTTCAGAGGTGTTCGGAATTTGAGGTTCTTTTTTAAGTTCTTTAGCAGCATCATCAATGATCTTCTTCAGTTCATCCTCCTTGTTATCTGCTGCTTTTGATTCTGAAGAGATCGCCTTTTCTAGTTCATCAAACAGATTCATGAGTTCCTCATAGAGATTTCAAAGAGGAATCGTCGTCGGCTTTGTCTTAGGAAAAATCTCCTCTGATTGACAGTCAACCATATGATACTTCTTCAGATAATTATCATCAAACGTGACATAATATGTTTCTTCTATATTTTTTGACCTTTTGTTCAGAACCCTATATGCCTTCGAAGTAAGAGAATACGCCAAAAAAGATCCCTTCGTCTTCTTTCACATCGAACTTGTTTCGCTGCTCTTTAGAATTAAAGATGAAGTACCTGGAACCAAAGACATGGAAGAACTTGACATTAGGTTTTAGTTTATTTAGAATCTCATAAGGAGTGATTGAAAATTGTTTATTGATGAGAGATCGATTCTGAGTGAAACAAGCAGTTCCGACAGCCTCAGCCCAGAAGTAAAGTGGCAAGTTCACAAAAGACAACATGGTTGACGCAGCTTCGCACGGAGACCGGTTTTGTCTTTCAACGACTCCGTTCTGCTGAGGAGTGTAAGGAGCAGAGAATTTATGAGCAACTCATTTTTCAGTCAGGAATTCTTCAAACACTTGGTTTTTGAATTCCAAACCGTTATCACTACGAATGTTCCGAACCAACTTTCGCAATTGAAGCTCGATTTGCATGAAAAAGTCCTTAAGATTGGAAGTTGCTTCTGATTTCTGTTTAAGAAAATAAACCCAAGTACATCTGGAAAAGCCATCAACAATAACTAGAATGTATTTGTTACCACCAATACTCTCGATGGCAGAAGGACCACAAATATCTATATGTAATAGTTCAAGTGGCTCAATCACTTTGGTGTTGATTATAGTCGAATGACTCTTTCGACTTTGCTTTCCCAGCTCGCAAGCAGCACAAAGATGTTCCTTCTCAAACTTCAGAAGAGGAATTCCTCGCACATGATCGCCAAGTACGAGTTTGTTGATGTCCTTGAAGTTGAGATGCGAGAGCCTTCGGTGCCATAACCAACTGTCATCTGAAGATGCTTTCGTACGACCGCATATTGAAGGCTTTCCTGTAATCGACTTTATATCCAACATAAACATCTCTCCCTTTCTTTTGGATTTCTGAAGTACTACCTTTGTTTTCTTTTCTATAATTTCAGATCCTTCATCATCGAATGATACTTTTAGCCATGTACCTACAACGAATTGAGAAACACTTATCAGGTTATGTTGCGGGCCTTCCACATATGCTACCTTGCGAATGGAGAATTCGCCATTTGTGATCATGTCATATCCTTTGATTTCTCCCATGGCATTATTTCCACACTTCACTTTGCCTCCGTCCTTCAGTGATCGTAATTCCCTCAGCTCTTCTCTCCTTCCACTCATGTGACACAAACAACCACTATCAATATACAATTCCGAGTTGTACTGTTTGTCACGAATCACCTACAAAATTGAAAGAGATTTAGGAACCCAAAGTTGTTTGGGTCATCGTGAGGTTTTCTTAAGAATAGGAAAGGTTATAGATTCATCAACCAAATAAGATCTTTTTATCAAAGTGGAATTCTCTCCTTTCGTTATTTTGAAAACAACAAGTCTATTATCTTTGGAATTCTTTTCTTTAAAAGAATTTTGTTTTCGTTTTGCTTCAATTTGCTGCTTGGCAACCTTTTTCATGAACTTCTTTTTCTCCTTTTTCAAGTTTCCTTCGCATTCCTTAAATGAAATTTCAGGCTCCGAAACAACTTTTCCTTTGCCCTTAACATCTTTCGATGTGTTGACAGTTTTTGAAACATTTATTTTAGGAGAAAAATAAGGTTTAGTCTTTTCCAAAGGTTTGATTTGTTTTGAAAACAATGGTTTCGTAAAAATGTTTGGTTTTGAAACCTTTGGAGTTAAAGACTGTGGCTTTGAAGACGAATTAGGTTTCGGATTTTGATAGAATTTCACATTTTGTTTGTGAATCTTTCTGGGTTAACGGAATTGGAATTTTTGGATTTCCAGAATCTCTTTCTTTCTTTTAGAATTTTCTGATATCTAGCATTTAGTTGTCTTTTCTTGGCAATACGTTCCTCAGCTGACTTATGAATTTTGGCTCTAGGCTTCGGTTTTCTATCTGGTAAGTCAGTCTGTTCGGAAGATGTTTCACTAGGGACATCTTTAGTTCCAGTTGAACTAGCTATATCATTACAAGGAGTAACACAATTCAATGGTTCTGCGACATATCTCCCTTTGGTTTTCCAAGATGTCATTTCGGAATGACCTTCGGTTTCATTAGAGTTATCAATTGGTCCTAACCAAAACAATTCATCACAACCATCTGCATTATCATCATCTACTAAGGACGTTAGTTCGGAAGTTTGATTTTTGTCCAGTTCAGTTTTTACAAAAACTTGGTTAGGGATGGTTTGAACTTTCGGAAAAACAGTAGCTTTTGCTTCTAAAACATCCGAACCCTTATTTTCAACGATGCGAACATATTCAACTGAGTTCTTGGAAATCATCTATTTCTTTGGTGCATCCTCATCTTGCACAAATGTCGAACGATAAATCTCATCCTCTACGGAGATCTCACTCATGTCACTTTCGTCAAATTCGGAAACCTTCTCAGTATCGAAAGTGTTTTCCGAACTCAATTTTGTGCATAAAGAGTGAAATTTATGTACAGTATCAGATTTAATATTCTCTTTATCATTTTCATCCAACATTTGTTTTAGCATGATTTTATGATCTTTGGACTGAATATAAGCTTCAATTTTGTCAAGTCCGACTTCTCTATCCACATCCGTCTCTCTTCACTATTGTTTGTTATCCTGCTGATTTGATCAGTTAGGTTAGAATTGTTTAGACTGGTTCTTTTTAAACTATCACTAAAACTAGAGACAGTAAAATTCAAATCATCTAATTCAGATTCGTAACGAGCGACTAGAATGTTAAGAGACTGGAGAATATATTGTACCTTACCGATGACCTACTCACATTCACTGACCTGTTCCGAAACAGGTCTTGCAGCAAAATAGTTGTTAGAGGTCTGCGCACTGCTAGTGGCTTGTCCTCTCTGCTCCAAAACATCACCACGAACCATCAAGCATCTTCCCTCGTACTTAGGGACTTCAGATTCATAACCAAACATCCACCATGTGTGGGCTTCTGAACTTCCTCGTCTTCCGAATCTATTGACCAAACTTTAACACGTCCAAACTCATCAACATCCTCCTGCACAATCAAAGCAGGCTTAGCACTATCAACAATCTTTTTTATTCTAAACTCTTCTAACTTTCAAAGATAGTAAGTTTCATCATCTTCTTCATCCTTCTTCTCACTCATTCTTCTCAACATACACTCCTTGGCCAAATGATTCTTTCCATGATAATAGTTGCAGTCATAGCTGGAATCTCCCATCAGCTTCTTTTCCTTCTTCACCTCATCCTTTTTCAAGTTGTTGAGGCTCTCATCATTCGCCTTCGTTTTGTCAAAACTATAGTTCCCTTGCCAATTCTTGTTTTCGAGGCATCCAAAATTCTTTTTACAAACCTTTCTAGGATTTGACACCATCAGAGTGTATTCTTCTTTTTTAAGCTCACAATCAGAGAGATCAGACTCCGAATCTTCTTCTACTACCCTTTTGCCATTTGCAACTAGGTCCAACGAACCCATAATGGAACAAAGCTTAACATCTTTCGTCACTTAATCTTTGTGGGATCTCATAATTCCTACCAGCTACACCAAAGTATAGCTCTTAAATTGTTCATGAGCTTTTACTGTTGACACAATTGCTTTCCATTCCGATCTCAATCCGTTCATGAACATCACCTTTTTCTCTATCGGTTCGCGTCTGATTTTATGTTTTAACATCATGTTTTAGTGATGATTAAAACAATTGAAAGTTTGATCAAGCATTTCATCAGACTTCTGAGCAAAGGCACCAAACTCCGAAAGACGTAGTGTTTGAATGGAATGTTCAAGATCTGCATCGCTTGAATAGAGTTCTTTCAGCCTGTCCCATATCTCCATCTCTGTTTCACAAGAACTCACCAGACGAAATTTTTCTGGAGGAAGAGCAAATATGATAATCCTCATTGCCTTGACGTTACTCATTAACTTCTCCTTTTCATCTTGAGGAATGTTCGTTTGTTCAATGAGAAGAGCGTTGTATTCTGCTTGAGTTTTAATGACTTTCCTTGCATCAGTGTAAGCAAACGTCTGTTAGGTTATTGACTCCCATATCAATGAACCATGATCTTCAAGGCCTTGCACGTAGTCCTCAAAGTGCAGCGCCCATACTTCGTAATCTTGTGGAAAAAGAATAAGTATCCTGGTAGTAGATCCGATGTTGCTTGATAGATTAAAGGATAGAGAGTGTGGATCTTCTTGTTGCATGATGTCGATTCACAAGAACCTGTTGAGAATCAGATATGTAATATAATAATTGAGCTTAGGGCTAAAAAAGAAACCAAGTCTATCGTCTGCAATCGATGAGAATGATGAAAACGACAAGAACGGATCTTACAAAAACTTTAAAAAAAAATCCTAATAAGCTTGACAGAAGATATGCATATGAAATTACACAATCTCCTGCTCTGATACCAATTGTTGAAACAATAAACTTAAGATCGATAGATCCTTTAACAAAAAAGTGAATGAAAACAAGAAGAACAATTGATCAAAAAGGTGTCGAATGATTATATTATCAACGCCTTAGAAGAGTTTTGTGTGAAATTATCTGTAAAGACGATGTAGGGCGATACCATTGATAAAACCTAATACAAAACATGCATGCAATATTTATAGCCTAACCCTAGCACCATAAACACGGATGGACAGGCCCAATCCGTTTAATTAAGGCTAAATACATACATAGAAAATTTGACACAACACAATAAATAACCCAACACCATATTTCTATACATAATATATATGGGATTTGTTAGAGTATTGTCTTTACAATTAAGAACTCTACTCTACCTAAAACCTTTAAATCCCACAACAAATCACGGGTTTACAATAAAAATCTTACATATAAAATAAACAAGGAAATTGTAACGTCATAAAAATCAAGTAAAATTTTCAATTTTTCAAAAACCATAAAACGACCATAATTGTTACAAAACATTGTTTCCAAGAAAGCAGTTATGATCAGAGTATCCCAAAATCCAAAATCATAAGCTAAAAGGATGTGCACGATCACGTCTTTTCTTTCCCACGATCATTGAAAGTACCTAAAGCAATAAACTGAAACTGTAAGTTAACGCTTAGTGAGTTCCCCCAAAGTACCACACACAACATATATATAACATATACAATCATGCATGCTAGGTCCAATCAGTCATCAGACTGGAATACCTTCAGGCCCACAGCCATCAGGTTGGATTATCCCCAGAACAATCAGTCATTGGACTGGAATGTCACTAATTAATGGGTCCAATCAGTCATCGGACCGGTATACCCTCGGGTCCATAGCCATCGGGATGGATTACACCCGGCCTGTTGGCTCACGCACTTAGTAGTAAAGCCTCAACCCCAAACCATACTATGTCGACATATGCAACAAATAACATATAAAAAATTAACATACAACAACAGATCTACAGATTACTACCCCATAGCACATCCTATATACCATGATATAGATCCAACAAATCACTACAGTATAACGACATCCTATACACCAAGATATAGATCTAACAGATCACTACATCATAACCACATCCTATATACAATGATACATAACCTAGTGGGCCGGCATTAGTGCCTTCAACCCATAAGTACAGTGAGGAAAACTTACCTCTCAGTCTGAAAAGATAGCTGAACAGGACACTGCTCTGAAGCTCGGCTCTACTAGTCACCTATACATCGAATAGTGACCAAATACAACCATAACTCAAAATACCTAAAATACCCCTAGGTCAAACTTCATCAAAATCTGGCCAAGGTCAAAGGTCAAAAGTTAACCGAGTTGACTCAGGTTGAGTACACCCAACGTACTCAAGGTCCAAATCGGGTTCCCAAGGGAGTACACCCAGTGTACTTGGCTAAAAGTCATTTTCCCATTAAGTGCTTATTTCATTAAGTCCTTTCATCCAAATCCAGATCTAGCCCCCAAATATCATTCCAAACCATAAAGTTTCCATCTTTATGAGTTTGCATACTTAGAAAATGCCCAACACCAAAACCCTAACTTGTACTAAGGTCTTAAGCTCTCTAGCATTTGCATGGAATGGAATAAAGGACCAAGGTTAAACTTTTATAACTCTAGACACTGCAAAACATCCAAAAGGATAACGCATTTTTTCTTGAGCATGACATACTGAAGAACACCATAGCTTGGGGACATAAAGCACATAATAGCATCATGCAAGCTAGATCTAAGAGAATAAGCATCAAGGTGTAAACTTTAAACCTTCTAGAGATGAAGAAGGGTGCAAAACATCCAGATCCAAGTTCGCTTCAAGCTTCCAAGATTTTCTCCTTTCATTCTCCTTCCTCTAAGAACACCAAAACACACACTAATGGCTCAAGGATGTTCACAAAATGGATTAGGGTTTTGTAGGTACGAAAATAGGGATGGAGGCTGGTGAATGAAGAAGTTATTAAGAGCTAAGGATATTTAAATAGGGTCCAAACCCTATAAATTAGGGTTTGGCCTTCAACCACCTACGCTCAGTGTACCAAACATACGCCTAATGTATGCCACCATCCCACACGATTGATGATAATTCCACATAGGACCATTTTGCAATAATTTTCATAATAAGGGTCAAAAGTGTAGTTACATGGAAACCAAGATGTTACAGAAATTACATAATAGCATCCTACTATCTATTTCTTCCTTGTACTCCTATCTTCTCTTCTGGTATAACGGTTGTTACAACCTGAACCTGCAAAACATAAACATTTGCAGCATCAGACACAAAGTGTCTGGTGAGTTATTCTTGTATCTTTTCTTTCTATATATTTCCTTCTCTTTCTCATACTCTATTATCTTTTCTCTCTATTTCATAGCATGCATTGCTATCATTTATTTCTTTCATTGCTCTTTTTCTCTTCTCTATTCTTTCTCTACTCTACTCTTTCTCTTAAGCCTCTTAACAGGCACTTCTCATATTCTTCTCTTAGCCTCTTAACATGCTCTTTTCATACTCTATCTCTTAGGTGTTGTTTGTTTTTCTGAGGCAAAATGTCTGCAGTCTGCGGACCACATCTGCAGACCTCCACAGTAGAAGAGGTGGACCAAACACTTACAGTCTGAAAGAAGAAGATTGTTTGTTTTTTAACATCTGCAGGTTGCTGGAATAAACTAAAATCTAATTAAAACGATTTTTTCAAACTTGAAATATTTTTTCAATAATCTTATAACTTTATTATAGATAATTAACAAATGTAGATCAACTTTTATGTATTATTGTATAAAAGGTGAAAATAAAATGGTACGAATTAATGTATATATTTGATAAAAACCAACAAACTTTGGTCGTAAAGATATACCTAGACATTGTAATTAAGGATAAAAGAATTTAACACGTAAAATGGATGGAAAGAAACTTTGATTTTAAATGAAATTTTCAAAATTTTCATTTTCCCTTTTCAATTAAATCAATTAAAAACTGGTCATAAATATTTATTCCAAGAAATAAATGATATAGCATTAAATAATGTTTTATAAAATTTGGCACAAAAAATATATGACAATATTACGGTTTTTTTCATATCTATATAAACAACTCTAACGACCATTATTGTAATTAAATTTTTATTTATAAATTTTTCACAAAAGTCGTGGTTATGTCGTCGAACCTTTTTTCTTTAAGTATTGTAACTTTTTTCTTTTCAAATTGTTTATCATAGATAAAGTTGCAATAAATCTAAGTTTAAAGAAACAAAAAAAACTATGATATCTGAGTTTTTTAGGCTAGAAAATGTCTGAAGATGTTTGAAGACTCCGGTCTACATCTACGCCAAGAAGAGGACGTGCATACCTTTTTAGGTCTGCAGTCTTCAAACAACAAATAGTTTGTGAAGCCTAATGTATACGCGTGGTCTGCACGGTGTAGATAAAAGAGGCAAAGAAGATTTTCAGACAAAAAACAAACATAACCTTAGCCTCTTCACAAGCTCTTCTCATACTCTACCCAACGGTCACATCTCATACCATACTCTAAGGGAAAACATCCCACTTTCATTACTGGGCACACTCACCCAATGTTACCCCTCTTTCTTATGATCCCTTTTGGACCCTTAATCTTTCTTCTTACTCTTGAATCCATCATAGATTCCTTACTCTTAATGCCTTGTGGGTTACATATAAGTTCTTACAAAGAACTCTCTAATGTTGCTCCTCGCAAGGAATCTTTCTCTATCTCTTCTAAACATGAATACTCTGGATTCTCGCAAGAATCACCTATCTATATTCCTAATGTGAATCATCTATTTTTTCCCCGTAGGGACACAATGTCATTCCCGAACGAATCTTAATCTTTGTCCCCAAAGGACCATACTCTTATTCCCGAAGGAATCATCCTCTTGTCTCCAAAGGAACTTCTATCCTATTTCCTAAGGAATTATCATCTTATCCCCGAAGTAACCTCTATCTCAATCCCTAAGGTATCACACTATGGTTCCCGTAGGAACCATTCTTTCGTCCCTGAAAGAACATCTTTCTCTGTATCTCTATCTTTGTTATGTGACTCATCATATGACACTTGTCCCTTGGACAATCTATCTCTTTATCTCATTTAAAGAACTTATACTACTCTTTTAGTAATTAATACATTAATCACTTAATCTATATCAATGTCTAGTAACATATAGCATTCTACACAATACTAATGGTATCTAAACATACATACTTATATATCTGCATACTCTTATGGTTACATTACATGTAACCATGCTGTATATCTATCTGTAATCTCCTAGGTATCCATAGAAACTCTTTCCAATCATCTATTCATACATAGGATTATATTTCATATAATCATATTCTTTCATTATCTACTCTGATGGGTATACCTCATGATACCCATTGTAACGCACGATAATTTCCAAGGTATTTATATTAATTCGGTTTAATTATTTGTTACTCTGATGGGTGTAATATCCTATGTACATTGGACGTACTAGTGAGGAATGAATGCGGGTGCCATGCACGTACGTGCTGCGTACGAACTAGTACGCACAACGTATCTGGCCACTGCCCAGTACCCAAAACCGTAATTCTTAGAGTTTAATCACTATTTAAAGAACATTGTGACATATGGATATTCTTTACCAGCCTCCCTCTTATCCCTAAACAGCCTCCACGAAGCCCTAACCCCATTGTTGAGTGTTCTTGAGCTTGAAAGGTTTTTTAAGTGCATTTTGGTGTGTTTTTTCTCATTTTCAAGGAAGAGAAGGTTGGAGCAAGGTGGTGGTTCTAGGAGAAGCTTGTTCTGATTCATTTCTAGCTTGTGCAAGGCATAAAGTCTTGATCTTGATCTTTTGAAGCTTAGATCTCCATGTTTAAGCTTTTGGACCCTTTTTGGTCCCATAGATGAGCTCTTGTGGATTACTTCCGTTTCTGAAGCTTAGAGTTGCTACTCTTGGTGTTCTTTGGGTCCTAGGGTCATAAACTTGCAACCTTTGAAGCTTTAATCCAACCATGCATGAGTAATGACCATTTTCATGGAAGTAGATTGTCATATTTCGAGTTTGGGCCAATTTGGGGCTTGCAAAGCCACCAAGATGTCGAATTTATGGGTTAATAGGTCGTATATGATTCTGTAGGGTTTCAAAGCACTCCATGGATGATGGCAATGGGCCCCTTGATGAAGTGTAGGTTAAAAGCCCAAGACTTGTCTTTTCCCTATAAATAGTCATGTATTATTCATTATTAGGGTTAAGAGTGAGGCAAAATGTAGCCGCCACGTTGTGAGGTTTCTTATGTAGTATTAGATTCTTTAGTCTATGCTGAAAGTGTAATTTATTCCTCATGTTTGAATAAATCGAGTGATCATTCGACATATCTTCTTTATTTGTGTTTGTTCTTATTTTCCGCATCTTGTTCATCAAATCACAATTAGGGTTTTAATCCTAACAAGTGGTATCAGAGCAGGTCTTTGAAGATCTATTGATTTTTGAAGTATCGGTTCTTGGTTTGGTGATTTTCTGCACATATATTGAAGATTATTGGTGTTTTGGCGGTATGGAATCAAGATTTTTGTTCGATATACTGTTCATGGAGATTTATGCTGATCATCTACTGTTCATCTGGGTAATTTGTTCCGACTCATGTACTGTTTGTATCCTCTGATTGGATCTGGTCAGTTGTTCAATTCATAAACAATATATTAAATTGACAGATCTATTCGATCGATTTAGCCCAATTTTTTTTTATCTGTGTTCATCCTATTACGTATTAGTCACAAGCCCATCATTGTTCTTTACTGTTCATTCGTTTCACTCAAATAGCCCACATATTTCGTTCACTGTTCATTGTTCCTATATTGCCGATTGAAGTCACAGAATCTCGCAAACCAAAAGTTTTTTTGATTATCTTCATGGTGATTGAACACTTTTTTGTTCTGGTGTATCTTACAATTCTTGATTTCTATTTGATATTGGTCTTGCTCTTGAGTTTTGGTCTTCAAATCTATTGTGTTTGACCTAATCGACTTTGTTCTCAAGTTTTTATAACAATGTTAAGTATGATGAATCGATTATAACAATTTTGTTTTGAGAACCGATGAAGAACAGAGGAAAATGGTGTTGGATTTGATTGAAAATAGCTTGTTTGATCTGGAAATCTATTTGAGAAAATCAATTTTGTGTTTATTGGGGTCCGTATGATAAAGTCAAAACTGGTTTAAAGTCGGAACGGGTAGGATCTTTTGCAATCATATTATGAATCAAAATCAATGGTTACTGAAGAATATCGATAGCCTTGAGTTTGTATTTCGGAATCAAGTTCTATTTCAAGACTGATTGCTAACTGGAACGAAAGGCTAATTTGAAATTGGATTACATTCAGAACTGTCTTGATGCCCTGTTCGCATTGCTAAGTAGGTATATTGATAGGGGCTTGATACAATCAGGACGAACGAATGAAAGTCAAAATTGGTTTGAAAATCACACCTGCGAACGATTGAAATCGAATCTCACTGGGAACGAATGAAATTGGAATTGCAAATCAATTGGGAAGAACTAAAGTCAAAGAAAAGTCAAAATTAAGCTATTTGCGAACGAACGAAACTAGGCTCGTTCTTCTCCCACGATCGTTTGATTCGTAAGCGAATCTATGATTGGGTTCGTTTGTTAGCACTTGGAACGAAAGAAGGGAAAGCGAACCTGTGATTCGGTTTGGCTAAGGTTTCGCCTTTGTTCGCATCGTGATGCTCGGACCGAACATGGTTTCGCTTTGTATCAACGATCTTGGACCGAACTTAGTTTCGGTTGCTTGTACTCGGAGCGAACCTATTGCAGTCGATGTTTATATGTGCCAATTTCAAGGTTTTGCGTCTAGTTTGAGTCATCGTTGAAAGATCAACTGGAGTATGATGCAGTGTTCGTTCAATCTCATCTAAATGGGGAAGGTGACTAATGATTACATTTTTGGTCCCTGTAACTCGAGCGAATTGGCACTTTTGGTCCCTGTTGTTTTTACAGTTTGGCTTTTTTGGACCATTTCCAGTTTTAGTTACAAATAAAGGGGTATATAGATGCAGAATTGCCATTTCAGCCCTTGTCTTTCAGCAAGTGACAGTTTCTGCCCAATATTCAAAAAAGTTTGCAAATTTATGGGCTGGTGAACAGTTTTGAATTTTTTTTAACGCACATATTTTTTCGTGAACAGCAAAATAAAGATTCCATCAAGTCTTGGCGATTCGGAAAGTCGCTTTTCGTGATAACGTCAAATTTTCATGACTTTTTTAGATTTTATACTTCATCGTTTATATCATTTTGTCACGGGGAGCATAGTAATTTTTATCCATTCAAGATCATTCTCATGACCATTAGAAGGCTTTATAATCACGTTTTTTATTATAAATCGGGGGAGAATTTGGTATGGCCATTCGAAATTGGATTTGTGACTTTTCAAAGTTGAAGATTTTTGATAAAACTTGTGGTAGAATTATGAAGGTAGCTTTTACAGTAGAAGTTCTTCATCGAGCTCTTCTAAAGCTTTTACAGAGAAGTATCCTTTACAGTAGAAGTTCTTCATCGAGCTCATCTAAGGACTTGTTATATCTCTGACTTCTAGTATTTTCTCGATCAAGTGGCATTACGAATCTTAAAGTTTGGGTTGTTACATGATAATTTTTGGTGGCTTATATCATTAGCTTATTTGAAGATCATTGTGACTTGGAGGGGGAGCTCTTCAAATACAAGAAGTGATTCGGTTTCTTTGTTCTGAAATGGGTTTTTATGGCGGGTTCGGTTTTCATGAAGATTTTTTTGGGATTACATTCAAAAATGAAGTTTAAAGACATTACTTCAGTGCTTGATTTATATATCCTAGAGCCCGTGTTTGAAGACCATTGAAGAATCAAGATTCGTGGATTGCTTCATCTATTCCTCGTTGCAAGATCTTTTTATTTGCTAAATGCTTGTTTTGGAAGTTAAAGCATTGTCATCCATTCCATACTTTGAGGGGGAGATTGTAGGGTTTCAAAGCACTCCATGGATGATGGCAATGGGCCCCTTGATGAAGTGTAGGTTAAAAGCCCAAGACTTATCTTTTCCCTATAAATAGTCATGTATTATTCATTATTAGGGTTTAGAGTGAGGCAAAATGTAGCCGCCACGTTGTGAGGTTTCTTATGTAGAGTTAGATTCTTTAGTCTATTCTGAAAGTGTAATTTATTCCTCATGTTTTGAATAAATCGAGTGATCATTCGACATATCTTCATATTTGTGTTTGTTCTTATTTTCCGCATCTTCTTCATCAAATCACAATTAGGGTTTTAGTCCCAACAGATTCAGATCTATGTTAGGGACTCTTAGACTTAAGTGGTTAATGATTTAATGGATAAAAGGATTAATTGTTGAGTACGTTGGGCGTACAAGCTCGTACGCATAGGGTACAAGCCATGCAGTATGTGTTGGATTAATGTCTAAGTCCATAACTATAATTGATAAGACTTGACCCGACCCGGAATGGTCCATTTGGGTTGCATGGCATCATGCATTTGGATAGACTATAATGAGAGAAATAACACTTAAGGTTGGTTAATATATTATAAGTTCTAATATATTAATAAGGTTATTTAATTAGTATTGATCAAGAATTAATTTGGAATTAATTAAGTGATCAAAAGGAGACTAATTAAATATATGGGTTGATTGTGTAAATCATTCATTCTTATATATGTGGGCTTGTGATCCAAGATTCCTTATGTTGGACTAAGTCCATGGGGTGACCCATGGATACTCCATGGAGGTTAAAATCCATGGAGCATAAGGAATGAGTAAAGTTATGAGTTACATGGTGTAACCCTAATAGCCACCATATAAAAGAATCCCATGGCTCAAGAAATCGGGCACTAATGTGTGAATATGAGGGCTAGACGATTTCAAGGAGTGTTCCATTTTTCTCAAGTCATTCCATGTGCATTTGGTGTTGTGTGAACCATTTGAGGTGTCACACTTGGGGCACTAGGCACTCAAGCTTCATGGAGACAAGCTACATCAAACAAAGGTATGTATTCTATCCATTTGATTACCCAAGTATCAAGTATTGTATGCTAGATAGGGTAATACCTTGGAAAGTTCATAATTGCATGTATAATAGAGAAAACATAGATCCAAGGTATTTAGGGTTGCATGTACACTTAGGAGTGTTAGAATGCGCAAAACCCATCAGTGGTATCAGAGCCAAGGCTTCTTTTCTTGTTATACTTGCAAAATTAGCTGAAAAATCGATTTGTATTAGTTTAAAAGTTATGCTAATTACTTGAAAAAATTTGATGTGAATTATCTTTGTTCATATGAGTTTATTAGATTAATAGAAAAGTTAATTGATTATGTGTTTTCAATCCATTTTAATCTAAGAGTTGATTCTAAATGTGTTTTTGTAACTTGTCCTCAAGTTATATGAAAAGTCACATTTAAGTTTCATAAAACTCATAAAAAGTTGGCAATGGTAACAAAAATGAAGAGTCTTGTCCTCATTAAATGGTTTTATGACTCCATAACTTGTCCTCAAGTTATGGAGGTTCAAGAGTCACTTCATTAAATGATAAAATGTGTAACCTTAATTAGTTCCATAAGTTACAAAAATAAAGAAAGGTTACATTCTTTTATTAGTTTAAAGTCTTCCATAACTTGTCCTCAAGTTATGGAACTTGAAGAGTTTTTTTTAATTAAAATTACTTTAAACACATAAGTTATGTAATTAATTAGTTTTGAATATTTTCAAAACTTGCCCTCAAGTTTTGGAATTTGTAAAGTTTTCCCCATGAATACTTTAATTCCATGTTAGCCCTTAGAATTTTAAAAGTTAAAATTCAACCCTTATACTTTATAGTATTATAAGTTAATAATAAATATATGTATAAGAGCAAGTCAGTCTTGCCGTTAGTAGACCTCATTCACGAAGCCGGTCTATAAGAGGGGTATAAGGTTACTGCCTATAAAATGGCAGTTTAATGGGTGTCCACTCTCACCCACCGCTTCCTTGACTGGAGGAGGGTCGTTAGCCGAACGGGTAGGACAAGGACTATAATTCTCCCTTCATTAAAAGTATTAATGATAAATACTAAGTAACTAAACACTTATAAATTCTCAATCTTAGTTACTTAGGAAAATGTGAATAAGGTGCTAATCCATGAAATTACACTTTGCACTTTGTTTAAACCGTTAGTGGAGCGTGTGTGGTTAACCGGCACACTAACCTGGATTTAACAAAGTAGGCAAAGGGTAACTTAATATTTATCATAGTATCGGTGGAGCTCGTGTGGTTAACCGGCACATCGATTGAGGGGTAAATATTAAGGGTACCAAGTATATTTGCATGGTTACTTCACACCTTGTTTTGTGATCCTCGGCATCCCAGTCACAAACCCTGAAGGGTACACTCGAGATTGAAACATGCCATTGAAAAGTTCAATGAATCTCAAAAGATCTAGGAGTTTCAAATCCAATTAAAAACCTAATTACATTATTTCGTTTTTCATGGTGGAAATTGGTAAATCGTCATTTACCTACCTTCAACTATTTTATAACTCGGATTACGGCATCCCTCTTCCAGTTATAAATAGGTTGTTGGATCCTAGCCTTAATATTTCATATTGGGTGTTATATTAAGGACTTTAGATCAATTATCTTGAATATCTCCCAAAAGATGTCTAGTTCAGACATCTATGATCTTCCCAAATCTCTTGAAACTTTACTTCCTCCACCTCCTCCAATTATTCTCCCTAACCCACAAGTTCAAGGTCACTCAAGCCCTAATGGCAAGCAAGGTCTATGTGTGATCACATCTTAGAGATGAAGTCACATATTGACAAGCTGGGAGAGTTGGGTGTCAAAGTCTTGAGAAAGTTGGATGTTCAATCACTTTCTAAGTCACATAGTGAGTTCCTTTGGGACTACTATGAAACAGACTATGACATGAACCTTAATGATCATATCTATTTGCTTGGTGCTGCTGAATCAGCAATGATTTGGAACGATAGTAAAGAAAATTTGATTAGAAGATCAACTTCCCAAAAACTTTATGGACAGTGACAATGGTGACACTGGAAATCCAGAAAAAGCATTCTCTTCCCAATGGAAAGGGATTGGCCATAGTCAACCCGATTGACCAAATGGTAAAGAGAAAGGCTAAGTCTGAGATAGTCCCATTACCAAAGGGTGCATATGTTTATTTTGCCAAAGGAAGGGGCGTTGATTGCAAAGCTGCCAAATTTACCTAAGGATGTTAAAGTCAATAAGTTTGACTCTACATCAGGTAGAGCCCATTATCTAACTCTGTTAAGTTCTATTCTGAGATCCTCATTACATGATGTGACTGGGTCACATGTTGATGTTTTAAGAATCAAAGAATAGAGAGAAATCTTAAAGGAAGTATATGTTGATTCTGATCGCGAAGGTGGATTTCGATCGCATCAGAATTTTGAGCAAGGAATAGATAACAACAATTTTCCATGTGGATTGTAAGGATAAGTTTTTCCGCAAAGTTTTAAAATAAAAGAAAATTGTTTAATTTTATTTATTTGAAGTATCCTTACAATGGTATTTGTGGAAAATTGTTGCTTATATGATTCCACTGACAGCAATATTGGAAAATGGATTTGATTCTTTCATTTGTGGTAGTGTCTAAATTTACCAAATCAGGAAAGTTCCTCATCGCCCAAGTTTCAATTGGACCGAAACTTGGAATCATGCAAGTTGAATAGTATGATGAATGAGAACTTTCAAGCATTGGAAAATCAAGACTAATTACTTGTTCACATGGATGTGTGAGTCAAGTGAAGGACTAAAGGGATCGAGTACACATTCTTGTGCACTGGTCATGTCCACCACAAAGCTCGTTAAGACTATTTGATTTACTAAAGTTTAGTAAATATGGTTATACTTACAAGTTTAAGTATAATTCCGCAACATTGGAAAAGTCTCAATGTATGGCAGAACGAATGAGAAGAATCAAATTAGGCAGAAAGATAAAAGTTTTCTCAAATCTGAAAGATGGGAGAGTACTTTAGTATCATGTTTTGTGATCATATTAATGATTTAAGAACCACATCACAATTGGTCTTCTAAGGACATCTTAGTGCATTCTTATGACTAAGAAGAGGAGTCATGAATTGTTGAAATAGTTAAATCAAGGAGATGAGTCATACTTCGTTTCAAAACAAGTCTTAGAGTCATACTCCAAGACTATAAGTTGAGTGGCATATCTTAAAGAAAGGTTTATAACACTTATCAAATGTAAGAGTAAAAGTGTCCTACTCTTGTACATTTGAAGTTGGTAAGTTGTGATGTTTTGGATTAAACAAAGACCAACTAAGGCCAATTGTGTGAAGTGTTTGTCTTGATAAAGAATCCGCACTATCTCTTGAATATTTGGCAAGATAGTCTTATATGTCAAGAGGACAGTGGGCGTCTTAAAGATCCTAAAAAGAATTTCAAGAACTAATCAAGAATAAAACCTGAGGTTCTTCACTAGCACACGACTTGAGGTTTATAACCTATCATGTTGACATATTCTGTGCCCATTCCAGTTAAAGTTGGCTTTGCATAGGAGTTCTGAAAGTTCTCAATTGGTTGCATAACAACTTGGAAGCAATGGCAGGCCCTGTACTGCCAGGTGGCAAGAAGTTAAGATTACATAAGTTCAGTCCATATGAGTTTAGATTTGTCATTATCCTTGTCTTGTGACTATGGTTTTGACGATTCACATGGATAAGAACACATACACCATAAAATCTAAGGGTCATAAGGTTTCTCTCCGATTCATGAAAATGATGGTGAGGAAACACTTCCACCAAGTAGATTTGAAGCAGATGGTAAAAGGTCTAAACAATTGAGACTATGATTACGAAATCCCTTTTCATAGTTCTGAAATTGTTTAGACACACATGCATGCTATCTAAGGAAAGGTGTATGATTTTGATAAAGTTTTATCAAAGCATCTCATATCAGAAATCTGAACTTTGGTAAGGAAGTCAATAAAGTATTGATTTCTAGAAGTCCAGCTGATTTCTGAGTACATGTCAAAGCTAGTGGGAGCATAAGTGTTATGCTAATAATCATCATGTTAGTGGGAGCATGATAATTATTATTAGTGTTGCAAGTTAGCAATGTTAATTATAGAAAACAAAAGTTTCAATTCGTGAGGCTGCAGGGATTGAAAAAGTTGTTTTGCTATAATTAAGGGAGAGGATATACTTCATTTCAGTTCTAAATGCTTAGATTGAGACCTTAATCATCTTTAGTCAAGAATATATATATATATATATATATATATATATATATATATATATATGTATATATATATATATATGTGAATTTCATGTTGGATTGGTTCAACTTAAGGAAATTCTATATATTGCGTTCTCAAAATTCGATTATGATTACGACATCCCTCTTCATAGTCAAATTTTGAAAACATGGCAAATAAAAATATTGTAGCAAAATACTAGTCTAGAATCATGTCTTTATGTGAGACATCATGAATCGTGTACCATTTGCTTTGGGTACAGGATCGATTGCATGTGCTATAATATTTGTCATTTCTAAATTTTTCCAAATGCCCAGAGGCATTAAGAAGGGAAAAGGTCTAGAATTGGATATGACTAAAATGATTAAGCAATTGTCGAGGACAATCTGAGGTTTACCAAAGATTGGTTGCTCAGGGACAGTTGGAAGTATAGTGCTAAATTTTGGAAGGACCATATTGACATATTCTGAAAAGAGGCATCTCTTATTCAGAAGTGATAGTCAAAATGAGAATATGGAGTTGTCTCCATAGGTGGAAGTTATCTGTGTAAGATTAGAAAACTTAATGCAAGAAGCATGTCCAAAGCAATGTACTTTGAATATGAGACTTAGTTTCCATGGAGTTGATCTCCATTGGAATACCTTATAATGACTGTTGACAAGTCTTTGTGACTTTGTACATATTCATTACAGGAGGGTCAGTGCATATAAGTTTAAAATCTAAACAGATTTCGATAAATGATAGGAATTTGAAATTCTCACATTTTTCGATAAGGATTTGGGAGTGTGAAATTAGAATCATTGAAATTATGTTCAATTGGTTTATTTCACAAAGTAAGGATCATAGACAAACATAGAGTGCATACTTGGTGTATGGCAAAGCTATTGTTTAAGAAAAACATAGTGTACATGCTTGGAGCATGGGACAACTAGTGTTTTTAATTCAAGTATAAAGTTGATAAAACTGAAACAATGAATAATGAGTAATCAGTATGGTGATAAATAAAAGTGTTTATTTATATTCATAGGGTTTGATACCATATTTGATTCATTTATTCTTGTGTTTCACTTTGCATGTTTTGACTTCCAGAATAACTAAGCCGCTCTTCCTGAATGATTAAGTTATTCAAACCATCCACAGTCGGTCATATGTTGGAAGTAGATATGAATCAAGACTGTCATGGGTTGGTTTGTAGAGGTCCAAGTTGGTGGACAAAGTGGCGCTACAACACTCATGAGTGCTCATAAGTTCTGAGTATTGGATTCAACCCGCGCTCATTTGAATCACTTCATGGATTTTATCATGAGTGATCATGAGACGATAATATCTTATATTCTTCAAACCTAGAGATATGAGTTGTTACTATGAGTTGGTTGTACATTGATTGCACGAAAACGCATTCGGTAACTCGATGTTATAAAACGTGCCTTTGTGTATGATTCAACAAGTAGTAGAACAAGCCATATGAGTCGAAGTTTATCCATTCCTTTTACCTTCGGGATAAAAGCGATATATGTGCGCCCCTCGATGATTTAAAGATGATACATGTGAGTGCTTGGCCAAGCCAGGACTGATTTGATTTGTTCAATCAGTCAGTCATCATGAATCGGAAATCGAGAAACAACAAATGGACAGAGAGAATGATTGATAATCCATGTCTCAGTCCATATGATATCTAGAATGGAGGAATATATGATCCCTTATCTAATGGACAAGTCATTGACAAATGTCAGAGTTCATCGACAAGGTCAGAGTTCGACAGAAGCTTTTGAGAGCTACGATTGCTGATCGGTTCTTGAAGTCATACGCAATAATAGTTTTAGACTTATCCAAGTGGGAGACTGTTGGATTAATGTCTAAGTCCATAACTATAATTGATAAGACTTGACCCGACCCGGCATGGTCCATTTGGGTTGCATGGCATCATGCATTTGGATAGACTATAATGAGAGAAATAATACTTAAGGTTGGTTAATATATTATAAGTTCTAATATATTAATATGGTTATTTAATTAGTATTGATCAAGAATTAATTTGGAATTAATTAAGTGATCAAAAGGAGACTAATTAAATATATGGGTTGATTGTGTAAATCATTCATTCTTATATATGTGGGCTTGTGATCCAAGATTCCTTATGTTGGACTAAGTCCATGGGGTGACCCATGGATACTCCATGGAGGTTAAAATCCATGGAGCATAAGGAATGGGTAAAGTTATGAGTTACATGGTGTAACCCTAATAGCCACCATATAAAAGAATCCCATGGCTCAAGAAATCGGGCACTAATGTGTGAATATGAGGGCTAGACGATTTCAAGGAGTGTTCCATTTCTCTCAAGTCATTCCATGTGCATTTGGTGTTGTGTGAACCATTTGAGGTGTCACACTTGGGGCACTAGGCACTCAAGCTTCATGGAGACAAGCTACATCAAACAAAGGTATGTATTCTATCCATTTGATTACCCAAGTATCAAGTATTGTATGCTAGATAGGGTAATACCTTGGAAAGTTCATAATTGCATGTATAATAGAGAAAACATAGATCCAAGGTATTTAGGGTTGCATGTACACTTAGGAGTGTTAGAATGCGCAAAACCCATCAGTATGTACACTTAGCGTACAGCCGAGTACGCCCTGCGTACTTTGACAATTGAGCTTGGCGTTGTTTGGGCCTCGGGTTGGGTCGTTTTCTTGGACCTTGTTGATTTGGGCTATAGTGGGCCATCTGAAATTAGGTTTTTGGTCTATGGATCAATCTAGGCCAGGGGTAAAGTGGTCATTTTACCCCAAGTATGGATTATTGGTTATAGTTTGGAACCCAATTAGTGATTGGGTGTTAGTTTTCTCTGATAGCTCGAGGAGTCGTCAGGGCAGCAGCTAGGGATTTCTTTCTATGAGATTTAGCATTTGAGGTTAGTGTCCTCACTGGGTTTAGTGGGTCTAAGGCACCAATGCCAGCCCTTATTAATTATGCTAGGATGCTAGGAGTCTGCGATACCCTTGCTTGTATTATGTGTTGCTATGTATATCGGGCGAGGCTCGTTGTCGGGCGAGGCCCAAGGACTGGAACATATGCTAGTGTTTATGATCATTATATGTGTTATCAAGTTTATGTGATATATCATATGTGTATAGTGGGCGAGGCCCAGTGACATGCGAGGCCTGAGAAAAATAGATCGGTACACCGAGCGAGGCTCGTTGCCGGGCGAGGCCCGCTGTCGAGCGGGGGCCTAGTATGTAATTTATTATGTATGGTATAGGGTAGTTTGGGAAACTCACTAACCTTTGTGCTTACTGTTTTCAGTTTATGTTTCAGGTACTTTTGGTAGCAAAGGGAAGAGCTCGGGTTGACTGCATCGCACACACGATTGGGATTCCGCATATGATGTTTTACTCTGATTTTATATGATCTTTCATACATTGGTTATTTGAGATGTATGGATGATAATTGGAAATACTATTTTATCTATTTTAAAAATGAAATTTTTGGGACCATATTTTGGGATGTTACACTCATATTATTTCTTTATACAACCCTGTGTTCTTTGGTTATACAAATATGCTCAGATACATGATCTTAAGTGTATAACCATAAGTATCTAATATTACTTAGGATTATAACCTATGCAATCCTATCTTTTTCTTTCTCTAAGTCATGCTGAGATGCATTACAAATACATATAACATACATACATGCATATAAATATATATAACATAATTAAAGGAGAGGGTGAGAGATATAACTCAACATGTTAGTTAGTGAGAACTAACTACTCTTTTTTGACTCCTTTATTCAATCGATGCACCTTCGCTTATCTTTTTACTCAATGCTTATTCATACAACAATTCAAGTTCCTTAGAACTTGTTTTAGCCTATTAAGAGCTTATCTACTTCTTAATGTCAAATTGATCACGTAGTCGATCATAATTCTAACATTTCATTATAAAACTCTTAATCTTATTTACTCAATGAATTAAGTGTTGTATTAGGTGTCTAAGCCAATAACTAATTTGTTATATACTTGATTTAAAAGTAAAGTCCTTTTGGGTTGCCATCAAAACTAGTAATTGACTAGAACGACTTTTCAAGAGAGAGGTTGATTTATTGGTTTATTATATGATTAATAAATAGCAATAAATATTTTTTTAATATATTATGAGATTAATATATTAATTTGAAATAGTATTATTTAACTAATAATTAATCAGAACTTAATTGGAATTAATTTTTGGATTAATTGGATTAGTTAAAAGTGTGGGGACTTAAGCTTTAATTGTTCAATAGTTGAACAAAAGAGGTTCTAGAACCTTCCAAGAGTTATGGGCGGTTTTTAGGAGCTTTTTTAAGGATCTTAGATTAATCCTTAAAGATAATTAAGGAGTTGGATAATTACCAAATTTGAAATAATAGCATTATATTCAAATTAGGGTTTCCAAGGCTCCTTGTATCAGCTATAAATAGAGCCCCTTGGCTCCTCATTTTTGGACACCGCTTCTACCAAAGGAATAGCCGAAAATCATACTCCCTCTCCTATCTCCTCAAGTCTCCTGATTTGCTAAGGTTTGGTTACAAACCATTAGAGGGATTAGAATTCTGGTGCTTGCTTTCTAAGAGCTTTTTGAAGAAGGATTTGGTTGATTATTTGCAATAATAATCAAAAGGTATGTAAATCCTAATCCCTTGTAATTTTCGATTATAGTAGGGTTTCCTTTAGGGATATTTATGTTCATATAGTGTTGCTATCATAGAGAAGACTTAGATCCAAATAGGTTCCTTATCAACTTAAGGGTTAAGTTTTTCCGCCACATGTTTTAATAATAACCTATAAAACCCATCAGCGACATCAGAGCCATATTTTTCTATTTGATTTTGCATAATGGTGAATAGATTAAAATTAGGGTTTATAGAAATTAAACTCTAACGGACATGGATTTTCGATTTTGCTAGAGTTTCTTGAAACCCTAGCCTCCCTAACCGTATTTTCGAAAATAGGGGGTTTCTTTAGGGTTTTATCTTGTTTCCTTAATTATTATTTTAAAAGCCTTAAAATTTGAAAAATTAAAACCTGATAAATACAACCCTAATTTTCGTAAATTAGAATTGTTTGGATTACGATTAAATTTGATTAATTTTATTAATTGTTTAATAGTAAATAATTATTTAATCTATAAATAATTTAAATGAATTTAGTAAATAGATAATTAAAAGATAAAGATTAAATCATAATTGGTTTAAATTTAAGTGAATTAAAAAGTTTAATTTAGATAATTAAAAGTTTAAACCTTGTATTTTGAAATGTTTTAATATATATATATATATATATATATATATATATATATATATATATATATATATATATATATATATATATATATATATATATATATATATATATATATATTAAAAGTATAAAAAAAAGTCAGTCAAATCAATAGTAAGCCTCATTCACTAAACCATGCTATAAAGAGTGTATAAGGAAGCGACCTATAAAATGGCCATTGAATGTGTTGGATTAATGTCTAAGTCCATAACTATAATTGGTAAGACTTGACCCGACCCGGCATGGTCCATTTGGGTTGCATGGCATCATGCATTTGGATAGACTATAATGAGAGAAATAACACTTAAGGTTGGTTAATATATTATAAGTTCTAATATATTAATAAGGTTATTTAATTAGTATTGATCAAGAATTAATTTGGAATTAATTAAGTGATCAAAAGGAGACTAATTAAATATATGGGTTGATTGTGTAAATCATTCATTCTTATATATGTGGGCTTGTGATCCAAGATTCCTTATGTTGGACTAAGTCCATGGGGTGACCCATGGATACTCCATGGAGGTTAAAATCCATGGAGCATAAGGAATGGGTAAAGTTAAGAGTTACATGGTGTAACCCTAATAGCCACCATATAAAAGAATCTCATGGCTCAAGAAATCGTGCACTAATGTGTGAGTGTGAGGGCTAGACGATTTCAAGGAGTGTTCAAGTTTCTCTCAAGTTATTCCAAGTGTATTTGGTGTTGTGTGAACCATTTGAGGTGTCACACTTGGGGCACTAGGCACTCAAGCTTCATGAAGACATTCTACATCAAAGAGGTATGTATTCTATCTTGTTATATTTATTATTTTGTATGCTAGATTAGGATAATACCTTGGATGTTCATAATTGTATGTATAATAGAGAAAACATAGATCCAAGGTATTTAGGGTTGCATGTACACTTAGGAGTGTTAGAATGCTCATAACCCAACAGTGGTATCAGAGCCTAGGCTTGTTTTCTTGTTATACTTGCAAAAGTAGCTGAAAAATCGACTTGGATGCATATATTCGATTGTTTTGGCTGGAATTGGACTAGGAACATTACCCTAAGATGTTTTTGCGAACTTGTTTTTGATGTGGTAATGTTCATGCTAATCCAATTTCTAAGATAATTGTCATAATTTCAAGATTTGTATTAGTTTGTATGTTCATGCTAATTTCTTGAAGATTGATGATTTGAATTATCTTGTTCTTATGAGGTTCTTAGATTAATAGAAAAGTTGTGTGAAATAGTTGTTTTCAATCCATTTTAATCTAAGAGTTGATTCCAAAGTGTGTTTTTGTAACTTGTCCTCAAGTTATATGAAAAGTCACATTTAAGAATCATAAAACTCATAAAAGTTGGCAAATGTTACAAAATGAAGAGTCTAGTTCTAATTAAATAGTTTTATGACTCCATAACTTGTCCTCAAGTTATGGAGGTTCAAGAGTCTCTTCATTAAATTAAAAAAAAGTGTAACCTTAATTAGTTCCATAAGTTACAATAAAAAAAAGTTATTTTTTTATTAATTAGTTTAAAGTCTTCCATAACTTGTCCTCAAGTTATGGAACTTGAAGAGTTTTTTTTTTTTTTTTTTAAATTAAAACTACTTTAAACTCATAAGTTATGGAATTAATTAGTTTTGAATAGTTTCAAAACTTGCCCTCAAGTTTTGGAATTTGAAAAGTTTTCACTTATGAATACTTTAATTCCAAGTTAGCCCTTACAATTTTAAAAGTTAAAATTCAACCCTTATACTTTTTAATATTATAAGTTAATAATATTTATATATATATGTATAAGAGTAAAGTCAGTCTTACCGTTAGTAGGCCTCATTCACGAAGCCGGTCTATAAGGGGGGTATAAGGTTACTGCCTATAAAATGGCAGTTTAATGGGTGTCCACTCTCACCCACCGCTTCCTTGACTGGTGGAGGGTCGTTAGCCGAACGGGTAGGACAATGACTATAATTCTCCTTTCATTAAAAGTATTAATGATAAATACTAAGTAACTAAACTCTTATTAATACCCAATCTTAGTTACTTAGGAAAATGTGAATTTGGTGCTAACCCATGAAATTACACTTTGCACTTTGCTTAAGTCGTTAGTGGAGCGTGTGTGGTTAACCGGCACACTAACCTGGACTTAACAAGGTAGGCAAAGGGTAACTTAATATTTATCATAGTATTGGTGGAGCGTGTGTGGTTAATCGGCACACTGATTAAGGGGTAAATATTAAGGGTACCAAGTATATTTGCATGGTTATTCACACCTTGTTTTGTGATCCTCGGCATCCCAGTCACAAAACCTGAAGGGCACACTCGAGATTGAAACATGCCTTTGAACAGTTCAATGAATCTCAAAGATCTAGGACTTTCAAATCCAATTAAAACCTAATAAATTATTTCGTTTTTCATGGTGGAAATTGGTGAATCGTCATTCACCTACCTTTAAATATTTTATAGCTTGGATTACGGCATCCCTCTTCTAAGTTATAAAATAGTTTGTTGGGTCCTAGCCTTAATATTTCATATTGGGTGTCATATTAAGGACTTTAAATCAACTATCTTGAATATCTCCCAAAAAGATGTCTGGTCTAGACATTTATGATCTTCCCAAATCTCTTGAAACAAGCTTTCCTAAATGAAGATGATGTCCCATGGATATCATACTTCTTTCACCTCCTCCAATTATTCTCCCTAACCCACAAGTTCCTAAAACGTTTAAGGTCACTCAAGCCCTATTGGCAAGGCAAGGTCTAGGTGTGATCACATCTTGGAGATGTAGTCACATATTGACAAGCCGGGAGAGTTGGGTGTCAAAGTCTTGAGAAAGTTGGTGGCTCAACTACTTTCTAAGTCACATAGTGAGTTCTTTTTGGAATCCTATGAAACAGACTAAGACAAGACCCTTAATGATCTTATCTATTTGCTAAGATCAACTTCCTAAAACGCTATGGACATTGACAATGATGACATTGGATATCCAGTAAAGCTCTCTCTTCCCAATGGAAAGGGATCGGCCATAGTCAACTCGGTTGACCCAATGGTAAAGAGAGAGGAGAAGTCTGAGATAGTCCCATTATCAAGGGTCCATAGGTAACTATTGCCAAAGGAAGGGGCATTGGTTACGAAGCTGCCAAATTTACCTAAGGATATTAAAGTCAATAAGTTTGGCTCTACTTCAGGTAAAGTCCATTGTCTAACTCTATTAAGTACATGCTGATTCTGATCGCGAAGATGGATTTCAATCGCATGGTTCGGTGATCAGAATTTTGGGCTATTACTTAAGAGTTATGATATTTATATTGCTTAGGAATAGATAACAACAAGGTTTTCATATGGATTGTAAGGATAAGTTTTTCCGCAAAGTTTTAAAATAAAAGAAAAATGTTTTGATTTTATTTATTTTAAATATCCTTACAATGGCATTTGTGAAAAGTTGTTGCTTATAAGATTCCATTGATAGCAATATTGGAAAAATGGATTTGATTCTTTCGGTTGTGGTAGTGTCTAATATTACCAAATAAGGAAAGATTCTCATCACCCAAGGTTCAATTGGACCGAAACTTAGAATCATGCAATTTGTATAGTATGATGAATGAGAACTTTCAGCTTGGAAAATTAAGACTAATTCCTTATGTGAATAAGGAAAGGACTAAGGGATCGAGTACACATTCTTGTGCACTGGTCAAGTCCACCACAAAAGATCAAGAAGACTATTCGTCATGATTTACTTAAGTTCAGTAACTATGGTTATACTTATAAGTTTAAGTATAAGTCTGTAGCATTGGAGAAGTTTCAATGTGAGACAGAACGAATAAGAAGAATCCAAGTATGGCAGAAAGATAAAAGTTTCTCAAATCTGAAAAGATGGGAGAGTACTTTAGTATCATGTTTATGATCATCTTAATGATTTAGAAATCATATCACAATTATTCCTCTAAAGATCATCTTAGTGCATTCTTATGACTAAGAAGAGGAGTCATGAATTGTTGAAATGGTTAGATCAGGAAGATGAGTCATACTTCGTTCCAAAACAATTCTTAGAGTCATACTCCAAGATTGTAACTTGAGTGACATATCCTAAAGAAAGGTTTAAAACACTTGTCAAATGTAAGAGTAAAAGTGTCCTACTCTTGTACATTTGAAATTGGTAAGTTGTGATGTTTTGGATAAAACAAAGACCAACTAAGGCCAATTGTGTGAAGTGTTTGTCTTGATAAAGAATCCGCACTATCTCTTGAATATTTGGCAAGATAGTCTTATATGTCAAGAGGACAGTGGGAGTCTTAAAGATCCTAAAAAGAATTTCAAGAACTAATCAAGAATAAAACCTGAGGTTCTTCACTAGCACATAACTTGAGGTTTATAACCTATCGTGTTGACATATTCTGTGCCCATTCCAGTTAAAGTTGGCTTTGCATAGGAGTTCTGAAAGTTCTCAATTGGTTGCATAACAACTTGGAAGCAATGGCAGGCCCTGTACTGCCAGGTGGCAAGAAGTTAAGATTGCATAAGTTCAGTCCATATGAGTTTGGATTTGTCATTATCTTTGTCTTGTGACTATGGTTTTAACGATTCACATGGATAAGAACACATACACCATAAAATCTAAGGGTCATAAGGTTTCTCTCCGATTCATGAAAATGATGGTGAGGAAACACTTCCACCAAGTAGATTTGAAGCAGATGGCAAAAGGTCTAAACAATTGAGACTATGATTACGGCATCCCTTTTCATAGTTCTGAAATTGTTTAGACACACATGCATGCTATCTAAGGAAAGGTGTATGATTTTGATAAAGTTTTATCAAAGCATCTCGTATCAGAAATCTGAACTTTGGTAAGAAAGTCAATAAAGTATTGATTTCTAGGAGTCAGCTGATGTCTGAGTACATGTCAAAGCTAGTGGGAGCATAAGTGTTATGCTAATAATCATCATGTTAGTGGGAGCATGATAATTATGACAAAGGTTGCAAGTTAGCAATGTTAATTATAGAAAACAAAAGTTTCAATTCGTGAGGTTGCAGGGGTTGAAAAAGTTGTTTTTCTATAATTAAGGGAGAGGAAATTATACTTCATTTCAATTCTAAAAAGCTTAGATTGAGATTTTAATCGTATTTAATCAAGGATATATATATGAATTTCATGTTGGAATGGCTCAACATAAGGAAATTCTATATATGGGTCCATTATTTGCGTTCTAAAATTCGATTATGATTACGGCATCCCTTTTCATAATCTGAATTTTGAGAACTTGGCAAATTGAAATGGAAATATTATAGCAAAAGACTGGTTTAGTCTTTATGTGAGACATCATGAATCGTGTCCCATATGCTTCGGATATAGGATCGATTACATGTGCTATATTCATCCTTTCTAAAATTTTCCAAATGCCTGGGGCATTATGAAGGGAAAAGGTCTAGAATTGGATATGACTAAAATGATTAAGCAATTGTCGAGGACAATCTAAGGTTTACCAAAGATTGGTTGCTCAAGGACAGTTGGAAGTATAATGTTAATTCTGGAAGGACCATATTGACATAATTTGTAAGGAGGCAACTCTTGTTCAGAAGTGATAGTCAAAATGGAATATGGAAATGTTTCAAAGTTAGAAATTATTCAATCTGTGTAAGATTAGGAAACTTAATGAAAGAAGGATGTTTCCAAGGAGCTGATCTCCTTTGGAATGCTCTGTAATGATTGTTGTCAAGTCTTTCTGACTTCGTGCATAATCATTAAGAGGATCAATGCATATAAGTTTAGAATCTAACAGATTTCAGTAAATGGCATGAATTTGGAATTCTTGCATTTGCAGTAAGGATTTGGGACTGTGAAAAGAGGATCATTGGAGTGATGTTCAATTGATCTATTTTACAAAGTAAAGATCATAGACAAACATAGTATGCATACTTGGTGTATGGCATGACTAGTGTTTAGAAAACATAGTATACATGCTTGGAGCATGGGACAACTATTGTTTTAAATTCAAGTATAAAGTTGATAAAACCGAAACAATGAATAATGAGTAATCAGTATGGTGATAAATAAAAGTGTTTATTTATATTCATAGGGTTTGATACCATATTTGATTCATTTATTCTTGTGTTTCACTTTGCATGTTTTGACTTCCAGAATAACTAAGTCGCTCTTCCTGAATGATTAAGTTATTCAAACCATCCACAGTCGGTCATATGTTGGAAGTAGATATGAATCAAGACTGTCATGGGTTGGTTTGTAGAGGTCCAAGTTGGTGGACAAAAGTGGTGCTACAACACTCATGAGTGCTCATAAGTTCTGAGTATTGGATTCAACCCGCGCTCATTTGAATCACTTCATGGATTTTATCACGAGTGATCATGAGACGATAATATCTTATATTCTTCAAACCTAGAGATATGAGTTGTTACTATGAGTTGGTTCTACATTGATTGCACGAAAACGCATTGGTAACTCGATGTTATAAAACGTGCCTTTGTGTATGATTCAACAAGTAGTAGAACAAGCCATATGAGTCGAAGTTTATCCATTCCTTTTACCTTCGGGATAAAAGCGATATCTGTGGGCCCCTCGATGATTTAAAGATGATACATGTGAGTGCTTGGCCAAGCCAAGACTGATTTGATTTGTTCAATCAGTCAGTCATCATGAATCGGAAATCGGGAAACAACAAATGGACAGAGAGAATGATTGATAATCCATGTCTCAGTCCATATGATATCTAGAATGGAGGAATATATGATCCCTTATCTAATGGACAAGTCATTGACAAAGGTCAGAGTTCATCGACAAGGTCAGAGTTCGATAGAAGCTTTTGAGAGCTACGATTGCTGATCGGTTCCTGAAGTCATACTTAATAATAGTTTTAGACTTATCCAAGTGGGAGACTGTTGGATTAATGTCTAAGTCCATAACTATAATTGGTAAGACTTGACCCGATCCGGCATGGTCCATTTGGGTTGCATGGCATCATGCATTTGGATAGACTATAATGAGAGAAATAACACTTAAGGTTGGTTAATATATTATAAGTTCTAATATATTAATATGGTTATTTAATTAGTATTGATCAAGAATTAATTTGGAATTAATTAAGTGATCAAAAGGAGACTAATTAAATATATGGGTTGATTGTGTAAATCATTCATTCTTATATATGTGGGCTTGTGATCCAAGATTCCTTATGTTGGACTAAGTCCATGGGGTGACCCATGGATACTCCATGGAGGTTAAAATCCATGGAGCATAAGGAATGGGTAAAGTTATGAGTTACATGGTGTAACCCTAATAGCCACCATATAAAAGAATCCCATGGCTCAAGAAATCGTGCACTAATGTGTGAGTGTGAGGGCTAGACGATTTCAAGGAGTGTTCAAGTTTCTCTCAAGTTATTCCAAGTGTATTTGGTGTTGTGTGAACCATTTGAGGTGTCACACTTGGGGCACTAGGCACTCAACTAACTAAAAACTTTTCTTATCGTATAGATGTTTACTTCCAGTGGTGATGCTTCTACTACTCAAGCGACAACCAACAACAACTTCACTCTACTATCAATCCTTTCCAAATAGAAATTAGCCGGTCCACACTACATGGACTGGATGTGAAATCTCAAGATGACTCTTTGATATGAAGGCAAAGTATATGTCCTCAAAAAACCTATTCTCCAAATCGATGAGTTAACTGCTACTCCTGAAGAGCTTGTCGCTTATAAGAAACATTATGATGACGCAACGAATGTCGCTTGCATCATGGTTGCAACCATGGTACCTGAGTTGAAAAAGTCCTACGAGGACTACTGGCCATACGAGATATGCTTGGATCTTGTAGAAAAGTTTCACAAGAAAGCACGTCATGAAAGGTATGAGGTCGTAAATGCGTTGAAGGAATGAGACTCTGTGTGAACCTATGTGTAGAGAATGTAGAGATATGTGGAGCGCTTGGAAAAGCTAAATGTCTCATTTGACAACAAGTTGGCCATAGACATGGTCGTAAACTCCTTGCCTCCCAGTTATGATCAGTTTATCTTAACTTATCATTTGAAAAACACACACACACCACATTGACCCAAATCCACAACTTGTTGCAGACAGTTGAATCAGGGATGAAGAAAACTTAGGTTCCTTCTGCTAAAAGTGCTCTCGTGCTTGCCATTGGGCAAAAAAAGAGAAAAGAAGATGAAGGCTAATCCTCAATCGAACTGGAAGGGAAAGACCCATGTGGATCGTCTACAATGGGTCGAAGGCAAAGCCTAATTCGTATTTCCTGTTGTTAGTGACCCTAACGAGGCCACTTGCTGCTATTGCAATGAAAAGGGCCATTGGAAAACAAGTTGCCCTAAATAATTTCACGACATCAAGGATATCAAGGTCAAGCTATCGTCGACAGGTATATACACTATTCAATTCAATAACTCACAACTTACTCGTTCTTGGGTCCTTGATACAGGATGTGGTTTTCATATTTGTTCTAATTTGCAGGGGCAAAGAGAAAGTGAGGTGGTGGAGCATGGAAGAATAAATTTAATCATGGGGAATAGGCAATCTTCACCTATTACCAAGATTGGAACTTATGGTCTTGTGCTCGGTGTTGATGTTAGAATAGATTTAATTAATTGTTACTATTCGTCAGAAATGATGCGAACCATTATTTCTTTTCATGCATTGTTCAGACAAGGTTTGCGATATTCTTTTGATGATATGAATGGTTGTATTTTAGCTTATAAAAATGGTGTTTTTTTATGTTCTAAACCTTTACCTTGTAATGGTGTGTATGAAACTATAATGTGTGTTGATAACTTAGGCAATGGTGTATTTCACATTGATTCATCTAATGGTGTAGACAAAGCATACTTGTAGCATTGTCGACTTGGACACATTAACAAGAAACGCATCCCCCAACTCCAAAGGGATGGAGTGTTGGAATCATTGGACATAAGGTCAGAAGATGAATGTGAGTCTTGACTTTTACCTAAGATGACAAAATCACCTTTCACCGGTTCTTGTGAAAGAAGTGAAGGTTGTTGGATCTCATACACAGAGATTGATGGGTTTTGAGCATTATAACACTCCTATGGTGTACATGCAACCCTAGAAACCTTGGATCTATTTTTTCTCTAATATTCATGCAAATTTGATTTTCCAAGGTTCTAATCCTAACTAGAATGGCATGGGGTACATGTAATATAAAAATAGTAGAATGACATACCTTTCTTGTAGCTTGGATTCCTTAAGACCTTGTGAGCCTAGCACCCCAAATGTGATGCCTCAAATGTTTCACACAACACCACAACTCTTAGAATAAATTGAGAGAATAACACTTTCACTCAAAATCGGCTAGCCCTCCTTGTTCTTGTCTTAGTGGCTGATTTTGCTTACCATGAGGTTCCTTATATAGTGTGTCACATGTAGGGTTACACCATGTAAACCCTAATGTGAATGACTTTTCATTTTCCCATGATCCATGGGTTATAACCTCCATGGAGCATCCATGGAGCACCTAATGGGTCCTAGCCTAATCTAGTGAATCATGAACCATAAACCCACTATATAAGAATGAATGATTTACATAATCAATCCTCACATATTTAATTAGTCTCTTTTGATCACAAAATTAATTCCAAATTAATTCTTGATCAATACTAATTAAATAATATGATTTCATATTAATATATTAGAACTTATAATATATTAACAAACGGTAAGTGTCCTTTTCTCATTTTGCCTATCCAATTGTTATGATGCCATGCAACCCAAATGGACCATGCCAAGTCGGGTCAAGTACATAGTAAATATATTTATGGACTTAGACACCTTATCCAACAGTCTCCCACTTGGATAAGTCTAATAACTATAGTTACAGGTATGACTTCAGGAACCGACCAGCAATCGTAGCTCTTTCAAAGTCTCGCGGAACTAAGATGACCTGCCATTTAAGATAAGTGATCATATAGTCCTCCGTTCTAGATATCAGCCGGACAAATACATGGAACAATGTCGTACTTATTGTCAAGCAGTTTGTTTCCCGATTTCCCGACTTGTTTGACATAGAACTAAGCTGAACACATCAATTTGGTTCTGACCGGGCCCGACACATAGGTCAAAACAAAATCATCGAGGGGCCTAGATATCGCTTTTAATCCTCCAAGGATTGAAAGGAACAGATAAACTTCGACTCATATGCTTGTACTAACTACTTGTTGAATCATACACAAAACCACGTTTTATGACATCGAGTTACCGTTGCGTTTTCGTACAATCAATGCACAACCAACTCATAATCAAAAACTCATATCTCTAGGTTTGAAGACTTGTATGATATTATCGTCTCACGATCATTCGAGATAAATTCCATGAAGTGATACAAGTGAGCGTGGGTTGAATCCAATACTCGGAACTTATGAGCACTCATGAATGTTGTAGAAACTTTTGCTATGTCTAACATCTTAGACATCTACAAGCCCAATTCATGACAGTCTTGATTCATACCTACTTCTAACATATGACTGATTGTGGAGAGTTTGAATAAAGTAATTATTCTGGAAGTTAAAACATGCAAAATTGAAACAATAGTAAACAATTGACACAAGATAGCAACACTTTACTTATAAATAAACAACAACTTTTATTTAATCATGAAATGTCAATTTCATTTTACAAGTTTCAGAAATAGCTATCTAATCTATAAAACTAATATCATCCTTCAGCCCGATGCGCCTCGCATGCTGCAAATGCTTAACCCTACACAGTCCCTTCGTGAGGGGATCTGCTGGGTTCTCATCCGATGATACCCTCTTTACCACGAGGAGTCCTTCTTCTATCCGATGTCTAATGAAGTGGTATTTTCTGTCGATGTTACTGGATCTTTCATGATCCCTTGGTTCCTTAGCTAAGGTAACTGCACCCTAATTATCACAGAAAATCTCCATAGGCTACTTAATAGCTTGTGCAACTCCAAGGTCTCCAATGAAGTTCTTTAGCCATATTGCCTCCTTTGCTGCCTCTCTTGCTGCTATGTACTCTGATTCGCAAGTTGAATCAGCTACTATTTCCTGCTTGGAACTTTTCCAAGTAATTGCTCCTCCATTTAGGGTAAAGACCCAGTCCGACTGAGAGCGGAAATTATCCCTATCAGTCTGGAAGCTAGCATCACTATACCCCACAACTCTCAAGTCATCACTCCCACCAAGGGTATGGACCCAGTCCCTAGTCCTCCGTAGGTACTTGAGAATATTCTTCACCGCAGTCCAGTGAGCCTTGCCCAGATTCCCTTGATATCTGTTGACCATGCTCAAAGCAAAGGCCACATTAGGGCGAGTACAATTCATAGCATGCATGATCGAGCCTACAGCGGAAGCATACGGTACTCGACTCATCTCAGCTATCTCAGCCTCTGTACCTTGGGCTCTGAGTCTTACTCAGTTTCACGTTATTCTGGATTGGTAAGTCTCCTTTCTTGGAATCCTGCATGCTGAACCTTTTCAGCACCTTATCCAAGTAGGTACTTTGACTAAGTCCAATTAGGCTCTTACTCATGTCTCTCAAAATCCTTATCCCTAGGATATAGGCAGCTTCTCCAAGGTCCTTCATAGCGAAACACTTCCCAAGCCAGGATTTAACCTCCTGCAAGTTTGGGAAGTCATTTCCTATGAGTAGTATGCCATCCACATACAATACCAAAAAGCTAACTATACTCCCACTAGCCTTAACATAAACATAGGACTCATCTTCGCTCCTCGAAAAACCAAACTCTTTGACTTTCTCATCGAAACAAAGATTCCATCTGCGAGATGCTTGTTTCAATCCATAGATGTATTTCTCAAGCTTACACACTCTATTAGGGTGCTTTGCGTCGACAAAACCCTCTGGCTGACTCATGTAAACATCCTCAGCCAACTTCCCATTAAGGAAAGCGGTTTTGACATCCATTTCCCATATTTCATAATCATGAAATGCAGTTATGGCTAGCATAACCCTAATAGATTTAATCTTCGCTACTGATGAGAAGGTCTCATCATAGTCAACTCCCGGAGTTTGAGTAAAGCCCTTCGCAACCAGTCGCGCTTTATAAGTGTGTACATTCCCATCCATGTCGGTCTTCTTCTTGAAGATCCATTTGCACCCGACCATCTTACGACCCGGTACATTGTCAACCAAGTTCCAAACTTGATTGTCATACATGTACTGAATCTTGCTGTCCATGGCCTCTTTCCATTTGGCGGACTCAGGGCCTGCCATGGCTTCCTTAAAGTTGTTAGGTTCATCCAAATTTACCAGTGTACTATCACTGACAAATGCATCATCTGCCGTAGTAATATTAAAACCATAGTAATGCTCAGGTGGATTCCTAACTCTTGTGGAACGCCTCAGAGGTACGAACTCATCAACAGGAGTTTCCTCCTCAGGTTGATTGCTAGGTTTTGAGGTTCCTTCTCCGCTTGACTCTTGAAGTTCTTCAAGGTCAATTTGCCTCCCACTGTTTCCTTGGCTTATAAACTCTCTCTCTCTCTCTCTCTCTCTCTCTCTCTCTCTCTCTCTCTCTCTCTCTCGAAAGACCCCTCTTCTTGCCACAAAGACCACATTCTCATTGGGTCTGTAGAAGAGGTAACCAAAGGATTTCTGTGGGTAGCTGATGAAAATACACCGCTCACTACGAGGTTCGAGCTTGTCCTGAGCCTCACGTCTCACGAAATCCTCGCAACCCCAAATCTTGATGTGGTCTAAATTAGGAACTTTCCCAGTCCACATCCCGTGAGGTGTTTTGGCAACCTGCTTGGTAGGGACTAGATTTAGGATATGGGGGGCAGTCTCTAAGGCATACCCCCAGAATGAGATTGGTAACGAAGCTCGACTCATCATGGAACGAACCATGTCCAACAAGGTTCGATTGCGCCTCTCAGCCACACCATTAAGTTGTGGTGTTCTGGGAGGTGTCAGTTGTGAAACAATTCCACATTCCTTAAGATAGTCAAGGAACTCTGTACTAAGATACTCTCCTCCTCGATCGGATCGGAGTATCTTAATGTTCCTGCCCAGCTGATTCTCCACTTCCTGTTTAAGCTCTTTGAACTTTTTAAAGGTTTCTGACTTATGCTTGATTAAGTAGACATAACCATATCTACTGTAATCATCAGTAAAAGTCACATAGAAGCGGTTAGCATCCCTTGTGGCGGTTCTGAAGGGTCCACACACATCTTTATGTATGAGGTCCAACAAACCTTCACCCCTAGCACAAGTACCAGTGAAGGGTGACTTTGTCATTTTTCCAAGAAAACAAGACTCGCAACTATCATCTGACCTTAAGTCAAATGCCTCCAAGACTCCAGCCTTCTGGATTTGGCCTATGCGCTTCTTGTTAACATGTCCAAGACGACAATGCCACAAGGATGCTTTATCCGAACTAGTGGAAGAATCGATATGCAATACATTATTTCCTAAGTTTTCTACAACCAACAAAGTTTCATATACACCATCACATGGTAATGCTTTAAAATAAAGAACATTATTATAAAAAGCATTAATACCACCACATTCATTATCAAATGAAAAAGTAAATCCTTGTTTGTACAAACCATGAAAGGAAATAATATTTCTCGCCATTTCAGACGAGTAACAACACTTATTCAAATATAACACTAACCTACTACTTAGCAACAAAGAATAAACTCCAATCTTGGTAACAAGTGAAGCTTTCCTATTCCCCATGATCAAGCATATCTTTTCGAGCTCCACATCCTCAATTCTTCTTAGGCCCTGCAAATCAGAACATATATGAATACCACAACCTGTATCAAGGACCCAAGAATTATTATGCGGTGAGTTATTAGACAATATAGTGTAAATACCTGTATGGGTAGGTTTGACCTTCCCATCCTAAACATCTTGCAGGTAATTGGGGCAGTTTCGTTTCCAGTGCTCCTTTTCCTGACAATAGAAGCATTGAGCTTCCTTTGAGTTGGAAGAAGGAGTGACAGAACCAACTTTGGTTCCACTTGAAGAGGAGCCATCAAGAGACTTTCCCTTGGTACCCTTCGAAGGGGTCTTCCTCTTCTTCCCTCTACTTTTCCCGATTGCCAAAACAGGGGCGATGTTAGGAGTAGGAGTAGTAACAACCGATTTACCTTTGAGACCACTTTCGGCGGTCTTCAAAAGTCCTTGAAGCTTGCTGAGTGTGACCTCCTCCTTGTTTATGTGATAGGTCATTCGGAACTGATCATAACAAGTAGGTAAGGAGTGCAGTATGAGGTCAATAGCAAACTCCTCGGGGAAGTTCACATTCAACTTCAGCAAACGGTCCACAAACCTTTGCATTTTCTGCATGTGGCCCATGATGGATTCACCATCCTTCATTCGGGTTGTTATCATGGAAGAGATGATTTCGTACCTCTCTTGACGAGCACTCTAATGGTAGCGGTCCATCAGGTCCATGTGCATCTCAAAAGGGTAAAAGTCCTCATAGGACTTCTGGAGTTCAGCTGTCATTGTGGCCAACATGATACATACCACTTTGGTAGCATCTCTCTCATGTGCCCTAAAGTCAGATATCTCCTCTGGAGTAGCAGTAGACTCATCAATTTCTTTCAGCTCCTTGTCGAGGACATATTTCTTGTCCTCGTAACGCAAGACCATCCTGATGTTCCTGATCCAATCATTAAAGTTTGAACCATCAAAGATGACTCTCCCACAAAGGTTCATGGGAGAGAAGGAGCTGGTAGGGTTTGAGCCAGAAGCAACATTGTTGGAAGACGTCTGAAAAGAAGAAAGACAAGTTTAGATTAGATATAGGATCCTTAATAAGACACCCAAATGTAATATTAAGGCTAGGACCCAACACAATACTTTATAAGTTGGAAGAGGGATGCCGTAATCCAAGCTATAAAATATTTGAAGGTCGGCAAATGACGATTCACCAATTTCCACCATGAAAAAGGAAATATGTATTAGGTTTTAATTGGATTGAAACTCCTAGATTCTTTTGAGATTCATTGAACTTTTCAATGACATGTTTAAATCTCGATTGTGTCCTCTCAAGTTTGTGACTGGGATGCTGAGGATCACAAACAAGGTGTGAATAACCATGCAAATTTACTTGGTACCCTTAATCTTTATCACCCAATCAATGTGTCGGTTACCCACACGCGCTCCACCGATCTATGATAAACATTAAGTCACCCTTTGTCACTCTTACTAGTCCATTTAGTGCGCTGGTTACCCACACATGCTCAACCAACGACTTGGTAAGGTACAAAGTGTAATTTCATGGGATAGCACCAAATTCACATTTTCCTAAAGTAACTAAGATTGGGAATTTATAAAAGGTGTAGTTACTTTATATTTATCATTATACTTTTAATGAGAATTATAGTCCTTGTCCTACCCGTTCGGCTAACGACCCTCCACCAGTCAAGGAAGCGGTGGGTGAGAGTGGACACCCATTAAGCTTCCATTTTATAGGCAACAACCTTATACCCCCCTTATAAACCGGCTTCGTGAATGAGGCCTACTAACGGTAAAACTGACTTGATCTTATATATATATATATATATATATATATATATATATATATATATATATATATATATATATATATATATATATATATATATATATATATATATATATATATATATATATATATATTAACTTATAATACTATAAAGTATAAGGGTTGAATTTTAACTTTTAAAACTCTAGGGTTTGGATTTAAAGTTTTCTAAAGTGACTTTACAAATTCCAAAACTTGAGGGCAAGTTTTGAAACTCTTCAAAACTTTTCAACTTCATAACTTATGAGTTTAATGGTTTCATAAAATGAAGACTCTTCATTTTATGTAACCTATGGTCCTTTAATGACTCTTTAAAGAAATGACTTTTGGTAATCCATAACTTGAGGACAAATTAGGGACTCCATCAATAATATTTAGATCAAGAATTACATCATCAAACAATTTGCAAATAATTCCTATGATCTTACTAAAACTCATAAGCATGAACATTCATATCAACTATTTCAAGAATCATATAAACATATATAAAACTTGAAAATTTGATAATAACCATTGAAAATGGATTAGCATAATCATTACACCATCAAAAACAGGTTTTTGTAAGTCCAAAACAGTTTAGGGTAATGATTCTAGTCCATTTCCAGCAGCAAAACTCGAAATTCTGCACACATGGCCTCCTACTCGACGAGTGCAAGAACCTACTCGACGAGTAGGATGCATTTTCAATTGGACTCGTCGAGTCCCCCCATGGACTCGGCTAGTCCACTGAACAGTGAACAGAAATTTCGACTTTTTCAAGCATTTTGCATCAAATATCAAGAAAACAAGCCTAGGCTTTGATACCACTGATGAGTTTTGAGCATTCTAACACTCCTATGGTGTACATGCAACCCTAGAAACCTTGGATCTATTTTTTGTCTAATATTCATGCAAATTTGATTTTACAAGGTTCTCATCCTAACTAGCATGGCATGGGGTACATGTAATATAAAAATGGTAGAATGACATACCTTTCTTGTAGCTTGGATTCCTTAAGACCTTGTGAGCCTAGCACCCCAAATGTGATGCCTCAAATGTTTCACACAACACCACAACTCTTGGAATAACTTGTTCTTGTCTTAGTGGCCGATTTTGCTTACCATGAGGTTCCTTATATAGTGTGTCACATGTAGGGTTACACCATGTAAACCCTAATGTGCATGGCTTTTCATTTTCCCATGATCCATGGGTTATAACCTCCATGGAGCATCCATGGAGCACCCAATGGGTCCTAGCCCAATCTAGTAAATCATGAACCATAAGCCCACTATATAAGAATGAATGATTTACATAATCAATCCTCACATATTTAATTAGTCTCTTTTGATCACAAAATTAATTCCAAATTAATTCTTGATCAATACTAATTAAATAATATTATTTCATATTAATATATTAGAACTTATAATATATTAAAAAATGGTAAGTGTCCTTTTCTCATTTTGTTTATCCAATTGTTATGATGCCATGCAACCCAAATGGACCATGCCAAGTCGGGTCAAGTATATACTAAATATAGTTATGGACTTAGACACCTTATCCAACACAGATGTGTGTGGACCCTTCAGATCTACCATAATGGATAGCAATCGGTTTTATGTCACATTTACGGATGATTATAGCAGATATGAATATATCTACTTAATCGAACATATATCTGAAACCTTTGAAAAGTTTGAACTATTTAAACACGAGATCGGGAATCAATTAGGCTGGATGATAAAAAGTCTTCGATCACACAGAGGTGAAGAGTATCATAGTATCGATTTCTATTACTATCTCAAGGAATGTGGAATAGTTTCACAATTGACTCCTCATAGGACACCACAACTTAATGGTGTGGCTGAGAGGCGTAATCGAACCTTCTTAGACATGGTTCGTTCCATGATGATTCGAGCTTCCCTTCCTATTTCTTTATGGGGGTATGCCTTAGTAACAACCACCCATATCCTTAATATTGTCCCTACTAAAAAGGTTTCCAAAACACCTCATGAGATATGGACAAGGAAAGTTCCCTCTTTAGCCCATATCAAGGTTTAGGGTTGTGAAGATTTCGTTAGACGAGAGACTCGTGACAAGCTAGAAACTAGAACTGAGAGGTGTATTTTCATTGGTTACCCACATAAGTCTTTTGGATACTTGTTCTACAAACCTAGTGAGAACGTGGTATTTGTAGCTCGAATGGGAATCATTCATGAGAGACAACACATATTTAAAGAGGACAGTGGGAGTGCAATTGACCTTGAAGAGATTCAGGGGTCAACCGGTGAAAGAACCTTAGAAGACACTAGCTATCAACCAGAGGAAGAGACTCTTGTTAAGCCCATTGACAATTCATTACCTCTTCGTCGGTCCATTAGGGTTAGCATGCCACCTATGTTCTATTGTTTCCATATAATGTCAGATGGTGACACGTTTATCAGTGATGGTACACTAGTAAATTTGGATGAGCCTACTAACTACAAGGAAGAACTGGCGAGCTCTAAGGCTACCAAATGGATAGAGGCAATGGACAGTGAGATTCAGTCCATGTATGACAACCAAGTTTGGAATTTGGTTGATCATGAACCTGGTCGAAAGACAGTAGGTTGCAAATGCATCTTTAAGAAGAAGACCGGCATGGATGGGAACGTACACACGTTTAAAGAACGACTGGTTGAAAAGGAATTTACTCAAACCTTTGGGGTTGAGTATGATGATACCCTTTCACCAGTGGCTAGGATAAAGTCGATCAGGATAATGCTCCATAGCTGCTTTTCATGATTATGAAATATAGCAGATGCATGTCAAAACAGCTTTCCTCAATGGGAAGTTGGCTGAGGATGTTTACATGAACCAACCAGAGGGTTTTGTACATGCAAAGTTTCCTAATAGAGTGTGTAATCTTGAGAAATCCATTTATGGACCGAAACAAGCATCTTGCAGCTGCAATCTTTGCTTCCATGAGAAAGTCAAAGAATTTGGTTCTCTAGGAGCGTGGATGACTCCTGTGTGTATATCAAAGCTAGTGGGAGTATAGTAACTTTCCTAGTATTGTATGTTGATGACATACTCCTTATGGGAAATGACATTCCGACCTTGCAAGAAGTGAAATCTTGGCTTGCGACGTGTTTTTCCATGAAGGATCTAGGGGAAGCATCCTATATTCTTGGGATAAGGATTCTGAGGGATAGAAAGCAAAAGACTTATTGGTCTTAGTCAAATTATATACTTGGACAAGGTAATAAAACGTTTTAGTATTGAAAATTCCAAGAAAAGGGATCTACCTATTCAGTGTAATGCCAAGTTCAGTAAGACTCAAAGCCCTAGTATAGATGAAGAAATAGTTGACATGAGTCGAGTCCCATATTCTTCGGCTGTAGGATTTATCATGTATGATATCTGTAACACCCTGTTCCGAATAGTTACCTAATACGGGGTGGTGACCCGAAGATCGGGTATCACCAGACTTTGGGCCTTTGAGGAAAAGAGATTTAAACCCAATTGTGTGTGGATAATGTAATTTAGATGATCTGAGAGTTCGGTTTGTGTTTTGGAGCCAAGGGGTATATCGGTAAAGTGGCAGTTTGGGATTTTATGGAAATTGGATTTTTTTTCGGGAAGTTTTAAGGCAAGTATGAGTTGGTAGAAGTGTAGGGCTTCTCCTTACCTTTCCGTGGATATAAGGATCGTCGGAAACAGACTTATAACGAAGAAGTTATGGCATTTGGAAGTTTGGCGGTTTTAGGGTGAAACCGAGTACACGGGGTGTACACAAGTGTACGCAGGGCGTACTAGTGTTAAGGCTAGTACGCGGGGAATACATTGGAGTATGCTTGGCATAGTAAGGAGAAGGATCGTGACACTTAAGGGGAGTATGCTAAGCATAGTGGGAGTAAGCAGGGCGTACTCTAGTTTCATGCAAACCCTAAATGAGGGTGTTGGACCCTATTTAAGCTCCTTATCTTGTCACCTAACCCTAATACCTTCAGCCTCCATCCCTTTTTAACCCTAGATTCGAAACCTAAGTGCATTTTGGTGATTTTGAGCTTGGAAAGTGAATTGTGGGTGGTTTGTGGTGAAGAAGAAGAAGAGGAACACTTGGAGGAGTAGCTTGAGCTCATAGATCCAGGAGTATGTTCCCATTTGCAAGCTTTCTAAGGTAAAAAGGTTATTTATACCTTGATTATCATTTTGGTTGGATCTAATTTATGGTGTTTCTTTGGCATTTTTGAGTCCCTTGAAGTAAATGTGAGCTTTTGATATACTCCAGAAGTAGTGGATGTTAGAACTAAGCTCTAATAAGGTTCCTTGTTCATAAAAATGGAAACTTTATGGAAGATATTGGTCCATGCAAGTATTAATACCCTTATTAAGTTCCTTTTTAAGTGTTGAGTCCCATTAAGGCATGTATGTTAGTAAAGTTGGCAACTTTATTGGTTAAGACCTTGTCTAGGGATCAGATCTATGTTTTGGATATCTTGGCTTAACCCATTAAGGACTTAAAAGTTTGTATTGGGCTCCTGACGAGTACGTTGGTCATACGTGAAGGTACGCTTAGCGTAATTCTGGTTTATACATCAACCGTTTGTAGTCCGTGCTTCAAGATTAAGTATGTGGGGCGTATGTCTCGAGTACGTAGGGTGTACTCCTCAGTTCAGCTAGATTGGGCCTTTTTTAGTGTGGGCCTTGTTGGGCCATTGGGCTTCCGATTTTGGGCCATGGTTAGGTTGTGGTTTTTTCTTGGTTTTGGTCCCATTAGAGTTTTAGGCCCAATTAGGAAGTTTGGGCCATAATCGGCTTTGGGTTGCCATTTGGCCTTTTTGTGCAATTAGGTTGGGCCTTGGTTACGGAGCAAGTAAGAAAAGGGTAAAATGGTCTTTTATCCTTTAGGAAGTTGGTTTATGGAGTGGGCCTCCGATGTTGGGTTTCGGGTTAATTATTGAGTAAGTCTTGTATTTATTGTTAGTTGGTGCGATGTTATCCGGTTCAGTGACCCGAGCAGTCATTTGATTATCAGGGGATTGAGGTGAGTTTTCTCACTGTGTTTAGTGGGTTGAAGGCACCAATGTCAAGCCATGGTTTATTATGCCAGGATGCTAGATCTCTACGTGACTCTTGCAAGTGTATGCATTGGTATGTATACCAAGCGGGGCTGGATGCCAGGTGAGGCATGATGACTGTATTGTATGCTATTATCTTTGTGATTATCGCATGTGTTAGTATGACTATATGTTTATATGTGTATCGACGGGGTCCGATGTCAGGCGAGGCCTGGTGATTGACAGATCTGTAAACTGAGCGGGGCTCAACGTCGGGCGGGGCCCGAGGCCGGGTAGGATTCGATGTCGGGCGGGGCCCGTGGAAGGGCAGGGGCCCAGAATGTGTTTATTATGTATAGTATGTGGTATTTTAGGGAATTCACTAAGCTTTGTGCTTACATTTTTTATGGTTATGGTTTTAGGTACTTTCAGTTCGAAAGGGAAGGGCCCGACTTGATCGCAGCACACCCACCCATGTTTCTGCATTATGATGATTTTGGGATTGTACTCTGATAATTGTTTTCTTATAAAGTGCTTTTGTATATTTGGAAAAAGGATATTAAATGTTGAATTAAATAGAATTAATGTTTTGGTTGGATTTAAAAATGAAAATTTTACCTCATAAATTTTTGGTCGTTAAACTATTACATGTACTCACCCTGATGTCTCTTATGCATTAATCATATCAAGTCGTTTTCAGGGAAATTCTGGAAGAGCTCATTGGACTACAATAAAGAACATTCTTAAGTATTTGAGAAGGACAAAGGAAATGTTTCTAGTACTTGGTGGCAGTGATACATTAAGAGTGGTTGGATATAGTGACGCCAGCTTTCAGACAGATCGATACAACTTTTGTTCTCAGTCGGGCTGGGTGTTTTTGTTAAAGGGTGAAGCAGTTACTTGGAAGAGTTCCAAACATGAAACAGTGGCTGATTCTACTTATGAATCAGAGTACATCAAAACGAGTGAAGCATCAAAGGAAGCGGTTTGGTTGAATAACTTCATCAGTGATCTCGGAGTAGTCCCGACCATCAAGAGCCATTGGAACTTTTCTGTGATAATGAAGGCGTGATTGCTTTCACCAAAGAACCCAAGGATCATGGTAGATCCAAACATATCGATAGAAAGTATCATTACATCAAACATAGGGTTGAATAAGGTCATCTCCTAGTGAATAGAGTATCCTCAGATGATAATCCTACAGATCCTTTCACAAAGGCTCTGAGTAAGGTTAAGCATAACCAGCATGGTAGGAGCATAAGCTTGAGAGATGATATTAGTTTTAGTAGTTAGTTGATAATTCGAAACATGTAACACAATAAATTGTAACACACACAAAAAATCACAATAAATTTAAACTTTTTAAAACCAATCCAGATTCACAAATTGTTTACAAACATAGTTTTCAAAACATTTTGAACATCAGTCTCCCAAAATCATAAGTCATAAACAACAGGATGTGTACGGTCACACCTTCGCCTTTCCTCAATCGTCCGTAGTACCTGAAACATAACCCAAAACTATAAGTCAACGCTTAGTGAGATCCCCCAAGGTACCAACACAAAAAAAGATAACACATATATACAATAATAGTATGACGGGTCCAATCAACCATCAGGTTGGAATACCCCAATACACTATGGGTCCAGTCAACCATCGGGTTAGAATACTCCAGGCCCACTTAACCATCGGGTTGGAATGCAAATCTATAACGAGTCCTGTCATCCTCGACATGGAATACCCTCGGGCCAAATCAACCATCGAGTTGGTATGCCCCCGACCTGTTGGCTTATGCACAAAGCAATAAAGCCTCAACCACTAACCAAATATGTGCACATATAACAGGTAAACATATAAACAGTCTACAGACAGATAGGTAGATCTATAGATCACTAAGCATAGCATCATCCTATATACCAGGATACTGATCGAACAGATCACTACAGCACAATAACATACTATCACATAACAAGATACCAAATCCAAAGGTCCAACCTTGGTGCCTTCGACCTGCAAGTACAGTGAGGAAAACTCACCTCGGAAACTGAACACTACCTGATGAGGACCTGACTTCGAATCTCAGCTCAACCGACACCTAATCATCATCATGACCCAAATCTCAACATAATCCGAAATACCCAAAAATATCCTTATGTAACACCCGTTTATTTATTAGTTAAATAAATAAATTAATGAACGAATGGTAGCCTAAAATAAATAATTATATATGCAGGGTGTTGGGTTCGAGGAGTTAATTGCCACATTTTTTTTAGAAGTCCGGGGTTAAAGCGTGAGTTTGGGACTCATTTTATAAATATTTATGAAGACAGGGGCTCCGTGGTAATTATCGAAAATTATTTTAAAAAGAAATGAGGTGGGAGGGCTGATTATGTCATAATTAAGATATTGGGGGCTGTATAGTAAATTTTGTACCTAAGGTGTAAAGGATTTTAATGCCGAGGGTCTAAATGGTAACTTCTGGGACTTCATTTGAAGGGATTTTTGAGGCTTAGGGGTTGTACGGTAAATTAGGGATTTATTTTGTAAGGAATTATGGAAGGGAGGGCTAAAGGGTAACTTTTGGATTTAAATTGAAAACGAATGTTGTGGGAAGGGACTGAACTTGGAAAAATGAATATAAGTTTGAAGCTCACGGGATTTAAACCCGGTGACCTTCCTTCCCGTTTAAAGCCATCGCTACCAAACCCTAACCCTACTTATCTCTCCAGCCGCCACCCTCACTTCCGGCGCCGCCAACTCCTCTGTTAATGTCGTTGTAGATACCGGAAACCACCATGGAGTTGTCCTGCGATTTAGCTGTCGGCGTGACGTTCGTGTTACTGTTTCATTGCCACATCGCCGCCGGACACCATTGCTGCACCGCTGACGTCGAAGACAAAGCCGCCAAGAGTTGTCGTCTTGGTCGTTGTTGTGGCTAGTCACGGACACTACCACCCCTCGGTCGTGAACGCTATCATTTTCCCCCTTCCGCTTTCGTTCAGGCTGCTGCTAGCCGTCGCCGCCGCCACTCAAACGATTTTCGGTTGCTCCGGTCATCATCAATCACCGCCATCGCCACCCACCACAGGTGGGTGTGGGTTTCCTTTACGAGCAAAATATGAAGTGTGTGTGTGTCTGTTTTTCGTTGTTGTGCACATCGTGTGTGTGTTTGATGGCCGACAACCGCAAAGAACAACCATGGCGCCGCCTTGCTTCCACCTTCGTCGCCACCAGCCACCATGGAAGGTGGCTGTGTGCGTGTTCCACCATGGTTTTAGGTGTGTAGGGTTTTGATGTACTATGTTGCATATATTGTTTGGCCGGATTTTGTTGGAACGCCACTGCCACCACCACCTCCGGTGGTGGCTGCCGCCATGCGCCACCGCCGGCCACCATTAGGTGGTTGTGTGTGTGTGTGTTTACTTTGCTTAGTGTAGTGTGTGTGTGTGCGTTTATTTTTAGTATTTTCTTTGTAAATTGTAAAATGGAATAATGAAAGGAAATTCCACCACCTTAGGGTGGTGCCTGCCGCCACTGGCCGCCGTGTCGGGTGGCGGTGTGCGTCGTTGTATGGTGACTCGTTTGTGGTGTTTGGACAAGGGACATAAACCCTAATGGGCCTAATAAACCCTAATGGGCTCAATGAAGCCCTAATTAACATTAAAGCCCAAGCATGTGTCTAATGGGCTTAATGGACCCTAATGGATCTAAGGACTTAGCTAATGGGCCTAGCAAAACCCTAAATTGATCTAAGGAACCCCTAATGGGCTTAAGGAGTTGATTTTTGGCCTATTGGGCTAAGATGGGTTGGAAACCCTAATTAGGGTTTGGAAAACCCTAATGCAATGAAACCCTAATTTGGGATTATCAGGACCGCATGAGAATTGTTTAATGAACTTAAATTAATAATTAATAATCATTGCAAATTAACCTAAGGTCATGTGGGACTTAATGGATTAAGTCCTTAATGGGTTAAGTAGGAAGCTTAACCCGAATCGTCATTTTATGTGAAACCCTAATTTCACTAGGACCTTGAGTTGGGCCTTTCCATTCGGCTTTGGTGATGGGAGTATTAATGGGCCAACCAAGAATAATCATATGGGATAGAATATATTGTTGGGCTTTAGGGTAAGGCCCATATGAGGAGTTGGGCCTAATTTGAAAAATTAGGGCATAGTTTGGGCCTTATTAATTATATGATATTGGGCCAGTAGACTGTCAAAGGTTGGACTGGAATAAATGGTTGGGCCTTGTGGTAAGACCTTGTAAAGGTTTGGGCCCAATTTGGAAAATTGGGCCATATGTTGGGTTGACTCATAGTTGACTTTTGGGCCTTTGATTGGGCCTTAGGCTTGGATAAAGCCAAGCTTGGGGTAATGTAGCAATTACCCAAAGTATGTACTTATGGTTATGTAGTGGAACCCAATTATTAATTGGGTGTTATTTTGATATTGACAGTTCAGGAATCTGTCATCTAGCAGCTAGGGTTGAGTCTGTGGGACTTCAGCAGTGTGGGATTGTGTCTACGGGACTTCAGCAGTGTGAGGTGAGTTACCTTCCAGTAGCGGTGGGTCTACGGCCACAATGTCGGCCAACTAGTAGGAGTTTTATGTTAGATGATTGTCTTTGTGATATTCATCTAGGTTCGCTGCTACCTGTTATGTTTTATGTGCTAGCATGTTATGATGTTATGTGATAGTGGTAGTAGGGGTGAAATAGTCCCCGGTTACCGGTCGATAGGACTGAAGGGGTAGTTTAGTACCCAGCCATGCTAGCCAGATTATGATATATGTGATATGATATTATGTGGTAGTAGTAGGGGTGAAATAGTCCCCGGTTACCGGTCGAGAGGACCGAAGGGGTAGGCCAGCACCCAGATATGCTAGGCAATATGTGATTTATGTTTATATGCTAGGGTTTTATGTGGTAGTGGTAGGGGTGAAATAGTCCCCGGTTAGTTGTTGAAATATACCGAAGGGGAGGCCAGCTCCCGGTTACCGGTTGAAAGATACCGAAGGGGTAGGCCAGCACCCAGATATGCTAGGCAGTCACCGGTCGAGAGGACCGAAGGGGTAGGCCAGCACCCACATATGCTAGGCAAGGTCAACGGTCGAGAGGGCCGAAGGGGTAGGTCGGGCATGCATATATGCCTGGCAGTATGTATGTTATATGTGTTTGTATGGTATGTGGTATGATGGGGGAGCTCACTAAGCTTCGTGCTTACGGTTTACAGTTTTGGTTTCAGGTACTCGTTTTCAAAGGAAAGGAGTCGGCTTGATCGCAGCGCATCACACTATGTTTTCCGCACATGAGATCTTTGGGATTAAACTCTGATATGGTTTTATGATAATATGTTTTGATTACTGACACTTTGGTTTGATACGAGATATTATTATGAATGTTTTTATACTGATGGTTTTATGTAATAACTTATTTAAAAATGAAATTTTTGGCTTTGAATTTTGGGATGTTACAAGTTGGTATCAGAGCCTTGGTTTGAGGGATTCGGACATACCCTCGGGTGTGTCTGAACTCAAACTAAGGGCTTGGTATGAAATTTTTCAAAGGTAAAACCATTTTATAAAAAAGAGTTTGAAAAGAATCTGAAAAGAGAAAAGAACTTTGAGAAGAACAAAGTGTGTGATGCGTGCAATCAGCCGAGCTCAAGTAAGTTTTCCCCAAGATACCCATACATGTTATGTTATGATATGATATGATATGGTTATGAGAATTGCATGCTAGATTAGGGCTAAGGATCTAGGAGGATGCCTTATATGTCTATTGTATGTGCTTGTAGACTTGCATGCTAGTACTGATTAGTCAGTAATAGGATAACCTGTTTAGGTTATGCCTGATTGTATGAGCCTTTGAATTGCATGTACAGATTCCTGATTAGAAGATAGAATGATCTGATTGGAATATGATGGTTAGATTTTCCATTGTCTGAATGTTTCTTGCTTTGTGCTTTGTGGGACTCTTAGTAATGTGAGCTAACGATTAAGTGAATATGCTAAGTCACATGGGACACAGACCGGATACTCTCAAAGTGAGAGACTTGAACCTATTGCGCAGCTCTTGTCTGAGTCCAACCGTTCTAGGGATGGGTCTTTTACTCGAAGGATTATCTGATCTCTGTTGCATGTGGCTATATTCATGAGGTAGCTAGTTGACATTACTGGGAATCTTTCAGCAGCTGAGGACTGGGTGAGGTCGGGAACCTAGGGAAGCCTAGGATATATTTCAGTGAGCTAGTAGTGAGGTTCAGTGAGACTTGGGTGTACCAGTTTGAGGAAATGACTTGGAGGATTCGAGAGGATTGTTGAGGAAAGTATGGATAGGTGTGGAAGGTAGTATTGGGCCCATACTACTAAAAGCACAGGATCCATACTCGAATCGGTGAGAGTCTTGGAGAATCTGAGAAGCTTCGGGGAGAAGTTTGTGACCCGGTTGGGGACAGAGGATGTTCCAGTGTTAAAGCTTAGCCATTGGCAAACGAGCTAGTGAGCGTGACAGGGTGTCAGACCCTGAAGGATATGATTTCCAGAAGTTGCAGATGCGAGATCGATTTGAAGCACCCTGGAAAGAGGGGTTCGCGCCAGGTGCGTATAGTAAAGGGGTCCCGGGAAGAGACCCATGACTTCTGATCATCGGGTGAAAGGCCAGCAGGGCCGGAGTTAGTGCAACGGATACGAGAAAATGAACGAGGGAGTTTGTCACTCCAAGGGTTTAGGCTGCTACAGGTGTGGCGGGGTTGATCATGACAGTTGAGGGCGATCAGTATTCCTCCAGATGTTGCGGGTATGTCGTCTCCTACCGCTGCTAGATGGATGTTGGGAATACATATCGCTTTGGAATTGTGAATGAGTTTGGATAAGGCAGATCTCAGGTTGGTTTTTTCTGTTAGTGTTTGGGTTATCAAGGATCATATATGTCATCCTGCATGCCGAAAGGTCCTTGATGAACCCACAGAGGGACGCATCTTGCGGAGTGGGTTCCGCGTGTACCATTATCATTCCGGATCTTTGCCAGGATCTATGCGGGGTATTATTTAGTGGATATTCGGTCAGGGTTAGAGCGATAGTTCTCCAGTGAAGTCAACGTTCAGTGGATCTATCATGGTTCAGGTATGGTCGACGATTGTCTATGGATGAACTTTGGAGTTCAAGGCACTACCGTTGCTAGGGAAGGATTGGTAGCATGAAGATTGTGGAGTTAATTGTGAATGTTAGATGCATAAGTGGTTGGTCATTGGAAGTTCAAGAAAATTGTATTTTCGCATGGGCTGTGTTCGGTTGGAGTTCAGTGGTATTGCAAGATTGGAAGTGGGAACAAGGATTCGTCAACTATAGTGAAGATTAAGGTCTTCAATGGACAGCATGGGAGGTGGTCTGAGGTGTCAGACTGGACCAGATCTCCAGGGTACTCGTCAGGATTTTAGAGAATGGGTGATCTTAAAGTCTGACTGGTAATTGATCGTTAGCATTGGGTAAGCTTAGGTTCTCATCAGTGGGATACTAGAAAGTAAGAAGGATTGGGAATCCTTCAATTCTCGCGTGCCGCGAAGACTTAGTCGGATCTAAGTAGGGGAGAGACTTTTATTAAGTTCTCCAAATGTGAGTTCTGGTTGCGCGAGGTGCAATCTCTTGGGCACCTTGTCAACCAGAAGGGTATTCCGGTCGATCCGGCCAAGATAGAGGTCGTGATGCAGTGGGAGATTCCGAGGTCTCCAACCGAGATTCGGAGTTTCCCGGGTCTAGCGGGCTATTACCGGAGATTTGTACGGGACTTCTCCGAGATTGCGGTTCCTTTGACCCGACTGACCAAGAAGTCGGTGGCCCTTCGCTGGGAGCCTGAGCAACAGGTAGCCTTCGAGGCTCTCAGATAGCGGTTGTACGAGGCACCGATTCTCACCCTGCCAGAGGGTGTAGATGATTTTGTGGTTTACTGTGACGATTTGATCACGGGCATGGGTGCGGTACTGATACAGTGGGGTCACGTGATAGCAGGTTTCGGAAACCAGGTTAGAGTTTCGGTTAGGACTCAAGTTCAGTGGTGCGTTAGGTCGAGTGCGTGTTCGACCCAGTTTGGAAAGTATTGTATGACTACGGGGGTAGCCGTAGCATTCACTAGCAGTCAGATAGTATGGAAAGTGTTGTAAGACTACGGGGGTAGCCGTAGCATTCACTAGCAGTCAGATAGTATGGAAAGTGTTGTAAGACTACGGGGTAGCCGTAGCATTCACTGGCAGTCAGATAGTTTGGAAAGTGTTGTAAGACTACGGGGGTAGCCGTAGCATTCACTAGCAGTCAGATAGTATGGAAAGTGTTGTAAGACTACGGGGGTAGCCGTAGCATTCACTAGTGGTCAGTTAGTATGGGAAGTGTTGTAAGACTGCGGGGTAGCCGTAGCATTCACCAGTGGTCAGTTAGTATGGGAAGTGTTGTAAGAATATGGGGGTAGCCGTAGCATTCACTAGCGGTCAGATAGTGATAGAGTGTCGTGAGACTGCGGGTGTAGCCGTAGCATTTACTAGGTTGGTAGATGGCATGAGCGTGTTGTTAGAACGCGGAAGGAACAGTAGTACCCACCAGTTCGGGTGCAGCAGTGAGGATATGGAAATCCATAGATTGGATTTCGGTGTTACCCAGATGGATTAAATCTGTTTGAGCCAGTGATAAGACTGTAGGAGCGCCACTACAGTTATAGGATCAGGAAAGCAATGGACTGTATAAGAGTGCATGTGACATTAGGCTACCATTGGTCAGGTAGCAATCACTTTTAGTCTTGGATTGGATGATGACAGGATTCGACGCATGGACCCGATCGGTTAGATCAGAAAGTAGTAGAGTTGCAGTGGCATGATAACTAGTGGCAACTAGTTCTAGAGAAGGATAACGTTCGGAAGTCGTGTGAGACGACTAAGTGGGAGCCATTTGGCTCCGCAGCCGGGCCAGAACCCGGAATTTCAGATGATTGGCGAATAAATTGAGACCAGGGAGGTCTCGATAGGTTTTGGCAAGCGGCCATGAGGCAAAATACTGCTTCAGGCAGTTCAGTGTTCAGGCAGTTTCAGCACTTGGGCAATGTTAGTATTTGTGTTTTAGGTTGCAAATACAGATGTAATAGCTGGTTGATTAGGAAGTGACAAGTCACTCATAGCGAGATCAGCTGAGCCTTGACCAAGTATGAGTGATATGCAAGGATATTTGGGTCCGTGACCCTGTTTTATAGTGGGAACCGCGAGTAATCAGAAGTTAAGTGGTCAGTTGTGGGATAAACAGACTGGACTCGTCGATGATGATTTAGTATGAGTGGTCTGTCAGGGAATCAGACCATCTCTAGATAGTAGATTCAGACGAAGTAGATGTGATCCTATTGCGAGGAATTCGTTCATATGAGGATATTAGGGCTTTGCGAAGATTTGGTCACAGCTACCCTGGTAAGGCTAGGGTGTGCCCAGAATAGTGACCTTGTTACTAGAGTGGTTGGGCGAGTAAGGAATGGTAAGAAATGATTTCGAGGACGAAATCTAATTTAAGTGGTGGAGAGTTGTAACACCCGTTTATTTATTAGTTAAATAAATAAATTAATGAACGAATAGTAGCCTAAAATAAATAATTATATATGCAGGGTGTTGGGTTCGAGGAGTTAATTGCCACATTTTTTTAGAAGTCGGGGGTTAAAGCGTGAGTTTGGGACTCATTTTATAAATATTTATGAAGACAGGGGCTCCGTGGTAATTATCAAGAATTATTTTAAAAGGAAATGAGGTGGGAGGGCTGATTATGTCATAATTAAGATATTGGGGGCTGTATAGTAAATTTTGTACCTAAGGTGTAAAGGATTTTAATGTCGAGGGTCTAAATGGTAACTTCTGGGACTTCATTTGAAGGGATTTTTGAGGCTTAGGGGTTGTACGGTAAATTAGGGATTTATTTTGTAAGGAATTATGGAAGGGAGGGCTAAAGGGTAACTTTTGGATTTAAATTGAAAACGAATGTTGTGGGGAGGGGCTGAACTTGGAAAAATGAATATAAGTTTGAAGATCACGAGATTTAAACCCGGTGACCTTCCTTCCCGTTTAAAGCCATCGCTACCAAACCCTAACCCTACTTAGCTCTCCAGCTGCCACCCTCACTTCCGGCGCCGCCAACTCCTCTGTTAATGTCGTTGTAGATACCGGAAACCACCATGGAGTTGTCCTGCGATTTAGCTGTCGGCGTGACGTTCGTGTTACTGTTTCATTGCCACATCGCCGCCGGACACCATTGCTGCACCGCTGACGTCGAAGACGAAGCCACCGAGAGTTGTCGTCGTCGTCGTTGTTGTGGCTAGTGACGGACACTACCGCCCCTCGGTCGTGAACGTTATCATTTTCCCCATTCTGCTTTCGTTCAGGCTGCTGCTAGCCGTCGCCGCCGCCACTCAAACGATTTTCGGTTGCTCCGGTCATCATCAATCACCGCCATCACCACCCACCACAGGTGGGTGTGGGTTTCCTTTATGAGCAAAAGATGAAGTGTGTGTGTGTGTTTTTCGTTGCTGTGCACACCGTGTATGTGTTTGATGCACGACAACCGCAAAGAACAACCATGACACCGCCTTGCTGCCACCTTCGTCGCCACCAGCCACCATGGAAGGTGGCTGTGTTCGTGTTCCACCAATGGTTTAGGTGTGTAGGGTTTTGATGTACTATGTTGCATATATTGTTTGTCCGAATTTTGATGGAACGCCACTACCACCACCACCTCCGGTGGTGGCTGCCGCCATGCACCACCGTCGGCCACCATTAGGTGGTTGTGTGTGTGTGTTTACTTTGCTTAGTGTAGTGTGTGTATGTGTTTATTTTTAGTATTTTCTTTGTAAATTGTAAAATGGAATAATGAAAGGAAATTCCACCACCTTACGGTGGTGGCTGCCGCCACCGGCCGCCGTGTCGGGTGGCGGTGTGCCTCGTTGTATGGTGACTCGTTTGTGGTGTTTGGACAAGGGACATAAACCCTAATGGGCCTAATAAACCCTAATGGACCCAATTAAGCCCTAGTTGACATTAAAGTCCAAGCATGTGTCTAATGGGCTTAATGGACCCTAATGGATCTAAGGACTTAGCTAATGGGCCTAGCAAAATCCTAAATTGATCTAAGGAAACCCTAATGGGCTTAAGGACTTGATTTTGGGCCTATTGGGCTAAGATGGGTTGGAAACCCTAATTAGGGTTTGGAAAACCCTAATGCAATGAAACCCTAATTGGGGATTATCGGGACCGCATGAGAATTGTTTAATGAACTTAAATTAATAATTAATAATCATTGCAAATTAACCTAAGGTTATGTGGGACTTAATGGATTAAGTCTTTAATGGGTTAAGTAGGAAGCTTAACCATAATCGTCATTTTGTGTGAAACCCTAATTTCACTAGGACCTTGAGTTGGGCCTTTCCATTGGGCTTTCTTGATGGGAGTATTAATGGGCCATCGAAGAATAATCATATGGGATAGAATATGTTGTTGGGCTTTAGGGTAAGGCCCATATGAGAAGTTGGGCCTAATTTGAAAATTTAGGCCATAGTTTGGGCCTTAATGATTATATGATATTGGGCCAGTAGACTGTCAAAGGTTGGACTGGAATAAATGGTTGGGCCTTGTGGTAAGACCTTGTAAAGGTTTGGGCCCAATTTGGAAAATTGGGCCATATGTTGGGTTGACTCATAGTTGACTTTTGGGCCTTTGATTGGGCCTTGGGCTTGGATAAAGCCAAGCTTGGGGTAATGTAGTAATTACCCAAAGTATGTATTGATGGTTATGTAGTGGAACCCAATTATTAATTGGGTGTTGTTTTGATATTGACAGTTCGGGAATCTGTCATCTAGCAGCTGGGATTGAGTCTGCGGGACTTCAGTAGTGTGGGATTGTGTCTACGGGACTTCAGCAGTGTGAGGTGAGTTACCTTCCAGTAGCGGTGGGTCTACGACCACAATGCCGGCCACTAGTAGGAGTTGTATGTTAGATTATTTTCTTTGTGATATTCATCTAGGTTCGCTGCTACCTGTTATGTTTTATGTGCTAGCATGTTATGATGTTATGTGATAGTGGTAGTAGAGGTGAAATAGTCCCCGGTTACCGGTCGATAGGACCGAAGGGGGAGTTTAGTACCCATCCATGCTAGCCAGATTATGATATATGTGATATGATATTATGTGGTAGTAGTAGGGGGTGAAATATTCCCTGGTTACCAGTCGAGAGGACCGAAGGGGTAGGCCAGCACCCAGATATGCTGGCAGTATGTGATTTATGTTTATATGCTAGGGTTTTATGTGGTAGTGGTAGGGGGTGAAATAGTCCCCGGTTACCGGTTGAAAGATACCGAAGGGGAGGCCAGCTCCCGGTTACCGGTTGAAAGATACCGAAGGGGTAGGCCAACACCCAGATATGCTAGGCAGTCACCGGTCGAGAGGACCGAAGGGGTAGGCCAGCACCCAGATATGTTAGGCAAGGTCACCGGTCGAGAGGGTCGAAGGGGTAGGTCGGGAACCCAGATATGTCTGGCAGTATGTATGTTATATGTGTTTGTATGGTATGTGGTATGATGGGGGAGCTCACTAAGCTTCGTGCTTACGGTTTACAGTTTTGGTTTCAGGTACTCGTTTTCAAAGGAAAGGAGTCGGCTTGATCGCAGCGCATCACACTATGTTTTCCACACATGAGATCTTTGGGATTAAACTCTGATATGGTTTTATAATAATATGTTTTGATTACTGACACTTTGGTTTGACACGAGATATTATTATGAATGTTTTAATACTGATGGTTTTATGTAATAACTTATTTAAAAATGAAATTTTTGGCCTTGAATTTTGGGATGTTACACCTTAAGTCAAACTCGATCAAACTTGGTCAAAGTCAACCCACCACACGTCGTGGCCAAGCATGGGTCATGTCATGACAGCGAACCCGATCTGATTCCTACTCGACAAGACCCAACTAGTCAACTCAGTCAAAGAAACCACCTGAATAGACATTACGACATGAACACCCATTCTCAAGTCGTGAGCTCCAAGGGTTCTAACAGAAGACTGGATGTTATAGATCTCACGTCATGAGATCTTAAATCTCACGTCGTGAGCGTTGTCGGTGGCTAAGGATCACCATTTTAAGTCCTTATTCCATTAAGTCTTCGAGTCCACTTCATCCAGAAGCTAAAGGGGGGCTCTAAGGTCCATAAAAATGTTTCCTTTATGGCCATGCATGCACCAAACATGATCATCCATTTCTAGGTCAAAAAGGGAAGGAATGAGATTCATTCTTTCATGCATACCAACTCCCAGATCTGAACAATATAATGCTCTAGGGACTCTTGGAATCCATAAAGTTGCCAACTTTATGGAATTACTCCACTCAAGCATGAAATAACATCAATAAGATGCACGGCACTCAAGATCTATCCATGATAAGCAATAAAGTTGGAGCCTTTGATACTTACAAGGGTCCAAAATAAGGAAACATGATGATGATGTTGATTCTTTGCCCAGACAACCACTAGAGCACTTCCTTCTTCTTTTTTTCTTTCATCTTCAAGCTAGAAATGCACCCAAATGACGAAGGATCTTAGAGAGGAGTAAGATTAGGGTTTCTCGAGGTTTAGAGAGTGAGATAGGTTGAGGGTGAGAAACCCTAGCCCTATCATTCCCTTAAATACTGAAAACTTAGGGTTTTAGGTCCCCATCCGCCCTCACGTCGTATGCACAATACTGCTCGCGTCGTGAGGCTTAAAATGATGCATGGGTCTGGATCGCTCTTCACGATGTGAGAAGGCATTCCTCATGTTGTGAGCAGGGCAAATATTGAAAGTTTTAACTTTACAATATTAAAGATAATGTGCACCTGTTCCGGGTGTTACATAAATATAATTGATTTTGGTGATTAAATAATAAAGATTATTTATGAGTATGGTTACTGCCTTTTTTAGTTGTTTATTCCTGTGTTTCGCTTTTCATGATTTACTCCCTAAATGATTTGATTATTCGAAACTACACATTCGTTCATACTTTTGGAAGTAAGTAGTGAATCAAGACTGTCATGAATTAAATTAATATTGTCTATAGGAGCTAGGCATTGCAATAAGATTTGCTACAATATTCACGAGTACTTAGAAAATGAGATTTTAAGTATTAGATAAACCCAAGCTCAAAGAATTACTTCATAAATTATACCACGAGTGATTTAGAGATGGTAATATCTTATATTCTTAAGAAGGAGATATATGAGTTGTAATTTACAAGTCGGTTGTGCATTGGTGTTACACAATACATTAGTAACGTGATGTTATAAAATGTAATGGCATGCATGGTTTGATGAGTAAAAGATACTGTAACATCCATAAAATTCGAGCCAATTTAAAACTTTTTAAAACATTCCAAACCACATGGTTATTACAAACTTGTTTTCAAAATAGTATATTGTCAGAGTATCCCAGAATCAAATCATAATTCATAAAATGTGAGGAGCGGGACGATCACGCCTTTGCCTTCCCGCGATCATCAGAAGTACCTGAAACAATAATCGATAAATGTAAGCTCGAAGGCTTAGTAAGTTACCCCTAAAATACCAACGCCATACAGTCATAATCGTATCATATAACATAATAGCAAACAACATGCATAATAAGCCATCAGTCTGATTGGACCGAATCCCGATCCTCAGTCTATCTGGACCGCTCTCCGAGCCCTCGGCATGTCTGGACCGCCCTCCTTGGGGCCTTCAGCCTACCCGGACCACTCGCTGGGCCTTCGGCCTGACTAGATTTGTCGGGCCCGGGCCTGCAGTCTACCCGGTCCGCCCAGGGTGTCTTGGCCTACTGCACACAGCAGGACCTGCCTCAACCCTTTCCCCAAACCAACAAACATGTGCACATATATATATATATATATATATATATATATATATATATATATAAACAAGTAAACATGCAGATCTAACAGATCACTAATCATGGCAACCATCCTATAACCAAGATACCGAACTAACCGATCTCTAGCATAGCAACCATCCTAAACCAGGATGAAACCTAACATAGCAACCATCCTAAACCAGGATAAAATCTAGCATAGCAGTAACATAGCGACCATCCTAATCCAGGATGTAAATCATAAAGGGTCGGCCTTGGTGTCGTAGACCCTATTGATATAGTGAGAATAACTCACCTCCCAAATGTTGCACCGAAGTGATAGGCTCAACTCTCGAATCACAAACACGAACTCCACCACCTATAGTGACCATAAAACCCTTTTCCATAAATTTTCAAATTACCAAAATGCCCCCAGAGGTCGACTGGTCAACCTTTGGTCAAAGTCAAAGTCCACAGTCAAAGTCAACAGTCCATGTTGACCCGACTCGTCGAGTGCAGTTTACCGACTCGTCGAGTCCTTCCTGAACTCGAGAAGTCGTGAAATCCTTGGTTGACTCGTCGAGTTTCCCCGCAACTCGCCGAGTTTATGCGTGTCCAAGGGTTGAGAGAAACCCTAGCCAAATCGCCAAGTCATTCGACTGACTTGCCGAGCCCAAGGCAATCTTCATCGGACTCGCCGAGTTGTTCATCCAACTCGTCGAGTACAGGACCATCTTCATGTGGCTCACCAAGTTGACTATGCAACTCGCTGAGTCTCTTCAGACCTTCATCCATACAGGTACTTTTTAAGCCATGCAACGGCTCCATGTTGCAAATCCAAGCTTCTAAGGCATGTTTATCACGTAAAGTTGCAAACTTTACGTGCATGCAAGGCCCTAGAGACTCTAAATGACCAATCTAAGCTTCTAATGGAGCTTTACACCTTAGGAGAGTCTCATTCTTGCAAGAGCTGGAAACTTTACGGACTTAGAGACCCAAGAGAGTTCAGATCTGAGGTTGCAACCTCAGATTTGAGCTCAAACACAAGAAAGGATTCCTAATAAGCTACAAAAGCCCTAAAATCAACCCAAAATAAATCTAGAATGAAAAGGGGTTAGGATCACGGCTTAATACCTTCCAAAAAGGATGCCAAATGAGGTAGATTTCTGGTTCCACATGTTCCTTGCTCCTAGTTACTTGATCTCCAAGCTTCTTCCCACCAAAAATTGTAACGCCCACAGATCCGGGCTAGTCAATTTAGAGACAATAAGCATCAAAAATGAGTTTTTGATGGAAGATTATTTAGAAGTATTAATCTTTTCCAAGTGTTAGTATATGTTACAAGGGTTCCGTACATATAAAGAACGCCGAAATCCGAGTTATAACAAAGAAGTTATGGCCCGTCGAAGTTTTACGGCAAAACCGGCACGGCACCGGGAAATGTAAATAGTGAATTTACGATAGAGGACTTTTTAGCTTGAGTGATCTAAACAAAAGTTGTAGTATACGTTAAACCGATAACATACAAAAAAAGAACGCCCAAATCTGACTTCGTATAAGGAAGTTATGAATTTTCTAAGATTTGGCACAGCAATGCACGACCCGAAACTCGAATTTTAGTTCGAGCGGTTTTTGGCCTACGCGACCTAAATGAGAGTTGAAGATATCATTAATAGGAACTCAACGATAAAAAGACAGACGAAAACGGAGTCCGTATGAAGGAGTTACGAATTCTTCGCGGTCATTTAACAGTCTAATTTCCTCCTACTGTTAAATTTAAGATCGGTCGAGAATTAGCCGACGGAGTCAAAATGAAAGTTGTAGATCTTATTTTTACCTACGCGTGGATATAAGGAACGTCGAAAACGGAGCTCTTATGCGAAAGTTATGAATTTTTGAAAATCGACTGATTTCCACCCTGTGTGCGATGCCACGTGTCAGCACCAGGCTGTGCCTGGGTGTCTCCAGCTGGCTCAAGACGTGAGTGACCCTCCAGCCCCCTATAAATAAGAGGTGAAGCCTCCATTATTCCTCACACCTCCCATGACTTCCCTCTCTCTCTCTCTAGATCCTCTCTCTAGCCCCGAAACCCCCCGAAAGGCCTAAGGAACCTCCCTAGCACGAGGCAGAAGCCCTAGAGTGCCCGACGGCTCCGAGAAGAAGAGCCTTTCGGCTCGGAAACGCTGCTCCAGCGAAGCCTGGTTTTGAGAAAAACCCGTTGTAAGTGAGCTACGCCTAACCTAACTTTAGTATTACTTATGTTTCAATATAGTAATGTTATTAGGACCTTATAATAATTATTTGGGCTATTTTTATGAGTTATATAGTGTCGTTATAATATCTTTTTAACCACTCGCGGTACGGGGAATCTGGTTTAAAGGGCCGCGTAGGGTTGTTGGATTTCAAAAGTGCTATATGCCAAAATGATCCTGCCCTCCAGTGTTTTATGTATGGCCCCTATCTGTACATAGTGGGTGAAGATTATTGTTTAACGCCTACATAATAATAATAATAGTTTGACTATTAATTAGTCTCGTCGAACATTAGACTAAACTCTAGTGGTAATGATACTAGGTTTTGTCAAGGGAAAATTGTTTTAAGAGTAACAAAGTGTTGTCCGAGTACCGAGTCACCACCTTACCAAGTAAGTGCATAGTTACTTTCATCTTACACATAGATATGAAGTATTTTATATAAATTACGTGCTATGTGTGCATACTATCTGAATACTTGTTGTCTATGCTGGATGAATGATTTTATACATGTTTTAAAATGATTTAAACTGTATATGTATTTTATATCTACAAATATGTTGGGTATGACATGGGTAGATGAAATAGTTGTTGTGTAATGAAATAAAATGATGAGAGATAGGTGATGATAGGAAGGTGATGATAATTAGGTGAGGATAGATAAGTGATGATGAATTGGTGATGTAGGATGAAAGATACCATAACCTTGTCCGGCAATGTGGAGATGTAGTCATCTACCAGAGTATAGATGGCGACCATGGACTATTCTAGACAACCCCGTGGAAACACCAGCAGGCTCATAGCCTGTAGGTGATGAATTACGAGTTCAGGCGATGTTGTAACTACGTATTCATGTGATGATACTCTAACCCTTACTATGAATTACGAGTTCAGGCGATGTTGTAACTACGTATTCATGCGATGATACTCCAACCCTTACTAGGCGCGTATTGAGGGGGTAATCCCCGAATCATTATTGATTATGTGATGTAGGCAATGATCCTCAGGAAAAGTCCTTAGGAACGAACATATAAGGAAATGTGATGTAAAGAGATGAGAGGTAAATACGATATAGGAGATGACCCTTAAGATAATTCTTTAGGGAATATTAAATGAAGAAAATGGGGATGGGCAATCGGGTTAATTGTTTGACATGTATTATGTGAAGAAACAAATTAACTATATTATTGTGGGTTGAAAACCCTATGTACTCACCAGGTTTCCCAACCTGACCCACTCAAGCTTATTTGTATCACAGGTGTCGATATGAAGCTACTTTACACTGAGAGATTTAAAAGAGATGTAGATCACTAGTGTAAATGAATGTAAGTTCTGTTTATGCTTATGTTTCTGTATTGATGATGACATCCCAAGGTTTTGAAAATGAATAAAAATACATTTCTTCGGAAATGCTTTGATAACGTATTTATCATGTTTTTCTGGGAACAATTTCCGCACCATTTTTATTAAAAGAGGTACTCTGATTTTTATAAAGCATAAACATAATCGGTCTTTTCTGGCCGTGAAAATGGGGATGTCACAGTTGGTATCAGAGCATTAGTTTAAGCGAACTAGGAATAAGGATTTATTTCTAGACTTAAACTTAGAATGCTAAGCGATGATCGTGAGGAGTGTGTCTAGTATATTTAGATAATATACCTTAATAGACACAAACACTAGCTTATTTAGGGAAGATGCCTAAAATGCTTTTATGTGCTAACTGATTTATAATGCTTTATGATGCTATCGTTTGATCGAATCTATGGTCTGTTGCCGACCGGATCTGGAAACCTTATGTGTTCAGATTTATAAATGTTTAATTACGATATTAGAACTGGCATGTAATTTTCGAAGTAATAAGGAGGAATACGCGTCTAAATCTTCCTCTATCTATATTCTCGTCTCGATACACCGAACGCCTGCTTTGGTGTATAGAATGTCATGATAAGGACTCATAGCAGATTGAGTAAATGGAGGAAATGAGAAGGCTTACGATAGTGAATGATACCTATCAGAAGATATCGTAAGAGTGATATCTTGCCTTTAGAATGCGTCTAATAAATAATACGTCTACTACAGGAGAAGTACACTTTCGATTAGCAAAAAGAAAGATTTTTGGTATAATCCATGAAGTTATCCCATTGTCTGACAACCGAGCTGAAGCAGAATGGATGATTTAAGATACGCATGGAATAAGTCCTAGTAGAGTCTAGGGAAAATTATATGATTGTTTGGACACATTTGTATGTGTTAAAATTGTTTTTGTGATAATGAATTGGAGAACTACGAGACAATACTTGGGACGAGTATGAGTAGGTGTGAATGGTAGTAGAGGCCTATACTACCGGAAGCACATGACTCACACTTGGATCAGGGAAAGTCACAAGTTTACCAAGGAGCTAGTAATTGATTTCATTTTATTCAAGTATGTCGTTACCATTGTTTCGGTAAAGATTAAGAAGATGATTGTTATTCCGACCCTAGTGGTCATACCAAATTGAGTCCGACTACGACAAGTATGTTACGTGGTTCCGAGAACCAAGTTCGATGTAGCACCTGACTTAAGCCGGAAGAATTAATCAAAGCGATCAATAGAGGTATCGCGACGGTTGCTTGTAGCTAGAAATGCTACCTTTTAAGATGATATTAGAACATGAAGGAAAGTATAGTCTGTTCTGGAACACTCTAAGAGACCTGAGTCTAAGCGTTGCGACATACGATGATAGGTCATTAGAATATGACACATCGTTCCATTGTAGTAATAAAAGAACTTATCTTAAGTTCGTATCCAGTGAGGATCGAGATTGTGACTTGAAGGTCATAATTTGGAGTCTAACGTGAGATAGGGAGTAAGTGCAAGATCGAGCACCGCCTGCAGTCAAGGAGTCCAAGAGTTAGATACTCATTCTAAGGAACAAAGAAGTTACGATAATTACCGAGGATGAAGAGATAACGCATGGAGTCATTATACTGCCCTGTTTCGTTGATGATTCCGGGACGTAATCATCCTAAGGGGGAGATAATTGTAACGCCCGTAGATCCGGGCTAGTCAATTTAGATACAATAAGCATCAAAAATGAGTTTTTGATGGAAGATTATTTAGAAGTATTAATCTTTTCCAAGTGGTAGTATATGTTACAAGGGTTTCGTACATATAAAGAACGCCGAAATCCGAGTTATAACGAAGAAGTTATGGCCCGTCGAAGTTTTACGGCAAAACCGTCACGGCACCGGGAAACGTAAATAGTGAATTTACGATAGAGGACTTTTTAGCCTTAGTGATCTAAAAAAAAGTTGTAGTATACGTTAAACCGAGAACATACAAAAAAAGAACGCCCAAATCTGACTTCGTATGAGGAAGTTATGAATTTTCTAAGATTTGGCACAGCAATGCACGACCCGAAACTCGAATTTTAGTTCGAGCGGTTTTTCGCCTACGCGACCTAAATGAGAGTTGAAGATCTCATTAATAGGAACTCAACGATAAAAAGACAGACGAAAACGGAGTTCGTATGAAGGAGTTACGAATTCTTTACGTGTTATGTGTGCATACTATCTGAATACTTGTTGTCTATGCTGGATGAATGATTTTATACATGTTTTAAAATGATTTAAACTGTATATGTATTTTATATCTACAAATATGTTGGGTATGACATCGGTAGATGAAATAGTTGCTGTGTAATGAAATAAAATGATGAGAGATAGGTGATGATAGGAAGGTGATGATAATTAGGTGAGGATAGATAAGTGATGATGAATTGGTGATGTAGGATGAAAGATACCATAACCTTGTCCGGCAATGTGGAGATATAGTCATCTACCAGAGTATAGATGGCGACCACGGACTATTCTAGACAACCCCGTGGAAACACCAGCAGGCTCATAACCTGTAGGTGATGAATTACGAGTTCAGGCGATGTTGTAACTACGTATTCATGTGATGATACTCTAACCCTTACTATGAATTACGAGTTCAGGCGATGTTGTAACTACGTATTCATGCGATGATACTCCAACCCTTACTAGGCACGTATTGAGGGGGTAATCCCCGAATCATTATTGATTATGTGATGTAGGCAATGATCCTCAGGAAAAGTCCTTAGGAACGAACATATAAGGAAATGTGATGTAAAGATATTAGAGGTAAATACGATATAGGAGATGAAACTTAAGATAATTCTTTAGGGAATATTAAATGAAGAAAATGGGGATGGGCAATCGGGTTAATTGTTTGACATGTATTATGAGAAGAAACAAATTAACTATATTATTGTGGGTTGAAAACCCTATGTACTCACCAGGTTTCCTAACCTGACCCACTCAAGCTTATTTGTATCACAGGTGTCGATATGAAGCTACTTTACACTGAGAGATTTAAAAGAGATGTAGATCACTAGTGTAAATGAATGTAAGTTCTGTTTATGCTTATGTTTCTGTATTGACGATGACATCCCAAGGTTTTGAAAATGAATAAAAATACATTTCTTCGGAAATGATTTGATAACGTATTTATCATGTTTTTCTGGGAACAAATTCTGCACCATTTTTATTAAAAGAGGTACTCTGATTTTTATAAAGCATAAACATAATCGATCTTTTCTGGCCGTGAAAATGGGGATGTCACAAAAATCCTCTTCCCAAACCTAAGAATACAAATGGAGTACACTCACACGAATTAGGGTTTTGCTAAGCTCTCAAGGGACTATAAAGAGGCTGAAGGAGGCTTATGATTCTTTAAATAGGGTGCAAAACCCTGGAAATTAGGGTTTCACCCTCTAGCTCCAACTCGTCGAGTCATTCATCTAACTCGGCGAGTTGGTCACTTAAACCCGCGTCCCCAAACCTGCTACTACTCGACGAGTCAGGGCATCCAACTCGTCGAGTAGACCTTGAAACTTGAAAAATTAAAGCCACAATGTTAATACCTAAGAATCGGGGCGTTACAGATACAAGCATATAAGTGAAGTTTATTTGTTGAAGAACGGATGAATATTTGATCACTTATCTTAGGGTCGATGTCTGATCAGAGTAGAGTCTAACAATTGCTTTGGATAGCATACTTTGTTGTTTGATTTAGAAGTTATACTTGCAATTGTAGTTATAGACTTATCTAAGTGAGAGACTGTTGGATTAGGTGTCTAAACCAATAACTAAATTGGTATATACTTGAATTAAAAGCAAAGTCCTTTTGGGTTGCCCTAAAAACTACTAATTGACTAGAATGACTTTTGCACAGAGAGGTTGATTTATTGGTTTATTATATGATTAATAAATAGCAATAGATAATTTTTTAATATATTATCAGATTAATATATGAGTTAAAAAATAATATTATTTAATTAATAATTAATCAGAAATTAATTAAAATTAATTTTGGGATTAATTGGATTAATTAAAAGGGCATGAACTTAAGTTGTAATTGTTTAATAGTTGAACAAGATAGGTTCCAGAACCCTCCATGAGTTATGGAGGGTTTTTAGGAGTTTTTTAAGGATTTTAGATTAATCCTTAAAAATAATTATGGAGTTGGATAATTACCAAATTTGAAATAATAGTATTATATTAGAATTAAGGTTTTCAAGGCTCCTTTTATCAGCTATAAATAGAGCCCCGTGGCTCCTTATTTTTGGCCACCACTTCCACAAAAGGAATAGCCGAAAATCATATTCCTTATCATCTCTCCACAATTCTTCTGATATTCTAGGGTTTGGGTACAAACCACAGAGGCATTAGATTTATGGTGCTTGCTTTCTAAGAGCCTTTTGAAAAAGGATTTGGTTAATTATTTTCAATAATAATGAAAAGGTATGTAAACCCTAATCCCTTATAATTTTCAATTATAGTAGGGTTTCTTTTAAGGTTCTTTATTTTCAAAGATTGTTGCAATCAATAGAGTAAACTTAGATCCAAATAGGTTGTATGTAAACTTAAGAGTTAAGTTTTTCGACACATGTTTTAATAATACCCATTAAAACCCATCATTAAGCATCACATAATATCTAATTTGTTACAATCTAACTCTAATGCATTAATTTTATAATCTCCAGGTTAGGGTTTCAAACCCTAACTTCACACATAGTGATTTCACCATTGAAATCACACATAAAGCTTATTCAAAGCTTTTAATCACTATCCCTAGCATCAATTAACATGCTACTAATAGGTAATCATTCATAGCTAACTCAATTCCATAAATCCTCATTAAAGATCTAATAGCTTAATGATGAAAAAGATGATTACCTCTTAATATTTTGATGCCTCATCCAAGCCACAAGCACCATGGACAGCCACTTGGTTCGTCTTCCTTCTCCAAATCGTGTGATATGGAGAGAATGAAGAGCTTAACAGCTCTTCATCTGCTGCATAACCATGTCGCGGTTACCTATTGGCAGCTCCACGGCGACCACTTGACCCGCAGTCAATTGTTGCTTAAATGCTTACTACGTCGTGACACTATTCTTGACACGTCGTGGTACTCTTCTCTACTGGCAACCTACTTTGGCCACTAGGCCGCGGAGAAAACTACACTGCTATTCTTTCTTACATAAATCATTCGCCGCAACGCGGATATCTACTCCCCGCGGTGCGGTTCCGACTTGACAACAACCCTTAGTTGTTTTCCTTCCAGCTTTGGGACATTTTTGTCCCAACTTCTAACCTTCATAACGTCTGTGTTACTAACTTGTTTTTGATGTTCTTTATATCCACACGAAGGCGGGAACATACTCTACACCTCTATTAAGTCACTTATCACTGACTTAATACAAGTCTTAATCTATTAAGTCACAAAGTTGGCCCAAAAAGTATAAAAATACCAATTTTACCCTTTTGGACAAAATGTATATTCTCATGCATTCTTTCTCTATAACTTAATCATGTAATCTAATCTTAGTGACTTAAACTCTTCTTGTCCATTTTCATGAAGTTACAACTATAAGTGTACTTGTATATGTCAGGTATGTATTTTATAGTTTAGCCCACTATTCTAGACCATCATAGCCCATTGTATTATGTATGATGTATATATATATATATATATATATATATATATATATATATATATATATATATATATATATATATATATTCCATATCAATGAAAATACAATTATGGGAAAACATCGCTTGTAATATGGTATCAGATTCAATCCCTCCTTTACCCTATTTATCGATGACATCCTCTGCCGGCAACCAAAACCGCCTGGCCTCTATCATCTCTCTCGCTTTTCTCCAACTTTCTCTTTACTTTCATAATATTTGAATCTGGAAGTTTTATACCTACCAAAAATCAAAAACCATTCATAGTCACAAATATTAAAACCCTCGTGCCTCTCATCCTGGACCTTAATCAACTTAACTATGACGCATGAAGAAAATTATTTTGTTACATACTATCGTGCCTTTAGTGTTCTTGATCATCTTACAGGAAATTCCAAACCCACATCTGATAAAGATGAAGACTGGTACGCACTTGATTCTGTGGTAAAAGCATGGATCTACAGAACCCTCACTCAGTCACTTCTCAATACCATCTTGAAAACCAAGCTACTGGACACACGGTTTGGATTGCTCCTTAAATCCTGTTTCGTGACAATAAAGATACTCGTGCCATTGAACTTGATAATGAGTTACACTCTATGACTCTTGGAGATCAACTGATTGCTTATTATTGTGAGAGAATCACCACCATCTCCAATCTCCTTGCAAACATTGAACATCTTGTGCCTGAGAGAACTTTGGTCACTCACTTACTCAATGTTCTCTCACCAAAATATGATTATTGCTATGATTCTTTGCCACAAAGACCCGTTACCAACATTCCTTCAAGCTCGATCAAAACTCATTGCTAATGAGCAGCGCCTTAACTACCAATGCCCTCAACAGCCGGCTTACTTTGACCATTCTTCGTCACCCACGGTAGTAAACATCAACACAAATTCTTCTTGCGGAGGTCGTCGCAGTTGTGTTGGTCTCTCAAATCGTGTGGGTAGGAGTGGTGATCAACGACGACATCAACACTCTTCCACAACACACTTCTCTTGGCCTTATTCACCACCAAGTTTTGTTTTCAATACGAGCATAAAATTCGTCTTTCATGGAAAGGTCCAATTTGGATCTTGAAGAGCTTGGAAGAGTGACTAGGGGAGGGGGGATTCAGTGGTGGTGTGGAGATTTAGACGATTTATAGGTTTTGTTATAATGTCATGGGATCGGGTGATCATAAGGTGAGTGAAAGAAGGAGGAGGAGTGGATTTCAAAATATATATTCGGGAGTGGGAGGTGGTGATGAAGCCAAGAGGCCGGAGGCAGCTTTGGGCTATTGACCAAATTGCCCTTTTAGTCAATATTTGACTAAAAGTCAACTTACTCTAAATTTTAGGTTCTTATAGAAACCCTAACTCCAAATATCATGATAAGCAAACTAATCTGCAGTTGTTAAACGAAAAAGGCGCTTCCAAAATCCAATTCATCAATGCTAAATCCAATTTTCGTAACCCTATTTGCATCGGCATCACCGGTTCCCCTTCCTAAAGGTAATTTACTCCTCTCTCTCTCTCTCTCTGATATATTCTGAATGCTCTATAATTCTGATTATTATTATGTTAAGTATTGATTCCTCCTGATATATCTTGATTTTTTTATATCGGGTTGAGTTCATAAAATTCACATAACATCTATTTGTGGAACTATAAGTATTTATTGTTGTGTTTTAGCTAATGTAGAATTGTTACAACAGGGTTCGAAATACTCGGATTCTATAAAAAATGAGGTTACCTAATTCAAAAGACCATTCTCTTGGGCACGAGGTTTGTCTTGTTTACATTATTATTACCTACTATATTTATATATGTTTTTCTTTAAATTAAGTTTTTTCATCGTAGTAGTTGGTTAAATCAACCTTAAAAGAAATTGTATCTGATGAACTCTGAAAAATTAAAGAGACACCAATGGAAAGTAGTTCTGAAACTATGAATCATGAACCAAAAACTTGTGATTATATTTTATGGGAATATGATGGTCTTCATGCTGCATACAAGGTGCATGTGAAGAAATCTTGTTGGAAATTCAGAAGATTTTTTATGAGGATCTTAAACATGAATAAATTAGAAAAGGTAAAGTTTGGTTGTTTATATTATGCTGTAATTTTGTTACCCCTTTCAGCGATTATTTTACAATTTCATTTTTTTCTTTCTTTTTGCACAACCAAATAGGTATATCTAAGTATGGGAAGAGTAAAAGATGAAGATTTATCTTATCCTGTTTTTTGAGAATATAATTTTTGGGTTCACCTTAGAATTTCATTCTTTCATAATTTTAGGGTTCACCTTACAAACACAACAATATTCTTTTAGAATTTCATGGTTCATCTTACAAGAACAACAACATTCTTTTATAATTATGGAAAATCTATAGAATAAATTCTCAACTTCAGTATCAATTTTATACTTCATGCTAACAGAGTGTACTTTGTCATTTTATGATTTTTAGTTTTAGTATAAAATTATACATACTCTTAAAAGAATCGCATTCTCATTTGTATTACCTTCTACATGATCCTTAAGAGGATATGTCATTGCAACAAAAATGTGTTTTCCGATGATAAAAAATAAAAATAAATAAATAAATAAATAAACTTGTTATTCTTGATAATACATAAAATATTATTCTTTAAGAATGTCGTTTTTTAAAATTTTGTTTGAATGTCGTCGTATTCTTTAAGAATGATATGTGTTTAACCCTAAGTTCTATAAGAATATTTGAATTCGTTTTTAAGTTACACCGATAATGATTAAAAATTATGTTAGAATTGAAACTAAATTAATTTAAAAAATTCTAATTATTAAAATTAAGAGAATTAATTATCTCTTAAAATTTAAAAATTTTCTTTTTTAAATATAATTTAACTGACTAAAATACTCTTATATTGAAATTTGTGTGATTATACGGTACATGTTATCTCATAGTAATATTATGGACTCTCAAATCATGATCATTCATTTTAGGGAAATCTTCGGAAAAGTCCTAATATTTCACCCTAATTTACGAAAAAGTCCCAAACTAAAATTGGTTTATGAAAAAGTCCCGATTACCAGAAAAAATGACGATTTGACCATTTTTTTCCGGTTTATCGGTTCCAATACTTACTCGGTTTCATTAAAATCTCATTATTTTACCATAATTTTCATTAAAGTCCTATTATTTTACCATAATTTGAGACTTATTCATAAATTATGGTAAAATAATGGGACTTTATTAAAACCGGGTAAGTAATGAAACCGGTAAATCGGGAAAATAGGGCCAAATCGTCTTTTTTACTGGTAATTGAGACTTTTTCATAAACAAATTTTAGTTTGAGACTTTTTCGTAAATTAAGGTAAAATATTGGGACTTTTCTGAAGATTTCTCATATATTCATCTATAGGTCCAGAATTATTCATATGTTCACACAATAAATGTCATTCACATTATAAACTAGTTATATATATATATATATATATATATATATATATATATATATATATATATATATATATATATATATATATATATATATATATATATATATATATATAACAAAATAAAAAAAAATATGTAATGCATATGAAAAATACAAATAAAACTAGTAATTAATAAATAATAATATAGATATTAAATAATTAAAAATAGAAAAATTATATCAATATTATTGATTTAACTACTTCGAATACCATGTAACTAACACTGCCATTTTTTTTCACCACCCTAATAGTTTAATGCATCCCAAGTGATAGTTCATTCTGAAATTATATATATATATATATATATATATATATATATATATATATATATATATTAAATTCAAAGGATCTTAGGAATAGTATTTTTCTAGACTTTAGGTTTTTGCCACAAAAGTTTTCTGAATTTGACACTTTTAGTCCCTAAAGTAAAAAATTTTACATTTTTGCCTTTTGACTAAGTTTTTGTGCATTAAGGTTTTTGCCACAAGTCTTTAATGACTTTGACACCAGGAGCTTAGGAATAATACTTTTCTACGTGTTAGGTTTTTGCCACAAAAATTTTCTGAATTTGACACTTTTAGTCCCTAAAGTCAAAAATTTTACATTTTTGCCTTTTGACTAAGTTTTTGTGCATTAAGGTTTTTGCCACAAATTTTTAATGACTTTGACACTTTTAGTCATCGCAGTCAAAAGTTTTATATTTTGGTGTTTTTGCCACAAATCTTTAATGAATTTGACACTTTTCGTGTTTGTAGTCAAAACTTTTACATTTTGACATAAAAAACACAAAAAAACCTCCTTTAAATTTTTTGTCACCATATTTTCCCAACTTTGACAACTTTAATATTATTGCCACAACATTTTTGGATTTTCTCCACCAATGTCCCTTCTTTTCGTTGTACACTTTTGACATCTAATTTTAGGGGTTGTCGACTTTCTCCTCTATTTATGGTGATTTATAATTTCAGCACATATCTTTTAAAGTTAGCCGATTTTATCCATATTACCCCAAAAACGGCATAGCCGCGGATTTTTCACTAGTTGTTCTATTATTTTAAGAGAAATCCTAAAAATATATTAAAAAAAAAAAATCTATATTACACATTTACACCTCACTCCTAACTCCTACCCTCCAAAAAAATCTCTTCATATATTCCCTCTGCCCTCTCACTGACTAAACCCCATCCCTAATTCCCCTCTCTCTCAATCTCTCACACGCAGTGAAGGTGAAAACACACGCACATATACATACTCTCATATATGGCTACCAGACATGATTTTGCAGATGCATACAGTACAGATACCAGTGAGGAAGAAGAAGAAGAAGATGTTGAAGAGGAATCCAAAGATTGCAAAGAGCTCATTCCTAGCACGTGCCCACCACGTGGGAGGGTGTTTCTAGACCCAAGATCCGAATGGGTTCAAGAATGGAACCGGGCGTTCCTTCTGGTTTGCGCCACCGGTCTGTTCATTGACCCGCTGTTTTTTTACACACTCTCCATAAGTGAACCATGCATGTGTGTGTTCGTCGACGGGTGGTTCGCCGTCACAGTCACGGTTCTCCGGTGTGTTACTGACGCCTTGCACGTGTGGAACATGTGGTTGCAGTTCAAGATGAGCAGGTGGTGGAGATCGCCGCACCACCACCGTCGATTAAGCCATGACGATGACATTGCACGTAACGTCGCCGCTCGGATCATAACCAAGGCCAAGAAAAGCTTCGTTTTTGATCTCTTCGTAATCCTCCCAATACCCCAGGTTTGATACTTAGAAACTACTTAATTAAATACCACACTAGGAAAATGGAATAAGCATTAAAAAACCGATTTTATATCGTTAATGTTGGGAGTAGGATGGAATTTCGAATATATATATTAACCATGGGTTCTAATTAAGACACGTGAAAAATGAACAAATACGTTATGTATATTATATATGAATTAAGTCGTTTATTATTTTAATTATTTGTGAAATTACTAATAACCACATTAGAGTAAACCACAGAAGCAATAAAAACTAGATTTCTATATCATATGGTAGTCAGTTAATGTAGGGAGTGGGATGGAATTTGGATGTATAAACAAGTTAACATCGTGTTTATGATTTATGAATATTAAACATAATATATATTCATTATATATATACAAAGAGTATAAGCTTAATATGACTTGAATTCATCACGAAATTATTTTATAATAACTAGGAGAACTAGGGGAATATATATGCTGCGCAAATCTAATTATTCAGTTTATAAACATATACCCTAATAAATGACGTCAGCAATTTTATTTTTATTTTTTGCAGTTTGGTTAGAATGAGGTTTAGATTTCTTTTGTCTAATTAATATCTAAGATTTATTTAGATTTTTCTACATTCCATGTGAACAAAGTCTAACATGTACGCGACCCTTCTGAAAATTAGAGAAATTAAAAGGTTAAACGAGTATTTTTTTTTTTTTTTTTTTTTTTTTTGATATGAAACAAACTATAGTTAGGTAATTAATACAAGACGCAAACCGTCTTTGTATTCACAAGAAGTGTGTATCTTTGTACAAAGGAAAGGACAGGGATTAATATCCTCCCTAATCCTCCCTAATAAATAAAAAAATTTTAGGTCAATTTTTCTTATGTATTTGTACATGTAATTTTGTGGTTAATTCTTAGAAATTAATTTCCATGTACTTATCATGTTGTGGTAATTTTGATTTTCTTAATTAACTATCTAATTTTTAGGTTATAGAAAGTAATTAATGTGTCATTAATTTGTTTCTTTATATTTTCAAATTTTAATATGTTTCCTTTCAATATATATAATTCAAAATTGACATGTTTTTTTTAAGTTCATTGTCATTTTAGGCAAAATTGTCTATATAAAAAAAAATAATCAAACTTTGTTGTTTTTTATTGACAAACTGAAAAAAATGTTATATGGTCAAAATATAATTATTTTTCTATAATTTGTTTTATTAGTATAAATTGGATTATTTATTTATTTATCATTTTGTTTGTATATATATTTTGAAATTTTATTTTAAAAAATATTTAATGTTTACACTTTAAATTTATTGTTTTCTTAAAAAAAATATATAAAGTTTATATCTTCATATATAATTTTTTTTAATCAACACGTATAGTACACGGGTTACACATCTAATAAGATAATTTATTATTATCGACTTACAAATTAATTGTTTGTTACTCCCCACACTCAAAGTGGGATGGCCTGCCAACTTAAGGGTAAATATTTGTATATTTAACCATGAAGATAAATGTCTCGTAACAATCCTGCCAACTTGTATACCATAGGCACTACTAAAAAAAAGCGCTATTTCCGAGGGACACTTTCCTTGGAAATTCCTAGGAAAACGGCGTTTCCGAGGAAATACCGAGAAAATCATGTGCGTCGGTAAAACCCTCCTAGGAAATGTTTTGTAAGGGAATTCCAAGGAACTTTCTGACGCGTTACCTAGGAAATAGTTTTGTCGTAAGTACCGAGGGTTTTCTTAGGAATTCTATTTCCGAGGAATCTCCTAGGAAGATCATTTCCGAGTAATTTCCGAGGAAGATTATTTCCGATGGATTTCCGAGGAAGTTTAGTTCCGATGAATTTCCGAGGAAATTTATTTTCGAGGAATTTCCAAGGAAGTTTATTTCCGACGAACTTCCGAGGAAGTTCATTTCCGACGAATTTCCAAGGATTATTTCTAAGGAATCTCCGAGGAAATTTATTTCTGAGGAATCTTCTAGGAGACTTTCTTGACAGCTTTTTGTGACACTTGTTCGTGACAAAAGTTCCTAGGAATTTCCTAGGAACAATGCAGCTATAAAAAATAAAAAACAAAAAAACCAAAAAATTTAGCCTAAAATGCAGAAAAAGAACTAATACAAAAAAAAACTTAGTTCATTCCATATATCTAAAAGTCATACAAACGTTTACACTTTAGAACATAAGTTTCAACAATCGTGTAAACCAAAAACATAATTATAGAAGTCTTAAAAACGTTTACAACAAATAACCTAAGGAGCATTCGATGGATTGGATGGATTGTCGGGACGGTTATTAGTGTCATATCGTCTCATGAACTCGACCATTTCCGCCATTTGTTTTTCATTTGTGCTTGTCTTTTGGTCATTTCACCATTTTGTCGGGCCAATTCGGCATGAGCTTGTTCCAATTCCTGGACCTAAAAAAATGTTAAAAAAAACATGCATACATTAGTAACATAAAAAAATAGTAAAAACAAATTATATATTAACATTGTTATCTATTATAGCAACATACATTTCACTAATAAATGGAATGAACTTAAATTTTCTTATTCACAATAGCAACATATTATCATTTTTATATACAATAGCAACATACTTTTATTTTCTATCTATTATAGCATTTTACCTTTTTTTTCATAATACCAACATACTATAATTGTTATTTAATATCAAAGACTTCTATGTTTTTTAAATAATAGCAGCAACTTTATTTTATCCATAATAGCAACAAACTTGATTTTTTTTATCTATAATAACAACATATTTTACCTACTTTACATTTTTTATGTCAAAGAAAAATACTCGTTGTTGTGACTGCTGGTACTCAAAAGAGGTCGGTTTGTTCCCGTTGGATGATGTCCCCGTGACAACGAAATGTAGATCTGAACTTCCTACCCCGTAAATACGTCTGCATTTGCCTCTCCCTTCTTGTGCTTGCACCCACAAGTCAACATCACCCTCTGGATGTTGAGTTAGGTCCTCCTCGTACTTTTCAACCATGGCACTAGTATATCTCTCCTATAATTTATCAAAACAAAACGACTGTTATTATTGTACTATTTGAAGTTGAAGCACTAATTATCTATAAAGGAAAAGATAAATTACACATATTGCTTTAGCAGTAGGTGTACAAAACTCCAACTCTTGAATTGTATCATAATCTTTAGCCTTGAATTTTTTCTTAGCCTCTGCAGTAAGGTGGGTAATAAGAAAAAGTTCCAGAAATGTAGGGATACGCTTCAATTCCTTTTGCTACATAAAACACATAGTATAATTAGTGTAATCTATGATTAAGTAAAACCAATTACTGAAGTATACGAATATTGATTCACATAATTACCAATTCCAGTCGATATTGATCATAACCCCTGGATCCCCCTGTATGTCTCGAAACTGTACCTGTGTCGTCACCGCTCATACGGTTAGCTCTCCCGGCCGCCAACTTCTTTCTCCAAGCATTTGTGTCCCAATACTATAAAAAGATTATGTAAGATAATATATAAAAGGCAAAAAAAAAATTAACAAAAAAAACAATAATATATTAATTAGCTTACTTTACACAAATAATTTTTTACAATTTTATATATATAAAAGGCATAGAAAGTTCCAAGGGATTTCCTAGGAATCAAACTAATTTTTTACAATTTTATATATTCAAACGTTAATTTTTATTCGTTCCATACTTTGTGCAACTTTGTTATGTATGAAATACTTTTATCTTACCAAAATATTATGCACATATATAAAAATACATATGTACACATACACTATATAAAATGTGTAATGATAAACAAATGTTTTGAGTACTATGTTATGTTGGTGTGCGCACTTACGTATGTATATATTATGCATAACTTGGTAAACTAAAACCAATTCATGTATAATGAAGTTGTACAAAATATTGAAGGAAAAAATCAATGTTTCATATTTTAATATTTGAAAATGGATTCTTTTCCAAGGAAATCCCTAGGAAATTTATGGGAACTTCCGATGGATTTCCGAGGAAACGCCTCAGTCGTCACAAATTTGTAAGAAATGCATAGGAGGTTCCAAGGGATTTTCTAGGAATCAAACTCATTTTTTCATTCATATTATTTTTTATTCGTTCCATACTTTGTGCAACTTTGTTATATATGAAATACTTTTATCTTACCAAAATATGTATTTTGCACATACATAAACATAAATATATACACATACACTATATAGAATGTATAATGATAAACAAATGTTTTGAGTAATATGTTATTGTGGTGTGCACACTTACGTATGTATAAATCATGCATAACTTGGTAAACTAAAAACAATTCATGTATAATGCAACTGTAAAAAATATTGAGCGAAAAAAAATAAATGTTTCATATTTTAAAATTAGAAAATGGATTCTGTTCCTAGGACATCCCTAGGAAAAATATGGGAACTTCTGATGGATTTCCGAGGAAATAGATTAGTCGTCACAAATTTATGGGAAATGCATAGGAAGTTCCAAGGGATTTCCTAGGAATCAAACAAAATTTTTCATTCTTATAGGTTGAAATGTTATTTTTTATTCATTCCATACTTTGTGCAACTTTGTTCTACATGAAATACTTTTATCTTACCAAAATATGTTTTATGCATATACATAAACATACATATGTACACATACACTATATAAAATTTATAATGATAAACAATTGTTTTGAGTAATGTGTTATGGTGGTGTGCACACTTACGTATGTATATATCATTGCATAACTTGGTAAACTAAAAACAATTCATGTATAATGAAGTTGTACAAAATATTGAACGAAAAATAAATGTTTCGTGTTTTAATCTAAGAAAATGGATTATGTTCCTAGGAAATCCATAGGAAATATGTGGGAATTTCTGATGGATTTTCGAGGAAATACATTAATCATCACAAATTTAAGGGAAATGCATAGGAAGTTCCAAGGGATTTACTAGGAATTAAACTCATTTTTTCATTCTTATTATTTGTGAAACTTTGTTATACATGAAATACTTTTATCTTACCAACATATGAATTATGCACATACATAAACATAAATATGTACACATACACTATATAAAATATATAATCATAAACAAATGTTTTCGAGTAAGGTGTTATGGTGGTGCGCACATTTATGTATGTATATATCATGCATAACTTGGTAAACTAAAATCATTTCATGTATAATGATGTTGTGCAAAATATTGAACGAAAAAAATAGATGTTTCAACTTTTAGTATTAGAAAATGGACTGCGTTTCTAGGAAATCCCTCGGAAAAATTTGGGAAGTTCCGATGGATTTCCTAGGAAATACACTATTCGTCACAAATTTCTAGGAAATACATATGAAAATTCCAAAGGATTTCCTAGAAAGCAAACTCGTTTTTTCATTTTTATAGGTTCAAACGTTATGTTTTTTGTTCCATATTTTGCGGAACTTTGTTATACATGAAATACTTTTATCTTACCAAAATATGTATTATACACATACGTAAACATACATATATGCACATACAATATATAGAATATATAATAATAAACAAATGCTTTGAGTAATGGGTTATGATGGTGTACATACGTACGTAACACAAGTGTCTATATAAATTATTTAAGTCTAGTAGCAGTCATGGTTTAATTTGTTTAAGTACCACAAGTGTCTATATAAATTGATCATTTGTATGCTAGTTCCTAGGAAATGCATCGGAAATACTGAGGGAATACCGAGGAAAGTGTAGTAAGTACAACATTCGTAGGAAAAATGTAGGAATAATGATTGTATTCTCTACTAAACTCGATATGATTTATTTTATTACAAGGAAAAAAAATGTTAAAAAAATATTACTAAGGAAATACCGAGGAAAGTTGGGTATTGATAAAAATCCTAGGAAAAGCGTAGGAAATACCTATGGAATACCGAGGAAAGTGTAGTTAGTATAACTTTCATAGGAAAAGTGTAGGAACAATGAGTATATTCTCTACATAAACTCGGTATGTTTTTGTTGTTACAAAAAAAAATTGTTAAAAAAAAATATTACTAAGGAAATACCGAGGGAAGTTGGGTATTTAAAAATATCCTAGGAAAAGTGTAGGAACTTCCGAGGGATTTCCGAGGAAAGCGCGTTTATGGTTATTCCTAAGAATTTCCTCGGTAATTGGTAGGTAATACCGAGAAATTCATTTTCCTCGGAAATATCCGTAGGAAATCCCTCCTTTTTCTAGTAGTGAGGACAAGCCTTTTGACGCTCAAGAGTACCATTAAAACAAATTTTATTATAAAATTTCACATGCATAAGATAATATTAACAACATTGGTTATGGTACAAGTTTCAAATCTCTCTATTCTAATAAAAGAATTTTTTTTTGTCATATGTTGTCACCCCACTTGGTCTTTTAATTAATATCATGCAACTTGTAAACCTATTTATTCTCCATTTCAAATTTTAACTTTGTCACTTTAATCAAGTTAAGAGCTTTATACCTCCAAAATCTTTCCAAGTTGGTGATGATTCTAGATCTATGAGCTACAACCACACCAATGCAACTTCCAAGAGCTCTTCTTTCTTCAAAATCACCAAAACACTCTCAAAGTTCACTTCCAAGCTCAAAACACTCAAATGGAAATTAGGGTTTTGTTCTTAGGATTTGGGAGGGTGGAGGTTGGTGATAAGAAGGTCCAAGAGCCACTTAAGGTGTTTAAATAGGGCACAAACCCTAAAAATTAGGGTTTGCCCCAGGTGACCGTACACACTGCGTACTCCATGTACGCTCATCGTACGTGGGTTTTCTCCAAGACCAAGTTTCGGCCTAGTACGCCCAACGTACTCCTAGCGTACGCCCATCGTACTCAACCAGGGATCAAAATGCAAAGATTTTTAAGTTAAGGGCAAGAAGGGGAAATACATGAAATGCAAATGTTACAGAGAGGGTGGTAAGAGTCACATCGATGTTGTTTAGGACACATAGTTTTATAGAGCTATGATAGGTCTTTAATGGGGAATGAGGCTAATATCCCACATGCTAGAGATAGGTTTTATTCCTAGCATACGAGATATAGAGTATAAGAAGTTGGTGAATATTTGGTTGTCAGGTATAGGAAATGAAGGCTAGTCAATGGATTTTGTTACCACGACTATAGATATGGAGAACCCCCACCCCCTCGCGCGAATGTCGTTTCTAATAAAAGAAATCCTATCATGTTATCACGTGTAACTTACATGCATCATTTTCCTCGTAAAAGTGAATAATCATCCTGATCATAAGTATAGCAAGGAACAATGGCCCAATGAGTTCTCAAACATTTAAAGCAACATTTAGATATTAGGATGTGTGACTACATTGTATGAGATTCATAAATGAGGAATGCCTACTTGTGTTTGCAAGATTCTTCATGTGAAAGCATAGTACATGTGTTGTAGAATGGTAGTAAAGGATTTAATTTTTTAATATTTTTTGCAACCTCATCAAATTCGTTTGATTGTTTGCCTATGAGTTAAAGAACTAGCCATTTGTTGGAGACAGAGGAGCTGAAATTTTCTAGTTGATCGGAGAGCATCTTAAAGTATTAGAAAATAACATTAGGGAAATTGGCATGTTGGGTATGATAAAATGCTATACAAGTTGAACAACACTTAAATTTTATAATTTAGGAAGATTTATTTTATATAATTGCATGCAATTTAGGTGGTAGTATTGAGTTCAAGGACGGTATGTAAGAGATCATTAAGTATGGTTATGTATTTTTGTTGTAAGACAACAATCTCTGACCTTAGCAATAGGGCTTTTGTAACGTCCCATTTTCACAACCAAAAATTTTCATTTTATTTAAGTAAATCTCCCCAATTATAACTCTGTTATGGAGAAAACCGTTTATTCCAAATATATTTATAAAAAAATAAGAGTAATATTAAAGCACGAAAATCTTCAATGTTGCTGATGAATGTGTACAGGCACGCCTTCTCCTTCCCATGATGACCGATGATACCTGAACAATAAAGAATTGGGTAAGCACAAAGCTTAGTGAGTTTCCCCCAAAACACCCCATACGATAAACATATAAGCATGCATCGGGTCCAATCAGCCATCGGGCTGAAATACCCAGGGTTTGTTGGCCTACCGCCTCAACCCAATCGCGCTTCCTGAGCCTCCGTGCCTACGGCTTACAGTCGGCCCACACCGGGTATCTTGGCCTACAGCACAAAGCAGGACCTCCTCAACCCACTCTTACCATATGTCGACATATAAACAATCAAGGATCAAGTAGGCACATAATATGGGCAAACATCAATCATACAGTTCACTACCGCTTACTAGTCCTCTCACAGCATACAATCCTACTACCAGCTAACCTCCATATAATGCATAACCATAAGTAATCAGATGTGAGATAACCACCCGAACAGATGATCCTACTCTAGAACCACAACCAAACGAGGAACAGGCAAGAAAGCCTAGATCAAGAGTTCCCAGGCTATCCTACATGACCACAGACAGTCCCTAGGGTACTCCACTAGATAGCCAACAAGTACATATGGACATACAGATCTACAAATCACTATCGCATAGAAACATCCTAAATACCAAGATACAGATCTAACAGATCACTACAACATTGGAACAAACTAATTACCAACAATGCAAGGAATACATAACCGTATATACTCAGAGGTGAGATAATCACCCCGACAGGTGATCCTACTTTAGAACCACAACCAAACGAGGAACAAGTAAAAGAGCCTAGGTCAAGAGTCCTCAGTCTATCATACATGATTATATACAGTCCCTAAGGCATCCCTCTACTAACAGATAACCAAAACTAGTGAGCCAACATTAGTGCCTTCGACCCATGGTACAATGAGGTGAAACTCACCTGAATCGAAGATCTCTAAACACTATGATACGACCCCTTTTCAGCACTGCTTGCTCCCGCGAATCCACGAACACTAGAACCAGATAGAATCTCAATCAATAGCCCAAAATCCTCAAGTTTGACACAAATTGAAACTTGGTCAAAACGTCAATGGTCAACGAAAGTCAACAGTCAGCAAACCCTCACGATGTAACCATGTATGGCTCATGTCATGAGCCACTACAGGATAAAATAATTGAGTCTCGCCACCCTCACGATGTGACATTCATCTCCTCACGCCGTGAGACCCGTCTGAATGCCATATTGATCCAAAACTTCTTAATCCACTAATCCATCTATTCCAGGAGGTTTCCTAACACTCCAAGGATTATAAAAATCGATACTTTAAGGTCTTGTATGTCCAATACAAGAATTGAGCTCAAGCTATGTCATTTATGAAGAAAAGGAAGTAATTTCTCATGTATGAACTCAAACATTCTCTAACTCTTAAGTTCCATGACATATAAGCATCAAGGGACCCTAAGCACCCATAAATTTCCCAACTTTATGGAGTCCCAACACTCTGACTCTTAAGTTCTTGGATAAATATGCATAAAACTTTAGATCTAGTAGGAAACATAAAGATTGGATCTTGAATACTCACATTGGTCCAGAAGTGTAGCTAAGGGTTGCAAATGAAACTTCCAAGCTGAAACTATGCTTCCATGGTGATCTCTTCCTCTTCAAACCACCAAAACTCCACCAAAAGCTCAATAAACACAAAGAGAGGCTAGGGTTAGGGTTTTACTGAGTTTAGAGACGAAGGAAGCTGGTTTCCCCCTAAAATGAAGTTTATGGGGTTTAAATACGATGGAAACCCTAAAAGATCATGAGTTTGGGCTATAGCGCATCACACGTCGTGAGCTCAGTTAAATCAGAATCTTCATTTAATCCATTCTCACACCGTGGCCCTTCTATGGTAACGTCGTGAGCCTTGGTTTTTCCCAAAAATCATGTCTTTGAGTCCTTGAAGCCCTAAATCGACCCGATCCGGAAAACCGGGTGTTACAGCTTCACCGATCAAAGGATCTTATGGATGGGTTATATGCTTCAGTACTTTATATTCTCGAGTGTGGATCTTGAAAATCTCGATCCATGGAATACATTGTATATTTTGAATTTTAAAGGTAATTTGCATTTTTATATGTTGAAAAATGTAAAAACCATGTGCAATCAGTGTATTTTTAGGTTGGTCAATCTTGGGATTGGAAAATGGGGTGTCTGTGTTACAAGGGACCATAAGAGGTGGAAGAAATCTAGAGTGTTAAAAAAAGGATCTCTAATGTTTTTTAAGGGATATCACATGTTATATATCACATAACTATCATTACTTTAATTCGCATACAGTTACATAGAAATTGTCGATTATAGATGTTCCAAAATAAAACAATTTCTAGAGAGGTTTTTTAAAGATATATTACCCTTTCAACCAAACTTTAACAAACACTTGCATTAACTAAACCAATTTTATTCGGGAATCTAAATTTCATCACCATTTATTAATGTTGATCAATATAAAACTTTTTTTCAATGTATCATCTACATATTTATTTTGTGAGATATACCTTCTCAAGTTGGAGAAATTTCTTGCCCTAAAACATATTTATACCTCTCACAAGTTTGTCATGAAGTATTCTTTTTCATAAAAACTTAAAACTCATGTATAAGATGTAGATCGATTTTTTTTTTTTTGACGGTAAATCTAATTTATTCATAATTTCACTTTAAGTTCTAGACGGGACTTTAACTTCAACCTCAAAAAGAAAGGGCAACATCTAATACCGTTAATTTAGAAACCCTTTTGTTATAAGATGTAGTGTTGATTGGCTCCAATATACTTCGTCTTTTTTAGAACTCAATTCAAGAAACAATGATAAATATGCTATATTACTGGAAAAAAAAAATGAGACGTAGTAAATCAAAGAAAATAATCATTTTTACTTGTTACAAAATAAGATGCTAGTTCAAATAGAGACTTGTCAAAGTCCTAAGACAGGATTTTGTCTCTATTTATATGATGGTAACCGGACTTTTGGTTTGATCACGATTTTACTATCATATTCAATTTCTTGCATGGTTATTGAATTTTGGCAGGTCTATTTTAAGATTCTTTAGAAAACCCAAGGGAACATGGAGAGAAAAAGCTATGCATGCAAAAGATTGAAGTTTCACTTGTAACGAGCCCATTGCCAAATTGAAGTTTCACTTAAAATATAATGAGCCCAATGCCCATCTTGTGACCATTAACGTTAACATTAACACTTCTACCTCTATATGACGGCCAATAAGTTAAACCCACTACCATCACCTATCTAACCTTTTGTGATACTCCGATTGATCATTTGATGAGTCATGAAGAACAATATAAAATTATAAACAATTTCTTGTTCCACCTATGTATGAACAAAGTTCCTCAGTAAAACCCGACATTCTTCTAATTCATTCCTTCCGTAGAAATGGAATTTGTGTATTTTCCATATCCTTTTAACTACAACAAGAAGTAGGGGTGTGCAATAAACCGCACAAACCGTATAAACCGTCCGCACCGCACCAAACCGCACCGCATAACGCGGTTTAAAACACTCGCGGTGCGGTTTGTATTTTTGTTAAACCGCATTATGCGGTGCGTTTGCGGTTTACGATTACAAAATTACGGTTTAAACCGCACCGCATTGATAAAATCAATTATATATATATATATATATATATATATATATATATATATATATATATATATATATATATATATATATATATATATATATATATATATATTCGAAAATAATTTGACAGGTCCTAAATTAATGACATTATCTTAAGTTTTTGAAATGTAATATTAATTAATCCAATATTTAATGCAAAATTTAATGGAGTGACCATATTTTTTGTCTCAAATTCATTTTCAACTAACATTCAGTGACCATTATTTTATGGTCACTATCTTTTCCTAACTTATGTATATTCATAAATAGTTAATGTCCACAATTCTATGACCACCAAATTTCTTAATGACCACTTAGTGAGCCGTTAGTGACGACAATGATAGTATTGTCATTAAATTTAAAGTAATAATTACTCAAACCACAAAACCGCATGTAAACCGCATAAACCGCCCGCACCAAACCGCACCGCATAATGTTGTTTTGAACGTTCGCGGTGCGGTTTGCGGTTTCTAAATAACTCAAACCGCATGTGCGGTGCGATTTGCGGTTTTGACTCTAAACCGCACCGCGCACACCCTTAACAAGAAGAATGTTTCCATAGTTTTCAACTTTGTAATTACCAAAAAAAAATCCCTCTCCTAGCTAGTAGTTGAGACATATGCAGAGAAATATGTATACATATATACATATCCGTGTGTATATATATATATATATATATATATATATATATATATATATATATATATATATATCGTTTCTTTCTTCTTCATTGTGGGGAATTCCAGTCAAAATGAATAGCAGGCATCGTTTTTCCGATGATTACTCCGACACAACCGACGACTACTCCGGCGATGAAACAGTGGAAGTGGAGTCGACGGAGAGTAAGAGCAGCATTCACGGCGGCGCATTCCGTCGAGGTGTTTTACTGGCGTGGGAACAGGTTTATTTGCTTGCATGCATCAGTGGTATGTTCATCGACCCGCTGTTTTTCTACACACTCTCCATAAGCGACTCCTGGATGTGTGTGTTCATCGACGGGTGGTTTGGTATCACCGCCACGGTGGTCCGGTGCATGACCGACGCCTTGCACGTGGCCAACATGTGGTTACAGTTCAAGTGGAACAGGTGGTCGCGTTACGCCGTCGGATCACGACATGACGACAGGAATTCATGCAACGTGTCCCGGAAGGCGTTCCTGTTCGATCTCTTCGTCATCCTCCCAATCCCTCAGGTTTATCAGACATTTGACAGAAATCATTACACCGATTAAGACAAAATCTAAGGACAAGATAAAGTCACGTCCTAAAAATATTAATTTAATACTAATAGAATATAAACATTAATTAATTGACTTAATGCATATTCTAACATATTTATGTTTTACATTATATTTTTCTTGCACGGTTTGTTCCATATAAATATAGGTTTTGATAAATGTTATTCTAATATGTACATGTTTAGTCTCTTTGATCAATCTAAATAATGGAACCATTTATTGTTTATCTTTGAATCGTTTTTTATACCTTCTTTGAATTAAAACTCTCGAAAGTCTAAACAGTTCAATAACTTTATTTCTGTTAACTAAGTTGAAATCATTCAACTCATTTTTATTATACAAAATTTTAATAATATAGTATTAATTTTTTGGAAATTTTTAATAATATAGTATTAATTTTTTGGACAGGTGGTGTTATGGGTAGTGATTCCTGCATTGTTAAAGAAGGGTTCGACGACAGAAATAATGACAGTTTCTTTAATCATGTTCTTGTTTCAATACTTACCAAAGATTTATCACTCTGTATGCCTTTTGCGACGTATGCAAAATCTCTCAGGCTACATTTTTGGTACTGTTTGGTGGGGGATTGCTCTCAATTTGATCGCTTATTTCGTTGCCTCTCATGTAAGATTGTATTTTTTATCTTAATTTTGTCTTAACACATGTACATTATTTTAAAATTATAATAGACCCCTTCAATATATAATTGAAAATAAATATACTACCAAAAGAAACTGTGACAAAAGTACTCTTTTAAGTTGTGTTTACATATAACTCATTAGAACTTAATATATGTCAGTCATTTTCTCAAATATTTTTTATTGGTTTGCAGGCAGTAGGAGCATGTTGGTACTTGCTTGGTATGCAAAGGGCTGCGAAATGCTTGAAAGAAAAATGCATGGAAGCAAACGGGATTTGTGTGTCAAGATTTTTGACATGTCAAAATCCTGTTTATTATGGCACAGATAAGTTCGTGAAAGATCACACAAGGCTCTTATGGGGATCAAATAAAGAGGCGAGAACAACTTGTCTTGAAAACGAAGACAATTCTAGCTATGGAGCTTATAAATGGACTCTTCAACTCGTTACCAATGATAGCCGTTTGGAAAAGATACTTTTTCCCATTTTTTGGGGACTCATGACTCTTAGGTAACCCGATTTTTCATCAAGAAACGTTTTTATAGTCTTAAATGATTTTATTATATGTATTTGTTATATATACAGTACGTTCGGGAACTTAGAGAGCACAACCGATTGGTTGGAATGTGTTTTCATCATTATCGTTCTCACAACAGGGCTTCTTCTAGTCACCATGTTGATTGGAAATATCAAGGTACATACATACTCATATAAATATCATTACCTTCTCTCAAAAGCATCCTTATTGAACTTATAGTTAGGGATGGCAAAAAAACCCGAACCCGACGGAGAAACCCGAAACCCGATTATTTCGGGTCGGATAACGGATCATTATCGGGTTTTTTATCGGGTTCGGGGCAGGGAGTGGGTTATCCTCGCTCCGACCCGACCCACCCGATTATATATATATATATATATATATATATATATATATATATATATATATATATGTTTAAATGCTTTCGATATTAATTACTTACTGTGGACAATATTTTTAGTTATAAACAATTTGGTGTGAATGATCATTTTTTATGTTTTGACGTATTATACTAAAATTAAATCAAATAATTTTTAATATAACGTTGAGTTAATGTTATTAAAGTGATTCATCATATATTTAATTTAAAAGGGAGGCTAAAACACGTATTTTTTATAAGACATCGAGGTACCCTAAAACGGAATAAAGATTTTGTTATGAATTGTTTTAAACCCGATAAGATACCCGAAACCCGACGGGAAAACCCGAACCAACGGGGCGCCCCGATAAGTACCCGAAAGATATTGGGGCGGGTTTGGGAAACCATGCCCCGCCCCGAACCCGCCCCGTTGCCATTCCTACTTATAGTTACTTTTTTAAATATGTAGAGAATACAAAGACTTTTTAGTCATTTTTAAAAAATGATATATTTTTGTGTATATAGGTGTTTTTACATGCAACAACATCAAAGAAACAAGCTATGCAATTGAAAATGAGAAACATAGAGTGGTGGATGAGGAGGAGGCACCTTCCTCAGAGTTTCCGGCAAAGAGTACGTAATTATGAGCGCCAACGATGGGCGGCAATGCGTGGTGTGGATGAATGTGAGATGATACGCAATCTCCCTGAGGGTCTCAGGAGAGACATTAAATATCATCTCTGTTTGGACTTGGTCCGACAGGTATGTATACTGATAATTTAAAATCTATTGTCTATTATTTATAAAAAATCAGATATCTTATTAGTTGTGTCTATTATTTATAGCAAACCGGATATCTTATTTTATTAGTTGAGATACACACAATGAATAAATGGTTTCTTTCTTTTGTAAAAAGTTTTCTATAATGACATATACTAAATAGAACCTTGTAATCATAGTTGATGGGCAAATGTTGAACTGTTTGGATTTAAATGACAATAATCTCGACTGGTGGGTGTAATTGGTAATAAGATAGACCTTCGAGGAGGTGAGATGAAACTTATATGCTCTTACTTCTTATCTTAAAATCTTATTGTTAATTTGTTATGATGAATGTTTAACTCAGGTACCATTATTTCAACATATGGACAATTTGGTCCTTGAGAATATATGCGATCGTGTCAAGTCCCTCATTTTTACCAAGGGAGAAACGGTAAGTCCTTCTGAACTAAAATGTATAGAATTACTACCTTCATTTAATCACAAAAATAACTATCATGTGATATTTTAATATTTAATATTTAATAAAGTAACCATTTTTGCAATCTTTTGTTAATAAAAAATAAAGTTGAGATTTAATTAAAAAAATAAAATATAAAGTTGAGGTTTAATTAAAAAAATACTAAAATATAGAATCTTTTATCTAATTAAACCCAAAAAAATCATATTTGTAGCTTTTTGTTCTTAAATAGTAAATTTTTTAATTTTTCAAAAGAAAAAATCAATTTTGCAATTTATTGAAATTTTGCAACCAATAAAATATGAAATTGATAGTTATTGCATAAATTTCGTATTTTCTTTAAAAATATTTTATTTATTTATTGTTGGAGTAGATTGCAAGAGAAGGAGACCCTGTACAGAGAATGTTATTCATAGTAAGAGGCCATCTTCAAAGCAGCCAAGTACTCCGAGATGGTGTCAACAGTTGTTGCATGTTAGGCCCCGGAAACTTCAGCGGCGATGAGCTCTTATCATGGTGTCTCCGACGGCCCTTCATCGAGAGACTACCACCCTCATCATCAACGCTTGTGACTCTCGAAACAACTGAAGCTTTTGGGCTAGAAGCTGATGATGTCAAATATGTAACGCAACATTTCAGGTATACATTTGTGAATGAAAAGGTGAAGAGGAGTGCTCGATATTATTCTCCAGGGTGGAGGACTTGGGCGGCGGTGGCGATTCAGTTGGCATGGCGGAGGTACCGACATAGACTCACTTTGACGTCGTTGTCTTTCATTAGGCCGAGAAGACCATTGTCGAGGTGTTCTTCACTTGGGGAAGATCGGTTGAGGCTTTACACCGCTTTGTTGACTTCGCCCAAACCAAATCAAGATGATTTTGACTTTTGAGATTGTAGATTTGGGTGTTATAATGTTCGTATAAAGATAATAAAAAGAGAAGTATAAAGTTGTATATGTAATATGTTTATTTATTCGTTTGATTATCAAAAGTTTGAGTATCGTTAAACAATATATGAATATAATATGTAGATTAATGCAACAGATCAACCAGTATGTTTGATCTTGAAGTAGAAAAGTTAATCCATCAAGAATTTGTGACACGGTCCAATTAAAAAATCATGCATTGATGATGGATGGAGACAACTTATGAACACTTATAGGATTAGTGTTATTGTTGTTTATCTTGTGGATTGACATCCATGGAAATAATATAGAGCACGCTTCTAAAATCTAACAGTAATTTGGACCAAAGAAGCTCATATCCATGGCTTTCTTCATTGATTCCTCTTTTCCTCTGTTCGCTCTGAATATACCGGTTGTAACCACCGCCGACGAACAATAAGAAATTTTCATAAGAGGTTTGTTCCACCGTGCAACACCTTGATCTTTCAACACCTCAACCGACCCAGTGGTAGCGGCCACCACCCAAGCTTTCCTTAGTACGTCACCACTCATCCTCCCCCTTGTGTGATTCTGTCGATGGAATCCGATCATGTTAGTGTGACTGTTTAGGTTTGGGAATTGAGTGAATGTGGTATAAATGGAGGGGGAGGGAGATCCACATCATGTGTTCGACGAAATGACAAAATGAAAAACACAGTTTTCATGTCTTGTGGGTTGCTCCCACTTAGCCTTGGAATTAAAGTTGGTTAAGTGATCCATGGATTCTATATTGTGTTGTATATGTTTATATTCTCATTTGAGTTAACTTTCAAATAAGACACTATTGTAGATGTCTATTTTTTATTATATATGTAAAACAAATAGTAACTAATGTCTGTTTGATGATTGGGTTAACTGATAAATTAATTATTGTTCATTGTTTATATAATTTCACTGTCTATACAAGTGATTATACAATATATGGTGTCAGGTAACGAATAGTGAATTGAAATGTGGATGAAAAATAGATGTTGTTTCTATCATGTTGATGAATTCCAAAAATTCGATTTGTACTGAAAACAGTGACAAAATCATCCTATTTTTCAGCCGTCATATGTTAAATATCAAAATATGTTTCTATTTCTAAGGTTGAAAGGTGTGGGTGCGGTTCCAAGTGTGGTTTGCCACATAAGCTGTGGAAAACGCCGTGTCGGTTATGTGGTTTCGAGTGCAATTTCTCTCTCCTTAGCTAGAAAGAGTAGAGTCTTTCTCCACTATCTCTCTTTTCTTCCTTTCTTCCCCACCAATGTTTGTCCATGGTTTCAAAATGGATGTCACACCACAATCTTATGTGGAGTTGAGACGAAGAGTTTTGTCATGGTAGAACCATGGCACGGAACCCTCTCGCCTAACATCTAGTCCAAACTTAAACACTTGAAATAAGACTCAAATGTAAAAGGCAAGGTTAAGAGTAAACAATTAAAAGTTAGAGTCAAACTCACACAAAAAAAACCTTTACAATGAGAAATAAGAAACGTAAAACCAACCAAATATACAAAGTATGAAATTATGTACCATCAAATTAATTAACTCAAAATCTGACAGAATGGAAACAAATTTCAATGGATTGGCGAATCGAGACGACCCTTATAACATTATTTTCTTTGTAGAATGCAACTTACTTTCATGATGGTGTGTACATATGAATTTTCCGAATAATTATAGCATTGTAATAATACTAACCAAATCATGTATACATGTTAATTAGCCAAATGGTTTTAAAAAATGTCATCGTTTAACCATCATATTTTCATGATGATTATTAAGATTTTAATTTCATTCTTTAGCATTATTTTAGAATTCTAATTTTATATTGGTTTTATAGCATCTTACTTTCATGATGGTGTGTAATAGTGTATATTCTTGAAAAGTTTTAGCATTGTACTTGCATTATCCAAATCATGTGTACATACACTTTTTTTTTTAAATTAGGTTCATTATAGAATTCTGATTTCATATATATATATATATATATATATATATATATATATATATATATATATATATATATATATATTAATAAAAAAAACTTTAAGGAACACTAGCTTTTTTGTTCTTCAAACTTTTTTCACACTTCTTTGTCCACTTTGACACTTTTAGTCCTTAAACCCAATATTTTTGCCCCAATATGATATATAATATTAAGCTGATCAAGAATGGCTTTCAACGTGTGTGACCCATGTTCTCACTGCCTCTTTAAGCCAATAACCCACTTCCACTACCCATGGGACTTATCCTATGACCATTCATTGGTTTGAGTTTACTTTGCTTACTCATCGCCCCTTTCTTTAATTTTTCGCCCCCATCTTCTTCGTCAAATATTCTTGTCGTTTCCTCTTGATACGTCCCACAAATTCAGAGTAAAATTTTTATCTCAAAAATACTTAATCCATACAAATGAGTTTTTCGAAAAACTAGTTACAGTGATTAAATTATTTAAACATCAGAGTAAAAATATAATTAGCTAATGCGTAAAACTTTGAGGAATGCAGTGCAGTCACGTCGGACCCTATCCTTTCGTACCTGAGGTACCTAAAACCATAAACATGAAACTGTAAGCACAAAGATTAGTGAGTTCCGCAAAATAGTATATACCATACGCACATCGGGCCCCGCCCGACATCTGGCCCTGCCCAGTACAGATCTGTCAGTAACATGCGATGGGCCCCGCCCAACACATTCATCAGTCCCCGCCTGGCATCGGGCCACTCCCGATACACATACAAACACCTACAATATATGTGAGATTCACACACACAACTAGCATCCTATAACCGTAATTCAATGGGTCGACATTGGTTCCTTCGACCCGCAAATATTGTGAGAAGACTCACCTCAATCTGAGGATAGCCAAAACTCACAGACACACCTCTGCTACAAAACCTCCTCACACTGAACATATCAAAACCAATCCTAATCAACAATTAGGGTAATAACCCATCATCAAAGTCCATTTCATATTCTCTTTCACTAAGGGTAAAATACCATTTTACCCTTCAAAGGCTAAACTGTAACATCCCGAGAATTCAGGTATTTCTAAATTCATCCCTTGGTTTTTAATGTACATTATTTTGGCCCTTGGATTGGATGGAAGTAGTCATGGGAAGCCCTAGTGGCAAATTAGTAATTTTGGGGCCAAGAGGAGTACGCTAAGCGTACATGTGGGTACGCTGAGCGTACTAGGGCGCGCCCTAGTACGCTGGGCGTACTCGTGTCTGAAGGAAACCCTAAGTTTTAGGGTTTATAGGGTATTTAAGCATCCTTATGGCTCATCTATCCCCACTTTTTCAGCCTCCAAAGTCTTAGAGTTGTTCTTGCAAAACCCTAGCCTCCTAGAGTGAGATTGAGAGCCCTAAAGTGTGTTCTTGGCGTTTTAGAGGAAGGAGAAGTGCATCAAGAAGCTTGAGAGATTGAAGCAAGGATTGGATCTGGAATTTTGGCTCTCTTCTCCACCATCTAAATGTATAAAGTTCATACCTTTATGGTTTATTTGATGGATCTCATGTTTGGGTCTTTTTATGTTTCTTTTTGGTCCCAAATGCTCCATCTCGAGCATGACATGTCCTGGATGCTTTAAGTCGTCCTTCCAGACCCTTGGAGGGGTCCTTAGTCATAAAAATGAGGTCCCAACGGCTAGAAGTGTTCCATGCATTTGGAAAAAGGGTCTGAATGGATTAAGACCTTTTATTAAGAACTTTTAGACGTGTCATAAAGTTGGAGACTTTATGACTTTAGGGTGCATTAGGACCACAGATCTGTAGTTTGGGTTTAAGTGCTTAAGCCATTAAGCACATAATGAGACTTTTGGATCTGCGAGGGTACGCCCCGCATACTCGGTCAGCCACCCCGATGTGGGTCAATGCGAGGCTCGGTATACGCCCTGCGTACGCCGTCTATTGGATTTTGGAATTTGGGCTTCACGTTTTGGGCCACCTTTTGGGTTTGAATACTTGGGCCCTTATTGGAGTATAAGCGCCAGTGAATGGTGACTTGGTCATCTTTCCAAGTAAATAAGATTTGCACACGTCATCGTCCCTAAGGTCGAATGACTCCAACACTCCATCTTTTTGGAGTTGGGCTATGCGCTTCTTGTTGACATGTCCAAGACGACAATGCCACAAGCATGCTTTATCCAAATCATTGGAAGAATCAATACACAACACATCATTTCTTAAATTGTCTACAACCATCACAGTTTCATATATTCCATTACAAGGCAATGCATCAAAATAGAAAACACCATTAAGATAAGCATTAATAGAACCCTTTTCATTATCAAATGAATATCTAAATCCTTGTCTATATAAACCATGAAATGAAATGATGTTTCTTGCCATATCTGGCGAATAGCAACAATTATTTAAATCTAATCCTAATCCACTACTAAGCATTAAAGAGTAAACTCTGATCTTGGTGACAGGCGATGATCTTATGTTCCCCATGATCAATTTTATCTTCCCATGCTCCACATTTAGTCCCTGCAAATCAGAACAAATGTGAAAACCACATCCTGTATCAAGAACCCAAGAAATAGCATGTGATAAATCATTAGATTTAATAGTGTAAATACCTGCGTAGGATGGCTTGATCTTTCCATCCTTGATGCTTTGCAGATATTTCGGGTAGCTTCGTTTCCAATGCCCTATTTTGTGGCAGTGGTGGCACTCTGCCTCCTTGGGGTTGGAGTTGGGTTTAGTAGGACCAACCTTGTTTCCACTAGAATAAGAGCCATTTTGGGACTTTCCCTTATGGTGGCTCTTTGAGGGAGCCTTCCTCTTCTTTCCCTTTCCTTGCCCAATTGCCAAGACTGGGGCAGCAGTAGGATTTAGAGTTGATGCAACAGATTTGTATTTGAGGTTGCTCTCAACAGTCCTCAACAAGCCCTGAAGCTTGCTCAAAGAGACTTCCTCCTTGTTCATGTGGTAGGTCACGCGGAACTGGCTATAGCAGGGAGGCAAGGAATGAAGGATGATATCAATTGCCAGCTCTTCATCAAAGTTCACATTCAACTTTAGCAGGCGATAGACATATCTCTGCATCTTTTGCAAATGAGCGGTAAGGGACTCTCCATTACCCATTTTGGTAGTGATCATCGAAGTGATGATCTCGTACCTTTCTTGCCTAGCGCTCTGGTGGTACCGGTCCAGCATATCTTGATGCATCTCATACGGGTACATGTCCTCATAGGACTTCTGGAGTTCTGCAGTCATGGTTGCCAGCATGATGCAATGGACTTTCGTGGCATCACGCTCGTGGGCCTCAAAGGCCGCGATCTCTTCAGCAGAGGCAGTGTTGATGTCAATCTCCTTTAGCTTCTCATCGAGGACATACTCTTTGTCCTCGTAACGAGTGACCATTCGAATGTTGCAGATCCAATCATTGAAATTGGACCCGTCAAAGATCACTCTCCCACACAAGTTCATGAGTGAGAACGAGCCAGAGGAAGTTGAACCAGAAGCGTTGTTGTTGATGTTCGACATCTGAAAAAGGAAAAAGAACAAATTTTGATTAGAAATGAATCCCCAATTAAACACCCAAATGAAAAATTAGGGCTAGGATCCAACAACATTATTTACAAATTAGAAAATGGATGTCGTAATCTAACAAACAAATAATTTGAAGGTAAGTGAATGACGATTCACTAATTTTCCGCCATGAAAAACAAATAAAGCTAAGTTTTAAATGTATTGAAAAACTCCTAGATCTTTTGCGATTCATTGAACTTATCAATGGAATGTTTAAATCTCGATATGCCCCTCTAGTTTGTGACTGGGATGCTGAGGATCACAAAGCGGGTGTGAATAACGATGCAAATAGACATGGTGCCCTCAATGTTACAGTCACCTATTTGATGTGCCGGTTAACCACACACACTCCATCGAACTATGACAAACAATGAGTCACCCTTTGCCACCTTTGCTTAGAACCTAATTAGTGTGCCGGTTAACCACACACGCTCCACTAACGTCTTAGCAAGGGTACAAAGTGCAATTTCATGGAATTGCATCAATTCACTTTTGCCTAAAGTAACTAAGAATGAGAATTTTGTAAAAACATTTAGTTACTTTTATAATTTCATTATACTTTTAATGAGGAAAGCGTTGCCCTATCCTACCCGTTCGGCTAACGACCCTCCACCAATCAAGGAAGCGGTGCGTGAGAGTGGACACCCATTAAACGGACATTTTATAGGCCATAACCTTATACCCCCCCCCCCCCTTATAGATCGGCTTCGTATATATATATATATATATATATATATATATATATATATATATATATATATATATATTAATCTTATAATATTATAAAGTATAAGGTTGAATTTTAAACTTGTAAAATTCTAGGGTTTTGAAATCTAAATAGTTTAAATTAAACTTTTAATAAAAAATTTAAATTTCAAAAGTTGAGGGCAAGTTTTGAACTTTTCAAAACACATAGGATCAAATAGAAAATAATTCAAAATTAAACATTTAATTTAATGATTATCTAAATTTGACCTAATCAATTTTTTTTACAAGATAATTCATCAAATAATTTAAATAATCAAATATTATCACATAAGGAATTTATTATTCAAATAAATGGTAATTATCTTTTGATTTGGGAAGGATAAACATATAACAGTAATAAAATTCAGATTTTATTAGTCAAAAACAATTTTGGTAATTATCCTTCAGCAAAACAGCAAGAAATCCTGAAAATCCCTCTGACAGACGTCCGGACTCGCCGAGTTCATCCTACTCGTCGACCCCACTTTGGGACTCGCCGAGTTTGTCATTCAGGGGGCCAAAAAATCGATTTTAAAGCATGAATGAAAGCACAAAGCATCAATACAATAGAAGCCAGTCAAGGCTCTGATACCACTGATATATTTTAGCCAAAAGAACATCTTATGTGCTCATGCAAACCCTAAAGCTCGGATCTAGGCTTCTCTATTGTACATGCAATTCATCCAAGACTTTCTAACCCTAGATCGAGTGTATATAATTCGAAATTGACATACCAAAACAGATCTAGAAGATTACCTCTTCTTCAAAGCTTGAATCTTCTTGTCCTTGGAGCTTTGAGTCACAAATGTCACTCCTCTAATGGCTTACAAACACCACAAGCAAGAGGATGATCTTGGAGAGAGGTTGGAGGCTCTTGAAGTCGGCTCTGGTATTCTTAGAAGTAGGGTTAGCCGATTTCTGAAGCCTAAAGGGTCTATTTATACTTGTGCTGTTAGGGTTTCAGTCAAAACTCTAATTAGATAGCTTAGGCCTTAAGCAGTCCAAAGAACCTTCCAAAATAAAGGCCTTGGATGAAATTAGATGGGCTCCCACTCTAATTTTCGTCCATCCCTTAAATCCAAAAGGATTCTCAGCCCAAGTCAACTATCACACAATTGACAGTTCCAGTCCCTTTTATTTAATTAATCTTTTTTTAGCCACAGAATTAATTCTTGTCTAATATTAATTAAACTATATGATTTCTCCTTTAATATATAAATCATATAACATATTAATAAATCATAATAACCTCTTTATTCATAAATCATCCTATCATGTTGCTTTGGTGAAGGCAACCCAAAAGGACCATGCACAACCGGGTCAAATACTTACCAAATATAGTTACGGGCTTAGACACTAATCCAATACTATTTAAAGGGTCATTAGCCTCCCTTTGCCTCCCCTCACCGTCCCCTTGAGCTCTGAAACCCTAATTCGTGTGTGCCCTCCATTTTGTGTGATTTTCAAGCTTGGAAGGTGATTTGGAAGAAGAAGGCTTGAAGTATAAGAGGATTGAAGTATAGAGGAGCTAGTGGATCTGACTCTTCTGCTTATTGGCATCATTTTGAAGGTAACAAGTCGTTACCTTGACTTTCCTCCTTCTAGATCTCTTCATGTTTAAGATTAGGGCCTTTCTAGCATGTATGTGAACCATTTTCGGGTATGGGCTAGGATTTGAAGTTGCAACTTCAGATCTAAACTTATCTTGGTCTCTATAACAATAAAGTTTCCAGCTTTAGCAAGTATGAGCTATTCCCTTTGAGTTAAACCCCATTCTAAGTTTGGATTTGGTATTCTAAGCCTTTAGAGCCTTGCATGCACGTAAAGTTTGCAACTTTATGTGATAAGCATGCCTTAGGAAGCTAGATCTACAATTTGGAGCTTTGGGGTGGCTTAAAATCATCTGAATGAGTAATGGACTTAAGAGACTCGACGAGTTTCATGGGCAACTCGACGAGTTGGCTGAAGATTGCCTGGGGATGTTTTCTGCATGGACTCGACGAGTCAATGAGAGGACTCGACGAGTCAGTTAGGGTTTTCCTCGACTTCTGGACACGCATAGACTCGACGATTTGGTCGTAAACTCGGCGAGTCAGTGAGGGTTTTATGACCTTTTGAACCCTTAAGGAACTCGAAGAGTTGCTATCTGCAGTCTACGAGTTGGGTCAACATGGACTATTCAATTTGACCGTTCACTTTGACTTGGACCAAGGGTTGACCAGTTTGACCTCTTGGGGTATTTTGGTAATTTGGGAATTTATGGAAGCGAGTCATCGTTGGACGTAGGTGTTGGATTTGGAGTTGCATTTGGTTGAGTTGACTTTATCGATTCGAGCTACTTGTGAGGTGAGTTTTCCTCACTATACTCAAGGGTCTAAGGCACCAAGTCCGGCCCTTTTGGATTGTATTCCTGATATGTTATGCTAGTATGAGCTGTTAGATAAGCATTCTAGTAGATAGGATGGTATTATGTTGTTATGATCTGTTAGATCAGTATCCTGATAGGTAGGATGACGCTATGCTAGTTTGATCTGTTAGATCGTTTTGTTTGTCTATAGACTACTATGTGGTTATTTGATATATGTGCACATGTTTGATTGGTGGTTGAGGCTCATCTGCTTTGTTCGAGAGCAAACAGACCTGGGCATTCCAACCCAATGGTTGTGGTCTGTGAGTATTCCATCCCGAGGATGACTGGACTCATTGTACGAGGGAAATCCAACCCGATGGTTGTGTGCCTGGGGTATTCCATCCCGAGGATGACTGGACCTATAGTATGTTGGCATTCCAACCCGATGGTTGACGGCCTGGGGTATTCCAACCCGATCGTTGATTGGACCCATAGTATGTTGTTTGTGTTTATGTATATGTTGTTGTGTGTATGGGTATTTTGGGGGAACTCACTAAGCTTCGGGCTTACAGTTGTTGATTTTGTTTCAGGTACTTCCGACGATCGCGGAAAGGCGAAGGCATGATCGTACACCTCCTATTGTTTTTGATTTTGATTCTGGGATATTTTGACACTGAACTATTTTGGAAACAAGTTTTGTAATAATCAATGGTTTTGAAAAGCTTTTAAAAGTTTAAATTTGGCATTGTTTTTATGAGTGTTACAAGTTGGTATCAGAGCCTTGGTTTGAGTGAATTGGAGGAATACTCGTGTGAATCCAGTCTCAAACTAAGGACAAAATTTTCAAAATGTTTTTCCAAATGGTTTTCAAAATAACAAAGGAGGATGCAGAGTGTACGATCAGCCGGAGCCAGTAAGTAAACCCCAAAATACCTTACGGATTATTTGATTTATGTGATATGTTAGAACAGCATGCTAGTACTAGGCTAGGGATCTTTAGGAATTGCTTGATAGAATTGTCTGATTATATGATGCCTGATAGCCTAGGGTCTTTCCTTATATGAAATTGACATCATTATTGTAGTTGCTTAATGTATGCATTACGGCCGTACATAATTAAGATCTTATAGCCTGAGAATGTTTGGTTTGGCCTTATTTCCTGTTCTTGTTTGATGAAGGGCTTAGGGTAGGATCATGTATTCAAAAGTCTATAAGGTCCAACGTTATGTATGGCTAGCATACACGAGTGTTGCAGGGTTGGTGGAAGTTTCATGGATAGGTTGTTTGAGAAGAGTTCACCAGATGTGAGATAGACAACCTTCCTCTAGGAGTGAGGGTTGAGCGATCACCATGCATATGTATGTTGTTAGGGAGTTGTGATGATACTTGAGACAAATATGGGTAGGTGTGGAAGGTAGTATGGGCCCGTACTACTGAAAGCACAGGACCCATACGCGTAGAAAGGAAGTCACAATCCCTAGGGTTTAGTTGGGAGTTGGTTCCTTGTTATTTATACGGATTATCTGATATATTCCTGGTATATTTTCAGTATGGTGGTTATGAGGCGTGTTGTGACTGGATCCGGATCGGGATCAGGGCAGGGCGATCAGGATGCCCCGACGGGGCCCGAGATTATAGGCCAGGGTGGGCCAGCGTTGACAGAGGATCGTGTCAGGGAGATCATCCGTGAGGAGGTGGTCGGGATTGTCCGGGGTCAGATTCCAGAAATGTTTGGGTCTATTAAGACCGCCATGATGGAGTATTTTGATGAGAGATATGCAGCCCTAGCTGAGACGGCTGCCGCAGCAGCTACAACGACTGTAACAGTGGCAGGGGGAGGAGCCAGTCGGGCTTTTCAGCATCGGGACTTCGATAACAAGAAGCCCCCTTCTTTTTAGGGGACTCAGGACCCCATCAAATCCATGAGGTGGCTATCTGACGTGGAGGGATGTTTCTTCACGTGCTCACGTCCTACTGACCAGAAGGTCAGATGTGCCCTGAACCTGCTGAGGTCTGGGGAAAAGGAGTGGTGGAGTTTGATGACTGGATCGTATTCTAATGACTAGAGGGCTGCGGTTACTTGGGAGCAGTTCAGGGATATGTTCCGCGCTCGGTACATCCCACGGGTTGAGCGGGAGCGGCTGGCTCAGGAGTTTCTGGATTTGAGACGGGATGGTGAGACAGTGGCGAAGATCACCCACATGTTTACTGAGAGGGCGATGTTCTGCCCGGAGTTTGCTTCTGAGAAAGCTCAGATGACACGTTATCTGAGCATGCTCAAGACTGATATTCGACAGTTTGTGGCGGCCCAGCGTTGTGATACGCTTCTAAACCTACAGGAGGCCGCTAGGCGGTGTGAGTTGGAGATTGAGCTGCAATTAAGAGAGCAGCGACAGGCCCCGGTACAGTCACAGTCGGCGCTGAAGCGGTCCAAGACCGTTGATACTAGGACTGGAGGACAGTCAGGCCGCACTTGTGGGAAGTGCGGGAAGACTCATTCGGGGGTTTGCCGATCGGGGAGCGGGTGCCACAAATGTGGCAAGCAGGGCCACATTGTTAGGGATTGTAGGCAGCAGACCCCAGCCCCTGGGGCCAGATTATGTTATCACTGTGAGCAGATGGGCCATATGAAGGCCCAATGCCCTCTACTAGCCGCCAAGCCGGCTCAGGCTCTCGCGCCAGCTACACTGAGGATCACTGACGAGGGTCAGCGTCGAGTAGCGCCCCCTAGGGCCCAGGGACGCGCCTTCCAGCTTACAACAGAGGAGGCCCGAGCAGCACCAGACGTGGTTGCTGGTATGTTTATATCCCTTATCTTACTGATTATATATGTTTTATGCTTATATGTTGGTACCTGTGATTATGTACGTTTTTAGTGAACTCCTTACATGCTTTGGTATTATTTGACTCGGGGGCGAGTCGGTCGTTTGTTTCTCAATCTTTCAGTAGGGAGTTCGGGTTGCCAGTGGGAGAGTTAGAGTGTCCGTTGCGAGTTTCCATCACCAACGAACATGGGGTTTCCACTTCTTCAGTCTATCGGGGTTGCGTATTAGAGATTTTCGGAGTATCTTTTCTGATAGACCTGGTTTCGATGCCTATGGGGGATGTATGTATGATTGTGGGTATGGACTGTCTTGTTCGTTTCGGTGCCATGATTGACTGCGAGGGGCAGCGGGTAGTAGTTCGAACCCTAAGTGGGGGAGAACTGATCGTTTACGGTGAGGGCACCAGATTGGGATCAGGGTTTTGTTCGGCTGCCAGGGCTCGGCAGTACATTCAGCATGGGTGTGCGGTTTATCTAGCGTATGTGGTGGATACACGGGTCAGAGATCAGGTTTGAGTATCAGAGGTTCCAGTAGTCAGAGAGTTTGCTGACATGTTTCCGGAGGAGTTACCAGGAGTGCCTCCGGAGAGACAGGTTGAGTTCAGGATCGACCTTGTGCCAGGTGCGACCCCTATCGCCAAGGCGTCGTACCGGTTGCCACCACCAGAGATGCAGGAGCTATCATCACAGCTGCAGGAACTGCTGGGCAAGCAATTCATACGTCCGATCAGTTCTCCTTGGGGAGCGTCGATACTCTTCGTCAGGAAGAAGGATGGTTCACACCGGATGTGCATTGATTACCGGGAGTTGAACAAGTTTACGGTGAAGAATCGCTATACACTCCTGAGGGTAGATGATCTTTTCGATCAGTTGTAGGGAGCATCTTGGTTCTCTAAGATAGACCTAAGGTCCGGGTACCATCAGGTCAGGGTCAGGGAGGAGGACGTGGAGAATACCGCATTCCGAACTCGTTATGGACATTACGAGTTCGTGGTTATGTCGTTTGGGCTCACCAATGCGCCAGCAATATTTATGGACCTGATGAATAGGGTCTGCAGATCGGTGCTCGATCACTCGGTCATAGTGTTTATAGATGATATCTTGGTGTACTCCAAGACCCGAGATCAGCATGAGGAGCATCTATGGGAGTTATTGGGAGTTTTGAGGCGAGAACGGCTTTATGCCAAGTTCTCGAAGTGTGAGTTTTGGTTAAGAGAGGTTCAGTTTCTTGGACACCTCGTTAACCAGGAGGGGATTTTGGTCGACCCGGCCAAAATCGAGGCGGTTATACAGTGGGAGGTTCTGAAATCTCCCTCAGACATCAGGAGCTTTTTGGGATTGGCAGGGTACTACCGGAGATTCATACAGGATTTCTCCAAGATTGCAGTACCCCTCACTCGTCTGGCACAGAAGGGGTGGATTTCCGGTGGGGCCCCGAGCAGCAGAGGGCATTTGAGACCCTTAGACAGCGACTATGCGAGGCTCCAGTCTTGACTCTTCCAGAGGGAGTTGAGGACTTTCTAGTTTTCTGTGATATATCCATCACAGGACTGGGAGCGGTCCTCATGCAGAGAGGACTGGTGATAGCCTATGCATCGCGGCAGTTGAAGCCGGATGAGACGAGATACCCTACACATGATCTGGAGTTGGGAGCGGTGGTATTCGCTCTCAAGATTTGGAGACATTACCTCTATGGGGTCCGTTGTACTATCTACACGGACCATAAGAGCCTGAGACACATCATGGATCAGCCAAACCTGAAGATGAGACAACGCAGGTGGCTGGACGTATTCAAGGACTACGACTGTGGGATCCTTTACCACCCAGGTAAAGCGAACGTGGTAGCGGACGCTCTAAGCCGCAAGTCAGTTGGATCATCCACTCCAGTGATATGTATGAGGATTTCAGTGGATTCTCCACTTGTGGGCTTGATCAGGGAAGCCCGGGCAGAGGGTATGCGTCAGGAGAATTGGAAGCTGGAGAGGATTAGGGGTGAGAACACCCGGTTTGTTCAGGATAGCCGGGGATTATTGACCCATTGCGGTCGGGTCTGGGTTCCGATGTCTGGTGGGGTCAGACAGACTATATTGGAGGAGGCTCATAAGTCTCGCTTCTCCATTCACCCGGGGGCCACCAAGATGTACCAGGACTTTCGATTGAGTTACTGGTGGTTGTGCATGAAGCAAGAAATCACTTGGTATGTTGAGAGGTGCTTAACCTGCAGGATAGTCAAGGCCGAGCACCAGAGGCCACATGGCAAGGTGCAGCCTTTGGAGATTCCCATGTGGAAATGGGAGCAGATCACGATGGACTTCATCACCAATCTGCCGAGAACGGCGAAGGAGTTCGACGCTCTTTGGGTCATCGTGGATCGATTGACCAAGAGTGCTCATTTTCTGCCCATTCGGGAGAGATCATCGGTCGAGAAGCTAGCCGATGTATATATAAGTGAGATTGTCGCTCGTCATGGGGTTCCGTTCTCTATCATCTCATACCGTGATGTACGGTTTACCTCCCAATTTTGGCAGAAGTTCCATGAGGAACTGGGCACACGACTTCACTTCAGTACAGCCTATCATCCGCAGACAGACAGCCAGAGTGAGCGGACCATACAGACTCTTAAGGATATGTTGAGAACCTGTGTTATTGACTTTGGTGGGAGCTGGGACTCCTACCTACCCCTTGCATAGTTCTCCTACAACAACAGTTTTCACTTCAGCATTGGTGCTCCACCATATGAGCTGTTGTATGGGCGGAGATGTCGTACCCCAATCTGTTAGGGTGAGGTGGGTCACAGGGTGATGGGTTGGATCGAGGTAGTCCTGCAGACTACCGATATGATTCAGCAGATTAGACAGCGGCTACAGACAGCATAGTGTCGGTAGAAGAGCTGCGCCGATCTGAGTTGGAGTTTCAGGTCGGTGACATGCTACTCCTGAACGTCTCACCCTGGAAGGGTGTGATCCGCTTCAGGAAGAGGGGGAAATTAGGTCCACGATACATTGGACCGTTTGTAACGCCCAGTTCCTGGTACGTATTTTAAATATAAGTATTTGTATTTTTACACTGGGACTCGACGTGTTGGGGGGCCAACTCGTCGAGTAGACTGGATTTTGGACGCGGGGCTTAAGTAACCTACTCGACGAGTCAGGAGCCCGACTCGATGAGTAGGACTGCCTGGATCAAACCCTAATATTTAGGGTTTGCACCCTATTTAAACACATTATCTTATCCCACTTCAGCCTCCATCGTCTCTCACAGTCCAGAAAAGCCCTAACTCGAAACCCTAATGCATTTGGAGTGTTCTTGAGCCATTTTTGTGTGTTTATGGTTGTTTGAAGCTTGAAGGATGAAGTGGAAGCTTGGTGGTTCCAGAAGAAGAAAGTAGATCCGGAGGTTTTGCTTCATTTCCAGCTCATTCAAGGTAAAAAGCTTCAACCTTGACCATCTATCTCTTAGATCTCTAGTTAGGACAAGTTTCTACCTTTTTCTAAGCTTTAATAGAGCCATTTTCGAGATTTTGTGGTTCTAAGGGGATATGACTTCAGATCTGGAACCATTGAGGGTTCGCATGGCATAAAGGTGCCAACTTTATGGCCATGGGAGTCCCATGCATCATATAAACCTCATTTTAGAGTCTTTGGAGCCAAAACCCCCATGCATGAATGTCAAGTTCGTAGCTTTACGTGTAAAATGGACCCTAGGAGGTCAGATCTATGTTTTTGATGCTTTAATACCATCTGAAATCGACTGAATAGTTTTGGACATAGAGGGACTCGGCGAGTCACTTATGTGACTCGGCGAGTCAGGTTGCATTTTCACCAAAACCCCTTCTGATAGCAAGTGTGTGTTGAGTTGGAAGAAGACTCAGCCAGTTGGGTTCATCATGGATTTGAAGATCATCGTACTCGACGAGTTCAAGGATGAACTCGGCGAGACCAAGGAAATATCCCAACCATATTAAGATGAACTCGACGAGTTCAAGGATGAACTCGGCGAGAAAAGGACTAAACACCTTAACTCAGATGAAGATGAACTCGACGAGTTCAAGGATGAACTCAGCGAGTCAGTTGTAGAAGGTCCCGACTTTGTTTAAATGAGAACTCGGCGAACCCTTGTAAGGCTCGGCGAGTAGGGTCGAAGTCTTGGTGTTTCCATGATTTCGGAACACGACGAGTTGTGGGGTCAACTCAGCGAGTTGAGTCAAATGGATGTTGACTTTGACCTAGAGTTGACTTTAACCAAGGTGTTGACCTTGACTTTGACTTTGACATGAGTGACCAAGAAACGGTAATTAATGAAGATTGTTATGTGTGGGATCTGAGAGGAGTTGATTCCGGAAGCAAGGACAGTTCAGACACCTTATGACATCGAGATGAGTTACCTTCCAGTTGGAGTGGGTCTACGGCCACAATGTCGACCCACTAGTAGGAGTTGGTTGATAGATGATTATCTTTGTAATAATTATCTAGCTTTGCTACTACGTGATATGTTTTATGTGATTAGCATGATATGATATATGTGATAGTGGTAGTAAGGGGATTAGTCCTGGTTACCGGTTGAAAGATACTGAAAGGGTCGTCAGAACCCAAGCATGCCTAGTAGTATGTTCATGTTATGTTTTATGTGGTAGTGGTAGGGTGAAATAGTCCCTAGTTACCGGTTGAAAGATACCGAAGGGGAGGTCAGCTCCCAGTTACCGGTTGGAAGATACCGAAGGGGAGGTCAGCTCCCGGCTACCGGTTGAAAGATACCGAAGGGAAGTCCAACTTCCGATTATGCCAGATAGATACCGATTGAAAGATACCGAGGGTTAGGCACTATATGTTTATAGTATGTGGTATGATGGGGGAACTCACTAACCTTCGTGCTTACAGTTTACAGTTTTGTTTTCAGGTACCTCTTCATGGAAGGGGAAGGAGCCGGCACGGTAGCAGCGCATCGCACACACACACCCGATATCTGCACTATGATGTTCTTGGGATTGTACTCTGACATTATTATTATTCCATGACATGTTTTTATGACATTTGACTTATGGGTTATGGGTTTGATATGATATTGATGTTGTTTTTCAGTAAATGGTTTTATAAATTACTTAATTAAAAACGAAATTTTAGGTCTTGAAAATTGGGATGTTACAAGTTGGTATCAGAGCCTTGGTTTGAGGGATTCGGACACACCTTCGGGGGTGTCTGAACTCAAATCGAGGGTATGAAATGTTTTTATAATAAAATAGTTTTTTTAAAATTTAAAAATAAGGAGGTTTGAGAAAGAACAATGTGGGTGATGCATGCAACCGGCCGAGCTCAAGTAAGTTTTCCCCAAAATACCCATACATGTTATGTTAGGATGCGATATGATTATGAGAACTGCATGCTAGATTAGGGCTAAGGATATAGGAAGGATGCCTTGTATGCCTATTATATCTGTATCAGAACTGCATGCTAGATTAGGGCTGAGGATCTAGGAAGATGCCTTATGTTCCTGTTATATGTGCCTATTGAGTTACATGCTAGAACTGATTAGTCAGTAGTATGATGGCCTGAATAGGACATGCTTGGTATGGTTACTTTATGCTTGAATGTTGCTTGCTTTATGCTTTTAAGAGTTCTAGTTATCTTTTGTTGGATTAGGTGTCTAAGCCCATAACTATAATTGGTATGTACTTGACCCGAGAGTAGCATGGTCCATTTCGGTTGCCTTCATCGGGACAATTTGATAGGATGGACTTTTGAGAAAAGGTTATTTATGATTTAGTAATATATTATAAGTTCTAATATATTAATATGAAATCATATGATTTAATTAGTATTGATCAAGAATTAATTTGGAATTAATTTAGTGATCAAAAGAGACTAATTAATGGGGACTAATTGTGTAAATTAGTTATATATATGTTTTGGGCTTATGATACATGATGGACTAAGTTTATGGAAGAATCCATAAAGAATTAGCCCACTTGAATCATGGATCATGGATAATAAGCCCAAGAGTATAGATTAGGGTTTACCCATGACTCTTGGATTCCTAACATATATATAGAGCACCCCTTTAGCCAAAATCGGACATAAGAGTGAGATTACATGAGCATGGACGATTTTTGGTGTCTAACCTCTCTCTCAAAAGTCTTCCAATTGTTCATGGGGTTTGTGAACCATTTGAGGTGCAATACTTGAGGCACTAAGCTCTTAAAAGGCCAATGTCTACAAGCTATAACAAAGAGGTAATCTTCTAACTTACTTTTATGATTTATATGTCAATTGTATGCTAGTTGTAGGCTTAATTCTTTGGAAACAATATTGCATGTATAATTATAAAAAACATAGATCCAAGGCGTTTAGGGTTGTTTGTGTACCATAGGATGTTGTAGTGTACCAAAAACTCAATAGTGGTATCAGAGCCATGGGTTGTTTTCTATTATATTTGATGCTTGCTTAATTTTCAAAGCTGGAAAAGTCAATTTTCTGCAGTCTGACAGCTGAACTCGCTGAGTCCATGAATAGACTCGACGAGTCCACTCAGTAAACCATCAACTCGGCGAGTCCAGTTCATGTACTCGACGATTACATGCCCCTGTTTGCAGAATTTCGAGTTTTTGGCCAGAAATGGATAGGATCATTATCACTAACTGTTTTGTAAACATAAAAATTGTATTTTCTGAGTTGGTAATGATAATCCTCATCCATTTAAAAGTCAATTGTCAAATATTTAGATAATAAGATGATTATTTGTAATATTGATATGAATTGCCTTGCTATGAGTTAGATTAGATCAATAGAAAGTTATATGATAATTGTTGTTTGATCAAAAGTGTTCTTGATATGAGTTTTGTAACTTTTCCTCAAGTTATATGAAAGGTCTCATTCATGAACTTTAAAACTCATAAATTTTCATAAGTTATGAAAATTAAAGAGTCTTTCTTTTAAAAGCTCATAGATTATGGAAAATGGAAAAGTCTCATTTTTAAATGGTTTTAAAGTCTTCCATAACTTCTCATCAAGTTATGGAACATGAAAAGTTTTTCATAAACACTACATTAATTCATAAGTTATGGATATGAAGAGTTTTGACAAGTTTCAAAACTTTCCCTCAAGTTTTAGAATTTGTAAAGTCTCACTTTTGAATACTTTAAGTCCAAACCCTAGAGTTTTAAAAGTTAAAATTCAACCCTTATACTATTATATTATTATAAGTTTAATAATTATATATATATATATATATATATATATATATATATATATATATATATGTGTGTGTGTGTGTGTGTGTATGTATAAGACAAGTCAGTCTTACCGTTAGTAGGCCTCATTCACGAAGTCGGTCTATAAGGGGGGTATAAGGTTACTGCCTATAAAATGGCAGTTTAATGGGTGTCCACTCTTACCCACCACTTCCTTGACTGGTGGAGGTTCGTTAGCCGAACGGGTTGGATAGGACATTAATTCTCCCTCATTGAAAGTATAATGAAAAATATAAAGTAACTAAACTTTTATTAAATTCCCAATCTTAGTTACTTTAGGAAAAATGTGAAATGTTGCTAATCCATGAAATTACACTTTGCACCTTGTTAAGTCGTTATTGGAGCGTGTGTGGTTAACCGGCACACTAATCTGGGACTGACAATGTGTGGCAAAGGGTAACTTGGTGTTAATCATAGTTCAATGGAGCATGTGTGGTTAACTGGCACATTGATTAGGTGATTTGTAACATTGGGTGTACCAAGCTAATTTGCATGGTTATTCACACCTTGTTTGTGATCCTCGGCATCCCAGTCACAAAATTTAAGGGCACAATCGAGATTTAAACATGCCATTGAAAAGTTCAATGAATCTCAAAGGATCTAGGAATTTCAAATCCAATTAAAACTTAATAATCTATTTCGTTTTTCATGGTGGAAATTGATAAATCGTCATTTACCTACCTTCAAATATTCTACAATTGAATTACGGCATCCCTTTTCGTAATTGTAGAATATTGTGTTGGGTCCTAGCCTTAATATTTTGTTTTGGGTGTTATATTAAGGACTTAAATAAACTATCTTCAATTTCTCCCTCATAGATGTCTAGTTCTGACAACTATGGTCTTCCTTATCCTTTTGGAAAAAGCTTTCTAATGAAGATGATATCCCACATGGCGATCAAGGTGAAAGATTAATTCCTTTGTCGTGCGTTGATGGGACTGGAAATCATACTTCACTTCCTCCACCTCCTCCAATTATTCTCCCTAACCCACAAGTTCAAAGACTTGAAAAGTTTAAGGTCACTCAAGCCCTATTGGCAAGCAAACAAAAAGATGGAAGTCTGTATGTGCCAACATCTTGGAGATGAAGTTACATATTGATAGGCTGGGAGAGTTGGATGTCGAAGTCTCAAGGAAGTTGGATGTTGACTGGGTTCTTCAATCACTTACTGAGTCATATAGCGGGTTCATTAAGGACCACTGTATGACAGACCACGACATGACCCTTATCGATCTTACCTATTTGCTTGTTGCTACTGAATCAGCAATGATTTGGTGCACTGGTAAAGCAAATTTGATTGGAAGGTCTACTCCCAAACTTCCATGGACATTGACAATGGTAATGCTGGAAGTCCAGAAAAGCTTTCTCTTCCCAATGGAAATGGATCGGCCATGGTTAAGTCAATTGACCAAATGGTAAAGAGAAAGGCCAAGTCTAAGATAATCCAGTATACTATTCCTAAAAGGTCCATATGTTCCTATTGCCAAGAGAAGGGGAATTGGTTGCGAAGCTGCTCTATTTACCTGAAAGATTATAAGGATGGTAAAGTCAAAAAGTTTGACTCTACTTCAGGTAAGTCCAATATCTAACTCTATTAAGTTCCTATTTGGAGATTCTTAATACATGATGTAATGTGATTACATTTTGATGTTTTGTAGAATCAAAGAAAAGAAAGGAAGCTTAAAGGAATAGTAAGTTGATTCTGATTGTGAAGGGATGGATTTCGATCGCATGATTCGGTGATTAGAATTTTGAGCAGTTGCTTAAGAGTTGTGATAGATTGCTTAGGAATAGATAACAACATAGTTTTCATTTGCAATTGCATTGTAAGGAAAAACATTCCGCAGTTTTATAAATAAAGAAAAGTTTTCTTAAGTTTCCTTACAATGGCATTGGTGAAAATTGTTGTTTATATGTTTCCATTGATAGCAATGTTGGAAAATAAAATTGATTCTTTCATTTGTGGTAGTGTCAAAATTAACCAAATAAGGAAAGATTCTCATCACCCAAGTTTCAGTTGGATAGAAACTTGGAATCATGCAAGTTGTATTGTGTGATGAATGAGAATTTTCATCTTTGGGAAATAAGACTAATTCCTTGTTCACATGTATATGTGAGTCAAGTGAAGGACTAGGGGATCGGGTACACTTGGTTGTGCGTTGATCAGGTCCACCACAAAGAACGATAAGACTATTCGTTATGATTTACTAAAGTTTAGTAAATATGGTTATACTTACAAGATTAAGTATAATTCTGAACCACTGGAAAAGTTTCAATGTTTGGCATAACGAATGAGAAAAATCAAATTAGGTAGAAAGATAAAAGTTCTCCAATCTGAAAAAATGGGAGAGTAATTTAGTATCGTGTTTTTTGATCATCTTAATGATTATGGAAAAACCATATCACAATTGATCCTCTAAGGATATCTTAGTGCATTTGTATGGCTAAGAAGAGGAATTGTGAATGGTTGAAATGGTTAAGTCAAGAAGATGAGTCATACTTCGTTCCAAAATCAAGTCTTAGAGTCATACTCCAAGATTGTAACTTGAGTGACATGGTCTTAAGAAAGGTTTATAACACTCATCAAATGTAGAGTAAAATGTTTCTTACTCTTGTACATTTGAAATTGGTAGGTTGTGATGTCTTGGATAAGACAAAGACCAACTAAGACCAATTGTGTGAAGTGTTTTTCTTGATAAGTAACCGCACTAACTCTTGAATATTTGTTTGTCAAGTAATGTTTCTTGACAAAGAGAAATTTATGTCAAGAGGTCAGTGGGAGTCTTAAAGATCTTGAAAGTTTCAAGAACTAATCATGAATAAAACCTATTGTTTATCGCTAGCACATAACTTGAGGTTTGTAACCTATCGTGTTGACATATTCTTGTTTTCTATGCCCATTCCAGTTAAAGTTGACTATGCATGTGAGTTCTATGAGCTCTCAGTTGTTTGCATAACAACTTGGAAGCAATGGTAGGCCCTCGTGCTGCCAAGTGGCAAGAAATTAAGATTGAACAAGTTCAGTCCATATGAGTTTGGATTTGTCACTAACCTTGTCTTGTGATTATGGTTATGACAAATTCACATGGATAGTAACACATACACCATAAAATCTAAGTGTCATAAGGTTTCTCTCCAATTCATGAAAATGATTGTGAGGAAACGCTTTCACTAAGTAGATTTTAAAAAGTTAGTAATTGTGATATTTGCATTCTCAAATTCGATTATGATTATGGAATCCCTCTTCATAGTTCGAATTGTGAGAAATGGCAAAAGGTCTAAACATTTCCGACTTATGGCTGTAAGTTCTAAAATTGCTAAGACACACATGTGAGCTGTCTAAGGAAAGGTGTATGAATTTGAGAAGCCTAGATAAAATCTTATCGAAGCATCTCATATCAGAAATCTGAACTTTGGTAAGAAAGTCAATAAGTATTGACTTCTAGAAGTCCGGCTGATTTCTGGGTACATGTCAAAGCTAGTGGGAGCATAAGTGTTATGCTAATAAGTATGTAATTATTATGCTAGTGGGAGCACAATTATTACGTTAAGAGTTGCAAGTTAGCAATGTTAATTATAGAAAACAAAGGTTCAATTCGCAAAGTTGCATGGTTTGAAAAGTTGTTTTGCTATAATTAAGGGAGAGGAATTTATACTTCATTTCAATTCTAAAAGCTTAGATTGAGATTTTTTTAATCAAATTTAGTCAAGGATATATATGAATGCTATGTTGGAATGGTTCAACATAAGGAAATTCTATATATATAGAAATGTTAATTGCATTCTCAAATTCGATTATGATTACGGCATCCCTCTTCATAGTTTGATTTGTGAGAACATGGCAAATAGTAATATTATAGAAAAAGACTGATCGAGTATCATGTCTTTATGTAAGACATTTATAATTGTGTCGCATATGCTTTGGGTATAGGATTGATTGCATATGCTATAATATTCTCGTGTTCTAATTTTTCCAAATGCCTAGGGCATTAAGAGGGAAAAAGGGACTAGAACAATATATGACGAAAGTGGTTAAGCAATTGTCGAGGACAATCTTCTGAGGTTTACCAAAGATTGGTTGCTCATGGGTAGTTGGAAGTATTTTGAAAATTTTGGAAGGACCATATTGACATATTCTGAAAAGAGGTGACTCTTGTTCAGAAGTGATAGTCAAAATGGGAATATGGAAATGTTTCCATAAGTGGAAGTTATTCTTTAAATCTGTGTAAGATTAAAAAACTTAATGCAAGAAGGATGCTCAAATGAATGTACTTTGAATGTGAGACTTCGTTTCCATGGAATTTCTCTCCATTGGAATACTTTGTAATGTCTGTTGCCAAGTCTCTGTGACTTCTGTGCATAGTCATTACAATAGGATCATTGCATACAAGTTTAGAATCTAATAGATTTTAGTAAATGGCAAGAATTTGGTATTCTTACATTTATCATAAGTATTTGGAATTGTGAAATAAGCATCATTGAAATGTTGTCAATTGATCTATTTCACAAAGAAAGGACCATAGGCAAACATAGTGTGCATGCTTGGAGCATGGGATAACTATTGTTTTAATTCAAGTATTAAGTTGATTATCTGAAACATTATACAATGAATAATGAGTAATCAATATGGTGATTAGATAAAAAGGTGTTTTATTTACACTCAAAAGTTTTGGGACCATATAGGATTAGTATTATTCTTGTGTTTCACTTTGCATGCTTTGACTTCCCGAATAACTAGGTTATTCAAACCATCCACAGTCGATAAATACTTTGGAAGTAGGTATTGAAGCTAGACTGTCATGAATGGGTCTGTAGGATTGTCTAAGGAGTTAGACATAGCACAAGTTTGCTGCAGTATTCATGAGTACTCCTGTAATACGATTTGAGTATTGGATTCAACCCACGCTCATTTATATCACTTCATGGATTTTATCCCGAGTGATCATGAGACGATAATATCTTATATTATTGAAACGGAGACATGTGAGTTGCAGTTTACAAGTTGGTTGCACATTGATAATATGAAAACGCACCGGTAACTCGGTGTTATAAAACGTATTGTTGTGTGTGATTTGATGAGTAGCAAGCATATGAGTTGAAGTTTATCCGTTCCTTTTACCCTAAAGGGGATAAAAGCGATATATGTGGGCCCCTTAATGATTTAGTGATGACAAACCTAAGTGCTTGGCCAAGCCTGTACTGATTTGATTTGTTCAATTAGTCAGTCGTCATAAATTGGAAATCGGGAAACAACACATGAATAGAGAGAATGATTATAATCCATGCCTCAGTTCATATAATATCTAGAATGGAGGAATATATGATCCCTTATCTAATGGACTTGTCATTTGATTTGTTCAGAGCACGACATCGACTTTTAAGAGCTACGATTGCTAGTCAGGTTTTGGAGTCATACTTGCAATAATAGTTACTAGACTTATCTAAGTGGGAGACTGTTGGATTAGGTGTCTAAGCCCATAACTATAATTGGTATGTACTTGACCCGAGAGTAGCATGGTCCATTTGGGTTGCCTTCACCAGGACAATTTGATAGGATGGACTTTTGAGAAAATTTTATTTATGATTCATTAATATATTATAAGTTCTAATATATTAATATGAAATCATATGATTTAATTAGCATTGATCAAGAATTAATTTGGAGTTCATTTAGTGATCAAAAGAGACTAATTAATGGGGACTAATTGTGTAAATTAGTTATATATATGTTTTGGGCTTATGATACATGATGGACTAAGTTTATGGAAGAATCCATAAAGAATTAGCCCACTTGAATCATGGATCATGGATAATAAGCCCAAGAGTATGGATTAGGGTTTACCCATGACTCTTGGATTCCTAACATATATATAGAGCACCCCTTTAGCCAAAATCGTACATAAGAGTGAGATTGCATGAGCATGGACGATTTGTGATGTCTAACCTCTCTCTCAAAAGTCTTCCAATTGTTCATGGTGTTTGTGAACCATTTGAGGTGCAACACTTGAGGCACTAAGCTCTTAAAAGGCCAATGTCTACAAGCTATAACAAAAAGGTAATCTTCTAACTTACTTTTATGATTTATATGTCAATTGTATGCTAGTTGTAGGCTTAATGCTTTGGAAACAATATTGCATGTATAATTAGAGAAAACATAGATCCAAGGCATTTACGGTTGTATGTGCACCATAACATGTTGTAGTATACCAAAAACCCAACATCTTTAACTAACTAGTAAACGAATACGTTAAGTTACATATCGCGAGGACTAAATAATTTCAGAAGGTTAGGTCTAGCCCTATTTCGCAGCTCTTGTTTGAGTCCAACCATTGTAGGGTAGGACCTCTCATTCGAAGAATTATCTGATCTTAGTGATATGTAATGGTATTCGCAAGCTAGTAAGGTAAAGGTAGCAGGGATTCCTTATGCAGCTGATGGCGGAGAGTAGGTCGGAGAGTTACCCTAGGGTAAGCCTAGGATAAGATCAGTGCAGCGAGCAGTGGTGGTGGAAGGGACTTGGTGAAGTCAAGGTAATCCTTGATGAAAGTACGGATAGATGTGGAAGGTAGTATGGGCCCGTACTACTGAAAGCAGAGAATCCGTACTCGAGTCAAGGAGGGTCGAGATAGAACCAGGGAACTTATAGTATGTGAGACCTTCTGAGGTTATGTATGACCCTGAAAATTATGTGTTTTGTTTCAGAATGGTGATGATTACACGACACGGAGGAGGAGGAGGTTCAGGATCAGGATCAGGCTCAGGATCAGGTTCGGGATCAGGTGTCGAGCCAGTTGATGAGGGACTACGTGAGTTCATTTCTTCTGAGATCACTAGAGGCATCCTTGATTCGACCCCGGTTATTTTCGGGTCGACCAAGGAAGGGATTATCGAGCTGATGGAGGATCGCCTTAGGGCGTTTAGGAGTAACTGGTGGGATTCGGTTGGTGATTCTTTGGGAGCCTCAGCCATTGAGGCTATGACCTGGTCTGACTTTGTGACCAGGTTTAGGGCTGAGTTTGCACCGGTTGTGGAGCTTCAGCAGCTGGCCAGAGAGTTTCTTGACATGAGACAGAATACTGAGACGGTGGCGGAGATTACCGTCAAGTTTCGGGAGAGGGCCTTATTGGTGCCTCGGTATGTAGGAGATGAGGAGATGTGGAGGACCCACTATCATGATATGATGAGGGCTGATATTCGGGAGCATGTCAGCTAATCGGCATGCCCGACCCTGGATTCTATGATTGCCAGCGCGAGGGAGAGGGTGATCGACTTGGAGCACATTAGGAAGAGGAAGGCAGAGACAGAACAGGTTACTGGGGCTTCGGGGAAGAAGCCCAAGGGATTCGACTCTAGGTAGAAGGGCCAGTAGGGCCGGAGCCGTTGTGGGAAATGCGGCAGGTCACGTGAGGGGGTTTGCCGCACTGGGTCGGGATCAAGCTGCTACAAGTGCGGCAAGACTGGGCACTTTGGTAGGGATTGTACTGCCCCTTACCCCACCTTTCAGACATCAGACCTGATTTGCTTTCATTGCAATCAGAAGGTCCATAAAAAGGCCAACTGCCCAAGATTGACAGTAGTAGCAGCACCAGCTCCAGCGACCCTGCGGCTCACTGATGGCCGGCAGGGCAAGTCAGAGGCTCCATTGGTGAGGAGCCGAGCCTTCCAGTTGACTACCGATGAGGCACGCGCCGCACCCGATGTGGTGACGGGTATGATTTCTTCTTCCTAGCTTTCATTATGCGTTATTTATGATATTTATGTGCCATGTGTGTGTTTTGTTTAGGATCGTTCCATGTGAACGGTATCCCAGTTCAGGTGTTGTTCGATTCGGGTGCTTCCCGATCATTTGTCTCTCTTGCACTTAGCAAGAAGTTTCCTGATTCTTCGGGCATGTTGGATTTCCCTCTAGAGGTTGAGATTGCTGACGACCGGTCAGTTCGGGCATCAGAGGTTTTCAGAGATTGTGTTTTGAGGCTGTTCGAGGAGCGCTACCTGGTAGACTTGGTTCCCATTCCGTTGCGTGGGAACAAGGTTATTATAGGCATGGATTGGTTGAGCCCTAATGAGGCTGTGATTGACTGTGCGTAGCATTTGGTACGTGTCAGGACCCCAAGTGGGGGAGAGCTGGTGATTCAGGGCGAGAGGCCACAGCGCGGACCAGCTTTATGCTCAGCAGCGAGGGCTAGGCGCTACCTTCAGCAGGGATGTGCCGGATATGTCACCTACATCATGATTACCCGAGAGGAGGAAAAAGCGACTGTGAGTGATGTGTCAGTGGTGCGAGAGTACTCGAATATGTTTCCAGAGGAGTTGCCTGGGATACCTCCGGAGAGGCAGGTGGAGTTTAGGATCGACCTGGTCCCCGGTGCGGCTCCGATAGACAAGGCACCGTATCGGTTGGCTCCTCCTGAGATGCAGGAGTTGTCTACACAACTGTAGGAGCTGTTAGACAAGGGATTCATCAGACCAAGCAGTTCACCCTGGGGAGCCCCAATTCTGTTCGTGAAGAAGAAGGACGGGTCGCATCGGATGCGTATAGATTACCGGGAGCTGAACAAGGTAACGGTGAAGAACCGTTACCCACTCCCGAGGATTGATGATCTCTTCGACCAGCTTCAAAAGACATCTTGGTTTTCAAAGATAGATCTACGTTCAGGCTACCATCAGATGAGGGTCGGAGATGAGGATGTACAGAAGACTGCATTCCATACTCGCTGATGCCCTTCGGGCTCACCAATGCTCCTACCGCGTTCATGGATCTCATGAACCGCGTATGCAGACCGATGTTGGATCGGTCTGTGATAGTTTACTCTAAGACGCAGGAGCAGCACGAGGAGCAGTTGCGGGAGGTGTTGGATACCCTGAGGAGGCAGAGCTTGTATGCCAAGTTCTCTAAGTGTGAGTTCTGGTTGCGCGAGGTGCAGTTTCTGGGGCACCTTGTCAACCAGAACGGGATTTTGGTCGATCCGGCAAAAGTAGAGGCCGTGATGAGATGGGAGGTTCCGAAGTCTCCATCTGAGATTCAGAGTTTCTTGGGATTGGCAGGCTATTACCGGAGATTCATTCAGGATTTCTCCAAGATAGTCGTACCCTTGACCCGACTAAAAAAAGAAAACCATTGTATTTCATTGGGGCCCTGAGCAGCAGGCAGTGTTTGAGACATGGAGGCAGAGATTATGCGAGGCGCCAATCCTATCCCTGCCAGAGGGCATGGAGGATTTTGTAATGTACTGCGATGCGTCTATTTCGGGTTTGGGCGCAGTATTAATGCAGAGAGGGCATGTCATCGCCTACGCCTCGAGACAGCCGAAGCCTCACGAGGCAAACTACCCGACGCATGATTTGGAGTTGGGCGCGGTCGTCTTCGCCCTCAAGATATGGCGGCATTACATCTATGGGGTCCGTTGTACCATTTACACGGATCACAAGAGTCTGAGGTACCTCATGGATCATCGGAATCTAAACATGAGGCAGCGTTGGTGGCTAGATGTGGTGAAGGATTACGACTGTGAGATCCTCTACCACCCTGGGAAGGCCAATGTTGTGGCTAATGCTCTTAGCTGCAAGGCAGCCCTGATCTGAGACGTTTGCTTGCGGATGATAGTGGTGACTCCGCTTCTGGAGCAGATCTGAGAGGCCCAACAGGAGGCTATGACGGAGGAACATCGGAAGAGCGAGCGTATTGTAGGACAGGTTTCCTCCTTCGACTACGATAGTCATGGGTTGTTGACACTACACCGTAGAGTGTGGGTTCCATATCATGGAGGGGTGCGCCAGATTTTGATGGAGGAGGCGCACAAATACCGATTCTCAATTCATCCGGGGGCGACGAAGATGTAAAAAGATCTTCGTCCTGATTACTGGTGGCCCTGCATGAAGCGGGATGTAGCCTGGTACGTCGAGAGGTGACTGACCTGCAGGAAGGTCAAGGCGGAGCACCGACGGCCTCACGGCAAGATGTAGCCATTGGACATCCCCATGTGGAAATGAGAAGATATTACCATGGATTTCATCACCAAGCTTCCCAGGACCGCGCGGGGAGTGGATTCCATATGGGTCATCGTGGATCGGTTGACCAAGAGTGCCCATTTCATACCGATCCAGGAGAACATTTCGGCCGAGAAGCTGGCCGACATCTATATTCAAGAGGTTGTAGCTCGATACGGAGTGCCAGTCTCCATGATTTCTGACAGAGATGTGCGGTTCACTTCCAGATTTTGGAAGAAATTCCACGACGAGTTAGGTACTCGTCTGCACTTTAGCATCGCTTTTCACCCGCATACTGATGGTCAGAGCGAGCGGACCATCCAGACATTGGAGGATATGCTGTGGGCATTCGTTTTAGACTTCGGTGGTAGTTGGGATACCTACCTTCCCTTGGTAGAGTTTTCCTACAATAATAGCTACCATGCGAGTATCGATCGTCCTCCCTTCGAGATGTTATACGGGAGGAAGTACAGGATCCCGATTTGCTGGGGTGAGGTTGGGCAGAGATTCATGGGGAGTACCGGAGTGGTACTCAAGACGACGGAGAGGATCCAGTTGGTCCGGAGCATGCTTCAGACTGCTCAGAGTCGGCAGAAAAGTTATGCCGACAAGCGTCGTTCGGACCTGCAGTTCCAGGTCGGGGATATGGTTCTCCTGAAGGTGTCACCTTGGAAAGGTGTCATCCGGTTTAGGAAGCGGGGAAAGTTAGGTCCCAGGTACATCGGTCCTTTCAGGGTTGCTACTCAGGTCGGCAAGGTGGCATATAGGCTGGATCTGCCATTCGATCTTAGTCAGATTCATAGTACCTTTCACGTCTCCCAGTTGTGGAAGTTCCTAGTAGACGACTCTGTAGTGGTGCCTCTAGAGGATATTCAGGTGGACGACAGCCTGAACTATATTGAGCGAACAGTAGCTATCCTCGACAGGAAGTCGAAGGACCTGAGGAACAAGAGGGTTGAGCTGGTGAAGGTGCAATGGCAGCACTGCAACGGCTCAGAATGGACTTGGGAGCCGAAGGACAAGATGAGGGAGCACTACCCCGAGCTTTTTCCGGACGCAACAACATACTTCGAGGACGAAGTCTAAAATAAGTGGGGGGAGTTGTAACGCCCAGTTCTCGGTACGTATTTTAAATATAAGTATTTGTATTTTTACACTAGGACTCGACGAGTTGGAGGCCCAACTCGTCGAGTAGACTGGATTTTGGACGCGGGGCTTAAGTAACCTACTCGACGAGTCGGGAGCCCGACTCGACGAGTAGGACTACCTGGATGAAACCCTAATATTTAGGGTTTGCACCCTATTTAAACACATTATCCTGTCCCACTTCAGCCTCTATCGTCTCTCACAGTCCAGAAAAGCCCTAACTCGAAACCCTAAAGCATTTGGAGTGTTCTTGAGCCATTTTTGTGTGTTTGTGGTTGTTTGAAGCTTGAAGGAAGAAGTGGAAGCTTGGTGGTTTCGGAAGAAGCAAGTAGATCCAAAGGTTTTGCTTCATTTCCAGCTCATTCAAGGTAAAAAGCTTCAACCTTGACCATCTATCTCTTAGATCTCTAGTTAGGACAAGTTTCTACCTTTTTCTAAGCTTTAGTAGAGCCATTTTCGGGGTTTATTGGTTCTAAGGGGGTATGACTTCATATCTGGAACCATTGAGGGTTCCCATGGCATAAAGGTGCCAACTTTATGGCCATGGGAGTCCCATGCATCATATAAACCTCATTTTAGAGTCTTTTGAGCCAAAAACCCCATGCATGAACGTCAAGTTCGTAGCTTTACGTGTAAAATGGACCCTAGGAGGTCAGATCTATGTTTTGGATGCTTTAAGACCATCTGAAATCGACTGAATAGTTTTGGACATAGATGGACTCGGCGACTCACTTATGTGACCCGGCGAGTCAGGTTGCATTTTCCCCAAAACTCCTTCTAATAGCAAGTGTGTGTTGAGTTGTAAGAAGACTCAGCTAGTTGGGTTCATTATGGATCTGAAGATCATCGTACTCGACGAGTTCAAGGATGAACTCGGCAAGTACAAGGCAATATCCCAACCATATGAAGATGAACTCGATGAGTTCAAGGATGAACTCGGCGAGTCAAGGACTAAACACCTTAGCTCAGATGAAGATGAACTCGACGAGTTCAAGGATGAACTCGGCGAGTCCGTTGTAGAAGGTCCCGACTTTGTTTAAAGGAGAACTTGGCGAGCCCTTGTAAGGCTCAGCGAGTAGGGTCGAAGTCTTGGTGTTTCCATGATTTCGAAACTCGACGAGTTGTGGGGTAAACTCGGCGAGTTGAGTCAACTGGATGTTGACTTTGACCTATAGTTGACTTTGTCCAAGGTGTTGACCTTGACTTTGACTTTGACCTGAGTGACCAGGAAACGGTAATTAAAGAAGATTGTTATGTGTAGGATCTGAGAGGAGTTGATTCCGGCAGCAAGAACAGTTCAGACACCTTACGACATCGAGGTGATTTACCTTCCAGTAGGAGTGGGTCTACGGCCACAATGTCGGCCCACTAGTAGGAGTTGGTTAATAGATGATTGTCTTTGTGATAGTTATCTAGGTTTGCTACTACCTGATATGTTTTATGTGATTAGCATGATATGATATATGTGATAGTGGTAGTAAGTGGATTAGTCCCGGTTATCGGTTGAAAGATACCGAAGGGGTCGTCAGAACCCACGTATGCCTAGTAGTATGTTCATGTTATGTTTTATGTTGTAGTGGTAGGGGTGAAATAGTCCCTGGTTACCGGTTGAAAGATACCGAAGGGGAGGTCAGCTCCCGGTTACCGGTTGGAAGATACCGAAGGGGAGGTCCGCTCCCGGCTACCGGTTGAAAGATACTGAAGGGAAGTCCAGCTTCCGATTATGCCAGATAGATACCGGTTGAAAGATACCGAGGGTTAGGCAGTATATGTTTATGGTATGTGGTATGATGGGAGAACTCACTAAGCTTCGCGCTTACAGTTTAGAGTTTTGTTTTTAGATACCTCTTCATCGAAAGGGAAGGAGTCGGCACGGTAGCAGCGCATCGCACACACACACACCCGATTTTCGCACTATGATGTCCTTGGGATTGTACTCTGACATTATTATTATTCCATGACATTTTTTATGACATTTGACTTATGGGTTATGATTTTGATATGATATTGATGTTGTTTTTCAGTAAATGGTTTTCTAAATTACTTAATTAAAAACAAAAATTTTGGTCTTGAAAATTGGGATGTTACACCGTTCCGGGTCATTGCCAGGGTTGGTAAGGTGGCATATAGACTCGTTATATATTTTATTTTCGAGATTCGTTGAGGAACTCGACGAGTTGGTTCCTCAACTCGTCGAGTAGAGACGATTGACCAGGTGGGTTTAATAACCGACTCGACGAGTAAGAGAGTAGACTCGCCGAGTTGGCGCTGTGAGATGAAACCCTAAATCTCTGGGGTTGGGGCCTATTTAAGGGAACTTATGTCCTTATTTCCGCCTCACCAGCTACCCAACTCCCCTCCATGAAACCCGAATCGCCCATTGAGCTAAGAGAGAGTGATAGAGCTAATATTTGAGTGTTTTGGTGAATCTTTTGGAAGGGAAGAGGTGAGATACAAGCAAGGAACGAGGAGAAGCTGTGGGATCCAGTATTATTTCATTTGGAGCTTCTGTTTGAAGGTAAAAGTCATCACTTTGCTCATCATATTGTTTAGATCTTGTTAATGAGGAACTTTTGGGGCTTTTTCCATATTTCCCTTGAGATTTTGTGTGACTTGTGCTTGCTAAGCATTGAGACATCAGATCTGAACCTTGTGAGGTCCATAGAGTCCAAAGGTCCCAACTTTATCCAGCTATAAAAGAGTTATTGTGCTTAAACACCTTAGTTAGAGTTTGTAGTGGCATTATGGGGCAAATATGTCATGCATCCACGTAAAGATCGAAGCTTTACGTGACATTCGAACATTAGGAGTCTAGATCTAGAGTCTGGAGTAGCAGATCTGCCTTAAAACGTCTGATTGGGAATTTGTCTTAAGGGACTCGGCAAGTCATGGAGCTGACTCGACGAGTCGGATAGGGTTATCCCCGATGAGTCTGGATATGGGTAACTCGGCGAGTCAACGAGTGTTCACATAGATGCACTCGGCGAGTCAGGTCAACATGGACAGTTGACTCGAGTGTTGACTTTTGTTGACTTTAGGGTTTGACCAATCATGACTTAGGGAGACCATGGAGGGGCAAAATGGTATTTTTCCCAATCCAAGAGTTAGATTTAGAATTTGTAATTTAAGGTGTTAATTAGAGATAATTATCATATATGATTAGGCGGAGGCTAGATTCAGTGATTCGTGTTCGAGGAGTACACATTTTCTTAGCCTACTTATGATATGAGTCTTCTCACTATACTTACCTAGAGTGGTAACCTTTGTGTGACCGGAGGGTCTTATGTGCTTATATTGAGTATTATGATATCCTGCACTATTCTTTGTGATTTATGTTGTCTATTATTTTTGTGCCTTATTGAGTTAGGACTGGAGGGTCCAAACCGAGTTGTGAGACCGGAGGGTCTTCATTGAGATATCGAACTGGACGGTCCACCCGAGTTGTAGGACTGGAGGGTCCCACTGAGACACATTGACCGGAGGGTCTTATTGAGTTATAGCCATGAGAGGCTAATGAGTTATGTGTTATAGCCATGAGAGGCTAATGAGTTATGTGTGGTATTTTGGGGAACTCACTAAGCTTCGTGCTTACTGTATTATGTGTTATGTGATTCAGGTACCTCTCAGGACCGCGGGAAGGCACCAGCATGATTCTACACACTTATTTGAGACTATGTTGAGGATTCTGGGATTTGACTTTATTTGTGGATTTATGTTGATATTTTGAGACACTTGTGGTTTTATGAAATATAATATTTGAGTTTTATGTGCTTTTGAAAATGAAAAATTTGGTTTGAAAATTTACGGTGTTACTAGTTGGTATCAGAGCCTTGGTTTGAGGAATTCGGATGCACCTTCGGGTACGTCTGGACTCAAACTAAGGATTTGAGAAAAAATTTCAAAAGAAATGATTTTTCTAAAACCGAGTAAGAGTTTCTAAGAGAAAAACGAGAAGGAGCAGTATGTACAATCAGCCAGAGCCCGAACGGTGGTTTCCCAAAATACCCTTAGTTGTTTACTATATGAGATATTTATGAGATGTTTATGAGATATTAGAAATGCATGCTAGAGAATAGGCTAGGTATTTCATATTCTAGGGCTAGATTTGCCTGATTTGTGATGCCTTAGCATAGGAGATGTTATTGACCAGTGTTATCTATTATTTTCCCTGAGTATATGCTGAGTTCTGAGTTGAGGGGTAATCTAGGAGAGATACCTAGATGAGTATACGAGTAGCCTACTAAGAGAGTAGTCTGATATTGGTGAGAGATAGAGTACTTGTGAATTAGAATCCTAGGAGGAGGACTTGGGATGACTACAGGTTGGTGTGGAAGGTAGTATTGGACCCATACTACTGGAAACACCGGATCTATCTGCAACCCAAGTAAGAATCCTTAGGATACTAAGGAGCATGTAGGGGTGGGTAATCGAGTGTGAGTATGCTCAATTGAGTCTCAGAGACATTATGGTGAGTACACGCCATAACCGAGGGAGCACCAGTGGTACTAGCGACGAGGAGATCTGCAGGATCATCCATGCTGAGGTGGGCGCAGCTATCCGAGAGGTGATACCGGAGATGTTTGGGTCTATTAAGACCATGTTGATTGAGACTTTCGATGAGCGCTATGCGACTATTACTGAGGTTGCTGCTGCCGCAGCACCGCATTCCTAGCTGCTTCGAGACCACAAGGAGGTGACTCGTTGTTGTTCTAGGAGTTCAGCAACACGAAGGCACCAGAGTTTGACGGGACACAGGATCTGATTGCTGTCATGAGATGGATCACTGACATTGAGGGGTGCTTTTATACGTGTTCATGTCCATAGCATCTGAGAGTCCGGTTCGCGTTGAACCAGCTTTGCTTGGGAGCGAAGGACTGGTGGAAGTTTGTGACGACTGATTTTACCCCTACAGATCATGTTGCGGTGACCTGGGAGAGGTTCACCAAGTTGTTTCGAGATGAGTATGTTCCCCAAGTAGAGAGGGAACGTTTGGCACAGGAGTTTTTGTCTCTCAAACAGAAGACAGAGTCGGTGACTGAGATTACTAGGATGTTTCATGAGAGGGCAATGTTCTGCCCTGAGCACGTGTCCACGGAGCAGGCAGGTGTGATTCGGTATTTGAGCATCTTGAGGAGGGATATTCGGGAGTTCGTGGCGAACTCGTCTTATCGGACATTGGCTGAGTTGCATAACAATGCCAGGAGGAGGGAGATTGAGTTGGAGATTCAGACCAGAGAGGAGGGAGAGCAGCAGGGGAGAGATAGGAGACTAAAACAGTCGCAGCCGGCGTCTAAGCGGGCTAAGCCTGCTGATTCGAGAGCTGGAGGCCAGAAGGGCTGCACTTGTAGCAAGTGCGGCAAGACCCACGAGGGATCTTGCCGAGCAGGGATTTGCTATAAATGCGGCAAGGAGGGGCATATGGCGAGGGACTGCCCCAAGGGATTTTTCTGTTTTCTTTCATTGCAACCAGACAGGCCATCGGAAGGCCGAGTGTCCTCATATTACCTAGGGATCCGCACAGACTACCACTCCTGCTGCTTTGCGTGTTACTGATGGCCGGCCAGGGAAGGTGTAGAGGTGTTGCTTATGATGGCATGTGCGGAATTAAAAAGGATCTAGTGAATCATCATACAAATTCAAGAACACAATGAGTAAATAAATCTTTGTAAGCTCATATTAGATCTAGAAAGGATATACAAATTGGTTTGTACACAATTTCTCTCTCTAGTCTAACACTCCAAATGGTTCCTTACATAATGGGAGTCACTCACTTCCTATTTATAGGAAAGACTCAACCCATTTACACATACAAGAGGGTAAGCCTAAAACACTACATCCAAGAATGACTTTGCACCCTAACATTCTCCCCCTCAAAGTTAGGATTGGATGTCCCAGCTTCAGTCTCCAACGAGCTAGCGCGATCAAGACCAAACTCCCCCTCGAAGTAACACCGGTCTTCAAATCCGCAAATGAATATCCGACAAACCCGCTTCGAATACCCATCATTCTCCCCTTTTTATAATCAAAAAATGATTATAAAACCCATTAAGGGTGAGAAGCGTCCGAGGAATAGTCTTCACGATATTCCCCCTTGATGTGTACCAAAAATGAATCACCAAAAATCTTGCACGGAAAAACAATCACGAAAAAGCCACAAAAAATTTCCAATTTATGAAAATTTTTGACTTTTTGGGTGAAAGTTGCAAGATTTTTCAAAAATCAGGTAGAAATTGTCATTTTCTGAATTCTGCAGGGACCCGTTGCGCCAAAAACAGCCAAATATGCAAAACTTTACCCCATTTGCGAAGCTGGGCATAAAGTGTAAATTCGCACAAACTGCAGGGGCCTGAAATGCATTTTCTTCAAATTCTCAGCTTTGTATCTCCATTTTCGAAAGTTGGGTATTTGCTGCCAACTTTTCGAAACTTCAGGGACTTGTATCGAAAATTCTGCACAATCCTTTAAACTTTCGAAAATTTAATCCAAAATTTGAAAGTGGGTGTCAAACTTTCGAAAATGCAGTTGTTAATTTCGAAAATTCTTCCTTATTTCTTCCAAGCCGTGGAAAATTACCCCAAGCGTGTACAAGTTGTCAAACTATCGAACTTTGAAGGACTAAGTTCGTAACTTTTGTATCTTCTTCTTCACTGTTGTTTCGTTATGTTAGTCACGAAATCAGCAGCGCCATTTTAACCAAAACTTTTATATTTTGTTCAATTCGTTACCCGCTACAAAATCCAAAATCTTCTTGTTTTAACAAATCAATAATCTTCGTTATTTGACATTGATTCCAAAATCGACAGGTAAGCCTTCGCTTTTAATTAACAGCCATGGACATCAAAAGAACTCATATGACCATCAAAATCGAATCATCTAAGCATTCGTCCTTTAGCCCAAAATCAAACTTTCGTTATTCAACAATCAAATCTTTGTTATGTTTATCAACATCAAAACAAATACCCTTCGCTTTTTCATTGACGATTGTCGATTCATCAACAACAGTTCAACCATTCATCAACAAATCCTTACGATTCCAAATTCATTCCAGACCTCGTTCTTTTTTTTTTTTACATCAACAATCAATTCCAAAATCAAACCTTTTCGTGAACAAATTCTATCAACCATCGTTCACAGTGCTTCACACATCGACCTAATCCATCTTGACTCGGCAAATATTCATGGCTTCGAAATCCAGTCAATCAAGCTCGACATTACATCGCTACTCGACATCAATTCTCAAACAGATTTCGAAATCAACCACACGATCATCACCAACACAAAATCAATCCAAAATCAATCCTTTGCATACGACCCCAAAGCGAATTCGATTCCTAACTATCACCATCGAAATCAAAACAAATTCATTCACCAATCGATTGTCGATCCTTCGTCTTCTGATTTCAGTCCAGACATTCGAAATCAAAATCAATGAACTATAGATTTCAATCTTGTTATCTGCCATCAACATCGACTTCAACTTGCAACCAATCGATTCCAAAAACGAACTTCCAACCATTGACCAACAATAATCGACTCCAACCATTCGAAATCAAAAATCAAAACTATCAAACAACAACATCAACAATCGATTACTGGTCATCAATCGATCGTCCCTTGACTTTTGAGAGTCAATCTTCTCATCGATTCCAATTGCTTCAAGTTTTCATCTCAATTGCAATTTATCCTTCGAAATTAGTCAAAATCGATTGACCAAAATCGATTCTCATGACCCAATTCATACACCAAAACCAATTTCAAATATTCGAATCTATTTTGAAATCACAATAACTTCTCATCCTTCGAATATCTCAGTCGAGTATGACTTCTAAATCACCAATCGATCTTATAATCTATAACCGTTAAGACTCGATCGAATTGATGTTTGATTCACAACGAAAGAAAATGAGACACATTAAAGAAAGTGACGAAGGTACGAACAACTTTATACGTATTGATCGACAATGATCGTAATGAACTAATGAAGAACTGAGTATAAGTCGGACTTAATATCGATCAGTTCTTGGGCTAATATCTTTAATCGAATGAACAGTAACCAATTATCATTTTGGGCTCAACATGAATTATACGTGAATAGTACCATGAATTAATTTTGATTGGGCTTTTGGACTAATCAATGAACAGTGAATTTCAAAATAAACGGAATGATGAATAGTGAATTTCGAAGTTTGATTAAATGATTTTGATTTTTGAAATTTTGATCTAAACAAAAATAATTGGATCAATCAATGGGGTTGAAACGGATTTGATCCAATGAGGCAAATTGATCAAAAATGAAAAACGCTCAATACGAATTGAAATTATGGAAGTTTTGGAATCCATTTGAGAATTTGAGATACCTTTTTGACGAATCGAGTTCCATTTTCAACGAAAGAATCGAATTTAGAAGATCTTGGTTCTTTTGTTGGAATGAGAAAATCTCCAATTCGAACATTGTACCACCCACTATGCGAGATGTACAACTCGTTCTTCGTGTTCTTTAACGATCCATGAACATCTTCAAAAGAACCACCAACACTTTTGGGTTTTGACTTCAAATTCAATGGAACCTTACGAAATTGTTGCTTTGGAACCCAAATTTGTTTCACGGATTTCGGCTTCACAACCTTTGACGATTTTTGTGAATAAACCCGCTTGTTCTTCCGTTTAATCTTCTTCTTCTTTTTCTTTCTCATCTTTTTGCATCTTGAAGATTTGATTTCATGAACAAACCCACTTTCCACAACATGAACATTTTGAGTTTGAATCAAATCTTTTGGAGTTTGATATTTGTGAATTTCTTGGATCACCGGTTTCCGATAAGGAATCATTCCTTCAAACGAATCGCAAGAGCACAAAATATCATCGGTTTGAACTCCAATCGAGCAAAAAACTTTTTCATCATGAGAATCAACTTGAACTCCTTTTTCTTGAACATCAAGAACATCACATTGAACTCCATTGTCAAGAACTTCAACAAACTTAAGAGCACGAAGATCATTTGGGTCTTCAATAAGAGAAACATATTTCTTTTTGAACAAATATTTTTCTTCTCCAATCTTATCACTACTACGTGTTGATATGGACCATGTAATATCAGCCAACCATTTGATCTCACAAAGTTGTTGAAATATCAAGCTTCCATGATCATCCTTCAATCCTCCATAAGAAACCATAGTTTCCCAAAAAATCAAACTGTTTAACACTAACCCATAATATTGATCTTTATTGACTTTGTATTTCATACCTTCAACGATCACAATCCAAGAATTGTATGGCAAATTCACCATGATCACAAAAACTTGAAGATTTCTAGAGAGAGAAAGTGATTTTGAATGGGTTTGCTAGAGAGAGAAAGTAAAAATCACTTGAATTCTAGTGAAGAAAATCGAATTATGAGTAAAAACAATGATGAATTCGATTTCTAGAATCCAAAAACTCTCCAAATCACGAAGATCAAAGATCAAAAAATGAATCACCAAATCAAGATTGCCACCATGGATCAATTCTTGATGAAATCAAGAACACCCGCTCTGATACCAATTGTAGAGGTGTTGATTATGATGGCATGTGCGGAATTAGAAAAGATCTAGTGAATCATCATACAAATTCAAGAACACAAGGAGTAAATAAATCTTTGTAAGCTCATATTAGATCTAGAAAGGATATACAAATGGGTTTGTACACAATTTCTCTCTCTAGTCTAACACTCCAAATGGTTCCTTACATAATGGGAGTCACTCACTTCCTATTTATAGGAAAGACTCAACCCATTTACACATACAAGAGGGTAAGCCTAAAACACTACATCCAAGAATGACTTTGCACCCTAACAGAAGGTCGAGCCTCCGAGGGCTCATGGGAGAGCATTTCAGCTGACAGCGGAGGAGGTCCATGTCGCGCCTGATGTTGTTGCTGGTACGTATCTCCTTATCTTTGTTGTTTTGAGATTTGTTTATACTTACATTTTGCTTTGTATAGGTACTTTTCTTTTGAGTTTTGTACCTGCTTTAGTGTTGTTTGACTCAGGTGCGAGTCGATCCTTCGTGTCCTTAGCTTTTAGTCACCACATCAGTATCTGACGTGAGGCGTTGAGTCGACCTCTGAGAGTTTCTATAGCCGACGAACATACAGTTTTTGCTACTGATGTATTCCGAGGGTGTGTACTAGAGATTTTCGGTGTTGATTTCCCGATAGACCTGGTACCGATCGCGATGGGTGATGTCTGTGTCATAGTGGGCATGGACTGGTTGAGTCGGTTTGGAGTTGTGATCGACTGTAAGCGTCAGATGGTGACTATACGAGACCCTAGTGGGGAAGTGCTTACGGTGTATGGCGTGGGTACCATATCTGGATCAGCTTTCTGCTCTGCTGCCAGAGCGAGACAGAGTCTACAACAGGGTTGTATGGGCTTTCTGGCGTACGTGATGGATACACGGGTTGCTACAGATAGGTCGAGTTCTATCTCCGAGGTTTTGATAGTGTGCGAGTTCCCGGATGTTTTCCCCGAGGAGTTACCGGGTATGCCTCCCGAGAGGCAGGTCGAGTTCCGGATTGATTTGGTTCCCGGTGCGGCGCCTATTGCCAAGGCACCTTATCTCCTTGTGCCACCAGGGATGCAGGAGTTATCCTCACAGCTCCAGGATCTGCTGGGGAAGGGGTTCATCAGACCGAGTAGCTCACCGTGGGGAGCTCTGTTCCTTTTTGTCAAGAAAAATGATGGTTCACACCGGATGTGCATTGATTACCGGGAGTTGAACAAGCTGACGGTCAAGAACCGTTATCCACTTCTGAGGATCGACGATTTATTCGATCAGTTTCAGGGGGCATCTTGGTTCTCCAAGATTGATTTGAGATCTGGATATCATCACGAGAGTTTGCGAGGAGGATATTCCGAATATGGCCTTCAGGACTCGTTATGGGCACTACGAGTTTGTGGTGATGCCTTTCGGGATCACCAACGCATCGACGGCGTTCATGGACCTCATGAACTGGGTGTGTAGGCCTATGTTGGATCGATCGGTGATCGTGTTCGTCGACGATATTCTGGTGTACTCGAGGTCCAGAGAGCAACACGAGGAGAATCTTAGAGAGATTCTTGGAGTATTGAGGTCGGAGAGGCTTTATGACAAATTCTCCATGTGTAATTTCTGGCTACGAGAGGTCTAGTTCCTGGGACATCTCGTTAATCAGAATGAGATATTGGTCGACCCGGCCAAGATTGAGGCAGTTATGAGATGGGAGGTATCGAGATCTCCATCCGAGATCAGGAGTTTTCTGGGTTTGGCCGGTTACTATCGGAGATTTATCAGAGATTTCTCCAAGATTGTTGTTCCTCTCACCAGATTGACCCAGAAGGGTGTTACTTTTACTTGGAGGCCCGAGCAGCAAGCCTCATTCGATAATCTTCGCCAGAGATTGTGCGAAGCCCCGGTGTTAGCCCTTCCTGAGGGAGTGGAGGATGTCGTAGTTTACTGTGATGCCTCTATATCAGGGATGGGAGCGGTGTTGATGCAGAGGGGACACATGATTGCATATGCATCAAGGCAGTTGAAGCGTAATGAGACGAGGTATCCCACCCACGATTTGGAGTTGGGGGTGGTGGTTTTCGCCCTCAAGATCTTGCGTCACTATCTGTATGAGGTTCGGTGTACCATATATACGGACCACAAGAGCCTGAAGTACCTCATGGATCAACCCAACCTGAATTTGAGACAGAGGAGGTGGTTAGATGTAGTGAAAGACTACGACTGCGAGATCTTATACCACGCAGGCAACGCTAATGTGGTAGCTGATGCCTTGATCCGCAGACCATAGAGTGCCCCGATACGAGGGGTGTGTATGAGTATGACATTGATGACTCCACTCTTAGATACCATTCGAGAGGCCCAGGTGGAGGCTGTGAGACCGTAGAACCGCAAGAGGGAGCGGGTGATTGGACAGGTTTCCGAGTTTGAGACGGATATTCGTGGGCTTATGACCTTCCGATGGCGGATTTGGGTGCCCTATACGAGTGGAGCTCGGCATATACTGATGGAGGAGGCACATAGATCAAGATTCTCGATCCACCCAGGGGCCACTAAGATGTATTTGGACCTGAAGAGAGATTACTGGTGACCCTGTATGAAGAGAGATATGGCAAGGGTAGTTGAGAGATGCTTGACCTGTCGTCGGGTTAAGGCGGAGCACCAGCGTCCACATGGTCTGTTACAGCCTCTAGAGATTCCCCAGTGGAAGTGGGAACAGATTTCGATGGATTTTATCACCAAGCTACTGAGGACCGCACGTGGGGTTGACGTGATATGGGTGATTGTAGACCGGTTGACGAAGAGTGCTCACTTCCTTTCTATCAGTGAGAGCTCTTCTGCAAAGAAATTGGCTGAGGTTTATGTGAGAGAGGTGGTGGCACAGCATGGAGTACCGACATCGATAGTGTCAGATCGGGATGTGCGTTTTACTTCCAGGTTTTGGAAGAAGTTCCATGAGGAGTTGGGTACCCAATTTCACTTCAGTACCGCATACCACCCATAGACAGACGGGCAGAGTGAGAGGACAATTCAGACGCTTGAGGACATACTGCGTACATGTGTTATGGACTTCGGAGGAAGTTGGGACACCTATTTTCCCTCAGCTGAGTTTTCTTACAACAATAGCCACCATTCCAGTATTAGCATGCCTCCCTTCGAGCTCTTATATGGGAGGAGGTGTCGGACTCCCATTTGTTGGGGAGAGGTAGGGCAGCGAGTGATAGGTGGCACTGAGATAGTGCTGAAGACGACCGAGCAGATTCAGCAGGTCAGACAGAGGTTACTGACAGCCCAGAGTTGCCAGAAGAGTTACGCAGATCGGCGGCGATCCAAGTTAGAGTTCCAGGTTGGAGATTATGTCCTCCTGAAGGTTTCCCCATGGAAAGGGGTGATCTGATTTAGGAAACGGGGCAAGCTGGGGCCCCGATACATTAGTCCTTTCAGAGTGATCGCCAGAGTGGGTAAGGTAGCTTCCGGCTGGAGCTACCTGCAGAGTTGAGTCAGATTCATAACACCTTCCACGTGTCTCAGTTGAGGAAGTGTGTAGCCGATGAGACGGCGGTGGTACAATTAGAGGACATCCAGGTGGATGTGAGCCTGAATTATATTGAGAGGCCGATCGCAATCTTGGATCGGAAGGTGAGGGTTCTGATGAACAAAGAGGTGCCCCTAGTTCAGGTTCAGTGGCAACATCGGAAGGGATCCGAGTGGACTTGGGAGCCGGAGTCCGAGATGCGCGAGCAGTACCCAGAATTATTTCCGGAGCATGGCTTCGATGGCGAAGTCTGATTCTAGTGGGGGAGAATTGTAACATCCGGACTCCCAAGTATATTATTTATATATTTTATTTTCGAGATTCATTGAGGAACTCGACGAGTTGGTGCCTCAACTCGTCGAGTAGAGACGATTGACCACGTGGGTTTAAGAACCAACTCGACGAGTCAGAGAGTCGACTCGTCGAGTTGGCGATGTGAGATGAAACCCTAAATCTCCAGGGTTGGGTCCTATTGAAGGGAACTTATGTCCTCATTTCCGCCTCACCAGCTACCCAACTCCCCTGTGTGAAACCCTAATCGCCCATTGAGCTAAGAGAGAGTGATAGAGCTAATATTTGAGTGTTTTGGTGAATCTTTTGGAAGGGAAGAGGTGAGATACAAGCAAGGAACGAGGAGAAGCTATGGGATCCAGTATTCTTTCACTTGGAGCTTCTGTTGGAAGGTAAAAGTCATCACTTTGCTGATCATATTGTTTAGATCTTGTTAATGAGGAACTTTTGGGGCTTTTTCCATATTTCCCTTGAGATTTTGTGACTTGTGATTGCTAAGCATTAAGACATCAGATCGGACCTTGTGAGGTCCATAGAGTCCAAAGGTCCTAGATTTATCCAGCCATAAAAGCGTTCTTGTGCTTAAACACCTTAGTTAGAGTTTGTAGTGGCATTATGGCGCAAATATGCCATGCATGCACGTAAACATCAAAGCTTTACGTGACATTCGAACCTTATGAGTCTAGATCTAGAGTCTGGAGTAGCAGATCTGCCTTAAAACGTCTGAATGGGAATTTGTCTTAAGGGACTCGACGAGTCAAGGAGCTGACTCGACGAGTCGGCTAGGGTTTTCCCCGATGAGTCTGGATATGAGTAACTCGACAAGTCGAAGAGACGACTTGACGAGTTAAGTTGGGTTTTCGCGATGTTGATCTGAGGAACAATGGGGACTCGGCGAGTCACATACATGCACTCGGCGAGTCAGGTCAACATGGACAGTTGACTCGAGTGATGACTTTAGGGTTTGACCAATCATGACTTAGGGAGACCATGGAGGGGCAAAATGGTCTTTTTCCCAATCCAAGAGTTAGATTTAAAATTTGTGATTTAAGGTGTTAATTAGAGATAATTATCATATGTGATTAGGTGGAGGCTAGATTCGGTGATTCGTGTTCGAGGAGTACACATTTTCTTAGCCTACTTACGAGGTGAGTCTTCTCACTATACTTACTTAGAGTGGTAACCTTTGTGTGACCGGAGGGTCTTATGTGCTTATAGTGAGTATTGTGATATCATGCATTATTCTTTGTGATTTATGATGTGTATTATTTCTGTGCCTTATTGAGTTAGGACCGGAGGGTCCAAACCGAGTTGTGAGACCGGAGGGTCTTCATTGAGATATCGTACTGGAGGGTCCACCCGAGTTGTGGGACTGGAGGGTCCCGCTGAGACATATTGACCGGAGGGTCTTATTGAGTTATAGCCATGAGAGGCTAATGAGTTATGTGTTATAGCCATGAGAGGCTAATGAGTTATGTGTGGTATTTTGGGGAACTCATTAAGCTTCGTGTTTACCGTGTTATGTGTTATGTGTTTCAGGTACCTCTCAGGACCGCGGGAAGGCACCGGCATGATTGTACACACTTGTTCGAGATTATGTTGAGGATTCTGGGATTTGACTTTATTTATGGATTTATGTTGACATTTTGAGACACTTGTGGTTTTATGAAATACAATATATGAGTTTATGTGCTTTTGAAAATGAAAATTTTGGTTTGAAAATTTACGATGTTACACGAGCTACCAGGGGAGCTTAGTCAAGTCCACAGTACTTTCCACGTTTCACAATTACGGAAGTGCATTCTGGACGAGGAAGCGGTAGTGTCATTAGATGATATTCAGGTCGATGAGCGCCTGAACTATGTAGAGAGGCCGGTAGCCATTCTGGAGAGGAAAGTGAAGGTTCTACGGAACAAGGAAGTGCCTTTGGTAAAGGTACAATAGGAGCACCGGAGGGGATCTAAGTGGACTTGGGAGCCGGAGGCTGAGATGCGGGAGCATTACCCGGAGTTGTTCACCGCAGCAGACTTCGAGGACGAAATCTAGTTCAAGTGGGGAGAATTATAACACCCCAACTCTCAGGTATAAATTTTACAGCTTTATTTCCACTTTAATGGGTCTACTCGACGAGTCGGATGCCCTGACTCGTCGAGTAGGAACGAAATCAGCCGCGTGTTTTAAGTGACCAACTCGACGAGTCGGAGGAAACGACTCGACGAGTTGGAGCTGGAGGATGAAACCTTAATTTTCAGGGTTTTTCACCCTATTTAAAGGGTCATTAGCCTCCCTTGGCCTCCCCTCACCGTCCCCTTGAGCTTTGAAACCCTAATTCGTGTGTGCCCTCCATTTTGTGTGATTTTCAAGCTTGGAAGGTGATTTAGAAGAAGAAGGCTTGTAGTATAAGAGGATTGAAGTATAGAGGAGCTAGTAGATCTAACTCTTCTGCTTATTGGCATCATTTTGAAGGTAACAAGTTGTTACCTTGCCTTTCCTCCTTCTAGATCTCTTCATGTTTAAGATTAGGGCCTTTCTAGCATGTATGTGAACCATTTTCGGGTATAGGCTAGGATTTGAAGTTGCAACTTCAGATATGAACTTATCTTGGTCTCTATAACTATAAAGTTTCCAGCTTTAGCAAGTATGAGCTATTCCCTTTGAGTTAAACCCCATTCTAAGTTTGGATTTGGTATTCTAAGCCTTTAGAGCCTTGCATGCACGTAAAGTTTACAACTTTACGTGATAAGCATGCCTTAGGAAGCTAGATCTACAATTTGGAGCTTTGGGGTGGCTTAAAATCATCTGAATGAGTAATGGAATGAAGGGACTCGACGAGTTGCATGGTCTACTCGACGAGTCGGATGAAGATTGCCTAGGGATGTTTTCTGCATGGACTTAACGAGTCAGTGAGAGGACTCGACGAGTCGGTTAGGGTTTTCCCTGAATTCTGGACACGCAGAGACTGGGCGAGTTGGTCGTAAACTCGGTGAGTCAGTGAGGGTTTTATGACCTTCTGAACCCTTAAGGAACTCGACGAGTTGCTAGCTGCACTCGACGAGTTGGGTCAACATGGACTGTTGACTTTGACTTGGACCAAGGGTTGACCAGTTTGACCTCCGGGGGTATTTTGGTAATTTGGGAATTTATGGAAGTGAGTCATCGGTGGATGTAGGTGTTCGATTTGGAGCTGCATTTGGTTGAGTTGACTTTATCGATTCGAGCTACTTGTGAGGTGAGTTTTCCTCACTATACTCAAGGGTCTAAGGCACCAAGGCCGGCCCTTTTGGATTGTATTCCTGATATGTTATGCTAGTATGAGCTCTTAGATTAGCATCCTGGTAGATAGGATGGTATTATGTTGCTATGATCTGTTAGATCAGTATCATGATAGGTAGGATGATGTTATGCTAGTTTGATCTGTTAGATCGGTTTGTTTATCTATAGACTACTATGTGGTTATTTGATACATGTGCACATGTTTGATTGGTGGTTGAGGCTCATCTGCTTTGTGCGAGAGCCAACAGACATGGGCATTCCAACCCGATGGTTGTGGGCCATGAGTATTCCATCCCGAGGATGACTGGACTCGTAGTACGAGGGCAATCCAACCCAATGGTTATGGATCTGGGGTATTCCATCCCGAGGATGACTGAACCTATAGTATGTTGGCATTCCAACCCGATGGTTGAGGGCCTGGGGTATTCCAACCCGATGGTTGATTGGACCCATAGTATGTTGTTTGTGTTTATGTATATGTTGTTTTGTGTGTGGTGGAATGGTATTAAAGGATTGGATTTTTTAATATTGTTTGCAACCTCATCAAATTCATTTGATTGGCTACCTATGAGTTAAAAAACTAACCATTGGTTAGAGACCGAGGAGCTAACATTTTCCAGTTAATCGGCGAGCATCTTAAAGTGTTAGAAATATAGCGTTAAAAAAATTGGCATGTTAGGTATGAAAAAATTGATATAGAAGTTGAATAACCCTTATATTTTATAATTTAGGATGGTTTATTTTACATAATTCCATGCAACTTAGGTGGTAGTATTGGGTCCAAGGATGGTATGTAAGAGAACATTAAGTATTGTTCTATATTTCTGTTGTAAGACAACAATCTCTAACCTTATCCATAAGGATTTACCGATCAAAGGATCTTATAGATGGGTTACATGCTTGCGTACTTGATATTCTCGAGTGTGGATCTTGAAAATCTCGGTCCATGAAACGCATTTTGTATTTTCAATTTTAAGGGTAATATGGATGCATGTTTATATGTTGAAAAAGGTAAGATCCATGTGCAATGATGTATTTTTAGGTTGGTCAATCTTAGGATTGAAAAATGGGGTGTCTGCGTTAGAAGGGACCATAGGAGGTGCAAGAAATCTAGAGCATTAAAAAAAATTAGGATTGCTTATGTATCATGAAATAATTCAATCTATTGATCTCATTTCTTCCATTACATTTATATATATAAAGGTACAAACAATAAAAGGATCTCTAATGCTTTATAAGAGATATCTACATGTTATATATCACATAACTATCATTGCTTTAATTCACATAGAGTTGCATAGAAATTATCGATTATATGTTCCAAAAGAAAAAAATTCATAAAGGTGTTTCTTATATTATTCGTAGAAGAAGACCAATCGATATTTCTTATATTTGTAAATCTTGGCAACCTAAAATCTTAAATTTTGAAAAGTCAATTACCTAGTCTTTTGTATCTTCTAAACAATATAAACTTTGTAGTCCTAGAATGATTCCTTGTTGAACGATGCATGAAATAAGATAAAGCACCAACAACATAGGAAATATCTACACAGTGACGAGTAAGATATAGCCCTCGCTCAGGGAGCCTAGTAATTGAGGTGCATAATTCCAAACAAGAGATTCAAGATTCAAACTTCGCGCCTAAAATATTGATAGTTCTATGCAATTTATACTCAATGTGAAGGTTAGGTTTGGTGTTAACTACTCATATTGTACAATTTACCCTTTTTTTAAAGATATATTAACCTTTCAACCAAACTTCAATAAACATTTGAATCAACTAAACCAGTTTTATTCCTAAATCTAAATTTCATCACTATTTAGTAATGTTGATCAATATAAAACTTTTTTCAATGTATCATCCACATATTTATTTTGTGAAATATACCTTCTCAAGTTGGAGAAATTTCTTTACCTAAAACATTATAGCTCTCACAAGTTTATCATGTCAATCGGGTATCTTTTTCATAAAAACTAAAAACTCGTATATAAGATCTAGAGGTTTTTTTTAATAGTAAATCTAATTTATTCCTAATTCTACTTTAAGTCACAGACATAACTTGAACTTCAACTTCAAAGAGAAAGGATAACATCCAATACCGTTAAGTTAGAAACCCTTTTGGTATAAGATGTAGTGGTGATTGGCTCCAATTAAGGGCGGAACTTCAACATTTAATTTGGGGGTCCAAAACTATAATATGTATAAAAATTGGTGAACAGGGGGTCACAGTCAAAATTTTATATTTTTGAGCCTAAAATGTATAAAATTAAAATACGGGGCCCACTTCTAACCAACACCCCTCCCCCCCCCCCCCCCCCCCCCCCCCTAATAAAGTTCAGCCCATGGCTCCAATAGTCTTTTTTAGAACTAAATTCAAGAAACAATGATAAATATGCTATATTACTGGGAAAAAAAATGAGACGTAGCTAATCAAAGAAAATAATCATTTTTACTTGTTACAAAATAAGATGCAGTTCAAATAGAGTCTTGTCAAAGTCCTAAGACAGGATTTTGTCTCTATTTATATGATGGTAACCGGACTTTTGGCTTGATCAGGATTCTACTATCTTATTCAATTTCTTGCATAGTTATTGAATTTTGGCAGGTCTATTTTAAGATTCTTTAGAAAACCCAAGGGAACATGGAGAGCTAAAGCTATGCATGCAAAAGATTGAAGTTTCACTTCTAACGAGCCCGTTGCCAAATTGAAGTTTCACTTCTAATATAATGATCCCAATGCCCATCTTGTGACCGTTAACATTAACACTTCTACCTCTATATGACAGCTAATAAGTTAAACCGACGACCATAACCTTTCTAACCTTTTGTGATACTCCCATCGATCATTTAATGAATCATGAAGAACAATATAAAATTTTAAACAATTTCTTGTTCCACCTATATATATAGGAACAAAGTTCCACTTGAGAGTAAATCCCGACATTCTTCTAATTCATTCCTTCCGTAGAAATGGAATTTGTGTATTTTTCATATTCTTTTAACTACAACAAGAATGTTTCAATAGTTTTCAACTTTTTAATTACCAAAAAAAAAACCTCTCCTAGTAGTCGATTTCCTATAGTTATGTACGTGAATGATTGCATTCACCATGAGTTTTTTTGAACTTATTACAAGTCTTACTTTCATTGCAATTCTCCATTTTTCATTCTCTATAGCTTCTTTGAGAGTGATCCTATTGGTTGGAGTCGTTTGACCAACATTTTACTCCCTATACAGATCAACCGAACAATTCACATGCTTACAAAAGGACAATTATGTACATTCACAGCAAGTATGTATCCCAGTACATTAATCAACCTGATCACCTGAGCTACATATCAAAATCTCACACTCGTAATAGTGTCGTTTCCACGCGTACCCCTTCTCTTTCTTTCTCTGTGTATATATGCAGAGACATATGTATACATATATACATATCCACGTGTGTGTGTATATATATATATCGTTTCTTTCTTCTTCATTGTGGGGAATTCCAGTCAAAATGAACAGCAGGCATCGTTTTTCCAATGATTACTCCGACACAATCGACGACTACTCCGGCGATGAAACAATGGAAGTGGAGTCGACGGAGAGTAAGAGCAGCATTCACGGCGGCGCATTCCGTCGAGGTGTTTTACTGGCGTGGGAACAGGTTTATTTGCTTGTATGCATCACCGGTATGTTCATCGACCCGCTGTTTTTCTACACACTCTCCATAAGCGACTCCTGGATGTGTGTGTTCATCGACGGGTGGTTTGCTATCACCGTCACGGTGGTCCGGTGCATGACCGACGCCTTCCACGCGGCCAACATGTGGTTACAGTTCAAGTCGAACAGGTGGTGGCGTTACGACGTCGGATTACGACATGACGACAGGAATTCATGCAACGTGTCCCGGAAGGCGTTCCTGTTTGATCTCTTCGTCATCCTCCCAATCCCTCAGGTTTATAACACATTTGACAGAAATCATTATACCGATAAAAGTATTATTATTTAGTACATGTCAACTTTCCATTAAGACAAAATCTAAACAAGATAAAGTCGCGTCCTAAAAATATTAATTTAATACTAGAATATAAAAATTAATTAATTTAGTTAATGCATATTCTAACATATTTATGTTTTACATTTTATTTTTCTTGCACGGTTTGTTCCATATTATATAGGTTTTGATAAATGTTATTCTAATAGTTACATGTTTAGTATCTTTGATCAATCTTAATGAAACCATTTAGAGAGTATACTTTATCCTTGAATCGGTTGGCAGTCAGCGCTTTATACAGTCTTTTGAATTAAAACTCTCGAAAATCCAAACAGTTCAATAACTTTATTTCTCTTTTCAATATTAAGGTGAAATCATTCACAATAAATGGTTCATTTATATTATACAATTTTTAAATAATATAGTATTAAATTCTTTCGACAGGTGGTGTTATGGGTAGTGATTCCTGCATTGTTAAAGAAGGGTTCGACGACAGAAATAATGACAGTTTCTTTACTCATGTTCTTGTTTCAATACTTACCAAAGATTTATCACTCTGTATGCCTTTTGCGACGTATGCAAAATCTCTCAGGCTACATTTTTGGTACTGTTTGGTGGGGGATTGCTCTCAATTTGATTGCTTATTTAGTTGCCTCTCATGTAAGATTGTATTTTTTATCTTAATTTTGTCTTAACATGCGTACATTATTTTAAAATTACAATAGACCCCTTCAATAATTGAAAATAAATTTACTCCCAAAAGAAATTGTGACAAAAGTACCCTTTAAGTTGTGTTTACATATAACTAGCTAGAATTTAATATATGTTAGTCATTTTCTAAAATATTTTTTATCGATTTGCAGGCGGTAGGAGCATGTTGGTACTTGCTTGGTATGCAAAGGGTTGAGAAATGCTTGAAAGAAAAATGCATGGAAGCAAACGGGATTTGTGTCTCAAGGTTTTTGACATGTCAGAACCCTGTTTATTATGGCACAGATAAGTTTGTGAAAGATCACGCAAGGCTCTTATGGGGATCAAATAAAGAGGCGAGAACAACTTGTCTTGAAAACGAAGACAATGGCTATGGAGCTTATAAATGGACTCTTCAACTCGTTACCAATGATAGCCGTTTGGAAAAGATACTTCTCCCCATTTTTTGGGGACTCATGAACCTCAGGTAACCGGATTTTTCATCAAGAAACGTTTTTTATAGTGTTAAATGATTTATTATATGTATTTATTATATATACAGTACGTTTGGGAACTTAGAAAGCACAACAGATTGGTTGGAATGCGTTTTCATCATCATTGTTCTCACAATGGGACTTCTTCTAGTCACCATGTTGATTGGAAATATCAAGGTACATGCACACACATATAAATATCATGGATTGGTCTCAAAAGCATCCTTATTGAACTTAAAGTTACTTTTTTTAATATGTAGAGAATACAAGGACTTTTTAGTCATTTTTGAAAGATGATATATTTTTGTGTATATAGGTGTTTTTACATGCAACAACATCAAAGAAACTAGCTATGCAATTGAAAATGAGAAACATAGAGTGGTGGATGAGGAGGAGACACCTCCCTCAGAGTTTCCGGCAAAGAGTACGTAACTATGAGCGCCAACGATGGGCGGCAATGCGTGGTGTGGACGAATGTGAGATGATACACAATCTCCCTGAGGGTCTCAGGAGAGACATTAAGTATCATCTCTGCTTGGACTTGGTCCGACAGGTACGTATACTGATAATCTAAAATCTATTGTCTATTATTTATAACAAATCGAATATCTTATTTTATTAGTTGAGATACACATTAATAGACAATGAATAAATGGTTTCTTTCTTTTGTAAAAAGTTTTCTATAATGACATATACTAAATAGAACCTTGTAATCATAGTTGATGGGCAAATGTTGAACTGTTTGGATTTACATGACAATAATCTCGACTGGTGGGTGTAATTGGTAATAAGATAGACCTTCGAGGAGGTGAGATGAAACTTATATGTTCTTAGGGCATCCATGAACTCTAAGGAGTTCAACTATACTCTTTAACATCCAAACTCCATTAAACCCTTCAAAGTTTAATGGATTTATATATTTGGTTTGAAATTTAATTGAAAAAGAAAAGATTAAATTCATTGAACCACTTAATGATCATGCAACTCTCTCATTCAACTCTCCTCCATGTCATCACTCACACTCCATTAAACTTCTATTCAATCATAGTCATCATCTATTCAACTCTTATTAAACCCTGATCGTTTATCTTAAAATCTTATTGTTATGATGAATGTTTAACTCAGGTACCATTATTTCAACATATGGACAATTTGGTCCTTGAGAATATATGCGATCGTGTCAAGTCCCTCATTTTTACCAAGGGAGAAACGGTAAGTCCTTCTGAACTAAAATGTATAGAATTACTACCTTCATTTAATCACAAAAATAACTATCATGTGATATTTTAATATTTAATATTTAATAAAGTAACCATTTTTGCAATCTTTTGTTAATAAAAAATAAAGTTGAGATTTAATTAAAAAAATAAAATATAAAGTTGAGGTTTAATTAAAAAAATACTAAAATATAGAATCTTTTATCTAATTAAACCCAAAAAAATCATATTTGTAGCTTTTTGTTCTTAAATAGTAAATTTTTTAATTTTTCAAAAGAAAAAATCAATTTTGCAATTTATTGAAATTTTGCAACCAATAAAATATGAAATTGATAGTTATTGCATAAATTTCGTATTTTCTTTAAAAATATTTTATTTATTTATTGTTGGAGTAGATTGCAAGAGAAGGAGACCCTGTACAGAGAATGTTATTCATAGTAAGAGGCCATCTTCAAAGCAGCCAAGTACTCCGAGATGGTGTCAACAGTTGTTGCATGTTAGGCCCCGGAAACTTCAGCGGCGATGAGCTCTTATCATGGTGTCTCCGACGGCCCTTCATCGAGAGACTACCACCCTCATCATCAACGCTTGTGACTCTCGAAACAACTGAAGCTTTTGGGCTAGAAGCTGATGATGTCAAATATGTAACGCAACATTTCAGGTATACATTTGTGAATGAAAAGGTGAAGAGGAGTGCTCGATATTATTCTCCAGGGTGGAGGACTTGGGCGGCGGTGGCGATTCAGTTGGCATGGCGGAGGTACCGACATAGACTCACTTTGACGTCGTTGTCTTTCATTAGGCCGAGAAGACCATTGTCGAGGTGTTCTTCACTTGGGGAAGATCGGTTGAGGCTTTACACCGCTTTGTTGACTTCGCCCAAACCAAATCAAGATGATTTTGACTTTTGAGATTGTAGATTTGGGTGTTATAATGTTCGTATAAAGATAATAAAAAGAGAAGTATAAAGTTGTATATGTAATATGTTTATTTATTCGTTTGATTATCAAAAGTTTGAGTATCGTTAAACAATATATGAATATAATATGTAGATTAATGTTCATATAAATAATCAGATTTCTAAAATTCATTCGAAATTAACGTTTATAGATAAGAGTTTGATCTGTTGATGCTACAGATCAACCGATATGTTTGATATTGAAGTAGAAAAGTTAATCCAGCAACAAATTGTGACGCGATTCGATTCAAAAATCATGCATTGATGATGGATGGAGACAACTTATGAACACTTACAAGATTAGTGATAGTGTTGTTTATCTTGTTGATCGACATCCATGGCAATAATATAGATCACGCTTCTAAAATCTAACATTATTTGAACCAAAGCAGCTCATATCCATGGCTTTCTTCATCGATTCCTCTTTTCCTCTCCTCACTCTGAATTTACGAGTTGTAACCACCGTTGACGAATAATAAGAAATTTTCATAAGAGGTTTGTTCCACAGTGCAACGCCTTGATCTTTCAACGCCTCAACCGACCCGATGGTAGCGGCCACCACCCAAGCTTTCCTTACTACGTCACCACTCATCCTCCTCCGTGTGTGATTCCATCGATAGAATCCGACCGGGTTAGTGTGACTGTTTAGGTTTAGGAATTGTGTGAATGATATAAATGGAGGGGGAGGGAGATGTGCATCATGTGTTCGACGAAATGACAAAATGAAAAACGCAGCTTTCATGTCTTGTGGGTTGCTCCCACTTAGCCTTGGAATTAAAATTGGTTAAGTGATCCATGGATTCTATATTGTGTTGTATATGTTTATATCCTCACGAGAGTTTACTTTCAAATAAGACACTAGTCAATATGTCTATTTTTTTACTATATATGTCAAACAAATATAGACTCTAGTCAATATATCTATTTAATACTATATACGTAAAACAAATAGGAACTAATGTAATCACTATTTGGTTAATGGACTCGCCGATAAATTAACTATCGTTCATTATTTATATAACTTCAATATATATATAGATGATGATTCATTACATGGTGTCAAGTAACGAATAATAACTTGAAATGCGGATAAAAAATAGATGTTGTTTACATCATGCGGATGAATTCTAAAAATTCGATTTGTACCGAAAACAATGACAAAATCATCCTACCTTTCAGCAGTCATATGTTACATATCAAAATATGTTTCTATTTCCAAGGCTGAGAGGTGTGGTTGCGGTTCCCAATGCAGTTTCCCACTTAAGTTGTGGAAAACACCGTGTTGGTTATGTGTTTCCGAGTGCGGTTTCTCTCTCTCTCTCTCTCTCTCTCTCTCTCTCTCTCTCTCTCTCTCTCTCTCTATATATATATATATATATATATATATATATATATATATCTTCTCCAACCATCTCCTCTATCTCTTTCTTCTTCCTTTCTTCTCCACCGTTCTTTGTCCATGGTTTCAAAATGGATGTCACACCACAATTTTGTGTGGAGTTGAGGTCGAGTGTTTTGTTATGGTAGAACCATGGCATGACACCATCCCGTGTAACGCCCGAAATCTTGAGGATAAACTTTTGGGAATAAAGCCTAATTCGAGTTGAACACGGCGTGTCAGAGAAACCAACACGGCGTGTCAGAGGAACCCACACGGCGTGTTTAGGATGGAAGAATCGTGAGGATTAAATGAACCGACACGGCGTCTTGAGGTGCCTCAACTCGGTGTGTTGGAAGCTAGGAAGGAAACCCTAATTTTTAGGGTGTTGCACCCTATTTAAAGGCCTTAAGTTCCTTTGGATGGCCTCTGTAACGCCAGTAGATCCGGGCTAGTCAATTTAGAGACAAAGAGCATCAAAAATTAGTTTTTGATGGAAGATTATTTGGAAGGATTAATCTTAACCATTTCATAGTATATGTTACAAGGGTTCCGTACATATAAAGAACGCCGAAATCCGAGTTATAACGAAGAAGTTATGGCACGTCGAAGTTTTACGGCAAAACTGGTACGGCACCGGGAGACGTAAATAGTGAATTTACGATAGAAGACTTTTTAGCCTTAGTGATCTAAACAAAAGTTGTAGTATACGTTAAACCGAGAACTTACAAAAAAATAACTCCCAAATCTGACTTCGTATGAGGAATTTATGAATTTTCTAAGATTTGGCATAGCAGTGCACGGCCTGAAACTCGAATTTTAGTTAGAGCGGGTTTTTGGCTTACGCGACCTAAATGAGAGTTGAAGATCTCATTAATAGGAACTCAAAGGTAAAAAGACAGACGAAAACGGAGTCCGTATGAAGGAGTTACGAATTTTTCGCGGTCATTTAACAGTCTAATCTCCTCATACTGTTAAATTTAAGATCGGTCAAGAATTAGCCGACAGAGTCTAAATGAAAGTTGTAGATCTTGTTTTTACCTACGCGTGGATATAAAGAACGTCGAATACGGAGCTCGTATGCGAAAGTTACGGGGTTTAGAAGTCGGCAGGGTGTTTGTACGAAATCGGGTGACGTGGCTGAATATGGGCCAATGCTTTCTCCACAAGAAAAGCCATCAGGTGATGACACATGGCACTGACTCGGCGAGTCAGTGACCCGACTCGGCGAGTCCATCAGGAATTCAGCCTATAAATAGAGGTGTCGGGCATTGCCATTTCCTCACTCCTCAAGCCTCTTCTTTCTCTCTCTATACTCTCTCTCTCTCTCTAAGCCTCCAACCCCCCCCCCCTAAAGTCTAGGTAAACCCCCTAGCACCCGAAGGAAGCCCCGAGGCTCCCGAAGCCCCGAGAAAAGAGCCTTTCGGCTCGGGAACGCTGCTCCAGCGAAGCCCGGTTCTCGAGAAAACCCGCTGTAAGTGAGCTACGCCTAACCTATCTTTACTATAGTTTATGTTTCAATATAGTAATGTTATTAGGAACTTATAATGAGTATTTGGGCTATTATTATGAGTTATATAAGTATCGTTATAATATCTTTTTAACCACTCGCGGTACGGGGAATCTGGTTTAAAAGGCCGCATAGGGTTGTTGGATTTCAGAAGTGTTATATGCCAAAATGGTCCTGCCCTCCGGTGTTTTATGTCTGGCCCCTGTTTGTACATAGTGGGTGAAGAGTATTGTTTAACGCTTATATAATAGTAATAATAGTTAGACTATTAATTAGTCGCGGTTAACGTTAGACTAAACTCTAGTGGTAATGATACTAGGTTTTGTCCGAGGGAAATTGTTTTAAGAGTAACGAAGTGCTGTCCGAGTGCCGAGTCACCACCATATCAGGTGAGTGCATAGTTACTTTCATCTTACACATAGATATGAAGTATTTTATATATACTACGTGCTATGTGTGCATATTACCTGTATACTTGCTATCTATGCTGGATGAACGATTTTATACAAGTTTTATATGATTTAAACTGTATATGTATTTATATCTACATAATATGTTGGGTAAAACATGGGTAGATGAAATATGAGTTGGACGATAAGTTGAGAGGTAATATAGACCATGAGGTAAGGGTGAGAGGTGGACGATGTGAGAAGCCTTTTTCCAAATGTTGGCCCCGTCATCTAGCAGAGTATGGATAACAACCACGGACTATTCTAGACAGTCCAGTGGAACACTAGCAGGCTTGCAACCTGTAGGTGTTGTGAACGATGTGTTCACCGGTGTACTCTAAAAACCCATGGACATGTATTGCGAATGGACTCTCGAAAATAATATTGTCAATAAACGAGATAACCCTGACAGATGCGCCTAAAGGACTCTACCGGCAGAAGCGCCTAATAGAAAACCTCATAACCCCGGCAGATGCGCCTAAAGGACTATACCGGCAGATGCGCCCCATAAAGAATGTCATAATTCTGGCAGATGCGCCTAAGTGATAATATTAGCAGTTATGCTTGACAGATGTGTCATTAGAAACAATGGATTTCGTGCCTATTCCTTAGGATAATCCTTAGGAATGAATGAACGAGGAATAGCTGATTTTTAGGGTAGATCCTTAAGAGTAAAGAAGATAATGGGGATGGGTAATTGGGTTAATTGTTTGATGTTTAAACATAATAATTATATTATTGTGGGTTGAAAACCCTATGTACTCACCAGGTTTCCCAACCTGACCCACTCAAGCTTATTTGAATCACAGGTGCCAATACGAAGTTACATTACATTGAGAGATTAAAGAGGTGTAGATCACTAGTGATAATGAATGTAAGTTATGTTTATGCTTATGTTTCTGTATTGACGACGACATCCCAATGTTTTAAAATGAATAAAAATACATTTCTTCGGAAATGCTTTGATAACGTATTTATCATGTTTTTCTGGGAACAAATTCCGCAACATTTTTATTAAAAGAGGTACTCTGATTTTTATAAAGCATAAACAAAATCGGTCTTTTATGGCCGTGAAAATGGGGACGTCACAGTTGGTATCAGAGCATTAGTTTAAGCGAACTAGGAATATGGATTTATTTCTAGACTTAAACTTAGCATGCTAAGCTATGATCGTGAGGAGTGTGTCTAATATATTTTAGGAAGTACACCTGAATAGACACGGGCACTAGCTCATTTAGGGAAGATGTCTAAATTGTTTTTATGTGCTAAATGATTTGTGATGCTTTATGATGCTATCGTTTGATCGGATCTATGGTCTGTTGCCGACCGGATCTGGAAACTTTATGTGTTCAAATTTCTAAACGTTTAATTACGACATTTGAACTGGCATGTAATTTTTCGAAGTAATAAGGAGGAATACGCATCTAAACCTTCCTCTATCTATATTCTCGTCTCGACACACCAAACGACTGCTTTGGTGTGCAAAACAGCATGGTGAAGACTCGTAGTGAATTGAGAAAATGGAGGAAATGAGAAGGCTTACGATAGTGAATGATACATATCGGAAGATATCATAAGAGTGATATCTTGCCTTTAGAACGCATCTAAGAAATAATACGTCTAGTACGGGAGAAGTACACTTTCGATTAGCAGAAAGAAAGATTTTTGGTATAATCCATGAAGTTATCCCATCGTCTGACATTTCCATCACCAACCAAGTTGAAGCAGAAATGATGATTGAAGATACGCATGGAAGAAGTCCTAGTAGAGTCTAGGGAAAATTATGTGATTGTTTGGACACATTTGTATGTGTTAAAATTGTTTTTGTGGTAATAACTTGGAGAACTGTGAGACAATACTTGGGACGAGTATGAGTAGGTGTGAATGGTAGTAGAGGCCTATACTACCGGAAGCACAAGACTCGCACTTGGATCAGGGAAAGTCACAAGGTTACCAAGAAGCTAGTAATTGATACCATTTTATTCAAGTATGTCGTTACCATTGTTTCGGTAATGACTAAGAATATGATTGTTGTTTCGACCCTAGTGGTCATATCGAATCGAGTCTGACTAAGATGGGTATGTTACGTGGTTCAGAGAACCAAGTTCGATGTAGCATCTGACTTAAGCCAGAAGATTGAAGTGAAAGATAATCGAAGCGATCAATAGAAGTATCGCGCTAGTTAAAGAAGATGGTAGCTAGAAATGCTACCATTTAAGATATAATTAGAACATGAAGGAAGGTATACTCTGTTCTGGAATTTGACTCTCAAAGACCTGAGTCTAAGCGTTGCACCATACGATGATAGGTCATTAGAACATGACACATCGATCCATGATAGTAATAAAAGAACTTATTTTAAGTTTGTTAAGAAGAAGAAGCAATCTCTAGTAAGGATCAATATTATGACTTGAAGGTCATAATTTAGAGTCTAACGTGAGATAAGGAGCAGGTGCAAGATCGAGCACCGCCTGCAGTTAAGGAGTCCAAGAGTTAGATACTCGTTCGAAGCAACATAGAAGTTGCGGTTATTACCTAGGATGAAGATAAATGTAAGGAGTCATTATACAACCCTGTTTCGTTGATGATTTCGGGACGTAATCATCTTAAGGGGGAGATAGTTGTAACGCCCGTAGATCCGGGCTAGTCAATTTAGAGACAAAGAGCATCAAAAATGAGTTTTTGATGGAAGATTATTTGGAAGGATTAATCTTAACCATGGCATAGTATATGTTACAAGGGTTCCGTACATATAAAAAACGCCGAAATCTGAGTTATAATGAAGAAGTTATGGCCCGTCGAAGTTTTACGGCAAAACCGGCACGGCACCAGGAGACGTAAATAGTGAATTTACGATAGAATACTTTTTAGCCTTAGTGATCTAAACAAAAGTTGTAGTATACGTTAAACCGAGAACTTACAAAAAAATAACGCCCAAATCTGACTTCGTATGAGGAAGTTATGAATTTTCTAAGATTTGGCATAGCAGTGCACGGCCCGAAACTCGAATTTTAGTTCGAGCGATTTTTGGCTTAGACGACCTAAGTGAGAGTTGAAGATCTCATTAATAGGAACTCAAAGGTAAAAAGCCAGACGAAAACGGAGTCCATATGAAGGAGTTACGAATTTTTCACGGTCATTTAACAGTCTAATCTCCTCATACTGTTAAATTTAAGATCGGTCGAGAATTAGCCGACAGAGTCTAAATGAAAGTTGTATATCTTGTTTTTACCTACTCATGGATATAAATAATGTCAAAAATAGAGCTCGTATGCGAAAGTTACGGGGTTTAGAAGTCGGCAGGGTGCTGTGCGAAATCGGGTGACATGGCTGAATATGGGCCAAGGTTTTCTCCCCAAGAAAAGCCATCAGGTGATGACACATGGCACTGACTCGGCGAGTCAGTGACCCGACTCGGCGAGTCCATCAGGAATTCAGCCTATAAATAGAGGTGTCGGGCATTGCCATTTCCTCACACCTCAAGCCTCTTCTTTCTCTCTCTATACTCTCTCTCTCTAAGCCTCCAACCCCCCCCCCCCCTAAAGTCTAGGTAAACCCCCTAGCACCCGAAGGAAGCCCCGAGGCTCCCGAAGCCCCGAGAAAAGAGCCTTTTGGCTCGGTAACGCTTCTCCAGCGAAGCCCGGTTCTCGAGAAAACCCGCTGTAAGTGAGCTACGCCTTACCTATCTTTAGTATAGTTTATGTTTCAATATAGTAATGTTATTAGGAACTTATAATGAGTATTTGAGCTATTATTATGAGTTATATAAGTGTCATTATAATATCTTTTTAACCACTCGCGGTACGGGGAATATGGTTTAAAGGGCCGCATAGGGTTGTTGGATTTCAGAAGTGCTATATGCCAAAATGGTCCTGCCCTCCGGTGTTTTATGTTTGGCCCCTATTTGTACATAGTGGGTCAAGAGTATTGTTTAACGCTTATATAATAGTAATAATAGTTAGACTATTAATTAGTCGCGGTTAACGTTAGACTAAACTCTAGTGGTAATGATACTAGGTTTTGTCCGAGGGAAATTGTTTTAAGAGTAACGAAGTGTTGTTCGAGTGCCGAGTCACCACCATATCAGGTGAGTGCATAGTTACTTTCATCTTACACATAGATATGAAGTATTTTATATAAACTACGTGCTATGTGTGCATATTACATGTATAATTGCTATCTATGCTGGATGAACGATTTTATACAAGTTTTATATGATTTAAACTGTATACGTATTTATATCTACATAATATGTTGGGTAAAACATGGGTAGATGATATATGAGTTGGATGATAGGTTGAGAGGTAATATAGACCATGAGGTAAAGGTGAGAGGTGGACGATGTGAGAAGCCTTTTTCCAAATGCTTGCCCCGTCATCTAGCAGAGTATGGATGACAACCACGGACTATTCTAGACAGTCCAGTGGAACACTAGCAGGCTCGCAACCTGTAGGTGTTGTGAACGATGTGTTCACCGGTGTACTCTAAAAACCCATTGACATGTATTGCGAGTGGACTCTCGAAAATGATACTGTTAATAAACGAGATAACCCTGGCATATGCGCCTAAAGGACTCTATTGGTAGAAGCGCCTAATAGAGAACCTCATAACCCCGACAGATGCGCCTAAAGGACTATACCGGCAGATGCGACCCATAAAGAATGTCACAATTCTGGCAGATGCGCCTAAGTGATAATATTAACAGTTGTGCTTGACAGATGTGTCATTAGCAACAATGGATTTCGTGCCTACTCCTTAGGATAATCCTTAGGAATGAATGAACGTGGAATAGCTGATTCTTAAGGTAGATCCTTAAGAGTAAAGAAGATAATGGGGATGGGTAATTGGGTTGATTGTTTGATGTCTAAACATAATTATTATATTATTGTGGGTTGAAAACCCTATGTACTCACCAGGTTTCCCAACCTGACCCACTCAAGCTTATTTGAATCACAAGTGCCGATACGAAGTTACATTACACTGAGAGATTAAAGAGGTGTAGATCACTAGTGATAATGAATGTAAGTTCTGTTTATGCTTATTTTTTTGTATTGACGATGACATCCCAATGCTTTAAAATGAATAAAAATACATTTCTTCGGAAATGCTTTGATAACGTATTTATCATGTTTTTCTGGGAATAAATTCCGCAACATTTTTATTAAAAGAGGTACTCTAATTTTTATAAAGCATAAACAAAATCGGTCTTTTTTGGTCGTGAAAATGGGGATGTCACAGCCTCCTTATCAGCCTTCATTGTTATCAAAACCCTAAAACGAGTTGTAGCCTCCATGGTCAAGCATTTGAGCCTTGCAAGAAAGTTTAGGTGTTCATTTTGTGCATTGTGAAGAAGTTAGAAGATCTTGAAGCTTCTAAGCTTGGAGAAGGAAGTTTTGGATCCAGAACCACTACCCATTTTGCAAGGAGTTTGAGGTATCAAGTTCTTATCGTGATAGCTAGATGCTTAGATCTCTTTTTTGGGGTTAAATTGTTATGTTTTAGCCATGGAATGGATGAATGTTGGGATAAGGACGTCCCAAAACCTTATTCTTCCAGATATGGGGTTGTCATCGTCTCTTTTGGCATAAAGGTGCCAACTTTATGGATTTAAGGGCTTCATGTATGCATTAAGTCCCTTATTAAGCCCTTCTTGAGCATTTGAGCTTCTCCTAGGCATGCATGAATGTAAATTTGGCAACTTTACGTGGTCTTCCAGCTCTGGGGTGTCAGATCTGCAATTTGGGGCTTTGCCTTTGAATATTAAGTGCTTAATGGTTAAGCCCTCACTCTTTTAAGTCTAGGGTTTGGGTTTGGACCTATTTCGGTGGTTCCTAGGGGTAAAGTTGGAAACTTTACCCTTCTAGATATCATTTTAGTCGAGATCTGAGCTTTGGAGGTCTTGGATTCGATGAAGGCAGCTTAATGTATTAAGTTGTTGGATATTGGGCGAACACGGCGAGTTTGTAGGACAACTCGGCGTGTTGTCTTAGTTTTCCCCGTTTCAAAGTTTATGGAGAAACACAGCGAGTTTGTTGGTTAACTCGCCATGTTGGGTCAATAAGGATTGTTGACCTTGACTTTTTGACTTCTGTCTTTGACCAAGTTTATCCTAAGGGGTGCTTGAGGTAATCTGAATTGTAACCAAGGAAATTATGGGCTTAGGATAAGGCCCATATGGGGTTGCGCCCAATTTGGAAAATTAGTCCATTAGTGGGCCTTTGTGGATCTTCTGGTTTTGGGCCTTTTGGTTATCGGATTTAGGCCTCAGTTTTGGTTCATGTTGGGTCAAGGGTAAAATGTTCATTTTACCCCAAGTATGGATGGTGGGCCTTAGAATGGAACCCAATTGCTAATCAGGTGTTATTTTCATCTGATAGTTCGGTGGTGTCGTCAAGGCAGCAGTTAGGGATTTCTTTCGATGAGCTTTTGCATTCAAGGTGAGTCTTCTCGCTATATCCAGGGGTCGAAAGCACCAATGTCGGCCCATTACTTGTTATGTGAATATGCTAGTTGTCTCTGTGATGCTTGCATGGAAGACCCCGGGGGAGCCTGTAGCATTTGGATATCAGACCATGGGGGGGGAAGCCCATGGTATTCCAGACAAAGACCATGGGGGGACCCCATGGCATTTCCGATAAAGACCATGGGAGGAGCCCATGGAAACTATTTGTATGTTGCATGATAACCTGTGGTTGTATGTTGTATGGTATTTTGGGGAATTCACTAATCTTTGTGCTTACGGTTTTCAGTTTATGTTTCAGGTACTCCGGTTTTCAATTGGAAGGGCTTGGGATGATTGTAGAGCCCACACCACATGTTTCCGCTTTTTGTGAATTACTCTGATTTTTCGATGTTTTGCTAAAACTTAATTACTTGGGTTTTATGGGGAAGACATGTATTAACGATATATTAATCTAAAAACAAAAAATTTTATGTCATGATTTTTGGGGCGTTACAAGTTGGTATCAGAGCCTTGGTTTGAGGGATTCAGACATGCTCCCGGGTGTGTCTGAACTCAAACTGAGGATTTGGTAAAGTTTTCAAAAGAAAGTGTTCTCAAGAAAAGATTTTTTTTAAGAGTAGGGTGTGGTGCATGCAGTCAGTCGAGCTCAAGTAAGGTTTCCCAGAATACTCATACATGCTATCTGTTGTGACTTGATTTATGAATTTAGGAATCGCATGCTAGTTAGGGCTAAGGATCTACTCAGTTTTTGCATAATAGAATGCTAGGAGAGATTCCTTGTATGTATATTGTATGAGTTGGTAGACTTGGATACTAGTGCTAATTAGTTAGTGGTAGTTTAATTTGATATGTGATACCTTGTTGCGTTGGGTGTATTGGATGCTATCTTGAGATGGGAATATCTATTGGAATCAGTAATTGCTAAGTGTATGCTTTAAAAACTGTATACGGTTAGGATCTTATTGTTGGATTAGTGTCGAAGTCCATAACTATAATTGGTATGTACTTGACCCGAGAGTAGCATGGTCCATTTGGGTTGCATGGCACCGGAACAATCTGAAGGATGGATAATTGAGAAGAGGCTATTTATGGTTTATTAATATATTATAAGTTCTAATATATTAATATGAAATCATATATTTTAATTAGTATTGATCAAGAATTAATTTGGAATTAATTTTGTGATCAAAATAGACTAATTAAATATATGAGGATTGATTATGTAAATCATTCATTCTTATAATGTGGGCTTATGATCCATAGTTCTTCATGTTGGGCTAAACCCATGTGGTGACCCACGGATACTCCATGGAGGTTTTAACCCATGGAGCATGAGGGATATGGAAAGTCATTAGGGTTTACATGGTGTAACCCTAGTTTGCCACACTATATAAGAACCCCTCTAGCTCATGAAATTGGCACTTAAGTGGTTACACAGGAGGGCAAGTCGATTTTATGAAGTGCAAGTAACCTTATCTCAAGTTCCTCCATCGTTGGTGGTGTTGTGTGATTCCATTTGAGGTGCAACACTTGGGGCAC